>NC_079329.1:6265392-6910784 GCF_029931775.1 Euleptes europaea | reverse complement strand
ACCAAGGCTAGAATTGTCTGGTTTTTCTGGGATACTGCTAAAGAACTGAAACCAGCTTCCTGACTCCAGTTTCCACATCTTGGTGGGGTCTGAATGGTGTGAGGGAAAGTCATGATCAAAAGGGGGGGGATACAAAGAGATATTTTCCCCCATATTAACCATATGCTCCCATTTTTTAAATATATATTTTAGACATGTTCCTCTTGAACCCAATCTGTTTAATGCCAGAATCTTGCCCATCAGAAAGAGCACTGCTGGATTTGACATAGAATATAACCCTGAATGCAATGGCATGTTGAAACCAAGTTTCTGTTTCTCTCATAGCAATTAGTCAAAACTAATGGATGGCCCAGGCTAGCCTGATCTCGTCAGATCTCAGAAGCTAAGCTGGGTTGGCCCTGGTTAGTATTTGGATGGGAGACCACCAAGGAATACCAGGGTTGCTGTGCAGAGGTGGCAAACCACCTCTGTTAGTCTCTTGCTATGAAAACCCAAAAGGGGTCACCATAAGTCGGCTGCGACTTGAAGGCACTTTACAAACGCATGCACACACAATTGCCAGATTAGCATAGAAGGTTACTTGTGAACAATCAATCAGCATCACTTTGGGGCATGGAAGGACATAGACAGAAAGGAAATAATACCCAAAACACCCCTTAAAGATCCAACAATATTGACTAGGTTGGAAAATTGCTGATCTCAACAGGAATCCATGTTGTCTGAAATATCTTCTACCCAAACTCCAGTACCGTAAAGTATCATTTAATTCATCCCCCCCCCCCAAAAAAAAGTGTAATGGCTGATGGATAATACATTTCTCCTACTATGTGGAAAAAAATGATAAAGCATTTAGATATGGTGATATCTTTTGAGAAATAAAGGGAAATGGTTTTTAAAATTGTGATCTTTTATGTATTTTTATAATCCTTGTTGTATTCACATTATATGCCGCCCTGAGTTCTTCAAGGTGAAAAGATGGTGATTAAATAAACAGATAAATAAAACACAAATTTAAAACATGGCCATGGTTCCAGATAAGTTTACTAGCTGCAGGAGAAAATATGCAGACAAAAGAAGATGTGCAACTGTCTAGAAAACAGAGTTGTCTTTTATGCAATTTACATTGCCGATATAATAAGTGCAATATTTAGGATAACATTTAAAGACCTTTGGAAAAAGGAAGGTGATCAATACAGTATTTTTATTCTCCCTCTGTAACATAATTTTTTTCACATTAATTTTCATTTGGCACATTTGAATCAGAAGTGGATAACCCAACCAGTCTCCCTAGTTTTTACCGCACTGTCCCCCAGGAAGCCCTTCAGTATGAGGGAATTCTCCAGCTCCTTCTGCATTTCGGCTGGAAATGGGTTGGGCTCATCACTCTGGATGATGAAGGTGGAGACCATTTCTTGCAGACATTTGAACCAATGCTTTCCAGTAATGGAATCTGTGTGGCCTTCATAGAAAAGGCTACAAGACAGGTCCTGTGGGTTTCTAGGCAGACTATGTTCACGGGGTGGATTGCCAGTGCCTCCCCCAGTCATCCTCCCTTTATCTCCAGCTAGCTGGGTCCTCATTTTACCGACCTCAGAAGAATGGAAGGCTGAGTCAACCTTGAGCCGGCTACCTGAAACCAACTTCCGTTGGGATCAAACTCAGGTAGTGAGCAGAGCTTGGGCTGCAGGACTGCAGCTTTACCACTCTGTGCCACGGGGCCCTTAGGCCAAGCATAAAATGGTTGAAGTTACATGGCGCACTCAAATCGGCAGTAGATAACAATACATTTTCTTAGAACACTATCCAAAATATTACTCTCTTTAAAAACTGGTCAACAATATAAATTTAAACAATCAGTCCCCTCCTATAATAGATTTCCTATAATTAAATACTATTGTACAAAACCTGGCTACTAAATTTGCTACCTGAGAAAATTCATCCTTAAGAAGGATGTTAACTCTAACAGATTTAGGATAACCAGTGTTCTTTCTTAAAAGAGGGCCAGGAATATTCTCCCTGTCCTCCTTGTAGTACCTACACCTGAGAAGGACATGTTCCAGTGTTTCCGCTTCACCGCTGTTGCAGGGACAGAGTCTTTCTGAGGGGAGTCTTTTTGAAATTCCCTTCAAATACTGCAGAGGGCAGAGCCGAACATCGAGCTAGGGCAAATGCTCGCCAAGTAGTATTTCCTTCTAATATTGAAAGGTATGGCGCTCGGCAAGGGATGTACTTGGTTTTGACAGATGCCCTTAAAAAAGGCACTGTAGGCTGCACTAATGTAGAGAATGATGATGATATCTGATTTTGTCGAAGGCTTTCACAGTCAGAGTTCATTGGTTCTTGTAGGTTATCTGGGCTGTGTGACCGTGGTCTTGGTATTTTCTTTCCTGACGTTTCGCCAGCAGCTGTGGCAGGCATCTTCAGAGGAGTAACACTGAAGGACAGTGTCTCGCAGTGTCAAGTGTGTAGGAAGAGTAATATATAGTCAGAAAGGGGTGGGTTTGAGCTGAATCATTGTCCTGTAAAAAGTATCAAAGGTAATGGGGAGGAGTTTGAGCAAACATCTCTTGTCTGATCCACACCCATCCTGGGAAACTCTCCTAGACATTTCCCCTCATTCTTATATCTATACGGAGTGATCATCAGCAATTGAACAGGCAAACACACAAATATCTTCTTGTTTTCCAACAATGGTTAAGCAATTTTTTGTGTCACTTCAGAGAAGCAATCACAGTTTCTTTGTCCCTGATAAAGCCTTCCTTTGCCAGTTACCTCATGCTGCTTCAGGGCTCATTTTTACCATAAATATTGGCCCTTTCACCATTCATGTGTGTGTTTGTGTGTGCGTGCCTGGATTTGGCCACATACCCCTTACTTACATTTAAGGTCTCCTTGCTTTTCTTCCATGAAATGCTGGTCCATTTACGAAAATATTGCCCCAACTACCCTCACTCTGTTCCCACACCCCCACCCTTTATTTTCTCTAGTTCTTGTGTGAATTGTACATGAGTACATCATTTTGCATGTGTGTGATTCTTCTTATTTTTACAATAAAACAAAAAACTTTATTTTGAACTCTTGTCTCTTTATGAAGAATTTTTCCTAAAGGATTCATCCATGCAAATGCAGGTTAAAAGATTCCTGAAGTTGCCCCAGCCTCTCAAAAAGCGTAGCATGAATGCAAATTCCCCCAACTTAAATGGAGAGCCAGTGTGGTGTAGTGGTTAGGGTGGTGGATTCTAATCCACAGAGCCGGTTTGATTCCCCATTCCTCCACATGAGCAGCAGACTCTAATCTGGTGAACCGGCTTGGATTCCCCACTCCTATACATGAAGCCTGCTGGGTGACCTTGGGCTAGTCACAGTTTTCTCAGAACTCTCTCAGCCCCACCTACCTCACAAGCTGTTTCTTGATGGGGAAGGAAGCATAGGTGATTGTAAGCTGGTTTGAGTATGCTTAAAAATGTAGAGAAAATTGCGGTATAAAAACAAACTCTTCTTCTAATTGGGGTAACATATAAGGGCATATGATAAAGGGATTAGAAACAGATTAGAAATAGTTTTTAGAAAACTGAATAAGAATTTCTACACAACAATAAATCACCAAATGAAATTGCTTGGCATTACATGTAGGGCAGCATGATATAGCCCGATCTCATCAGGTCTCGGAAGCTAAGCCGCATCTGTACTGGGAAGGGAGTCCAATAGTGGAAGAAAAAAGAGGGCAATAAAACCCAACCTGAAAACAGAAGCTGGGTACCCAAGGTTGGTTAAAAATATTTAAAAACATTAAAATAGCACAATGGCATTTCCTTGGGTTGATCTCTGTAACCACATACCAAATGCCTTCATCTGTGGTTAATTAAAACACATGTTAAGCCTGCACACATTTACAGTAGTCGACTGCTCTACTAGGTTGATACCTGCACACATAGTATATGGACACTGCTCTACTAGGTTGATACCTGCACACACAGTATATGAGAGACATATACTAACCAGTATTACAACTAGAACCAATCTGACGAGATGTTTCAGTAACTGTAATAGATTTTACAACCTATATACATGCCTGATTGGGTTTGAACTGTTTGTATGTGCATTTATTTATTTATTTATTTCTGTAAATGTGTGCAGGCTTAACATGTGTTTTAATTAACAACTGATGAAGGCCCAAGAGGCTGAAACGTGATTGGTATGTGGTTACAGAGATCAACCCTAGGAAATGCCATTATGCTATTTTAATGTTTTTAAATAAAAGGGTCCAAGATGGGCCATTTGCCTGATTTAGCTGGGGCCTTATTATGTTTTTAGAACCATCTGTGGCCAATACAGATGCCATACATAGAAGCATTCTCTTCTCAAACAATAACTGATTTTCGTTGCAGCCTTGTAACAAAGTTCTACCAGCACATCCTCGCCTTGGTGTTTGCCATCCATGAGATCAACAAGAACCCCAACGTCTTGCCCAATGTCACTCTTGGGTTCCACATCCATGACTCCACCATAGATCCGAAATGGACGTACAGGACTACCCTCGACCTACTCTTCAAATCACTTGAACTCGTCCCAAACTACAAGTGTGGCACCAAGAAAAAAGTGATGGGTGTCATTGGGGGATATAGATCTGATACCTCATTAGACATGGTCATTCTCTTGAGTCGTTACAAGATCCCACAGGTATGATCAGAGAACTGTGATTATTTGGATTTTCACAAATCTCTCATGCAGGTTAATCTCCCTTCCTGATCTAGTACATGTTGAAACTAAGGTTTTGTTTCACTCATACCAATTAGTCCAAACTGATTGCCAGATTAACATAGAAGGTTACTTGTAAACAATCAGTCAGTATCAGTGTGGGGCACAGAAAGGAAATTATATCCAAAACACCCCTAAAGGTCAACAATAATGACTAGGTGGAAAATCACTGATCTCAACAGGCCTATCTCCTTCATTTGGAGCATCACTTCTTCTGACACATCAAACTCTACACAACAAACAATGAATGTGAATCCAAGGGAAGAGGTGTTCATCATCATTAATTTGGCTTGTTCCATTTCTACACTCTGAGTATGACTGAGCATGCGCTTATTCTCCTGACCCGTTTTACAACCACGGTTTTACATCTATACAAACAGAACACATATACCATGTAATATTCAGCACAGGACTACATAAGCTTTTCTTGTGAATGTTGATCAGGTCTACCAGGAGATGCCCTGCAAAAGTCTAGTCTATACTCTCTGCCACTCAACTACCCTCTTTGCCCTTTTATGTGGAACTAGACTGGACTATTGCAATACACAGTACTTGAAGAGTGTTTGGCAGCTGCAGCTAGTACAGGATGCTGAGGCTAGACAGATGGTTGGGGGCAGCTCCTGGGATCATGTGAACATGATGCTGTAACAGTTCCAATCCTCAGCCTAATTCAAGGTGTTGGTTTTGTTCTTCAAAGCTCTACATGGCTTGGAACCAGGGACACTTGCCCAATATGATCCTGGTCGGGAATTAAGATTAAAGGGACAGGGGCCCCTGACTCCCACCCATCAAGGAAGCACATCTAGTGGGTACACAAGAGAGGTTCTTTTCAGTGGCAGCTCCCCGATTATGGAAAAATCTCCCCAGCTTGATATACCTGGCCCTCCTTTCTTTCACTCATTAGGAAGCCGGTGAATCCAGTTTTATTTCAGATCCATTTGAATAATTTAGTTTTTTTATTTATTGAGATGTTGTCCTGTCCTTTCCCTTAATGGTATGGCTTTATTGGCCAAAGCCTTAACCCTAACCACACTAAAGGTCTGGAGAGCCAGCATGGTGTAGTGGTTAAGAGTGGTGGTTTGGAGCGGTGTTGTCCTTTCCTTTCCTTTGGAGTCTGATCTGGAGATCGGGATTTGATTCCCCACTCCTTCACATGAGTGGCGGAGGCTTATCTGGTGAACTGGATTTCTTTCGCCATTCCTACACACAAAGCCAGCTGGGTGACGTTGGGCAAGTTTCAGCTCTGTTAGAGCTCTCTCAGCCCCACCTACCTCACAAGGTGTCTGTTGTGGGGAATGGAAGGTGATTGTAAGCTAGTTTGATTCTCCCTTAAGTGGTACAGAAAGTTGTCAAATAAAAACAAACCTTCTTCTTCTTCTTCTTCTTCTTCTTCTTCTTCTTCTTCTTCTTCTTCTTCTTCTTCTTCTTCTTCTTCTTTAGCCAGTAAGATATGGAGGTCCTCAGTTGGGGTTTTAAAATTGTAATTTTGTACGGATACCTGCTGGTAAAATGACGTTAAATGAACTGAACTGAACTGCACTTAAATACCTGAGTTCCACCCCCCCCCCATGCCAACACTACTTTATCATTTCAATCTTTAATCAACTGACCTGTTCCAGTTACTCTGATATGAGTCTTCTCACAGTCTATGGAGGAATCTAGATCTATAATTAAATAGAATTTAATCCAAAGTCCGAATGCATCCAACTAATCTGCTTCTTCCAATGAAGGAATTGCATTCTTGCTGAAAAGCTATACCCAAATAGACAATGTTAACAGAAAGGAATCGATATTCTCTTAAATATCTTCTACCCAAACTCAAGTACCGTAAAGTATCATTTGGTTCATTTCCCACAAAAAGGTCTTCAAGGCTGCCAGATAATACATTCCGCCTACTCTGTGGGGAAAAAAAATTATCAAAGATTTAGATATGGTGACATCTTTTGAGAAATAAACTGAAATTGGGAATGACTGAGATTTAAAATTGTGGTCTTCTATGTATGTTTATAAAGCTTGTTTTATCCACATTATAAACTATCTTCAGTTCAGCAAGGCGAAAAAAAGGGTAACAAATATTTTAAATGAATAAAACAAAAATGTAAAACACTGCCAAAGTTCCAGACAAGTTTACTAGCAGCAGGAGGAAATGTGCAGGCAAAAGAAGATATGCAGCGGTCTGGAAAGCAGAGTTGTCTTTTATGCGATTTAAATTGCCAATATAATAGGATCAAGATCTGAGGTAACATTTAAAGAACTTCTGAAACAAGAAGGTGATAAATTAAGTATTCCATTTTTCCTTCTGTAACATGATTTTTTTCCTTATTAGTTTTCATTTGGCTCATTTGAATCAGAAGTGGAAAACCCAACCAGTCTCCCTCCGTTTTACCGCACGGCCCCCCAGGAAACCCTTCAGTATGAGGGAATTGTCCAGTTACTTCTGCATTTCGGCTGGACATGGGTTGGGCTCATTGCGATGGATGATGAAGCTGGAGACCGGTTTTTGCAAGCATTTGAGGCGATGCTTTCCAGGAATGGAATCTGTGTGGCCTTCATAGAAAAGGCTACAAGACAGGTCCTGTGGGATGACGCAGATTTTATGTGGAAATACCTTGACAGAAGAAATACAGATTTCCTGGACAGCACAGCCAATGCAATTGTTGTACATGGAGAAAGTGTAACCCTTGCCTGGCTGGTAACCATTATCTTTATTCCCGCAATTTTAATGAATGTAACAGGTTCTGATTATGTGGCGAGAACCTCTACAGGAAAGGTGTGGATTACAACAGCCCAGATTGACTTTGCATTCAGTATTTGGCAAAAGATATATAATATACAAATATTTCATGGTGCTCTTTCCTTCACAATACATTCAAAGGATATCCTAGGGTTCCATACGTTTCTCCAACTTATAAAACCTTCCTGGGAAAAGGGGGATGGTTTTATCAAGGAATTCTGGGAACAAGTCTTTCAATGTGTGTTACCAGATTCCATTAATCCAACAAATTCGGATGACACATGCACTGGAGAGGAGAGACTGGAGACTGTCCCGGCACCTTTTTTTGAAATGACCATGAGTGGCCATAGCTACAGTATCTATAATGCTGTCTATGCCATTGCACATGCTCTACACATCTTGGCATCTGCCAGAACCAACCACAGAGTGATGGAGGATGGGAGCAGCCTGGCTCTTCCAAATGTGCAACCATGGAAGGTATTTACTCCTCACTGACAAAAAATATCTCCTTCCATGCTTAGGGTGACAAAGGGGAGGGAGACAAATGTTACCGATTGTGCAAGACCACTTCTGTGTGAAAACCTGAAAATGACATCAACCCCCTATCCCTAGCATGATGCTGTCAGAATTCTACAAAATTCTATGGTAGAAGCCATGGAAATTATGAGAATTCCTATAGAATCATGCAGTATTTCCCTCTGACTAACCAGAGCAAAAACCAAAGATGCTGTTGAAAAGAGAGAAATTACATCTCACCACCTGGTAACTGCTAACCCTCTGTCCATGAGTTTTATCAACTCCCCTTCTGACCAGCCCCTGCAGACTTTTCTTTTATTCCTGCTGCCTTTGGCTTCCTGCAACTCTGTAGGGAAGGTGGGGGCATGCCTATTGTTCTTCTAATGGATAGGCTCAGAGGAGAACTGGGTGATTCAGATGTGCATTGGCAAACTGCAGATGGGCCTGTACATGTGCTGTCTTGAGCAAGGGGACCTTGCGGGCTCTGCAAGATCTCAGTCCTTCACGGTGTAGTGTGTTACCAACTGTTTTCATGGTGACTATGGTCCCAGCTGCCCTGAGATCATTGACAAGTTCCCCCCGTGTAGTTTTGGGCTGCTTCATCACCATTCTCATGATCATTGCAACTCCACAAGATGAGATCTTGCATGGACCCCAGACCAAGGGAGGTTGAGGGTTAGCGTTAGGGTTAGGGTTAGGATCTAGCTGGTTGATGGGGAATCAAATAATAATTTCACTCATTATAATGCACATCAATCTCTGACTTTTGTCTTCTGGGTTTCTGGGGGTTATTCAGTCTCTCACAGCTACAAGGAGGTTGAGGGTTAGGGTTAGGGTTAGGGTTAGGATCTGGCTGGTTGTTAGGAGATCAAATACTTATTTCCCTCATTACAATGCACATCAGTCTCTGACTTTTTTCTTCTGGGTTTCTGGGGTTTTTCCTGTTTTTATTCTGTCTCTCACAGCTACAACAAACCTACCATTAAAATTATGGACTGGTCATTTCTTCGTCAGAGGGCAAACGGGCAAATTTAGCAGGGGATCAAATACTTTTCCCCCTCACTGTATGGCGTTGAATGGTGCTGGCCAACAAAATGCACTCTGGATGCAGCAACACCAAAATGGATCCTTTTGGATGCTCAAACAGCAGCATTCATTCCAGAAACATCCTGAATCATACTTCATGCCTTTGTCTTGTAACTGGCCATGGAAGCTTATTCTCATGAGCAAGCAAAATACTAGCATTCATACAAATCTTCCGTCCTAGAGGAAAGTAGTCTAAAAATCTGTTTCAAACTGAAAAGAGTAAATTGGTGAGTAAGTTCCAATATCTCCAGGTATCTTAATGCTCTTTCTCTTTCTACTAAGCTCCACACACTTCTTCAGAGAATTGCTTTCAACAACAGTGCCGGAGATGAAGTGACCTTTAATGAACATGGACAATTGAAAGGTGGATTTGATATTACCAACTTGGTCACTTTTCCAAATAAGTCCTATATCAGAGTCAAGATCGGGAGGCTGGATCCTCAGGTTCTGCTTAGTAAAAGAGTCATCATCAAAGAAGACATAATTGAGTGGAACAGATACTTTGAACATGTGAGAAAATAATTTCACTCTCTCTCAAAAATATTAAAAACTCGGTCATTTATTCAAATGTGTAGACAGAAGCTTTCAACAGGACAGCAAAAGGACTCAACAATTCTTTTAATCAACAAATTTTGCTAATTGAGTATTTAATTAGGGCGTTAATGGGCTGAACAAGCATGCAACATTTAGATGTTTGCTGGTTCCATTGTGCTTTGAATAATATGCATTCCTCCTTGAGAATACTCTTCCATTGCCTTGACAACTTTTACAGCTATTGTGAAGCAAAAGTCTCCCAAAATCTTCTCAGTTCTACATTCTCATTTTCTTTAATAACAGCTGCCTCCTCTGTCTGTGTGTAATGACTACTGCAAGCCAGGTTACAGCAGGAAAAAGAAGGAAGGGGAGAAATTCTGCTGCTACGATTGTGATCCGTGTCCAGAGGGGAAGATTTCAGACAAACAGGGTAGGAAATGCTCGGATTCATATTACTCCTGTTGAAGATCGCCATATATTTTGTAGACTGGTTGCCAGAAGGGGGGGAATTTGAACATCTGCACTATGAAGAAACATGAAAAAACGTATGGGTATTGAAACGTTTTGCGCATTGCTCCATTTATTTCCAGAGATTTGCTTAATACTTTTGAGAAATAATGGGAATTCAGTTCTAAAGACAACAGGTCTCCTGGACAGCAGAAGGGCATAGTTCTGCTTTAAGGAAAGAGACAACTTGGTAAGAAATTGAGAACTATCACCATGAGCTCTAAAATGCCCAGAAAAATCTTTTAACCACAATAGGATTCATGATCTTATTTCAATATATGTCTGACAGCTCATTCCCGAGAGCTGAAACAGATGGGGACGGCATGGGTGTAGTGGCGTCATGACGCTTCCAAAGAAGCTAGCGTACTGCAAAAGGGGAGGGGGGTTAAAAAGAAAAATTAGAAAAGGGGAGAAAGCCTAATTGAAAACAGCAATGCTGCACCAGCAAAAAGCTGGTGCAGCACCGCTGTTGCTAAAGAGGGCGTTCCTCAGCTGAAAGTGGTAAGGAAGCTGCCTACAGGCAGCTCTTCACCCATGGAATGCTCCCCAGAATGCCTCGGGAATGCTTCCCAGATGCCAGTATAAGGACCAGTCCAGGGGGGCAGGGGAAAGTGTCACTATGCCGGCATCCATGCCAGTTTGAATGGCGCAGATGGCACGGATCAAGACACCCCCTAAGCACATTTGGCCCCCAAGCTCAGGAATGAGCTGTAAGGGCTCAAACGCTGGCATTACTTCTTAGGTATTTTGAATGTTAGGACAGATTTACAAAACTGTTTTCATCAATGGTTGAGAATACAAGGTAGGCTATAATCTTAGAAAACCTTTTGTTGTCATATGATGTCTAAATAGGTTCTCTTCTCCTTTCAGACATGGATTCTTGTATGCCATGCTCTGAAGGTCATTATCCAAACCTGGGACAAGATCAATGTATTCCCAAGTTTCCAAACTTCCTTTCCTTTGAAGAACCCTTGAGCATGATTTTAGCCTTTTTGGCCCTCTCCTTTTCTCTGATCACAGCCCTGGTGCTCGCAATCTTTGTCAAGTACAAGGACACCCCCATCGTTAAAGCCAACAACCGGAGCCTCACCTACTGTCTACTCATCTCTCTCCTCCTATGCTTCCTCTGCTCCTTGCTCTTCATCGGAAAGCCTAACAAGGTGACCTGCCTCCTCCGACAAATGACTTTTGGCATCATCTTCTCCGTTGCTGTTTCTTCTGTCTTGGCAAAAACTGTTACAGTCATTGTAGTGTTCGTGGCCTCTAAGCCAGGAAACGTTTTTCGAAAGTGGGTGGGGAAACAATTGGCATATTGCATTGTTATCTCTTGCTTCTTTGTTCAAGTTGCTATATGTGCTGTTTGGCTGGGCACTTCTCCTCCATTCCCAGATGTGGACATGCATTCACTCAGTAGAGAAATCATCGTGCAATGCAATGAAGGGTCAGCCACGGTGTTTTACTGTGTTTTGGGCTACATGGGCTTACTGGCCTCAGTCTGCTTCATTGTGGCTTTCCTTGCCAGAAAGCTGCCCGACAGTTTCAACGAAGCCAAATTCATCACCTTCAGCATGTTGGTCTTCTGCAGTGTTTGGCTGTCCTTTGTCCCCACCTACCTGAGCACTCAAGGAAAAGGCATGGTGGCCGTGGAGATCTTCTCTATCTTGGCCTCCAGTGCTGGGTTGCTGGGCTGCATCTTTTTTCCGAAGTGCTATGTCATTATCCTGAGGCCTGAGCTGAACAGAAGAGAGGAGCTGATAAGGAAAAAGCATTGAACTTTTCAATCTTCTAATAACTTCTTCTGCAGCTGTAACTTTTTCTCAGTCGCATGTGTCTGTTTTGTTTTCTGCACTGAATGAAACCCGTAAACCTTTCCCTGGTGTTCTTCTGTAATAGCCATCTCAGGCACATTTTCACAGTCTCTATGGGCCTTTATTCCTAGGTGGAGACATAGGAAGAATTCTACATTTGAATGTTTCATTCTTGTAAATTTCAAACGTAAAATGCTGGCTCTGGATTTTCTGTGTGAGATCGAGACTGAGAGCCTTATTGAAGACTAGGGTTTCTGGGACAACCCTGCAACCCATGTGGAGTGGGGAGAATGTATCTGCAGCAAACTGTGGCTTAGGCCTCGGTTGCCTAGCCTCTACCAGCGTGTCCTTTAACAAATGTTATATTCTGATTTTTCTCCCAAAGGGGATCAAAAGCAGTTTGCATTGTTCTACTTTCTGCCATTTTATACTCATAACTACCCGAGTTGAAGTGTGGCTGAAAGGATGTGACTGCCCCAAGGTCAGCCAGTATCCTGCCATTGGAGAGTGGGGATTCAACCATAACTTTCCCTTATCCTAACTGGACATGCCAGTCCCTACACACACAGGCTCTTCAAGGTCAGGAAAGTGATTTGACTCCATGTGCTTTGTCACAGAGGAGATATTTCCCACCCTCCCTTTCAGTTCTGACTGCCCGTCTCATCAGTAAATCTTTGCTTTTTTTGGAAACACCATAGCTGTCTTTGGGAGATAATCCTGTCTGAAAATGGAAGGATGGTATTGCAAGTCCCACAATCATCCTGAAGTGGATCACCTTTTTTGAAACCCATAGCTTTGTTTTCTTATGCATCAATCCTGCCACAGGTAACCATGGGCCATTTTTTTTAAAGGTGGTAAAGTTTTCCCGGCTCCTCCATAGAGAACCATAGAGAAGTTCGCAATAGAGAATCTGACCATGGCCACTTCAATATTTCTTCTCTATGGAGGATGGGGGAGACCCCTTCCAAACCCCATAAAACTGGACCCCCAGACCCAATATTCACCAAACTTGGGGGTTCAGGCAAGGAGAGCCCCTTGCAGCTAGGCTGCAAATTTGAAGGCTGTACCTCAAAAAATGCTCCCCAGGAGCTTCAAAAAGCCTGAATGCCCGATTTTTTTCGGGAAACCGGAAAATAAGCTGAATTCCCATATTTACCGATATGGGAATTCAGATTTTTTCAAGTTTCCCAAAAACAATAAGTCCCAATAAACCTGAACCTGAAATTTAATAAACAAACAAAAATTGTGTGCACAAGCCTACCTAAATGGCTTGCCATTGGAAGAGCTGAAGGACCACTTGCTCCTCCACTGTACATCTCATCTGTTCATTTTGTTGTTGCTCACTTTATCACTCCACTGCAGAAAGATCCTCCCTGGCTGCCTGTCTATTTCCAGGCAAAACTCAAAGTGTAAAATCTAATTTTCAGGCCCTAAATTGCTTGCAGTTGGAGGACACAAAGGACCATTTCCTCCCATACTGTACATCCCATCTATTAATTTTCCCCTCACTGTTCAGATCCTCCTGTTCTCCGCACCCCTACTTCAATCAGTGAGGCATGTTGGACCCAGAGACAGGGCTTTTCCATTTGGCATTTTGCCCATTAGAATGCTCTTCCCTTCGAGGCTCGCCTGACACCTACACCATCATCATTTAGGTGCAAGGCCAAACCTATTCTCTTTTCCCAAATGGTTAATAGCCAGGCTGATCTTCCAACATTTTGATCATTTTCCCCTAACCTGAGAGAACACATGGTTTAACTTGGGGGTTTATTGCTGGATTTTTAGGCTGGGTTTCTTGGAACTTTTAACGATTCTATGCTTTTTATGGCTTTATCATGCTTCACTTTGTAAAACACTTTGAATAGTTTCCCTGGACAAGTGGTGCAGAAATGATCAAGGTAGATAAATAAATAAATTCATCTAAGAAGAAATTTTTCACAGTTCTTGCTTTGTTACTTCCATTCAGAGATTCCCGATTTTTTTACTGCATCATGGGTGGGCGGAGCCACTGCTAGTCATTCTGCTGTCACCATTCCAGCTGCTGCCTCACTGTATTTTTTAAAAATATATTTTATTAGGTTTTTAGGTAATACAAAAGGGGAATAAGGAACAAAGGGGAAAAGGGAATAAGGAACAAAGAACTTTACAGACCTTAATGGGTCAGAGTCCAGGACAAACCTTCTGGTTGTAGCCCTTTTTCCTGATATTCCTATATCTAGTCTAATCTAATTCCAATTCTGAGCCATAATATTATACACTTTATTTCTTCTCTGTAATCATTATATATTTCTTAATTATCAAACAGTTCTTCTAACATTTCTAACTTTTATGTTTCTATCTTAAATTCACAGTATATTTATCATAGAATGCTTGCCATCTCTGTTCATGATCTTCCGGTGGTTTCTTCTTCACCACATTAGAAAGTCTTGCCATGTCTTTCCAATATTTAGCGTAGAGTGTTCTTGCCGCTGTCATCCCATATAGAAAAAGTTCTTTGTCTGAAGATTTTAGTTGTGAGCGAGTCATTCCCAACAAAAAGTATTTAGGTTGTAGGTCAAAGTTCACTTGAAGTTTCGCTTGCAATTTCTTTCCAGTATTTTTGTGCCCTTCAGCATTTCCACCATTGATGAGTGCTGCCTCACTATAGAGAAGCTGGGATAACATCAGAAAAAACTCTTTTTGCTTCACTTGTTTTGCAAATTATTATCCCAGAACAATATTATCAGTCTTCCTGAGGAGATTATCGCCACTATAATTATCAGAATCACTGTCATTTCCTGGCCCAGTCTCAATTCCAAGAGCTTTCTAGTAGGAAACAGAAAACAAACCAGAAATAAAATCTTAAAGTTCTGCTTATAAAACCCTCTGCTGAGCCATTCACAGCTAAAATGGGGGACTAGAGAGAGGCATTTTTTGTATCAGTACTCAATATCTCTCGAATTGCATGCAAAGAAGTAGGTTGGAACATGAAAGCAAATGTTCATACGTCCACTGTTGAAAACAGTGTTGGAAGAATCAGGCGCCATCTGAGCCACCCTCTTGAAACCATGCAGAAGCTAATGATGATGCTGTGGAGGAGACCCAGGATAGTGCGTGAGAAGGGAGGTGTTTTATTATTTCACATGCCAGAGTCCAAGATGTTGCTGCTGATACAAATTCTGCTTCCACACATGGTATATAAAGTACATGGTATGACGTGCTCGGGGAACATTTCTCCTCAGATTCCATATCAGTGGTATCAGCCAGGTGAAATCCTAATTGGTGGAATTGTAACTCATATTGGTTGTACTTCCCAAGAAGTTCGATTTGAGTGGCACCCTTCCCAGGACGATACATGTTTTCCAGCGTAAGGAATTCATGGCTCCTCTAATGTAAAGTTGATGATGATGTCTGATTTTATTTTAGCAACTAAGTATACTTGCAAAATAGGCATTTTTAATAATAATGGATAGATGGTAAATTTGGTGGCTACCAAAATGAAATACTCATGTTCCAAGACACAAAGATTTTGCTTATACTGGTGACAGGACCGGTTGCTTCATGAATAATTTAGGAGCAGATGGCACTGTTTCAGTTATCATACCTATACACTGACCTTTTTGAGCAAGGTCAGTTCCACAAAGGGGAGGCCAAGACTTCAAAATAAAGTAACCAAGAGAGAACTCATATCTGAAAAATATAGAAACCTTTGAGAAAATGTCAGTCTGATGAAGATGCAAAAATATCTGTACTGCACAAGAGGCTTGTAATGCTTATTAGCAGACAATGAACGAAGTGCGGCACCATTGGGCACATATTTCTTCCCTCCCTTTAAAAAAACTCTTCCAGTTTAGAAAAGAGGCATAATTGACAAGGCAATAGCCATTCCATAACCCTGGAGTGCCAGGGTCCAAGCCAGAGATATGCATAACTGTAAAAGGGGGATTACCTCAGTTTCCCCTGCATGATAGATTAAGTGCTCCTGACACACACCTAGAAATCATTGAGGACTTTTAATCTCATTGCCTATGGGCAATCCAGCCCTCTGCAAACAGTAGCTAGCCCCTCAAGATGGCCATCAAGCATAAAGAGGAGTTTGAGTAAACATCTCCTGGCTGAGTCATACCCATCCTGGGAAACTCTCCTAGACATTTCCCCTCATTCTAATATCTATACAGAGTCAGCAATTAATCAGGAAAACAGACAAACATCCTCTTGTTTTCTGACAATCATTAAGCCTATCCCTCTCATGTGTCTCACTTCGAAGGAGGAATCAATTTGGGCGAAAACGCATGGTTGCTTTATCCTCCTTTAATCCCTGCTTTAGCCAGGATTAAACGCACATTAGGTGAAACCCATGTGTTCGATCCAGGCAGAATCCTGGCTGAAACAGGGATTTTAGGAGGATAAAGCGACCGTGTGTTTTCGCCCAAAGTTTCTTTATCCCTGGTAAAGTGTTCCTTTGCCAGTTCCCTCATGCCGCCTCATGGCTCATTTTTACTATAAATATTGGCCCTTTCACCATTCATAGTGTGTTTGTATGTGCTTGGATTTGACCACATTCCCCTTACTTGTATATCTATAAGGAGTAATCATCAGCAAGTGAACAGGCAAACACACAAATATCTTCTTGTTTTCCAACAATGGTTAAGCAATTTTTTGTGTCACTTCAGAGAAGCAATCACAGTTTCTTTGTCCCTGATAAAGCCTTCCTTTGCCAGATACCTCAAGCCGCTTCAGGGTTCATTTTTACCATAAATATTGGCGCTTTCACCATTAATAGTGTGTGTGTGTGTGTGTGTGTGTGTGTGTGTGTGTGTGTGTGTGTGTGTGTGCTTGGATTTGGCCACATACCCCTTACTTACATTTAAGGTCTCCTTGCTTTTCTTCCATGAAATGCTGGTCCATTTAGGAAAATATTGCCCCAACTACCCTCACTCTGTTCCCACACCTCCACCCTTTATTTTCTCTAGTTCTTGTGTGAATTGTACATGAGTACATCATTTTGCATGTGTGTGATTCTTCTTATTTTTACAATAAAACAAAAAACTTTATTTTGAACTCTTGTCTCTTTATGAAGAATTTTTCCTAAAGGATTCATCCATGCAAATGCAGGTTAAAAGATTCCTGAAGTTGCCCCAGCCTCTCAAAAAGCGTAGCATGAATGCAAATTCCCCCAACTTAAATGGAGAGCCAGCGTGGTGTAGTGGTTATGGGTGGTGGATTCTAATCCAGAGAGCCGGTTTGATTCCCCATTCCTCCACATGAGCAGCAGACTCTAATCTGGTGAACCGGCTTGGATTCCCCACTCCTATACATGAAGCCTTCTGGGTGACCTTGGGCTAGTCAGTTTTCTCAGAACTCTCTCAGCACCACCTACCTCACAAGGTGTTTCTTGATGGGAGAGGAAGCATAGGTGATTGTAAGCTGGTTTGAGTATGCTTAAAAATGTAGAGAAAATTGGGGTATAAAAACAAACTCTTCTTCTAATTGGGGTAACATATAAGGGCATATGATAAAGTGATTAGACACAGATTAGAAATAGTTTTGAGGAAACAGAATAAGAATGTCTAGACAACAATAAATCACCGAATGAAATTGCTTGGCATTACATGTAGGGCAGCATGATATAGCCCGATCTCATCAGGTCTGGGAAGCTAAGCCACATCTGTACTTGGAAGGGAGACCAATAGTGGAAGAAAAAAGAGGGGAATAAAATCCAACCTGAAAACAGAAGCTGGGTACCCAAGGTTGGTTAAAAATATTTAAAAACATTAAAATAGCACAATGGCATTTCCTTGGGTTGCTCTCTGTAACCACATACCAAATGCGTTCGGCCTGTTGGGCCTTCATCAGTGGTTAATTAAAACACATGTTAAGCCTGCTGGTAATAGATTTTACAACCTATACACATGCCTGGTTGGGTTTGAACTGTTTGTATATGCATTTATTTATTTATTTCTGTAAATGTGTTCAGGCTTAACATGTGTTTTAATTAACCACTGATGAAGACCCAACAGGCCGAAACGTGTTTGGTATGTGGTTACAGAGATCAACCCAAGGAAATGCCATTGTGCTATTTTAATGTTTTTAAATATTTTCAACCTTTACTTAGCGCTTCTAATAATTTTTTTTAGTATTTTATATATGTATATATATATGTGTGTGTGTGTGTGTGTGTGTGTATTCTTTCTACCCAATCTTGGTTACCCAAGGAAGGCTAAGGCCTCTGTGTCTCTCTTGCCTAGAAAGCCCCTTGCTAGGGTAAATGAAAAGGGTTCAAGATGGGCCATTTCTCTGATTTTGCTGGGGCCTTATTATGTTTTTAGAACCATCTTTGGCCAATACAGATGCCATACATAGAAGCATTCTGTCCTCAAACAATAACTGATTTTCGTTGCAGTCTTGTAACAAAGTTCTACCAGCACATCCTCGCCTTGGTGTTTGCCATCCATGAGATCAACAAGAACCCCAACATCTTGCCCAACGACACTCTTGGGTTCCACATCCATGACTCCACCATAGATCCGAAATGGACGTACAGGACTACCCTCGACCTACTCTTCACATCACTTGAACTCATCCCTAACTACAAGTGTGGCACCAAGGAAAAAGTGATGGGTGTCATTGGGGGATATAGATCTGATACCTCATCAGATATTGCACTTCTCTTAAGCCGTTACAAGATCCCACAGGTATGATCAGAGAACTGCGATTATTTGGATTTTCACAAATCTCACATGCAGGTTAATTCCCCTTCCTGATCTAATGCATGTGGAAACGAAGGTTTTATTTCGCTCATACCAATTAGTCCAAACTGATTGCCAGATTAACATAGAAGGTTACTTGTAAACAATCAGTCAGTATCAGTGTGGGACGCAGAAAGGAAATAATATCCAAAACAACCCTAAAGGTCAACAATAATGACTTGGTTGGAAAATCACTGATCTCAACAGGGCTATCTCCTTCATTTGGAACATCACTTCTTTTGACACATCAAACTCTACACAACAAACAATGAATGTGAATCCAAGGGAAGAGGCGTTCATCATCATTCATTTGGCTTGTTCCATTACTACAATCTGAGTATGAATGAGCATGCGCTTATTCTCCTGAACCGTTTTACAACCACGTTTTTACATCAATACAGACAGCACGAACACAGACACCATGCAATATTCAGCACAGGACCACATGAGCATTTCTTGGGAATGTTGATCAGGTCTACCAGGAGATGCCCTGCAAAAGTCTATTCTATACTCTCTGCCACTCAATCACCCTCTTTGCCATTTTATGTGGAACTAGACTGGACTACTGCAATACACAGTGCTTGAAGAGTGTTTGGCAGCTGCAGCTAGTGCAGGATGCTGAGGCTAGAGAGCTGGTTGGGGGCAGCTCCTGGGATCATGTGACCATGATGCTGTAACAATTACACTTGATTCCAATCCTCAGCCTAATTCAAGGTATTGGCTTTGTTCTTCAAAGCTCTGCGTGGCTTGGAACCAGGATATCTTGCTCAATATGATCCTGGTCGGGAATTAAGACTAAAGGGACAGGCCCCCCTGACTCCCACCCATCAAGGAAGCATATCAAGTGGGTACACAAGAGAGGTTCTTTTCAGTGGCAGCTCCCCAATTATGGAAAAATCTCCCCAGCTTGATGTACCTGGCCCTCCTTTCTTTCACTCGTTAGGAAGCAGGTAAATCCAGTTTTATTTCAGATCCATTTGAATAATTTAGTCTTTTATTTATTGAGATGTTGTCCTTTCCTTTCCGTTAATGGTATGGCATTATTGGCCAAAGCTTTAACAATAACTAAACCAAAGTTCTGGAGAGCCAGCATGGTGTAGTGGTTAAGAGCGGTGTTTTGGAGCGGCTGAGTCTGATCTGGAGAACCGGATTTGATTCCCCACTCCTTCACATGAGTGGCGGAGGCTTATCTGGCGAACTGGATTTCTTTCCCCATTCCTACACACGAAGCCAGCAGGGTGACGTTGGGCGAATTTCAGCTCTGTTAGAGCTCTCTCAGCCCCATCTACCTCACAAGGTGTCTGTTGTGGGGAAGGGAAGGTGATTTTAAGCTAGTTTGATTCTCCCTTAAGTGGTAAAGAAACTTTACTACTACTTCTTCTTCTGCTGCTGCTGCTGCTGCTGTAGCCAGTAAGATATGGAGGTCCTCAGTTGGGGTTTTAAAATTGTAATTTTGTACTGATACCTGCTGGTCGAATGATGGTAAATGAACTGAACTGAACTGCACTTTAATACCTGAGTTCCCACCCCATGCCAACACTACTTTATCATTCCAATCTTTGATCAAATGACCTCTTCCAGTTACTCTGATATGAGTCTTCTTGCAGTCTATGGAGAAATCTAGATTTATAATTAAATAGAATTTTAATCCAAAGTCTGAATGCATCCAGCTAATCTGCTTCTTCCAATGAAGGAATTGCAAATTCTTGCTGAAAAGCTATACCCACATAGACAATGTTAACAGAAAGGAATCGATAATCTCTGAAATATCTTCTACCCAAACTCCAGTACCATAAAGTATCATTTGGTTCATTTCCCACAAAAAGGTCTTCAAGGCTGCCAGATAATACATTCCTCCTACTGTGTGGGGAAAAAAAAAACGATCAAGGATTTAGATATGGTGATATCTTTTGAGAAATAAACTGAAATTAAGAATGACTAAGATTTAAAATTGTGGTCTATGTATGTTTATAATGCTTGTTTTATCCACATTATAAACTACCTTGAGTTCTGCAAGGTGAAAAAAAGGGTAACAAATATTTTAAATGAATAAAACAAAAATGTAAAACACTGCCAAACTTCCAGACAGGTTTAGTAGCAGCAGGAGGAAATGTGCAGGCAACAGAAGACATGCAGCGGTCTGGAAAGCAGAGTTGTCTTTTATGCGATTTAAATTGCCAACATAATAGGATCAAGATCTGAGGTAACATTTAAAGAACTTCTGAAACAAGAAGGTGATCAATGAAGTATTCCAATTCTCCCTCTGCAACATGATTTTTTTTCCTTATTAGGTTTCATTTGGCTCATTTGAATCGGAAGTGGATAACCCAACCAGTCTCCCACCGTTTTACCGCACGGCCCCCCAGGAAACCCTTCAGTATGAGGGAATTGTCCAGTTATTTCTGCATTTTGGCTGGACATGGGTTGGGCTCATCGCAATGGATGATGAAGCTGGAGACCAGTTTTTGCAAGCATTTGAGGCGATGCTTTCCAGGAATGGAATCTGTGTGGCCTTCATAAAAAAGGCTACCAGACAAATCCTGTGGGATAACATACATTTGATGCTTAAATATCTTGACAGTCATAATACTGATTTCCTGGACAGCACAGCCAATGCAATTGTTATACATGGAGAAGGTGTAACACTTCTCTGGCTGGTAACCATTATCTTTATTCCCACAATTGTAATGAATGTAACAGGTTCTGATTATGTCGTGAGAACCTCTACAGGAAAGGTGTGGATTACAACAGCCCAGATTGATTTTGCATTCACTGTTGTACAAAGGCTATATGATATACAAATATTCCATGGTGCTCTTTCCTTTTCAATTCATTCAAAGGATATCTTAGGATTCCATACATTTCTCCAACAAATAAAACCTTCCTGGGCAGAGAGGGATGGTTTTATCAAGGAATTTTGGGAACAAGTCTTTCAATGTACATTACCAGATGACATTAATCCAACAAATTTGGAAGAGACATGCACTGGAGAGGAGAGACTGGAGACTGTCCCGGCACCTTTTTTCGAAATGAGCATGACTGGCCATAGCTACAGTATCTATAATGCTGTCTATGCCATTGCACATGCTCTACACATCTTGGCCTCTGCCAGAACCAACCACAGAGTGATGGAGGATGGGAGCAGCCTGGCTCTTCCAAATGTGCAACCATGGAAGGTATTTACTCCTCACTGACAAAAAATATCTCCTTCCATGCTTAGGGTGACAAAGGGGAGGGAGACAAATGTTACCGATTGTGCAAGACCACTTCTGTGTGAAAACCTGAGTGACATCAACCCCCTATCCCTAGCATGATGCTGTCAGATTTCTACAAAATTCTATGGTAGAAGCCATGGAAATTATGAGAATTCCTATAGAATCATGCAGTACTTCCCTCTGACTAACCAGAGCAAAAACCAAAGATGCTGTTGAAAAGTGAGAAATTACATCTCACCACCTGGTAACTGCTAACCCTCTGTCCATGGGTTTTATCAACTCCCTTTCTGACCAGCCCCTGAAGACTTTTCTTTTATTCCTGCTTCCTTTGGCTCCCTGCAACTCTGTAGGGAAGGTGGGGGCATGCCTATTGTTCTTCTAATGGATAGGCTTATTTGTGGATATATAGTGTTGAATGGTGCTGGCCAACAAAATGCACTCTGGATGCAGCAACACCAAAATGGATCCTTTTGAATGCTCAAACAGCAGCATTCATTCCAGAAACATCCTGAATCATACTTCATGCCTTTGTTGTAACTGGCCATGGAAGCTTATTCTCACGAGCAAGCAAAATACTCGCATTCATACAAATCTTCCGTCCTAGAGGAAAGTAGTCTAAAAATCTGTTTCAAACTGAAAAGTATTGGTGAGTAAATTCCAATATCTCCAGGTATCTTAATGCTCTTTCTCTTTCTGCTAAGCTCCACACACTTATTCAGAGAATTGCTTTCAACAACAGTGCCGGAGATGAAGTGACTTTTAACGAACATGGACAGTTGAAAGGGGGATTTGATATTACCAACTTGGTCACTTTTCCAAATAAGTCCTATATCAGAGTCAAGATTGGTAGGCTGGATCCTCAGGTTCTGCTTAGTAAAAGAGTCATAATCAAAGAAGACATAATTGAGTGGAACAGATACCTTGAACATGTGAGAAAATAATTTCACTCTCTCTCAAAAATATTCAAAACTCTGTCATTTATTCAAATGTGTAAACAGAAGCTTTCAACAGGACAGCAAATGGACTCAACAATTGTTTTAATCCGCAAATTTTGCTAATTGAGTATTTAATTAGGGCATTAATGGGCTGAACAAGCATGCAACATTTAGATGTTTGTTGGTTCCATTGTGCTTTGGATAATACGCATTCCTCCTTGAGATTACTCTTCCATTGCCTTGACAACTTTAACAGCTATTGTGAAGAAAAAGACTCCCCAAATCTTCTCAGTTCTACATTCTCATTTTCTTTAATGACAGCTGCCTCCTCTGTCTGTGTGTAATGACTACTGCAAGCCAGGTTACAGCAGGAAAAAGAAGGAAGGGGAGAAATTCTGCTGCTACGATTGTGATCCGTGTCCAGAGGGGAAGATTTCAGACAAAGAGGGTACGAAATGCTCTGATTCATATGACTCCTGTTGAAGATCCCCATATATTTTGTAGACTGGTTGCCTGAAGGGGGGGGGGATTTGAACATCTGCACTATGAGGAAACATGAAAAAGCTTATGGGTGTTGAAACGTTTTGCGCATTGCTCCATTTATTTGCAGAAATTTGCTTAATACTTTTGAGAAATAATGGGAATTCAGTCCTAAAGACAACAAGTCTCCTTGACAGCAGGAGGACACAATTCTGTTTTAAGGAAAGAGACAACCTGGTAAGAAATTGAGGAGTATCACCATGAGCTCCAAAACTCCCAGAAAAATCCTTTAACCACAATAGGATTTATGGTCTTATTTCAATATATGTCTGACAGCTCATTCCCGAGAACTGAAGCAGTCGGGGACGGCATAGGTGTAGTGGCGTCATGGTGCTTCCAAAGAAGCTAGCGTACTGCAAAAGGGGAGGGGTTTTTTAAAAAGAAAAAATTAGAAAAGGGGAGAAAACCTCATTGAAAGCAGAGATGCTGCACCAACAAACAACTGGTGCAGCACTGCTGTTGCTAAAGAGGTGTTCCTAAGCTGAAAGGGGTAAGGAAGCTTCCTACAGGCAGCTCTTCCCCCTTGGAATGCTCCCCAGAATGCCTCGGGAATGCCTCCCGGATTCCAGTATAAGAACCAGTCCAGGGGGGGCGGAGAAAGTGTAACTATGCCGGCATTCATGCCAGTTTGCACGGCGCAGATAGCACAGATCAAGACACCCCCTAAGCACATTTGGCCCCAAGCTCAGGAATGAGCTGTAAGGGCTCAAATGCTGGCATTACTTCTTAGGTATTTTGAAAGTTAGGACAGATTTACAAAACTGTTTTCATCAATGGTTGAGAATACAAGGTAGGCTATTATCATAGAAAACCTTTTGTTGTCATATGATGAAAGTGTCTAAATAGGTTCTCTTCTCCTTTCAGACATGGATTCTTGCATGCCATGCTCTGAAGGTCATTATCCAAACCTGGGACAAGATCAATGCATTCCCAAGATTCCAAACTTCCTTTCCTTTGCAGAACCCTTGAGCATGATTTTAGCCTTTTTGGCTCTCTCCTTTTCTCTGATCACAGCCCTGGTGCTCGCAATCTTTGTCAAGTACAAGGACACCCCCATCGTTAAAGCCAACAACCGGAGCCTCACCTACTGTCTACTCATCTCTCTCCTCCTATGCTTCCTCTGCTCCTTGCTCTTCATCGGAAAGCCTACTGAGGTGACCTGCCTCCTCCGACAAACGACTTTTGGCATCATCTTCTCCATAGCTGTTTCTTCTGTCTTGGCAAAAACTGTTACGGTCGTTGTAGTGTTTATGGCCTCTAAGCCAGGAAACGTTTTTCGAAAGTGGGTGGGGAAACAATTGGCATATTACATTGTTATCTCTTGCTTCTTTGTTCAAGTTGTCATTTGTGCTGTTTGGTTGACATCTTCTCCTCCTTTCCCAGATGTGGACATGCATTCACTCAGTAGAGAAATCATCGTACAATGCAATGAAGGGTCAGCCACCATGTTTTACTGTGTTTTGGGCTACATGGGCTTACTGGCCTCAGTCTGCTTCATGGTGGCTTTCCTTGCCAGAAAGTTGCCCGACAGTTTCAACGAAGCCAAGTTCATCACCTTCAGCATGTTGGTCTTCTGCAGTGTTTGGTTGTCCTTTGTCCCCACCTACCTGAGCACTCAAGGAAAAAACACAGTGGCCGTGGAGATCTTCTCCATCTTAGCTTCCAGTTCTGGCTTACTAGGCTGCATCTTTTTCCCCAAATGCTATGTCATCATTCTGAGGCCTGAGCTGAACAGAAGAGAGCAGCTGATAAGGAAAAAGCATTAAACTTTTCAATTTTCTATTAACTTCTTCTGTAGCTGTAACTTTATCTCAATCGCATGTGGCTATTTTGTTTTCTGCACTGAATGAAACCCGTAAACCTTTCCCTGGTATTCTTCTGTAATAGGCATCTCAGGCACATGCACACAGTCTCTATGGGCCTTTATTCCTAGGTGGAGACATAGGAAGAATTCTACATTTGAATGTTTCATTCTTGTAAATTTCAAATGTAAAATGCTGGCTCTGAAATTTCTGTGTGAGATCAAGACTGAGAGCCTTATTGAAGACTAGGGTTCCTGGGACAACCCTGCAACCGATGTGGAGTGGGGAGAATGTATCTGCAGCAAACTGTGGTTTAGGCCTCTGTGGTCTAGCCCCTACCAGCGTATCCTTTAACAAATGTTATACTCTGATTTTTCTCCCAAAGGGGATCAAAAGCACTTTGTATTGTTCTGCTATCTGCCATTTTATACTCATAACTACCCTGTGTTGAAGTGTGGCTGAAAGGATGTGTCTGCCCCAAGATCAGCCAGTATCCTGCCATTGGAGAGTGGGGATTCAACCATAACTCTCCCTGATCCCAACTGATTTGACTCCATGTGCTTTGTCACAGAGGATATATTTCCCACCGTCCCTGTCAGTTCCGACTGCCCATCTCATGAGTAAATCTTTGCTTTCCTTGGAAACACCATAGGTGTCTTTGGGAGATAATCTTGTCTGAAAATGGAGGAATGGTACTGCAAGTCCCACAATCATCCTGAAGTGGATCACCTTTTTTGAAACCCATGGCTTTGTTTTCTGATGCATCAATCCTGCCACAGATAACCATGGGCCATTGCTTTTAAAGGTGGGAAAGTTTGCCCGGCTCCTCCATAGAGAAACATAGCGAAGTTTGCAGTAGAGAATCTGACCACAACCACTTCAATATTTCTTCTCTATGGAGGATGGGGGAGACCCCTTCCAAACCCCATAAAACTGGACCCCCGGACCCAATATTAACCAAACTTGGGGGTTCAGGCAAGGAGAGCCCGATGCAGCTAGGCTGCAAATTTGAAAAAATGTTCCTACCTCAAAAAATGTTCCTTAGGAGTTCAAAAAGCCTGAATGCCCAATTTTTTTTGGGAAACCCAAAAATAAGCTGAATTCCCATATTTACCAGTATGGGAATTCAGATTTTTTTCGGGTTTCCCTAAAACAATAAGTCCCAGTAAAACTGAAATTTAACACACTCAAAAAAAAATTTGTGTGCACAAGCCTACCTAAATGGCTTGCCATTGGAAGAGCTGAAGGACCACTTGCTCCTCCACTGTACATCTCATCTGTTCATTTTGTTGTTACTCACTTTATCACTCCACTGCAGAAAGATCCTCCCTGGCTGCCTGTCTATTTCCAGGCAAAACTCAAAGTGCAAAATCTGATTTTCAGGCCCTAAATTGCTTGCAGTTGGAGGACACAAAGGAGCATTTCCTTCCATACTGTACATCCCATCTATTAATTTTCCCCTCACCGTTAAGATCCTCCTGTTCTCCACACCCCTGCTTCGATCAGTGAGGCGGGTTGCATCTTGCCCATTAGAATGCTCTTCCTTTGAGGCTCGCCTGACACCTACACCACTATCATCTAGGAGCAAGGCCAAACCTATTCTCTTTGCCCAAGTGGTTAATAGCCAGGCTGATCTTCCAACATTTTGATCGTTTGCCCCTAACCTGAGAAAACACATGGTTTAACTTGAGGGTTTATTGCTGGATTTTTAGGCTGGGTTTCTTGGAACTTTTAACGATTCTATGCTGTTTGTGGCTTTATCATGCTTTACTTTGAATAGTTTCTCTGGACAAGTGGGTAGAAATGTGCCAGATAAATAAATAAATAAATAAATAAATAAATAAATAAATAAATAAATAAATAAATAAATTCATCCAAGGAGAAGTTGTCCACAGCTCTTGCTTTGTCAATTCCCTTCATAGATTCCTCATTTTTTATTGCATCATGGGTGGACAGGGCCCCTGCTAGTCATTCTGAGCTCCCCATTCCAGCTGTTCCCTCACTATAAAGAAGCTGGCACGAGATCAGAAAAAAATATTTTTGCTTCACTTGTTCTGCAAATTATTATGCCAGAACAATATTATCAGTCTTCCTGAGGAGATTATCTCCGCTATAATTATCAGAATCATGGCAATTTCGTTGCCCAGTCTCAGTTCCAATAGCTTTCTAGAAGGAAACAGAAAACAAACCAGAAATAAAATGTTAAAGTTCTGCTTATAAAACCCTCCACTGAGCCATTGACAGCTAAAATGAGGGACTACAGAGGGGCCATTTTTGCATCAGTACTCAATATCTCTTGAATTGTATAAAAAGAAATAGGTTGGGACATGAAACAAAAGGTTCCTATGCTCACTGTTGAAAAGAGTGTTGGAACAGTCTGGCACCATCTGAGCCACCTTCTTGAAACCAGGCAGAAATGATGGATGATGCTGTAGAGGAGACCCAGGACAGTGCTTGTGGAGAGAGAGGTGTTCTTTGATTTTGCATGGCAGAGTCTAAGATGTGGCTGCTGATACAGATTCTGCTTCTGCTCGTGGTGAATAAAGTAGACAGTATGAAGTGCACGGGAAACATTTCTCCTCAGATTCCACATCAGTGGTATCAGCCAGGTGAACTCCTAATTGGTGGAATTGTAACTTACTTTGGTTATACTTCCCAAGAAGTTCTATTTCAGCAGCACCCCTACCAGGATGATACATGTTTTCCAGTGTAAGGAATTCATGGCTCCTCTAATTTTTTTTTATTAATATTATTATTATTATCCTTAAAAGGTAAAGGTCCCCTGTGCAAGCAACTAGTCATTCTAGCTTTACCACTCTGCGCCACGGGGGCTTTAGATCAAGCATAAAATGGTTGAAGTTACATGGCGCACCCAAACCGGCAGTAGATAACAATACATTTATTAGAACACTATCCAAAATATTACTCTCTTTAACAACTGGTCAACAATACCAATTTCAACAATCAGTCTTCTCTACAGCTTTAAATTTCTATTTGTATTTCCTATAATTAAATACTGTTCTACAAAACTTGGCTACTAAATTTGTTACCTGAGAAAATTCATCCTTAAGAAGAATGTTAACTCTAACAGATTTAGGATAACCAGTGCTCTTTCTTAAAAGAGGGCCAAGAATCTTCTCCCTGTCCTCCTTATAGTACCTGTACCTGAGAAGGACATGTTCCAGTGTTTCGGGTTCACCGTTGTTGCAGGGACAGAGCCTTTCTGAGAGGGGAGTCTTTTTGAATTTCCCTTCAAATACTGCAGAGGGCAGAGGTGAACATCGAGCTAGGGCAAATGCTCGCCAAGTAGTATTTCCTTCTAATATTGAAAGGTATGGCGCTCGGCAAGGGATGTACTTGGATTTGACAGATGCCCTTAAAAAAGGCACTGTAGGCTGCACTAATGTAGAGAATGATGATGATATCTGATTTTATTTGAGCAATTCAATATATTTGCAATACTCATGTTGCAAGACACAAAAGTGTTGTTTTACCGGTGACAGGACCTGTTGCTTCATGAATAATTTAGGAGCAGCTTGCACTGTTTCAGTTATCATATCTATACATTCAACCTCTCCAGCACCCTGTTTTCCAGGGAAAGGAATTCATCGCTCGACTAATGTAGACTTGATGATGATGTCTGATTTTATTGTAGCAACTAAATATACTTACAAAACTGAATAGGATTTTTAATAATAATGGATAGACAGTAAATACGGTGGCTACCAAAATGAAATACTCATGTTCCAAGACACAAAGATTTTGCTTATGCCGGTGACAGGACCTGTTGCTTCATGAATAATTTAGGAGCAGATTGCACTGTTTCAGTTATCATAAGTATATACTGATCTTTTTGAGCAAGGTCAGTTCCACAAAGGGGAGGCCAAGACTTCAAAATAAAGTATCCAAGAGAGAACTCATATCTGAAAAATATAGAAACCTTTGAGAAAATGTCAGTCTGATGAAGATGCAAAAATATCAGTACTGCACAAGAGGCTTGTAATGTTTATTAGCAGAGAATAAACTACTTGTTGCACCACTTCCCTCCATTTCAAAATCTCTTCTCATTTAGAAAAGAGGCATCAATGTTAGGGCCTTAACCTCTCCAGCACCCTGAAGTGCCAGTAGGCACCCAGACCAAGGCAAGAGCCAGAGCGGGGCACCACTCCACAGAGGTGAACCAATGTTTTCAGGAGACCCTGGAATCCATATTTGGGTATGAGATGAACCTTGGAATTGGTAGCTGTGTTGGGTCAATGTACAGTTTCCCCAGGCTCAAGACATGCATGTTTTTAAATGGGGGATTACCTCAGTTTCTACCCCATAATAGATTAAGCGCTCCTGGCAGACGCCTAGAAATCATTGAGGATTTTTAATCTCTTACCTTTGGGCAATCAGGCCCACAGCAAACAGTTCTGCCCATCAACATAGCCCATCAACATAGGCATGGGGAGGAGTTTGAGCAAACATCTCTTGTCTGATCCACACCCATCCTGGGAAACTCTCCTAGACATTTCCCCTCATTCTTATATCTATACGGAGTAATCATCAGCAATTGAACAGGCAAACACACAAATATCTTCTTGTTTTCCGACAATGGTTAAGCAATTTTTTGTGTCACTTCAGAGAAGCAATCACAGTTTCTTTGTCCCTGATAAAGCCTTCCTTTGCCAGTTACCTCATGCCGCTTCAGGGTTCATTTTTACCATAAATATTGGCGCTTTCACCATTCATAGTGTGTGTGTTTGTGTGTGTGTGTGTGAGTGTGTGTGTGTGATTGGATTTGGCCACATACCCCTTACTTACATTTAAGGTCTCCTTGCTTTTCTTCCATGAAATGCTGGTCCATTTACGAAAATATTGCACCAACTACCCTCACTCTGTTCCCACACCTCCACCCTTTATTTTCTCTAGTTCTTGTGTGAATTGTACATGAGTACATCATTTTGCATGTGTGTGATTCTTCTTATTTTTACAATAAAACAAAAAACTTTATTTTGAACTCTTGTCTCTTTATGAAGAATTTTTCCTAAAGGATTCATCCATGCAAATGCAGGTTAAAAGATTCCTGAGTTGCCCCAACCTCTCAAAAAGCCTACCCTTCATGCAAATTCCCCCAACTTAAATGGAGAGCCAGCGTGGTGTAGTGGTTATGGGTGGTGGATTCTAATCCAGAGAGCCGGTTTGATTCCCCATTCCTCCACATGAGCAGCAGACTCTAATCTGGTGAACCGGCTTGGATTCCCCACTCCTATACATGAAACCTGCTGGGTGACCTTGGGCTAGTCACAGTTTTCTCAGAACTCTCTCAGCCCCACCTACCTCACAAGGGGATTCTTGATGGGAGAGGAAGCATAGGTGATTGTAAGCTGGTTTGAGTATGCTTAAAAATGTAGAGAAAATTGGGGTATAAAAACAAACTCTTCTTCTTCTAATTGGGGTCACATATAAAGGCATATGATAAAGAGATTAGAAGCAGATTAGAAATAGTTTTGAGAAAACAGAATAAGAATGTCTAGACAACAATAAATCACCGAATGAAATTGCTTGGCATTACATGTAGGGCAGCATGATATAGCCCGATCTCATCAGGTCTCGGAAGCTAAGCCGCATCTGTACTTGGAAGGGAGACCAATAGTGGAAGAAAAAAGAGGGGAATATGGACACTGCCCTACTAGGTTGATACCTGCACACATAGTATATGAGAGACATATACTAACCAGTATTACAACTAGAACCAATCTGACCAGATGTCTCAGTAACTGGTAATAAATTTTACAACCTGTACACATGCCTGGTTGAGTTTGAGCTGTTTGTGTATGCATTTATCTATTTATTTCTGTAAATGTGTGCAGGCTTAACATGTGTTTTAATTAACCACTGATGAAGGCCCAAAAGGCTGATACACATTTGGTATGTGGTTACAGAGATCAACCCTAGGAAATGCCATTCTGCTATATTAACATTTTTAAATATTTTTAATCTTTACTTGGCGCTTCTAATAAATTATTTTTAAGTATTTATATACATATATATAAATACATACATACATATATATATATATATACATGCATATACATCTACACACACACTTATACACACACACATAGACACACACACAAACTTGGGTACCCAGCTTGGAAGGGAGACCACCAAGCGAGATTCTATGGACGAAGGCTAAGGCCTCTGTGTCTCTCTTGCCTAGAAAGCCCCTTGCTGTGGGAAATGAAAAGGGTGCAAGATGGGCCATTTGTCTGATTTAGCTGGGGCCTTATTATGTGTTTAGAACCATCTGTGGCCAATACAGATGCCATACATAGAAGCATTCTCTTCTCAAACAATAACTTATTTTCGTTGCAGCCTTGTAACAAAGTTCTACCAGCACATCCTCGCCTTGGTGTTTGCCATTCATGAGATCAACAAGAACCCCAACATCTTGCCCAACATCACTCTTGGGTTCCACATCCATGACTCCACCATAGATCCGAAATGGACGTACAGGACTACCCTCGACCTACTCTTCACATCACTTGAACTCATCCCAAACTACAAGTGTGGCACCAAGAAAAAAGTGATAGGTGTCATTGGGGGATATGGATCTGATACCTCATCAGATATTGCACTTCTCTTAAACCGTTACAAGATCCCACAGGTATGATCAGAGAACTGCGATTATTTGGATTTTCACAAATCTCGCATGCAGGTTAATCCCCCTTCCTGATCTAGTGCATGTTGAAACTAAGGTTCTTCCTGATCTAGTGCATGTTGAAACGCTCATACCAATTAGTCCAAACTGATTGCCAGATTAACATAGAAGGTTACTTGTAAACAATCAGTCACTATCAGTGTGGGGCACCTCACAAGGTGTCTGTTGTGGGGAAGGGAAGGTGATTTTAAGCTAGTTTGATTTTCCCTTAAGTGGTACAGAAACTTGCCAAATAAAAACAAAACCTTCTTCTTCTTCTTCTGCTGCTGCTGCTGCTGCTGCTGCTGCTCCTGCTGCTGTAGCCAGTAAGATATGGAGGTCCTCAGTTGGGGTTTTAAAATTGTAATTTTGTACTTATACCTGCTGGTCAAATGACGGTAAATGAACTGAACTGAACTGTACTTTAATACCTGAGTTCCCCACCCCCCATGCCAACCCTACTTTATCATTCCAATCTTTGATCAACTGACCTCTTCCAGTTACTCTGATATGAGTCTTTTCACAGTCTATGGAGGAATCTAGATCTATAATTAAATAGAATTTTAATCCAAAGACTGAATGCATCTAGCTAATCTTCCAATGAAGGAATTGCAAATTCTTGCTGAAAAGCTATACCCACATAGACAATATTAACAGAAAGGAATCGATATTATCTGAAATATCTTCTACCCAAAATCCAGTACCGTAAAGTATCATTTGGTTCATTTCCCTCAAAAAGGTCTTCAAGGCTGCCAGATAATTCATTCCTCCTACTGTGTGAAAAAAAATGATCAAGGATTTAGATATGGTGATATCTTTTGAGAAATAAACTGTAATTGGGAATGACTGAGATTTAAAACTGTGGTCTTCAATGTATGTTTATAATGCTTGTTTTATCCACATTATAAACTACCTTGAGTTCTGCAAGGTGAAAAAAAGGGTAACAAATATTTTAAATAAATAAAACAAAAATGTAAAACACTGCCAAAGTTCCAGAAAAGTTTACTAGCAGAAGGAGGAAATGTGCAGGCAAAAGAAGACATGCAGCGGTCTGGAAAGAAGAGTTGTCTTTTATGCCATTTAAATTGCCAATATAATAGGATCAAGATCTGAGGTAACATTTAAAGAACTTCTGAAACAAGAAGGTGATCAATGAAGTATTCCAATTCTCCCTCTGTAACATGATTTTCTTTCCTTATTAGTTTTCATTTGGCTCATTTGAATCAGCAGTGGAAAACCCAACCAGTCTCCCTCTGTTTTACCGCATGGTCCCCCAGGAAACCCTTCAGTATGAGGGAATTGTCCAGTTACTTCTGCATTTCGGCTGGAAATGGGTTGGGCACATTGCGATGGATGATGAAGCTGGAGACCGGTTTTTGCAAGCATTTGAGGTGATGCTTTCCAGGAATGGAATCTGTGTGGCCTTCATAGAAAAGGCTACAAGACAGTTCCTGTGGGATAACATACATTTTATGTTTAAATATCTTGACAGTCATAATACTGATTTCCTGGACAGCACAGCCAATGCAATTGTAGTACATGGAGAAAGTGGAACACTTCTCTGGCTGGTATCCATTATCTTTATTCCCACAATTGCAATGAATGTAACAGGTTCTGATTATGTCGTGAGAGCCTCTACAGGAAAGGTGTGGATTACAACAGCCCAGATTGATTTTGAATTCACTGTTGTACAAAGGACATTTGATATACAAATATTCCATGGTGCTCTTTCCTTCTCAATTCATTCAAAGGATATCCTAGGATTCCATACATTTCTCCAACAAATAAAACCTTCCTGGGCAGAGAGGGATGGTTTTATCAAGGAATTTTGGGAACAAGTCTTTCAATGTACATTACCAGATGACATTAATCCAACAAATTTGGAAGAGACATGCACTGGAGAGGAGAGACTGGAGACTGTCCCGGCACCTTTTTTCGAAATGAGCATGACTGGCCATAGCTACAGTATCTATAATGCTGTCTATGCCATTGCACATGCTCTGCACATCTTGGCCTCTGCCAGAACCAACCACAGAGTGATGGAGGATGGGAGCAGCCTGGCTCTTCCAAATGTGCAACCATGGAAGGTATTTACTCCTCACTGACAAAAAATATCTCCTTCCATGCTTAGGGTGACAAAGGGGAGGGAGACAAATGTTACCGGTTGTGCAAGACCACTTCTGTGTGAAAACCTGAAAGTGACATCAACCCCCTATCCCTAGCATGATGCTGTCAGAATTCTACAAAATTCTATGGTAGAAGCCATGGAAATTATGAGAATTCCTATAGAATCATGCAGTACTTCCCTCTGACTAACCAGAGCAAAAACCTAGAGATGCTGTTGAAAAGTGAGAAGTTACATCTCACCACCTGGTAACTGCTAACCCTCTGTCCATGGGTTTTATCAACTCCCCTTCTGACCAGCCCCTGCAGACTTTTCTTTTATTCCTGCTTCCTTTGGCTTACTGCAACTCTGTAAGGAAGGTGGGGGCATGCCTATTGTTATTCTAATGGATAGGCTCCTTTGTGAATATATGGCGTTGAATGGTGATGGCCAACCAAATGCAATCTGGAATGCAGCAACACCAAAATGGATTCTTTTGAATGCTCAAACAGCAGCATTCATTCCAGAAACATCCTGAATCATACTTCATTCCTTTGTCGTAACTGGCCATGCAAGCTTATTCTCATGAGAAAGCAAAATACTCGCATTCATACAAATCTTCCGTCCTAGAGGAAAGTAGTCTAAAAATCTGTTTCAAACTGAAAAGTATTGGTGAGTAAATTTCAATATCTCCAGGTATCTTAATGCTCTTTCTCTTTCTACTAAGCTCCACACACTTATTCAGAGAATTGCTTTCAACAACAGTGCCAGAGATGAAGTGACCTTTAACGAACATGGACAGTTGAAAGGGGGATTTGATATTACCAATTTGGTCACTTTTCCAAATAAGTCCTATATCAGAGTCAAGATCGGGAAGCTGGATCCTCAGGTTCTGCTTAGTAAAAGAGTCATCATCAAAGAAGACATAATTGAGTGGAACAGATACCTTGAACATGTGAGAAAATAATTTCACTCTCTCTCAAAAATATTCAAAACTCTGTCATTTATTCAAATGTGTAAACAGAAGCTTTCAACAGGACAGCAAATGGACTCAACAATTGTTTTAATCCGCAAATTTTGCTAATTGAGTATTTAATTAGGGCATTAATGGGCTGAACAAGCATGCAACATTTAGATGTTTGTTGGTTCCATTGTGCTTTGGATAATACGCATTCCTCCTTGAGATTACTCTTCCATTGCCTTGACAACTTTAACAGCTATTGTGAAGAAAAAGACTCCCCAAATCTTCTCAGTTCTACATTCTCATTTTCTTTAATGACAGGTGCCTCCTCTGTCTGTGTGTAATGACTACTGCAAGCCAGGTTACAGCAGGAAAAAGAAGGAAGGGGAGAAATTCTGCTGCTATGATTGTGATCCGTGTCCAGAGGGGAAGATTTCAGACAAAGAGGGTACAAAATGCTCTGATTCATATGACTCCTGTTGAAGATCGCCATTAGGGCTGTTGATTTGGTTCGGCCCGAACTGAAAAACAGCCAAATTTCCCCTGATTCGGTGGTTTTTAGTTCGGGATGAACCGAACTCAAATATGGCGGGCAACCAGGCAGCCGAATTCAGCGAGTTCGGGAGTTCACGAATAAATCCGGCCAATTCGGGGCGGCAGTAAGCAGCATAACTGTCAGTAAGCAGCTTTCTCCTCCCCTGGCCAATCGGTGGCCAAGCTGGGTCTTCTTCTGGCCAATCAGTCAGGATTGAGTCCTGGAGGAATCAGCTGATGTGCGGCCGGGCCGGGGAGAGAGAGAGAGAGAGAGGGAAATCCTCATGTGTGTGTGTGTGGGGGGGTGCTTGTGCAATTCACTCCTTTCTGTGGCTGCAGGGGGTGTATTTTTGGGGTACAGACCCCAGTCTTTCAGCAGAGATTCATACAAACCTTCTTAAGAGACCACCCAAGTTTTGTAAACATTGGGTCAGGGGGTCCCGAGATATGGGCTCCCCCCTTTTTTCTTTCCATGGCTGCAGGGGGTGCATTTTTGGGGGTACAGACCCCAAACTTTCAGTGGAGCTTCAGATGATCCTTCTTAAGAGACCACCCAAGTTTTGTAAACATTGGGTCAGGGGGTCTCGAGATATGAGCTTCACCCCTTTTCCCTCCCCCCTTTTCCATTTCCGTGGCTGCAGGGAGCGCTTTTTTGGGGATACAGCCCCCAAACTTTCAGCATAGCTTCAGACAATCCTTCTTAAGATACCACCCAAGATTTGTAAAGATGGGTTCAGTGGGGGCAGAAATATCGGCTCCCCCCTTTTTCTCTTTCCGTGGCTGCAGGGGGCGCATTTTTGGGGGAACAGACTCCAAACTTTCAGTGGAGCTTCAGATGAGCCTTCTTAAGAGACCACCCAAGTTTTGTAAACATTGGGTCAGGGGGTCTCGAGATATGGGCTCCACCCCTTTTCCCTCCCCCTTTTCCATTTCCGTGGCTGCAGGGGGCGCTTTTTTGGGGATACAGCCCCAAAACCTTCAGCATAGATTCAGACAATCCTTCTTAAGATACCACCCAAGTTTTGTAAAGATGGGTTCAGTGGGGGCAGAAATATCGGCTTCCCCCCTTTTTCTCTTTCCGTGGCTGCAGGGGGCGCATTTTTGGGGGTGCAGATCCCAAACTTTAAGCGGAGCTTCAGACAAGCCTTCTTAAGAGACCACCCAAGTTTTGTAAACATTGGGTCAGGGGGTCCCAAGATATGGGCTTCCCCCTTTCCCCTTTCCCCTATTGGGATGAATGGGATCCTGTATGCATCTCCAGAGCAAAACGTCCCGTGCCTAAATGGAATCGTCTTGGATTACCCAGTCCTCCCCAGCCCCTCCTGATGGAACAGAAGAAAGCCACAGTAAGACCGCTTTGGGGGCTTTAATCTATAATTTTTCTCCTGTGTGTGTGTGTGGGGGGGAAGCAGAGTCTGTGTGTGTGTGTGTGGGGAGGGATCAGTTTCTGTGGGGGGGGGAAGCCAAAGGGGGCTTTTGCCGGTTCTGCCTGGGGTGTGTGTTCCCCCTCGAGTCTCTCTCTCCCTGGTTTGAGGGGGGGTTTCAGTTGTGTGTCTTCAGGTTTTCCCTCATTCCTAAGGGCTGTTAGGTCTATTTGGATGCTTGCACAAAACTGGTTTTCAAATGGTGACTTAAAGAATGCATTTGGAGTCCCATGCAAAAGGGGAAATTCCACCCCTCCTGCTCATTATGCATAGCTAGCTGCCTCTGTCCCTTTCCATGGTTTGCAAACTCCCAGGTGTCAGGTGTTGCTTTGCTCAGTTGCAAAGGTGTTGCTTACAAGGTTGTGTTGCTTTGCAGTCGTGTTGCAATGCTTTGCAAACTTCTCATCTGTTTGTCGGGGCTGGGAGCTTTGTGCGTGGGCGGCAAGCTCTGCTCAGAGATGCACATTAAGGGTGGGGGGGCCCTTTCGGGGCCCATATTTCAGCCCCCCCGACCCTTTACAAAACTTGGGGGGTCTTTCAAGAAATGTCCTTTGAAGCTCTGCTGAAAGTTTGTGACCTCTACCCCCAAAAATGCCCCCCCAGAGCCGCGGAAAGGCACGGTTGTGTTTTTAATGACTTTATACGGCCGAATTTTTTTCCTGAACTTTGAATTCCCGCCGAATTGCATGGACCCGAAGCAGAGGAGTTCGGACTTCGGCATATCCCGAATCTAAACGGGCCGAATTCAGACAAATCCGAACTATACCGAATTTTTTTTAATTCAACAGCCCTAATCCCCATATATTTTGTAGACTGGTTACCTGAAGGGGGGGAATTTGAACATCTGCATTATGAGGAAACATGAAAAAGCTTATGGGTATTGAAACATTTTGCGCGTTGCTCCATTTATTTCCAGAGGTTTGCTTAATATTTTTGAGAAATCATGGGAATTCAGTTCTAAAGACAACAGGTCTCCTGGACAGCAGAAAAGCATAGTTCTGTTTTAAGGAAATAGAAAACCTGGTAGGAAATTGAGAAGTATCACCATGAGTGCCAAAACTCCCAGAAAAATCCTTTCACCACAATAGGATTCATGGTCTTCTTTCAATATATGTCTGACAGCTCATTCCCGAGAGCTGAAGCAGTCGGGGACGGCATAGGTGTAGTGGCGTCATGGTGCTTCCAAAGAAGCTAGCGTACTGCAAAAGGGGAGGGGTTTTTTAAAAAGAAAAAATTAGAAAAGGGGAGAAAACCTCACTGAAAACAGTCATGCTGCACCAACAAACAACTGGTGCAGCACTGCTGTTGCTAAAGAGGTGTTCCTAAGCTGAAAGGGGTAAGGAAGCTTCCTACAGGCAGCTCTTCCCCCTTGGAATGCTCCCCAGAATGCCTCGGGAATGCCTCCTGGATGCCTGTATAAGGACCAGTCCAGGGGGGCGGAGAAAGTGTAACTATGCCGGCATCCATGCCAGTTTGCACGGCGCAGATGGCACGGGTCAAGACACCCCCTAAGCACATTTGGCCCCCAAGCTCAGGAATGAGCTGTAAGGGCTCAAACGCTGGCATTACTTCTTAGGTATTTTGAATGTTAGGACAGATTTACATAACTGTTTTCATCAATGGTTGAGAATACAAAGTAGGCTATTTTCTTAGAAAACCTTTTGTTGTCATATGATTAAAGTGTCTAAATAGGTTCTCTTCTCCTTTCAGACATGGATTCTTGCATGACTTGCTCTGAAGGTCATTATCCAAACCTGGGACAAGATCAATGCATTCCCAAGATTCCAAACTTCCTTTCCTTTGCAGAACCCTTGAGCATGATTTTAGCCTTTTTTGCTCTCTTTTTTTCCCTGATCACAACCCTGGTGCTCACAATCTTTGTCAAGTACAAGGACACCCCCATTGTTAAAGCCAACAACCGGAGCCTCACCTACTGTCTACTCATCTCACTCCTCCTATGCTTCCTCTGCTCCTTGCTCTTCATCGGAAAGCCTAGCGAGGTGACCTGCCTCCTCCGACAAACGACTTTTGGCATCATCTTCTCCATAGCTGTTTCTTCTGTCTTGGCAAAAACTGTTACAGTCGTTGTAGTGTTCATGGCCTCTAAGCCAGGAAACGTTTTTCGAAAGTGGGTGGGGAAACAATTGGCATATTGCATTGTTATCTCTTGCTTCTTTGTTCAAGTTGGCATATGTGCTGTTTGGCTGGGCACTTCTCCTCCATTCCCAGATATGGACATGCATTCATTCAGTAGGGAAATCATAGTGCAATGCAATGAAGGGTCAGCCACCATGTTTTATTGTGTCTTGGGCTACATGGGCTTACTGGCCTCAGTCTGCTTCATGGTGGCTTTCCTCGCCAGAAAGCTGCCCGACAGTTTCAACGAAGCCAAGTTCATCACCTTCAGCATGTTGGTCTTCTGCAGTGTTTGGCTGTCCTTTGTTCCCACCTACCTGAGCACTCAAGGAAAAGGCATGGTGGCAGTGGAGATCTTCTCTATCTTGGCCTCCAGTGCTGGGTTGCTGGGCTGCATCTTTTTTCCGAAGTGCTATGTCATTATCCTGAGGCCTGAGCTGAACAGAAGAGAGCAGCTGATAAGGAAAAAGCATTGAACTTTTCAATCTTCTATTAACTTCTTTGGCAGCTGTAACTTTATCTCAATCGCATGTGTCTGTTTTGTTTTCTGCGCTGAATGAAACCCGTAAACCTTTCCCTGGTAATCTTCTGTAATAGGCCTCTCAGGCACATTTACACAGTTTCTATGGGCCTTTATTCCTAGGTGGAGATATAGGAAGAATTCTACATTTGAATGTTTCATTCTTGTAAATCTCTAATGTAAAATGCTGGCTCTGGATTTTCTGTGTGATATCGAGACTGAGAGCCTTATTGAAGATTAGGGTTCTTGAGACAACCCTGAAATCCATGTGGAGTGGGGATTATGTATCTGCAGCAAACTGTGGCTTAGGCCTCGGTGGCCTAGCCCCTACCAGCGTGTCCTTTAACAAATGTTATACTCTGATTTTTCTCCCAAAGGGGATCAAAGGCAGTTTGCATTGTTCTACTCTCGGCCATACTCATAACTACCCTGAGTTGAAGTGTGACTGAAAGGATGTGACTGCCCAAAGGTCAGCCAGTATCCTGCCATTGGAGAGTGGGGATTCAACCATAACTCTCCCTGATCCTAACTATCCAGCCTCTACCCACACAGGCTCTTCAAGGTCAGGAAAGTGATTTGACTCCATGTGCTTTGTCAAAGAGGATATATTTCCCACCCTCCCTGTCAGTTCTGACTGCCCATCTCATGAGTAAATCTTTGCTTTCCTTGGAAACACCATAGGTGTCTTTGAGTGATAATCTTGTCTGAAAATGGAGGAATGGTACTGCAAGTCCCACAATCATCCTGAGGTGGATCACCTTTTTTGAAACCCATGGCTTTGTTTTCTGATGCATCAATCCTGCCACAGATAACCATGGGCCATTGCTTTTAAAGGTGGCAATGTTTGCCCGGCTCCTCCATAGAGAAACATAGCGAAGTTTGCAGTAGAGAATCTGACTACAACCACTTCAATATTTCTTCTCTATGGAGGATGGGGGAGACCCCTTCCAAACCCCATAAAACTGGACCCCTGGACCCAATATTCACCAAACTTGGGTGTTCAGGCAAGGAGAGCCCCTTGCAGCTAGGCTGCAAATTTGAAGGCTCTACCTCGAAAAATGTTCCTTAGGAGTTCAAAAAGCCTGAATGCCCGAATTTTTTCAGGAAACCCGAAAATAAGCTGAATTCCCATAGATACCGGTATGGGAATTCAGATTTTTTGGGGTTTTCCCAAAAACAATAAGTCCCAATAAACCTGAACCTGAAATTTAAAACACACAAAAATAATTGTGTGCACAAGCCTACCTAAATGGCTTGCCATTGGAAGAGCTGAAGGACCACTTGCTCCTCCACTGTACATCTCATCTATTCATTTTCTTGTTACTCACTTTATCACTCCACTGCAGAAAGATCCTCCCTGGCTGCCTGTCTATTTCCATGCAAAACTCAAAGTGCAAAATCTAATTTTCACGTCCTAAATTGCTTGCAGTTGGAGGACACAAAGGACCATTTCCTCCCATAGTGTACATCCCATCTATTAATTTTTCCCTCACTGTTCAGATCCTCCTGTTCTCCGCACCCCTGCTTCGATCAGTGAGGCGGGTTGTGCCCAGAAACAGGGCTTTTCCATTTGGCATCTTGCCCATTAGAATGCTCCTCCCTTTGAGGCTTGCCTGACACCTACTATCATTTAGGAGCAAGGCCAAACCTATTCTTTTTGCCCAAGTGGTTAATAGCCAGGTTGACCTTCCAACATTTTGATAGTTTCCCCTAACCTGAGAGAACACAGGGTTCAACTTGGGGATTTGATTTTTAGGCTGGGTTTCTTGGAACTTTTAATGATTCTATGCTGTTTGTGGCTTTATCATGCTTCACTTTGTAAAACACTTTGAATAAATTCTCTGGACAAGTGGTGCAGAAATGTTCCAGGTAGATAAATAAATGCATTCATCTAAGGATAATTTTTTTCACAGTTCTTGCTTTGTCATTTCCATTCAGAGATTCCTGATTTTTTTATTGCATCATGGGTGGGAGGAGCCACTGGTAGTCATTCTGAGGTCACCATTCCAGCTGCTGCCTCACTATATTTTTTAAAAAAAAATTTTATTAGGTTTTTAGGTAATACAAAAAAGAAGAAGAAGAAGGGGAAAAGGGAATAAGGAACAAAGAACTTTACAGATCTTATTGGGTCAGCATCCAGGACAGGCCTTCTGGTTGTAGCCCTTTTTCTTGATATTCCTATATCTAGTCTAACCTTCTTCCGATTCTGAGCCTTAATGTTATACACTTTATTTCTTCTCTGTAATCATTATATATTTCTTAATTATCAAACAATTCTTCTAACATTTCTAACTTTTACGTTTCCATCTTAAATTCACAATATATCTATCATAGAATGTTTGCAATCTCTGTTCATGTTTTTCCTGCGGTTTCTTCTTCACCAAATTAGAAAGTCTTGCCATGTCTTTCCAATATTTAGCGTAGAGTGTTCTTGCCGCTGTCATCCCATATAGAAAAAGTTCTTTGTCTGAAGATGTGAGCGAGTCATTCCCAACAAAAAGTATTTAGGTTGTAGGTCAAAGTTCACTTGAAGTTTCGCTTGCAATTTCCTTCCTGTATTTTTGTGCCCTTTGGCAATTCCACCATTGATGAGTGCTGCCTCACTATAGAGAAGCTGGGATGACATCAGAAAAAACTCTTTTTGCTTTACTTGCTTTGCAAATTATTATCTCAGAACAATATTATCAGTCTTCCTGAGGAGATTATTGCCACTATAATTATCAGAATCACTGTCATTTCTTGGCCCAGAAAACAAACCAGAAATAAAATCTTAAAGTTCTGCTTATAAAACCCTTCGCTGAGCCATTCACAGCTAAAATGGGGGACCAGAGAGAGGCAATTTTTGTATCACTACTCAATATCTCTGGAATTGCATGCGAAGAAGTAGGTTGGAACATGAAAGAAAATGTTCCTACGTCCACTGTTTAAAAGAGTTTTGGAAGAGTCAGGTGCCATCTGAGCCACCCTCTCGAAACCAGGCAGAAGCTAATGATGATGCTGTAGAGGAGACCCAGGATAGTACGTGAGAATGGTGGTGTTTTATGATGTCACATGGCAGAGTCCAAGATGTTGCTGCTGATACTGATGCTGCTTCCACACATGGTATATAAAGTATATGGCATGACGTGCTCGGGGAACATTTCTCCTCAGATTACACATCAGTGGTATCAACCAGGTGAAATCCTAATTGGTGGAATTGTAACTCATATTGGTTGTACTTCCCAAGAAGTTCGATTTCATTGGCACCCTTCCCAGGATGATATATGTTTTCCATAGTAAGGAATTTATGGCTCCTCTAATGTAAAGTTGATGATGATGTCTGATTTTATTTTAGCAACTAAGTATACTTGCAAAATAGGCATTTTTAATAATAATGGATAGATGGTAAATTTGGTGGTTACCAAAATGAAATACTCATGTTCCAAGACACAAAGATTTTGCTTATACTGGTGACAGGACCTGTTGCTTCATGAATAATTTAGGAGCAGATTGCACTGTTTCAGTTATCATAAGTATATACTGAGCTTTTTTGAGCAAGGTCAGTTCCACAAAGGGGAGGCCAAGACTTCAAAATAAATTAACCAAGAGAGAACTCATATCTGAAAAATATAGAAATCAATAACTGATTTTCATTGCAGCCTTGTAACAAAGTTCTACCAGCACATCCTCGCCTTGGTGTTTGCCATCCATGAGATCAACAATTCCTATAATTAAATACTATTGTACAAAACTTGGCTACTAAATTTGCTACCTGAGAAAATTCATCCTTAAGAAGGATGTTAACTCTAACAGATTTAGGATAACCAGTGCTCTTTCTTAAAATAGGGCCAAGAATCTTTTCCCTGTCCTCCTTATAGTACCTACACCTGAGAAGGACATGTTCCAGTGTTTCCGGTTCACCGTTGTTGCAGGGGCAGAGCCTTTCTGAGAGGGGAGTCTTTTTGAATTTCCCTTCAAATACTGCAGAGGGCAGAGGTGAACATCGAGCTAGGGCAAATGCTTGCCAAGTAGTATTTCCTTCTAATATTGAAAGGTATAGCGCTTGGCAAGGGATGTACTTGGTTTTGACAGATGCCCTTTAAAAAGGCACTGTACGCTGCACTAATGTAGAGAATGATGGTGATATCTGATTTTATTTGAGCAATTCAATATATTTGCAAAACTGAAAAAGCATTTTTAATAATAATGGATAGACAGTAAGTATTGTGGCTACCAAAATGAAACACTCATGTTCCAAGAAACAAAAATGTTGTTTTACCGGTGACAGGACCTGTTGCTTCATGAATAATTCAGGGGCAGATTGCACTGTTTCAGTTATCATACCTATACATTGAACCTCTTCAGCACCCTGTTTTCCAGGGTAAGGAATTCATGGCTCCACTAATGTAGAGTTGATGATGATGTCTGATTTTATTGTAGCAACTAAGTATACTTGCAAAACTGAATAGGATTTTTAATAATAATGGATAGACAGTAAGTACGGTGGCTACCAAAATGAAATACTCATGTTCCAAGACACAAAGATTTTGCTTATACCAGTGACAGGACCTTTTGCTTCATGAATAATTTAGGAGCAGATTGCACGGTTTCAGTTACCATAAGTATATACTGAAGTTTTTGAGCAAGGTCAGTTCCACAAAGGGAATGCCAAGACTTCAAAATAAAGTATCCAAGAGAGAACTCATATCTGAAAAATATAGAAACCTTTGAGAAAATGTCAGTCTGGTGAAGATGCAACAATATCTGTATTGCACAAGAGGCTTGTACTGTTTATTAGCAGAGAATGAACCACTTGTGGCACCACTGCCCTCCATTTCAAAATCTCTTCTCATTTAGAAAAGAGGCATCAATGTTAGGGCCTTAACCTCTCCAGCTCCCTGGAGTACCAATAGGCGCCCGAACCAAGGCAAGAGCCAGAGCTGGGCACTACTCCACAGAGGTGAACCAATGTTTTCAGGAGACCCTGGAATCCATATTTGGGTATGAGATGAACCTTGGAATTGGTAGCTGTGTTGGGTCAATGTACAGTTTCCCCAGGCTCAAGACATGCATGTTTGTAAATGGGGGTTTATCTCAGTTTCTCCCCCATAATAGATTAAGTGCTCCTGGCAGACACCTAGAAATCATTGAGGATTTTTAATCTCATTACCTGTGGGCAATCAGGCCCACAGCAAACAGTTCTGCCCATCAACATAGCCCATCAACATAGGCATGGGGAGGAGTTTGAGCAAACATCTCTTGTCTGATCCACACCCATCCTGGGAAACTCTCCTAGACATTTCCCCTCATTCTTATATCTATCCGGAGTAATCATCAGCAATTGAACAGGCAAACACACAAATATCTTCTTGTTTTCCGACAATGGTTAAGCAATTTTTTGTGTCACTTCAGAGAAGCAATCACAGTTTCTTTGTCCCTGATAAAGCCTTCCTTTGCCAGTTACCTCATGCCGCTTCAGGGTTCATTTTTACCATAAATATTGGCGCTTTCACCATTCATAGTGTGTGTGTTTGTGTGTGTGTGTGTGCTTGGATTTGGCCACATACCCCTTACTTACATTTAAGGTCTCCTTGCTTTTCTTCCATGAAATGCTGGTCCATTTACGAAAATATTGCCCCAACTACCCTCACTCTGTTCCCACACTTCCACCCTTTATTTTCTCTAGTTCTTGTGTGAATTGTACATGGGTACATCATTTTGCATGTGTGTGATTCTTCTTATTTTTACAATAAAACAAAAAACTTTATTTTGAACTCTTGTCTCTTTATGAAGAACTTTTCCTTAAGGATTCATCCATGCAAATGCAGGTTAAATGATTCCGGAAGTTGCCCCAGCCTCTCAAAAAGCCTAGCCTTCATGCAAATTCCCCCAACTTCAATGGAGAGCCAGCGTGGTGTAGTGGTTATGGGTGGTGGATTCCAATCCAGAGAGCCAGTTTGATTCCCCATTCCTCCACATGAGCAGCAGACTCTAATCTGGTTAACCGGCTTGGATTCCCTACTCCTATACATGAAACCTGCTGGGTGACCTTGGGCTAGTCACAGTTTTCTCAGAACTCTCTCAGCCCCACCTACCTCACAAGGGGATTCTTGATGGGAGAGGAAGCATAGGTGATTGTAAGCTGGTTTGAGTATGCTTACAAATGTAGAGAAAATTGGGGTATAAAAACAAACTCTTCTTCTAATTGGGGTCACATATAAAGGCATATGATAAAGAGATTAGAAACAGTTTAGAAATATTGGTTCTCGTAGGTTATCCGGGCTGTGTAGGTTATCCGGGCATCTTCAGAGGAGTGTTACTCCTCTGAAGGAGTCGGCCACAGCTGCTGGCGAAACGTCAGGAAAGAAAATACCAAGACCATGTTTACACAGCCCGGATAACCTACGAGAACCAATGAACTCTGACCGTGAAAGCCTTCGAAAAGATTAGAAATAGTTTTGAGAAAACAGAATAAGAATGTCTAGACAACAATAAATCACCGAATGAAATTGCTTGGCGTTACATGTAGGGCAGCATGATATAGCCCGATCTCATCAGGTCTCGGAAGCTAAGCCGCATCTGTACTTGGAAGGGAGACCAATAGTGGAAGAAAAAAGGGGGGAATATGGACACTGCTCTACTAGGTTGATACCTGAACACATAGTATATGAGAGACATATACTAACCAGTATTACAACTAGAACCAATCTGACCAGATGTTTCAGTAACTGGTAATAAATTTTACAACCTATACACATGCCTCGTTGGGTTTGAGCTGTTTGTGTATGCATTTATTTATTTATTTCTGTAAATGTGTGTAGGCTTAACATGTGTTTTAATTAACCACTGATGAAGGCCCAACAGGCTGATACACGTTTGGTATGTGGTTACAGAGATCAACCCTAGGAAATGCCATTGTGCTATTTTAACGTTTTTAAATATTTTTAACCTTTACTTGGCGCTTCTAATAAATTATTTTTAAGTATTTATATACATATATATACACATATATATATATACATACATATACATACACACACACTTATACACACACACTTATACACACACACACAAACACTTGGGTACCCAGCTTGGAAGGGAGACCACCAAGAAAGATTCTATGGAGGAAGGCTAAGGCCTCTGTGTCTCTCTTGCCTAGAAAGCCCCTTGCTGTGGGAAATGAAAAGGGTGCAAGACGGGCCATTTGTCTGATTTAGCTGGGGCCTTATTATGTTTTTAGAACCATCTGTGGCCAATACAGATGCCATACATAGAAACATTCACTTCTCAAACAACTGATTTTCGTTGCAGCCTTGTAACAAAGTTCTACCAGCACATCCTCGCCTTGGTGTTTGCCATCCATGAGATCAACAAGAACCCCAACATCTTGCCCAACGTCACTCTTGGTTTCCACATTCATGACTCCACCATAGATTCGAAATGGACGTACAGGACTACCCTCGACCTACTCTTCACATCACTTGAACTCATCCCAAACTACAAGTGTGGCACCAAGAAAAAAGTGATGGGTGTCATTGGGGGATATGGATCTGATGCCTCATCAGATATTGCACTTCTCTTAAGCCGTTACAAGATCCCACAGGTATGATCAGAGAACTGCGATTAGTTGGATTTTCACAAATCTTGCATGCAGGTTAATCCCCCTCTCTGATCTAGTGCATGCTGAAACTAAGGTTCTTCCTGATCTAGTGCATGTTGAAACGCTCATACCAATTAGTCCAAACTGATTGCCAGATTAACATAGAAGGTTACTTGTTAACAATCAGTCAGTATCAGTGTGGGGCGCAGAAAGGAAATTATATCCAAAACAACCCTAAAGGTCAACAATAATGACTAGGTTGGAAAATCACTGATCTCAACAGGGCTATCTCCTTCATTTGGAACATCACTTCTTTTGACACATCAAACTGTAGACAACAAACAATGAATGTGAATCCAAGCGAAGACTGTTCATCATCATTCATTTGGCTTGTTCCATTTCTACACTCTGAGTATGAATGAGGATGCACTTATTCTTCTGACCCGTTTTACAACCACCTTTTTACATCAATACAGACAGCATGAACACAGACACCATGCAATATTCAGCACAGGACTACATGAGCTTTTCTTGCGAATGTTGATCAGGTCAACCAGGAGATGCCCTGCAAAAGTCTATTCTATACTCTCTGCCACTCAATCACCCTCTTTGCCATATTATGTGGAACTAGACAGGACTATTGCAATACGCAGTGCTTGAAGAGTGTTTGGCAGCTGCAGCTAGTGCAGGATGCTGATGCTAGACAGCTGGTTGGGCGCAGCTCCTGGAATCATGTGAACCCGATGCTGTAACAATTACGCTTGATTCCAATCCTCAACCTAATTCAATGTGTTGGTTTTGTTCTTCAAAGCTCTACGTGGCTTGGAACCAGGATATCTTGTCCAATATGATCCTGGTCGGGAATTAAGATTAAAATGACAGGCCCCCCTGACTCCCACCCATCAAGGAAGCACATCTAGTGGGTATGGTGTAGTGGTTAAGAGCAGTGGTTTGGAGCGGTGGAGTCTGATCTGGAGAACCGGATTTGATTCCCCACTCCTTCACATGAGTGGCGGAGGCTTATCTGGTGGACTGGATTTCTTTCCCCATTCCTACACACGAAGCCAGCAGGGTGACGTTGGGCGAGTTTCAGCTCTGTTAGAGCTCTCTCAGCCCCATCTACCTCACAAGGTGTCTGTTGTGGGGAAGGGAAGGTGATTTTAAGCTAGTTTGATTCTCCCTTAAGTGGTAAAGAAACTTGCCAAATAAAAACAAAACCTTCTTCTTCTTCTTCTTCTGCTGCTGCTGCTACTGCTGCTGCTGCTGCTGCTGTAGCCAGTAAGATATGGAGGTCCTCAATTGGGGTTTTAAAATTGTAATTTTGTACTGATACCTGCTGGTCAAATGACGGTAAATGAGCTGAACTGAACTGAACTGCACTTTAATACCTGAGTTCCCCCCCATGCCAACACTACTTTATCATTCCAATCTTTGATCAGCTGACCTCTTCCAGTTACTCTGAAATGAGTCTTCTCACAGTCTATGGAGGAATCTAGATCTATAATTAAATAGAATTTTAATCCAAAGACTGAATGCATCTAGCTAATCTTCCAATGAAGGAATTGCAAATTCTTGCTGAAAAGCTATACCCACATAGACAATATTAACAGAAAGGAATCGATATTATCTGAACTATCTTCTACCCAAACTTCAGTACCGTAAAGTATCATTTGGTTCATTTCCCTCAAAAAGGTCTTCAAGGCTGCCAGATAATTCATTCCTCCTACTGTGTGAAAAAAAATGATCAAGGATTTAGATATGGTGATATCTTTTGAGAAATAAACTGTAATTGGGAATGACTGAGATTTAAAACTGTGGTCTTCAATGTATGTTTATAATGCTTGTTTTATCCACATTATAAACTACCTTGAGTTCTGCAAGGTGAAAAAAAGGGTAACAAATATTTTAAATAAATAAAACAAAAATGTAAAACACTGCCAAAGTTCCAGAAAAGTTTACTAGCAGAAGGAGGAAATGTGCAGGCAAAAGAAGACATGCAGCGGTCTGGAAAGAAGAGTTGTCTTTTATGCCATTTAAATTGCCAATATAATAGGATCAAGATCTGAGGTAACATTTAAAGAACTTCTGAAACAAGAAGGTGATCAATGAAGTATTCCAATTCTCCCTCTGTAACATGATTTTCTTTCCTTATTAGTTTTCATTTGGCTCATTTGAATCAGCAGTGGAAAACCCAACCAGTCTCCCTCTGTTTTACCGCACGGTCCCCCAGGAAACCCTTCAGTATGAGGGAATTGTCCAGTTACTTCTGCATTTCGGCTGGAAATGGGTTGGGCTCATTGCGATGGATGATGAAGCTGGAGACCGGTTTTTGCAAGCATTTGAGGTGATGCTTTCCAGGAATGGAATCTGTGTGGCCTTCATAGAAAAGGCTACAAGACAGGTCCTGTGGGATAACATACATTTTATGTTTAAATATCTTGACAGTCATAATACTGATTTCCTGGACAGCACAGCCAATGCAATTGTAGTACATGGAGAAAGTGGAACACTTCTCTGGCTGGTATCCATTATCTTTATTCCCACAATTGCAATGAATTTAACTGGTTCTGATTATGTCGTGAGAACCTCTACAGGGAAGGTGTGGATTACAACAGCCCAGATTGATTTTGCATTCACTGTTTTACAAAGGACATTTGATATACAAATATTCCATGGTGCTCTTTCCTTCTCAATTCATTCAAAGGACATCCTAGGATTCCATACATTTCTCCAACAAATAAAACCTTCCTGGGCAGAGAGGGATGGTTTTATCAAGGAATTTTGGGAACAAGTCTTTCAATGTACATTACCAGATGACATTAATCCAACAAATTTGGAAGAGACATGCACTGGAGAGGAGAGACTGGAGACTGTCCTGGCACCTTTTTTCGAAATGAGCATGACTGGCCATAGCTACAGTATCTATAATGCTGTCTATGCCATTGCACATGCTCTACACATCTTGGCCTCTGCCAGAACCAACCACAGAGTGATGGAGGATGGGAGCAGCCTGGCTCTTCCAAATGTGCAACCGTGGAAGGTATTTACTACTCACTGACAAAAAATGTCTCCTTCCATGCTTAGGGTGACAAAGGGGAGGGAGACAAATGTTACTGACTGTGCAAGACCACTTCTGTGTGAAAACCTGAAAGTGACATCAACCCCCTATCCCTAGCATGATGCTGTCAGAATTCTACAAAATTCTATGGTAGAAGCCATGGAAATTATGAGAATTCCTATAGAATCATGCAGTACTTCCCTCTGACTAACCAGAGCAAAAACCAAAGATGCTGTTGAAAAGTGAGAAATTACATCTCACCACCTGGTAACTGCTAACCCTCTGTCCATGAGTTTTATCAACTCCCCTTCTGACCAGCCCCTGCAGACTTTTCTTTTATTCCTGCTTCCTTTGGCTCCCTGCAACTCTGTAGGGAAGGTGGGGGCATGCCTATTGTTCTTCTAATGGATAGGCTCATTTGTGGATATATGGCAGGGGTGGGGAACCTCCGGCCAGCTAGGTCATTTTGTCCGGCCCCCGGCCTGCCTGCTGAGGTTGGGAGATCCACGGAGCTCTCGGCATTTCAGGCTTCACTGGGAAGCGGGAGCGCATGCACAAAAAACTGAAGGCGGATTGGATGATTGTGGGGGCGTTTCCCTTAAGTCTCCCGGCTTCCTTTTCCTTGCTTTCGGTTCCTCGTGAGAGAGAACACGTGCCTCTGGCCGGTTCTCTCAGCACCCCTCCCCTTCGCTGCCAGCTTTTTCCAACCCCCTATTGCATGGGTGAGTGTGTGTGTGTGATCCTGGGCTGCTGGGTGGCCCCAGGGGGGGAGAGAGAGAGATCCCCATGGGGGGGTTGTTGGGGAGGTGAAGCCTCCCTTTCTTGCTTTCCTTCCTTTTTTTCTTTCTTTCCTTCCTTCTTTCTTTCCTTCCTTCCTTCCTTCTTTCTTTCCTTCCTTCCTTCCTTCCTTCTTTCCTTCATTCTTTTTTTCTTTCTTTCTTTCTTTCTTTTTCTTTCTTTTTTCTTTTTTTCTTTCTTTCCTTTCTTCTTTGATTCCTTCCTTCTTCCTTCCTTCCTTCTTTTTTTCTTTCCTTCCTTCCTTCTCTCTTTCTTTCTTTCCTTCCTTCCTTCCTTCCTTCTTTCTTTCCTTCCTTCCTTCTTTCCTTCCTTCCTTCCTTCCTTCCTTCTTTCTTTCTTTCTTTCTTTCTTTCTTTCTTTCTTTCTCTTTCCTTCCTTCCTTCCTTCCTTCCTTCCTTCCTTCCTTCCTTCTTTCTTTCTTTCTTTCTTTCTTTCTTTCTTTCTTTCTTTCTTTCTTTCCTTCCTTCCTTCCTTCCTTCTTTTTCATTCTTTCCTTCCTTCCTTCCTTCCTTCTTTCTTTCTTTCTTTCTTTCTTTCTTTCTTTCTTTCTTTCTTTCTTTCTTTCTTTCTTTCTCTTCCTTCCTTCCTTCCTTCCTTCCTTCCTTCCTTCCTTCCTTCCTTCTTATTCTTTCCTTCCTTCCATCTTTCCTTCTTATTCTTTCCTTCCTTCCATCTTTCCTTCCTTCCCTCCTCTGCATAGCCGATGCTAGGGTTGCCAATCTCCAGGTGGAGGCTGGAGATCTGGCAACCCTAGCTTCTACCCCCCCTCCACCAGGAGTGCTACACCTGGTATGGCCCCCGAATGATGTTATAAATACGCAAATGGCCCTTGGCAAGAAAAAGGTTCCCCACCCCTGATATATGGTGTTGAATGGTGCTGGCCAACAAAATGCACTCTGGATGCAGCAACACCAAAATGGATTCTTTTGGACACTAAAACAGCAGCATTCATTCCAGAAACATCCTGAATCATACTTCATTCCTTTGTCGTAACTGGCCATGCAAGCTTATTCTCATGAGCAAGCAAAATACTTGCATTCATACAAATCTTCCGTCCTAGAGGAAAGTAGTCTAAAAATCTGTTTCAAACTGAAAAGTATTGGTGAGTAAATTTCAATATCTCCAGGTATCTTAATGCTCTTTCTCTTTCTACTAAGCTCCACACACTTATTCAGAGAATTGCTTTCAACAACAGTGCCAGAGATGAAGTGACCTTTAACGAACATGGACAGTTGAAAGGGGGATTTGATATTATCAACTTGGTCACTTTTCCAAATAAGTCCTATATCAGAGTCAAGATCGGGAAGCTGGATCCTCAGGTTCTGCTTAGTAAAAGAGTCATCATCAAAGAAGACATAATTGAGTGGAACAGATACCTTGAACATGTGAGAAAATAATTTCACTCTCTCAAAAATATTCAAAACTCTGTCATTTATTCAAATGTGTAGACAGAAGCTTTCAACAGGACAGCAAATGGACTCAACAATTGTTTTAATCCACAAATATTGCTAACTGAGCATTTAATTAGGGCATTAATGGGCTGAACAAGCATGCAACATTTAGATGTTTGTTGGTTCCATTGTGCTTTGGATAATACGCATTCCTCCTTGAGGTTACTCTTCCATTGCCTTGACAACTTTTACAGCTATTGTGAAGCAAAAGACTATCCAAATCTTCTCAGTTCTACATTCTCATTTTCTTTAATGACAGCTGCCTCCTCTGTCTGTGTGTAATGACTACTGCAAGCCAGGTTACAGCAGGAAAAAGAAGGAAGGGGAGAAATTCTGCTGCTACGATTGTGATCCGTGTCCAGAGGGGAAGATTTCAGACAAACAGGGTACGAAATGCTCTGATTCATATGACTCCTGTTGAAGATCACCATATATTTTGTAGACTGGTTACCTGAAGGGGGGAATTTGAACATCTGCACTATGAGGAAACATGAAAAAGCTTATGGGTATTTAAACGTTTTGAGCGTTGCTCCATTTATTTCCAGAGGGTTGCTTAATATTTTTGAGAAATCATGGGAATTCAGTTCTAAAGACAACAGGTCTCCTGGACAGCAGAAAAGCATAGTTCTGTTTTAAGGAAATAGAAAACCTGGTAAGAAATTGAGAAGTATCACCATGAGCGCCAAAACTCCCAGAAAAATCCTTTCACCACAATAGGATTCACGGTCTTATTTCAATATATGTCTGACAGCTCATTCCCGAGAGCTGAAGCATTCAGGGACGACATTGGTGTAGTGGCGTCATGGTGCTTCCAAAGAAGCTAGCGTACTGCAAAAGGGGAGGGTTTTTTTTAAAAAGAAAGAATAAGAAAAGGGGAGAAAACCTCATTGAAAACAGCGATGCTGCACCAACAAAAAGCTGGTGCAGCACTGCTGTTGCTAAAGAGGGTGTTCCTAAGCTGAAAGGAGTTAGGAAGCTGCCTAGAGGCAGCTCTTCCCCCATGGAATGCTCCCCAGAATGCCTCGGGAATGCCTCCCGGATTCCAGTTTAAGGACCAGTCCAGGGGGGCAGGTGAAAGTGTCCCTATGCCGGCGTCCATACCAGTTTGCACGGTGCAGATGGCACGGATCAAGAGACCCCCCTAAGCACATTTGGCCCCCAAGCTCAGGAATGAGCTGTAAGGGCTCAAACGCTGGCATTACTTCTTAGGTATTTTGAATGTTAGGACAGATTTACAAAACTGTTTTCATCAATGGTTGAGAATACAAGGTAGGCTATTATCTTAGAAAACCTTTTGTTGTCATATGATGAAAGTGTCTAAATAGGTTCTCTTCTCCTTTCAGACATGGATTCTTGCATGCCATGCTCTGAAGGTCATTATCCAAACCTGGGACAAGATCAATGCATTCCCAAGATTCCAAACTTCCTTTCCTTTGCAGAACCCTTGAGCATGATTTTAGCCTTTTTGGCTCTCTCCTTTTCTCTGATCACAGCCCTGGTGCTCGCAATCTTTGTCAAGTACAAGGACACCCCCATCGTTAAAGCCAACAACCGGAGCCTCACCTACTGTCTACTCATCTCTCTCCTCCTATGCTTCCTCTGCTCCTTGCTCTTCATCGGAAAGCCTACTGAGGTGACCTGCCTCCTCCGACAAACGACTTTTGGCATCATCTTCTCCATAGCTGTTTCTTCTGTCTTGGCAAAAACTGTTACGGTCGTTGTAGTGTTTATGGCCTCTAAGCCAGGAAACGTTTTTCGAAAGTGGGTGGGGAAACAATTGGCATATTACATTGTTATCTCTTGCTTCTTTGTTCAAGTTGTCATTTGTGCTGTTTGGTTGACATCTTCTCCTCCTTTCCCAGATGTGGACATGCATTCACTCAGTAGAGAAATCATAGTGCAATGCAATGAAGGGTCAGCCACCATGTTTTACTGTGTTTTGGGCTACATGGGCTTACTGGCCTCAGTCTGCTTCATGGTGGCTTTCCTTGCCAGAAAGTTGCCCGACAGTTTCAACGAAGCCAAGTTCATCACCTTCAGCATGTTGGTCTTCTGCAGTGTTTGGTTGTCCTTTGTCCCCACCTACCTGAGCACTCAAGGAAAAAACACAGTGGCCGTGGAGATCTTCTCCATCTTAGCTTCCAGTGCTGGCTTACTAGGCTGCATCTTTTTCCCCAAATGCTATGTCATCATTCTGAGGCCTGAGCTGAACAGAAGAGAGCAGCTGATCAAGAAAAAGCATTAAACTTTTCAATTTTCTATTATTTTCTTGTGCAGTTGTAATTTTATCTCAATCGCATGTGGCTATTTTGTTTTCTGCACTGAATGAAACCCGTAAACCTTTCCCTGATATTCTTCTGTAATAGGCATCTCAGGCACATTTCCCCAGTCTCTATGGGCCTTTATTCCTAGGTGGAGACATAGGAAGAATTCTACATTTGAATGTTTCATTCTTGTAAATTTCAAATGTAAAATGCTGGCTCTGAAATTTCTGTGTGAGATCGAGACTGAGAGCCTTATTGAAGACTAGGGTTCCTGGGACAACCCTGCAACCGATGTGGAGTGGGGAGAATGTATCTGCAGCAAACTGTGGCTTAGGTCTCTGTGGCCTAGCCCCTACCAGCGTATCCTTTAACAAATGTTATACTCTGATTTTTCTCCCAAAGGGGATCAAAAGCACTTTGTATTGTTCTGCTATCTGCCATTTTATACTCATAACTACCCTGTGTTGAAGTATGGCTGAAAGGATGTGTCTGCCCCAAGATCAGCCAGTATCCTGCCATTGGAGAGTGGGGATTCAACCATAACTCTCCCTGATCCCAACTGATTTGACTCCATGTGCTTTGTCACAGAGGATATATTTCCCACCCTCCCTGTCAGTTCTGACTGACCATCTCATGAGTAAATCTTTGCTTTCCTTGGAAACACCATAGGTGTCTTTGGGAGATAATCTTGTCTGAAAATGGAGGAATGGTACTGCAAGTCCCACAATCATCCTGAAGTGGGTCACCTTTTTTGAAACCCATGGCTTTGTTTTCTGATGCATCAATCCTGCCACAGATAACCATGGGCCATTGCTTTTAAAGGTGGGAAAGTTTGCCCGGCTCCTCCATAGAGAAACATAGTGAAGTTTGCAGTAGAGAATCTGACTACAACCACTTCAATATTTCTTCTCTATGGAGGATGGGGGAGACCCCTTCCAAACCCCATAAAACTGGACCCCCGGACCCAATATTCACCAAACTTGGGTGTTCAGGCAAGGAGAGCCCCTTGCAGCTAGGCTGCAAATTTGAAGGCTCTACCTCCAAAAATTTTCCTTAGGAGTTCAAAAAGCCTGAATTCCCAAATTGTTTTGGGAAACCCAAAAATAAGCTGAATTCCCATATTTACCGGTATGGGAATTCAGATTTTTTCGGGTTTCCCTAAAACAATAAGTCCCAATAAACCAGAACCTGAAATTTAACACACTCAAAAAAAATTGTGTGCACAAGCCTACCTAAATTGCTTGCCATTGGAAGAGCTGAAAGACCACTTGCTCCACCACTGTACATCTCATCTATTCATTTTCTTGTTGCTCACTTTATCACTCCACTGCAGAAAGATCCTCCCTGGCTGCCTGTCTATTTCCAGGCAAAACTCAAAGTGCAAAATCTAATTTTCAGGCCCTAAATTGCTTGGAGGACACAAAGGACCATTTCCTGCCATACTGTACATCCTAACTATTAATTTTCCCCTCACCGTTAAGATCCTCCTGTTCTCCACACCCCTGCTTCGATCAGTGAGGAGGGTTGTGCCCAGAAACAGGGCTTTTCCATTTGGCATCTTGCCCATTAGAATGCTCTTCCCTTTGAGGCTCGCCTGACACCTACACCACTATCATCTAGGAGCAAGGCCAAACCTATTCTCTTTGCCCAAGTGGTTAATAGCCAGGCTGATCTTCCAACATTTTGATCGTTTGCCCCTAACCTGAGAAAACACATGGTTTAACTTGAGGGTTTATTGCTGAATTTTTAGGCTGGGTTTCTTGGAACTTTTAACGATTCTATGCTGTTTGTGGTTTTATCATGCTTCACTTTGAATAGTTTCTCTGGACAAGTGGGTAGAAATGTGCCAGATAAATAAATAAATAAATTCATCCAAGGAGAAGTTGTCCACAGCTCTTGCTTTGTCAATTCCCTTCATAGATTCCTCATTTTTTATTGCATCATGAGTGGACGGGGCCCCTGCTAGTCATTCTGAGCTCCCCATTCCAGCTGTTCCCTCACTATAAAGAAGCTGGCACGAGATCAGAAAAAAATATTTTTGCTTCACTTGTTCTGCAAATTATTATGCCAGAACAATATTATCAGTCTTCCTGAGGAGATTATCTCCGCTATAATTATCAGAATCATGGCAATTTCGTTGCCCAGTCTCAGTTCCAATAGCTTTCTAGAAGGAAACAGAAAACAAACCAGAAATGAAATGTTAAAGTTCTGCTTATAAAACCCTCCACTGAGCCATTGACAGCTAAAATGAGGGACTATTTTTGCATCAGTACTCAATATCTCTTGAATTGTAGAAAAAGAAATAGATTGGGACATGAAACAAAAGGTTCCTATGCTCACTGTTGAAAAGAGTGTTGGAACAGTCTGGCACCATCTGAGCCACCTTCTTGAAACCAGGCAGAAATGATGGATGATGCTGTAGAGGAGACCCAGGACAGTGCTTGTGGAGAGAGAGGTGTTCTTTGATTTTTCATGGCAGAGTCTGAGATGTGGCTGCTGATACAGATTCTGCTTCTGCTCATGGTGAATAAAGTAGACAGTATGAAGTGCACGGGAAACATTTCTCCTCCGATTCCACATCAGCGGTATCAGCCAGGTGAACTCCTAATTGGTGGAATTGTAACTTACTTTGGTTGTACTTCCCAAGAAGTTCTATTTCAGCAGCATCCCTACCAGGATGATACATGTTTTCCAGTGTAAGGAATTCATGGCTCCTCTGATGTCTATTATTATTAGTAGTAGTATTGTTGTTGTTGTTGTCCTTAAAAGGTAAAGGCAAAGGTCCCCTGTGCAAGCACCGAGTCACTCCTGACCCATGGGGTGATATCACATCCCGACGTTTTCTAGGCAGACTATGTTCACGGGGTGGTTTGCCAGTGCCTCCCCCAGTCATCCTCCCTTTACCCCCAGCAAGCTGGGTACTCATTTTTCAGACTTCAGAAGGATGGAAGGCTGAGTCAACCTTGAGCCGGCTACCTGAAACCAACTTCCGTTGGGGTCAAACTCAGGTCGTGAGCAGAGCTTGGACTGCAGGACTGCCACTTTACCACTCTGCGCCACGGGGCCTTAGACCAAGCATAGAATGGTTGAAGTTACATGGTGAACCCAAACCGGCAGTAGATAACAATACATTTGATTCGAACACTATCCAAAATATTACTCTTTTTAAAAACTGGACAACAATATAAATTTAAACAATCAGTCCCCTCTACAGCTTTTCATTTCTATTTGGATTTCCTATAATTAAATACTATTCTACAAAACTTGGCTATTAAATTTGTTACCTGAGAAAATTCATCCTTAAGAAGGATGTAAACTAACAGATTTAGGATAACCAGTGCTCTTTCTTAAAAGAGGGCCAAGAATCTTCTCCCTGTCCTCCTTATAGTACCTACACCTGAGAAGGACATGTTCCAGTGTTTCCGGTTCACCGTTGTTGCAGGGGCAGAGCCTTTCTGAGAGGGGAGTCTTTTTGAATTTCCCTTCCAATACTGCAGAGGGCAGAGCTGAACATCGAGCTAGGGCAGCTCTCCAAGTAGTATTTCTTTCTAATATTGAAAGGTATGGCGCTCTGCGAGGGATGTACTTGGCTTTGACAGATGCCCTAAAAAAGGGCACTCTAGGCTGCACTAATGTAGAGAATGATGATGATATCTGATTTTATTTGAGCAATTCAATATATTTGCAAAACTGCATAAGCATTGTTAATAATAATGGATAGACAGTAAGTATTGTGGCTACCAAAAATACTCATGTTACAAGACACAAAAAAAGGTTGTTTTACCGGTGACAGGACCTGTTGCTTCATGAATAATTTAGGAGCAGATTGCACGGTTTCAGTTATCATACCTATACATTGAACCTCTCCAGCACCCTGTTTTCCAGGGTAAGGAATTCATGGCTCCACTAATGTAGAGTTGATGATGATGTCTGATTTTATTGTAGCAACTAGGTATACTTGCAAAACTGAATAGGCATTTTTAATAATAATGGATAGACAGTAAGTATGGTGGCTACCAAAATCAAATACTCATGTTCCAAGACACAAAGATTTTGCTTATACTGGAGACAGGACCTGTTACTTCATGAATAAAATGGTGTAGTTATAGGTTTTTTCAAATTGAATCATATATATGTTGGCTATAGAGGGCGCACAAGCGCTGTCCATTGCTACACCTCTTGTATGTAAAAAAAAAAGTCATCTTGAAAATTCAGAAATTATGGTCAAATATTATATCGAGAATATCCGCCAAAAAAATGTGTAGGAGGGGAATGCTGTTGTCTGTTATCCCATAAATCAATGATAAATGATCTTACCTCATCTAAGGGGATGTTTGTATATAACAAATTAACATTGAGGGGTTTTATGAACTGTTTAGTGTCTAAAATGAAAGATGGAGTTTGGGTGGAAAATTTATGTAAATGAAATTCCAAATATTGCAAAATTGGTTCTGGGCCAGGATCTCTTGATTTTTTTCCTTCTATGCTATTTGTTGCTTTATCATGTTTGACTTTGCAAACTACTTTGAAAAGGTCATCTGGACAAGTGGTGCAAAAATGTTCAAGATAGATAAATAAAGCAATTCATTTAAGGAGAAGTTGTTCGCACTTCTTGCTTTGTCACTTCCATTCAGAGATTCCTGATTTTTTTGTTAAATTGGATTGCATCATGGGTGGGCAGAGACTCTGGTGGTTATTCTGAGCTCAACATTCCAGCTACTGGGATAGAGAAACTGGGATGAGATCAGACAAATATTTTTGATTCACTAGTTCTGCAACTACTTATCCCAGACAAATATTAACAGTCACGCAGAGGAGATTATCCTCACTATAATTATCAGTATCACTGTCATTACTTCACCCAGTCACAATTATAATGGCTTTCCAGAAAGAAACAAGAAAAAAAACAGAAATAAAATCTTAAAGATTTCATTATAAAACCCTCCACTAAACCATCCACAGCTCAAATGAGGCCGTTTTCACATTGCCACTCAATATCTCTCAGGCAGCATACGAAGTAGACAATTGGGATATGAGAGATGAGGTTCCTACGTCCACTGCTGAAAAGAGTGTTGGAAGAGTCAGGCGCCATCTGAGCCGACCTCTTGAAACTAGGCAGAAGCTAATGATGATGGCTATAGAGGAGACCCAGGAGAGTCTGCGTGAAGGGAGAGGTGCTCCTTGATTTCACATGTCAGAGTCTGAGATGTTGCTGTTTATCCAGATGCTGCTTCTTTGGGTGGTGTACAAAGTACATAGTATGAAGTGCACCGGAACCAATCCTCATCACATTCCATATCAATGGTATCAGGCAGGTGAAATCCTGGTTGGTGGAATGGTAACTCATATTGGTTGTCCTTCCTATGAACCTGACTATGAGCAGAACCCCTCAGGGGATTATGAATGTTATCCAGTGTAAGGAATTCATTGTTCCTCTAACTTAGAAATGATGATGATGATGATGTCTGGTTTTATTTTAGCAATTCTGTATACTTGCAAAATGGAACAGGCCACTAAGTATTGTGGCTACCAAAATGAAATACTTGTGTTTCATGACACAAAGATTTTGCTTATACCAGTGACAGGGCCCATTTCTTCATGAATAATTTAGGAAATGAAGATAATTCACAGTGGGTAGCCGTGTTAGTCTGCAGTAGTAGAAAAGAGCAAGAGTCCAGTAGCACCTTAAAGACTAACAAAAATATTTTCTGGCAGGGTATGAGCTTTCATGAGCCACAGCTCACTTCTTCAGATACAGCTATAATGTGAATCCATCTGTCTTTAAGGAGAGTGAATTCAGACAAGCATTATTATGTAAATGTTAACAGTATGTACATGTGAATAGCAGGCGTGATGGGATTAGGTGTGGTATGCAGAAGAGTCTGTGATGTCCAGGGGAGAGATCAGCATTGTTAATGAGCCATGAATGCAAGGTCTTTATTCAGCCCAGGTAAATGCATTGTCTTTAGTTTGAATATCAACTGTAATTCAGCAGTTTCTCTTTCCAATCTCCCTTTGAAATTCCTTTGTAAGAGAATAGGAAATGAATGCACAGTTTCAGTTATCATGAGCCTTTCTAGATCACAAGGTGCATGGAAAGGCATAGTGATTAATTCACTAAATATACTTCCCTCCACTCATGGAGTATTTTGAGGAAGGTTAGTTCTACAAAGGGGATGCCAAGAGTTGAAAATAATTAAGAGAAAACTAATATTTGAAAAATATACAAACTTTTGAGAGAATGCCAGTCCAATGAAGACGCAACAATATTTATATTACACAAGAGGCTTGTGAAGTTTATTAGCACTGAATAAGCCAAGTGTGACACGAGTAGCTATACATTTCATCTCTCAGGTTAAAATCTCTTCTAGTTTAGAAAAGAGGCATATGAGGGAAGATGTTAAAGAGATCAGAAACAGTTTGGACAAAACAGAATGTCTTCACAATAGTAAAACTCAGTATTACTAAATGAAATTGGATGGTAGTACATGGAGAACAGAGGGAGGGCACTACGATATAACCCGATCTTGACAGATCTCGAAAGCTAAACAGGGTCAATAATTGGAAGGGAGACCACCAAAAGAGATTTTGCAGAGGAAGGCAATAGCAAACCACCTCTGCTTCTCACTTGCCTTGAAAGACCTTTGCTGCGGTCACCATAAATCAACTGTGACTTGACAGCACTTATACAGATACTGTTTGTAGGACAAATATAAGAAAGTAATTCTTCACAGAACATACAGGATTTGCTGACACACACTATGCAGAAGGATTACATGTCTTTAAGGGAGTTAAACAAATTCATGGATCTATCAGGGGCTAGTTGTTTTGCTAAGTAACAGGAACCTCCAGTATCCACTTGAACACCAGTCCTAGGTGGGCAGTGGGAATGTCTGATGGCTCATTGTCCTGCTTGTGAGTTTCCAAGTAACATTGTGGTGTGGGGAAGGAAAGGTATTGCAGATGGGCCATTTAGTTGTGTTTTTAGCCTTATTGTGTTTTTAGATACATCTGTGACCAATACAGATGCCCTACATTGAAGCGTTCTCTTCTCAAACAATGACGGATTTTCATTGCAGCCTGATAACAAAGTTCTACCAACACATCCTTGCCTTGGTGTTTGCCATCCATGAGATCAACAAAAACCCCAGCATCTTGCCCAATGTCACTCTTGGGTTCCACATCTATGACTCCACCATGGATCCGAAATGGACTTACAGGACCACCCTGGACCTCCTCTTCACATCACTTGAACTTGTCCCAAACTACAAATGCGGCACCCAGAAAGAAGTGATGGGTGTCATTGGGGGATATAGTTCCGATACCTCATTAGACATGGCCATTCTCTTGAGTCGTTACAAGATCCCACAGGTATGATCAGAGAATGGTGATTTTTTTGGACATTCACAGATCTCACATGTAGGTTAATCCCCCTTCCTGATCTCATGTCAAGGGCTGCAAAAAGTAAGAAGTATAAGCAAAAAATAGGGGGAGAGGGGAAGTATGTTCAATTGCTTTGGGGTGTGATATGGGTCTTGAAATTATCATTGTCAGGAAGGATTGCAAAGGATGTGTTGAATATTCTATTTGAATATGTGGAAATTATTGGAGGGGGTTACAATTTTTTATTCTGTTCAATGCATGGGTGCTGATTTGATCTGTTGACCAAGTCCATCGATCTACTGAATGATCCATCTACTGGATGATCCATTCTAAGTAGCATGAACGCTGCTCCTATTATTGTAGCTATTCCAAGTGGAAGAAAAGAAGGATTACAGGGAAAAGGAAATGTGATGTGCATTATAATGAGTGAAATAAGTATTTGATCCCCTATCAACCAGCCAGATCCTAACCCTAACCCTAACCCTCAACCTCCCTCGGTCTGGGGCTCCATGCAATATCTCATCTCGTGGAGTTTCAATGATCATGAGAACGGTGATGAAGCAGCCCAGAATTACACGGGGGGAATTTGTCAATTATCTCAGGGCAGCTGGGACCATAGTCACCATGAAAACAGTTGGTACCACACTACGCCGTGAAGGACTGAGGAGAACTGGGTGATTCAGATGTGCATTGGCAAACTGCAGACGGGCCTGTTCATGTGCTGTCTTGAGCAAGGGGACCTTGCGGGCTCTGCAAGATCTCAGTCTAATGTTCAACAAAGAATTACATGAGATTTCTGGCTGAAAATGTTAATTAGGTAAAAAAGGAGATGCCCTGCTAAAGTCTATTCTTTGGCTTTCAATCACCCTCTAAACCATTTTCTTTGGAACTATACTGGACTATCGCAAGGCATGGTACTTGAAGAGTGTTTTGGAAGCTGCAGCTAGTGCAGAGAGCTGTGGCTAGATGGCAGGTAGAAGCCAGCAACCAGGGCATGTGAGCCTAACACTATAGCAATTACACTTGCTAACAATCACCGCCGGAGCCCAATTTATGGTGTGGGTTTTGTTTTTTTAAAGCCCCACGTGGCTTGAGACCAGGGTATCTTCTCTAAAATGATCTTTGCCTAAAATTAAGATTGCAGGGAGAGGCCCTCCTGCCTCCCACCAATCAAGGAAGTACATCTACTACATTTTTTTTTAAAAATGGAAACTTTAATATCGTTATATAAAGGTTTAATGATAGAAGAGTGCAGGTGTCATGACCCAAGACTCTGTCAAGTCGGAGGAAGAATCGGAGCAATTAGCAGCCCCTTCAGAGACTGCAGCGGCAGAATCTCCTGAACCATCAGATGACGGGAAAGAGCCGATGGAAACAACAAAGCCGACAGAGGGCTTGCTGGGCCCTCGGGAGGCCAGCAAACAGAGGAAGGCTCTCCAGGAGAACAAAGACGAAGAAAGATTAGGCAGCTAATGAGTGAACAAGGCAAGTCAGCGCGCCTTCAATGGAGGTGTGAACTAACAGCTGTGGATGACAAGGACAGTGATTAATAGCCAGACCATCCTCACTCTGGGAACCAGCCTGATTTAAGGAACAGAAGGAGGTACGCTGTTTGTGGAAGCAACTTACTGACCTCCGGTATCAGACGCTGCACTCTTGGATTGTCTTGCCTGCTTTTGACTTCGGTCTGGATTTGGAACTACGGACTGCCTTCCTAGTGACCTTGACCAAGGACTGCCGACTCAATGACGCTATGCCTCGCTCCTGATAAGTACTCCCCCGGCTTGACTTCTGCACTGGACTTGACCAGTGCTTTCCCCGCTATCTCTCTCTCCCAGTGCAGCGAGCGGGCTGAAGAAGAAGCAGGAGCTTCAGTCTCCCCCCTCAGCGACCTGCCACACCCTTCCTCGGCTCTCCCTCCACTGTGCTGCAACCGCAGCCCGCCTGCCGGCCCGGCTGTTATAAGCTTAGAGTTGCTTTCACAAATCATATTTTTATCTTGAAAAAAAGGACATGTGCAGGCTAGGTAGTAAGAAATGGATATTTATATATGTTCATAATTTAGTTTAACATACAAAGGTTTAATAGTGTGTAGTAGAACAATTGATGTTAGAAGGCTAGAATTGACAACATCTTGATATTTCTATAAACTTTATTTCTATGTTGGCTAAACTGTCTTGACTTATATAGGCCATGCAGCCATGTAACATCTATACATATAAGTATTTTTTTTTCTTTATCTGAATTGTTCTATTTTTTGAATGTCCCCCCTTCCTGTATTTTCCCTACCCCTTTGCCCCATTTTAAAAATAAAACATTTTTAAAAAGGAAGTACATCTAGTGCGCATATAAGAGAAGGTCTTTTCAGAGGCAGCCCCACAATTATGGAAGAACTTCCTTGGGAGATTCCTCTGGCCCCCTTGCTTTCAGTCTTTTCAAAGAAGCTGAACACAGTTTTATTTAGGACTTGTTTGATTAATTTAGTCCTTTATTTATTGAGATTTAAAATGGTGTTCTTTTATGTATTTTTATAACACATGTTTTGTTCACATTATCAGCCACCTTAAGTTCTGCAAGGTGAAAAGGTGGCTAATGAATAAAACAAACATTTTAAAAACTGCTACAGGTTGCAGACAAGTTTACTAGCAGCAATAGAAACAATGCAGACCAAAAGAACATATCTGGAAAGCAGAGCTTTATTTTATGCAATTTATGTTGTGGATATAATAGGTTCAAGATCTGGGGTAACATTTAAAGACCTTTTGAAACCAGAAGGTGATGAATAGAATTGAGTATTCCCATTCTCCTTCTGTAACATGATTTTTTTTCCTGCTTTTAGTTTTCGTGCCGCTCTCTTCAATCAGAAGTGGATAATCCGACCACTTTCCCTTCCTTTTACCGTATGTTCCCTAAGGAAGCCCTTCAGTATGAGGGAATTCTCCAGTTACTTCTGCATTTCGGCTGGAAATGGGTTGGGCTCATCACTCTGGATGATGAAGGTGGAGACCATTTCTTGCAGGCATATGAGCTGATGCTTTCCAGCAATGGAATCTGTGCAGCCTTCATAGAAAAGGCTACAACAGAGGTCCAGTGGGATGACATAGATTTTATGACCAAATACTATGGCAATAGTAAAGCAGATTTCCTGGACAGCAAAGCCAATGCAATTGTTTTACATGGAGAAAGTGGAGTAATTATGTGGCTGGCAGCAGTTATATCTTTACCCACAAACTTAAATACCCCAACAGGTTCTGACTATGGGATGAGAACCTCTGCAGGAAAAGTGTGGATTACAACAGCCCAAATTGATTTTGCATTCACTACTTCAACAAAGACATTTGATATACAAATGTTCCATGGTGCTCTTTCCTTCTCGATTCATTCAAAGGACATCCTAGGATTCCATACATTTCTCCAATTAATAAAACCTTCCTGGGCAAAGGGGGATGGTTTTATCAAGGAATTCTGGGAACAAGTCTTTGATTGTGCATTGCCAGATCCCAATAGTCCCGCAGAGTCTAGTGAAACATGCACCGGAGAGGAGAGACTGGAGTCTGTCCCGGCACCAGTCTTTGAAATGAGCATGACTGACCATAGCTACAGTATCTATAATGCTGTCTATGCCGTTGCGCATGCTCTGCACTTCGCGGACTCATCTAGAACCAACCACAGAGCCATGAAGGATGGGGGCAGCCTGGCACCTCTGAATGTGCCTCCTTGGAAGGTAATTACTCTTCACGGACAAAAACAGTCCCCTGCCATGCTTAAGGTGCAATATGTTGCTATGAGTGAGGAAATGGGACATTCAAGCCTTTTTTTTCTGGCCATCTGGGAGTGAGGAAGACACTCTGTTGTCATGGTCTCCTAACCAGAGAGGCTTCTCCCTCTCTCTACTCCTGAATTTCCCCTTTCTCTGGGTTTTGATGCCACCATCTATATACTACAGTAATGGGTATTCTCTTCCCATGGACTTGATTATAGACTAGGATTGCCAACCTCCAGGTACTAGCTGGAGATCTCCTGCTATTACAACTGATCTCCAGTAGATAGAGATCAGTTCACCTGGAGGAAATGGCCACTTTGACAATTGGACTCTCTGGCATTGAAGTCCCTCCCCTCCCCATACCCCGCCCTTCTCTGGCTCTGCCCCAAAAACTCCCGCCAGTGGTGAAGAGGGACCTGGCTACCCTATTACTGACTCCTTGCCCTTCCAGGTTTTGCTCTTGTGTTCTCCTGGGAAGTAGGGTAGCTGCAATAGCTCTCTTCCCTTCTTTTTATACAACGGAGTAGGAAAGGACTTTAATGTGGATTGCAGAGCCCAGAATGACTGCATTTGAAATGAATTTATTAAACAATTTATTAATTTCATTAAACAATTGAAATTGCGCACAGTATTTCTATATTAAAAAAAGTGCTGAGCGAAGTCTAAAGAAAAGTGGGTAAAAGTACAACTCCCTAAGTGTTACACAACCTGAATTATTAGAATAGGCTAACGATTTGGGGAGGCATAAGCATTTAGAAACCTTCCATGACATTGTTCCAGTGGTTTTGGGCTTTCCCTGTTGTGGCTGCAGCCACATGTGCTCAACACTGGGGGTTACTGCACTTTGTATTCACAGCAATGTATTAAGAGTTTGAAAATGTTATAAAAAAACATCGCTTTAAAAGGGTTTTTGGATACTACGGCTTATAAATCGTGGGAAAACGTCTTCACAGCTAAAGGGGCCAAACAAAGTGCGAACACTATTTTTTATAATGTTTTCTAACTCTTAATACATCGCTGGGAATACAAGTGCGGTAACCCCCACTGAGTCCAGGTAAAGAAAAAAAGAGTTCAGTCATAAGAACATAAGAAGTGCCCTGCTGGATCAAACCAATGCCCATCAAGTCCAGCAGTCAGTTCACACAGAGGCCAACCAGGTGCCTCTAGGTAGCCCACAGACAAGACGGCTACAGCAGCACCATCCTGCCTGTGTTCCACAGCAACTAATTTATTCGGCATGCTTCTCTGATCCTGGAGAGAATAGGTCTGCATCATGACTAGTATCCATTTTTACTAGTAGTAGACATGAATACTCCTCTCTTCCATGAACATGTCCACTCCCCTCTTAAAGACTTCCAAGTTGAGTTCCACAATTTAAATATGCATTGTGTAAAGAAATATTTCCCTCATGATAGAAATAGTCCCTCATGAGAAAGGGAGCAAATAGTGCTAAGAGCAATTCATGACGGTGTGTGTAAAGTGCCTTCAAGTCTCAGCTGACTTATGGCAACCCCTTTTGTGGTTTTCATGGCAAGAGACTAACAGAAGTGGTTTGCCAGTGCCTTCCTCTGCACAGCAACCCTGGTATTCCTTGGTGGTCTCCCATCCAAATAATTCATGACTAATCCCTGTTTAAAAGAGCTTCTTGCCTATGTGCAGATAGGGTGGCCAGTCCAAGGCCAACAAATGTCATCACTTTACAAAGGGGTGGAGCCAAATGTCACTGATGGTGCAAAATCACTTCTCTGAGAAAAATCAGAACGGACATCAATCCACACTCCCTGCATGATGTTGTCAGAATTTCCCCAAATTTCTATGGTAAAAGCCATGGAAATTATGGGAGAATCCTATAGAGTCATGGAGTATTTTCCTCCCACTAACCAGAGCACAAATCTAGAGATGGTGCTGAAAAAATTACATATCACCACCTGGGTAAGTTTTAACCCTCTGTCCAGGAGTTTTATCAACTCCCTTTCTAACCAGCCCCTGCAGACTTTTCTTCTTTCCCTGCTTCCTTTGAGTTCCTGTGGCTCTATTGGCAAGGATATGCCTATTGTTCTTTTTTTTAAAAAAAATATTTTTTATTTCCCCCCCAAAAAAATACAATCAATTACATTCACACAGGTTTTACTCCTTTGGGGAGTTAATTTCACTTTACATCATATACATCTTATAGGTTGCTAAACTTGTTCATATACTATAACAGTTTTGAACTATTCTACCTTATATTGTGTACATCTTATAATTTGCTTAGCATGTTCATATACTATAACAGTTTTTAACTATTCACTATATATGTTAACTATGCCTGTTCTTCTGTTAGCCAGGATCATCTGCGTATCTATAGCGCTGAATGCTGCTGGCCAATAAAATGCACTTTTTCACCTCTAAATATACCAAGAGTGAAAAACCAACTACAAAAAACATTTTATATGAATGCGGGGTTGTATGGCAATGCTTGCATTCATAAAAATCTTCTGTCCTAGAAGAAAGTAATCTAAAAATCTGTTGAAACAGCAATGTATCAGTGAGTACATTCCAACATGTCCAGTTGACTCCAGGCTCCTTAAGGTTCTTTCTTTTTCTACTAAGCTCCACATACTTCTTCAGAGAATCGCTTTCAACAATAGTGCTGGAGATGAAGTGACCTTTAATGAACATGGAGAACTGAACGGTGGATTTGATATTACCAACTTGGTCACTTTTCCAAATAGGTCCTATGTCAGAGTCAGGATCGGGAGGCTGGATCCTCAAGTACCACTTAGTCAAAGACTTATCATCAATGAGGACAGAATTAAGTGGAACAGACATCTTGCACAGGTGAGAAAACATCTCCACTCTCTCTCAAAACTATACAAAACTCTGTCTCACTTAATGAAATAGATTGGCAGAAGCTTGAAGGAGAGCAAACAGAGTCCATGAAATTTTAATCCATGAATTTTGCAAAGTAAGCACTTAATTATAGTATCACTGCAACATTTTAAACTTTGTTGGTCATGCTTTGGATAATACACATTCCTCTTTGAGATCTGAGATATTACTCTTCCATTACTTTCACAAGTATTAGTGAAATTCAGAAGCAAATACCTCCCAATATCTTGTCGTTTCTACATTCTTGTTTTCTTCAATTACAGCTGCCACCTTTATCTGTGTGTAATGATGACTGCAAGCCTGGTTACAGCAAGAAAAAGAAGGAAGGGGAACAATTCTGCTGCTACGATTGTGATCCATGTCCAAAGGGGAAAATGTCAGACAAAGAGGGTAGGAAATGCTCTGATTCGTACTGCTCCTTTTGAAGATCCCCATATGTTTTGTAGACTAGTCACCTAAATGTAGGGATCTTAACATCTGGATTTTGGGGAAACATGAAAAAGCTTCTCGGTATTGAACATTCCTGAGCATTGCTCCATTTATTTCCAGAGATTGCATTAATACTTTTGAGAAATAGTGGGAATTCAGTTCTAAAGAAAACAGAACTCCTGGGCAGCAGGAGGGTGTAATTCTGTTTTAAGGAAAGAGACAACCAGGTAAAAAATTGAGAAGTGTCACCTCGAACTCCAAAAATCCCATAAAGTTCCCACCATAGAATTCACAATGTCATTTCAGCAACTGTCAAAAAGCTCAAAGGCTAGCATTGGTCCTTAGGGATTTTTTTATATTAGGATAAGTTTACAAAGCTGAATTAATCAAAGGTTGCCCATACAAGGTTACTTATGATCTTAGAAAATTTCCAGTTTTCAAATGATAGAAGTGTCTAAATGGGTTATCTTCTCCTTTCAGACATGGATTCTTGCATGACTTGCTCTGAAGGTCATTATCCAAACCTGGGACAAGATCAATGCATTCCCAAGATTCCAAATTTCCTGTCCTTTTCCAAACCCTTGAGCATGATTTTAGCGTTTTTGGCTCTCTTCTTCTCTCTGATCACAGCCCTGGTGCTCTCCATCTTTGTCAAGTACAAGGACACCCCCGTTGTTAAAGCCAATAACAGGAGCCTCACCTACTGTCTACTCATCTCTCTCCTTCTCTGCTTTCTCTGCTCCTTGCTCTTCCTCGGAAGGCCTAACAAGGTGACCTGCCTCCTCCGACAAACGACTTTTGGCATCATCTTCTCAGTTGCTGTTTCTTCTGTCTTGGCAAAAACTGTTACGGTCATTCTGGCATTTATGGCCTCTAAGCCAGGAAACGTTTTTCGAAAGTGGGTGGGGAAACAATTGGCATGTTATATTGTTATCTTTTGCTTCTTGGTTCAAGTTGTCATTTGTGCTGTTTGGTTGGCATCTTCTCCTCCCTTCCCAGATGTGGACATGCATTCACTCAGTAGAGAAATCATAGTGCAATGCAATGAAGGGTCAGTCACCATGTTTTACTGTGTCTTGGGCTACTTGGGCTTATTGGCCTCAGTCAGTTTCATGGTGGCTTTCCTCGCCAGAAAGTTGCCCGACAGTTTCAACGAAGCCAAGTTCATCACCTTCAGCATGTTGGTCTTCTGCAGTGTTTGGCTGTCCTTCGTCCCCACCTACCTGAGCACTCAAGGAAAAGACATGGTGGCTGTGGAGATCTTCTCCATCTTCGCTTCCAGTGCTGGCTTGCTAGGCTGCATCTTTTTCCCCAAATGCTATGTCATTATCCTGAGGCCTGAGTTGAACAGAAGAGAGCAGCTGATCAGGAAAAAGCATTAAACCATGGGTGTCAACCATAAGGCCCGAGGGCTGGATCCAGCTCCTTGAAAGCTCTTATCCAGCCCGTGAACCAGCTGAGGCAGCCACCACCACCACCCCACTCTCAATTTTGGCTGGCGAGGCAGGTCCTGGCCTGACCTATTGACACTATTTCATGTCCGGCCCTCATGACAATTGAGGTCGACATCCCTGCATTAACCCCTTCAATCAGCCATCCACGTGTTCTGCAGCTATATTTTTATCTGAATATCAAATGTGGCAATTTTGTTTTCTGACTTCAGTAAAATCCATGACCTTTTCCCTGACTTTCTTGTGTGATAGGCATCTAAGACACATTTGCAGGGTCTCTCTGGGCCTATGTTCCCAGGGGGGAAGATAGGAATAATTTTACATTTGAGTGTTTTGTTCTTGGAAGCCTCAAGAACATGCGCAATGGAATGTATAATGATTATTTGGAAAAATAAAATAAAAATTAATTAAAAAAAAAAAAGGAAGCCTCAAATCTAAAATGCTGGCTCAGGATTTTCTGTGAGAGAGAATGAAAGAGAGTACTTAGAGTCTCTTTCAGCCTTTTTTCTGGCATCCCTCTTCTTGCATAGATTTACTGAAGACAAAGGTTGCCAGGTACCCCCTTGCATAGGGTTGCTAACCTCCAGGTGGTGGCTGGAGATCTGCCACTATTACAACTGATCTCCAGGTGACAGAGATCAGTTCCCCTGGAGAAAATGGCCACTTTGGCAATTAAACTCGATGGCATTGAAGTCCCTCCACCCCCAAAATCTCCTCTTATTTTCCAACCCAGACCTGGCAACTGTACCCTTGCAATCCTTGGGGAGTGGTGGAACCTACTTGCAGGAAACTGGGGCCCAGGCCTCTATCATTGGACATGCCATTTTTACCATACAGTTCTGCTCAAATACCAGATCATCCACGTGGTTGTCAGTAACATGATGATTAGAGTTGCCAACCTCCAGGTATTAACAACAAAATAACTTATGCTGAATTAACAATGTTCCAAACTAAACAACAGCACACAGGCTCAACTTAACAAACAATTTATTAGCTTATTCTAAAGGCATCAATACTAACAATTACAATACTAACCATAACCCCTCCTATAACCATCCACTCATACCATAAACTAATTCCCTCTGTACTAGTGCAGTACAGAAATAGACATCGAAAACACACTGAATAATAAATAATAAAGTCTCTCAAATGAAAGTAATAGAATTATTAGGGGAAAGTTTTTTCACCACTGATTAACGACAAAAGTGGCGCTGGAGACGGATAAGTTCACTGCTGGTGTAGTAAATCAAGTTGAAGCTTGTCTCCCAATGAGAGAAGATGGTAAATCAAACCGCAACTGGCGGAGCCCAACCCGTACACCACCTCTAGATCAGTGTGCGTTTCGCCAGCGTTTCACCAATATGATCTCTCATATGCAACAAATTAATAAGCAGAAGGGGGCATGTTGGAAATGTCGAGAAACAGATGGTTCTTTCTTTCATGTTTGGTGGACATGCCCGAAACTACAAACATATTGGGAAAAGCTCCATGGTGAGATACAGCCAATGCTTAATTTAAAACTCAGTCTGGATCCGAAACTTTTTTTATTGAGCATAGTACCACCAGACTTACCAGCAAAACACAAAGACTTGCTTAAATATGCCACAACGGCAGCAAGAGTTGTCCTTGCAAGGAGATGGAAACAAACGACTCTACCAGAAGTTGGCAAACTGAAAGAAAAGATGTTAGAATATGCAAACATGGCTAAAATGACTTATTTGATTAATCAAGACGACACGCAAAATGTCGAGCAATTTAATGAGAAATGGTTACCATGGTACACTTATATGTCCTTAATTATTTAGATTTAGCTCAATACCTTTTTTTACGTGAGTAGATGTTTTCTTCATGTATAAATGCATTTGGTTTACCTTAATAATGATCAACCTTTAGAGAAACTGAAACTATGGTGTATCTAAAAAGCTATTCTTTATGTATAAATATATCGGGTTTACCTTAGTAATGATTAACCTTTGGAGAAATTGAAACTATGGTATATCTATAATGCTATTTTATTTTTCATTCTTTTCCCCCCATGTTTGTGGCTGTTTAATATGTTTAAGAATATATCTGATTACTTTTTAATTAAGTATGAGCAGGATAGAAACCAATGTATTGAATGAGCTGTAGCAAGCATAATTTCAATTTTATGCATGTATATTATTGACTGAAATAATACTGTCTATTGCAAACAGATGCAAAATTTCCCTCCCTCCCTTTTCTTCCTTCTGTACCCCATAAAAACACAATAAAAACTTATCAATAAATAAATAAATAAAAAGACATTTTTTCTGGCAAATTGCTTATGTTTGACACAAGTACCCACAGGAGAAAACACCTCTGTAAACAAACATATACATCCTTACTAGCATAATAGCATTGACAATACCCATCTCCATTATGACAGTTTATATTAATTCTAATAAATCACAAGCTTACCACAAAATCAGAGAACACTGGACCTCCAAAGGTTCATATCGCTTCTACAAGAGGTTTGATAATTCTAGCCACCTCCCCTTGGTCTTTTATCATCTAGTGAATTCCCAGCTGTGATGCATTATCAGTGCCCCTTCTCAATTAAAGGGACAGAAATATTTGCACTACTATTATCACTAAACTTAAACATTAAAAATCTTTTTTTTTTAAAAAAACTTTTTGTAACTTACCAGGGCAATACCTATATGCACAAGTATTACAGAAAACAGGAGAGATCAAATTCAGTATTCAAGCCAGCGGGCGATAGGTTTTTAAAAAGGAATATATATTTCATTTCTTGTCTAAGAATCTTTTTGACATCCTGCTGATAAAACGTGCAGGGTTTATACTGCCAAACACCAAAGAAAAGTAGATCATTGTCCGAATGTCACTTCTTAAGGTAGTGTTCAGTAAGTGGCTCATCTAATTCTCTTGTGCGGATGCGCGTTCTGTGTTAGCCAATGTGTAGTTGTATTGGTCTGAAGGAAGACCCAATGTACATAAGTGAACACAAACAATGGCATAAACCACATTTTGCGAGGAACAATTGGTGAAATATTTAAGTTTGAATTTGAAATTAGAAGAAGATGAACTTATTTCCTTAACCGGGAGGCTAAAATTGCAAACCGTGCATGAGCCACATTTATGATGGCCAGGAATGTGAACCCCTTGTCTTCTTTTTGAAAGGTCCGTTTTTACCAAATGATTTTTTTAAGGACTTGTCCCTGTGATACCCATTGCCTGGACTCAATTGATCATATTCTATTGGTCTGCCCTCTATATGAAACACCCCGTGGGAAATGGTTAAAAAATTGGCTTCTTTCCAAATATCACCTATCTACCCAAGCAAAACGTCAATTTTTATTAAATGATTACGATCTGGAGGTTATTGTAGATGTTGCCAATTTTCTAGTGGATGTGATGAAAGTTTAAAAAGCCCAAAGTTTGGAATTTCTATTTTTGGTATTTACTGGCCTATGTTTTTACCTTAATGACTGCATATTTTATGGGCCCTCTGTAACAATTGTAATATTACTTATGCCATTAAAAGGTTTTCATTCATTCATGCCATGGGAAAAGCTCTCGTATCGCCCCGCGAAACAGGCATGAAGGAACCACGGGCAGGACGGCCCCTCCAAGTGAACCAGAGGGAATCCATTTTCCTGTGACCCCGTTCGAGTGTCCAGCAGAAGCCATTTCACAAGGAACAACCAGACACATAGCCAGCATTCCCCCCCTTCCATCTGCATGACTAATGACTCATTGGAAGCCTCTGATATCAGCAACGAAAGATCATACTTCCGGCACTGCGAAAGAACTGCGAAAGCCCAGACACAACCATTCGTGACTTTGTCTATCCCATCAACGATTGTTTCCCGAGTCTCCTGGAATTGTGCTAAGTCAATAGGTTCAGGTTAGCCCATCCAAATCACCCATCACCCCACCCTAGCAGCAGACCATTTAAAGTCTTTTGTCTTATTTATTCAATGTGGGAACCATGATGGGGTAATCCCATCAACCCCCCACCCCAGAAGAGTATAACTGGGGTCGCTCTCAGCCATAAGCTAACTTCTTTCTCCCCTCTCTTACTTGCTGTCACTCTGCAGGTGTAGGTTTTGCGCAGCCCAACACGCTTTCCCTCCAGACTTGCCGGCCAAGCCCCGGGAACCGCTTGCCCCATTTTTCTCGTGCATAGTAGCCGCACGGAACCCAGGATGCCTCCTCTACAGGATCAGGTGTAGTATTACCCCTCTTCAAAGGAAAACTGTCACATTGGCAAACATCTCTTCTCTACCACTTTTTATGCTGTAAGCTGTGTATGTGTTTTCTGAGAATCTGTTTTGTTTGTGTGTGAACATATAATCAAGTAAAAACCTTTTTGAATTTAATTCCATTGCTTCCGCCTTATTCTTTGAATTTTGGAACGGACTCCCATAGACACAGGTTAGATCCCTGTTTAGTTATGCCTTTTTGCTAGTTATTGATCTGCTAATTCCCCATATAAAATCATAACTGAGCAATTTGGCTAACATAACCTGGCCCAGGATCTCTTGATTTCTTTCCTTCTGTGCTATTTGTTGCTGTATCATGTTTGACTTTGAAACTACTTTGAAAAGGTCATCTGGACAAGTAGTGCAAAAATGTTCTAAATAAATGAATTCACTCAAGGAGAAGTTGTTGACAATTCTTGCTTTGTTACTTCCTTTCAGAGATTCCTGATATGTTTTTTTTTTTAATGGATTGCATCATAGGTGGGCAGAAACTATGGTGGTTATTCTGAGTTCAACATTCCAGCTACTGGGATAGAGAAGCTGGGAACAAATTAGAAAAATATTTTTGCTTCACTAGCTCTGCAACTAATTACACCAGAACAATATTAACAGTCTTCCATAGGAGATTATCTTCACTATAATTATCAGTATCACTGTCATTATTTCACCCTGTCACTCAATATCTCTCAAGCAGCATACAAAGTAGACAGTTGGGACATGAGAGATGAGGTTCCTACGTCCACCGTTGAAAAGAGTGTTGGAAGAGTCAGGCGCCATCTGAGCCGACCTCTTGAAACTAGGCAGAAGCTAATGGTGATGGCTATAGAGGTGACCCAGGAGAATCCATGTGAAGGGAGAGGTGCTCTTTGATTTCACATGTCAGAGTCTGAGATGTTGCTGCTTACCCAGATGCTGCTTCCTTGGGTGGTGTACAAAGTACATAGTATGAAGTGCACCAGAACCATTCCTCATCACATTCCATATCAGTGGTATCAGCCAGGTGAAATTCTTGTTGGTGGAATGGTAACTCATATTGGTTGTCCTACCTATGAACCTGAATATGAACAGAACCCCTCAGTGGAATTCATTGCTCCTCTAATTGTGTAAGGCATTCATTGTTCCTCTAATTTAGAAATGATGATAATGGTGTCTGGTTTTATTTTAGCAATTCTGTATACTTGCAAAATGGAACATGCCACTAAGTATTGTGGCTACCAAAATGAAATACTTGTGTTTCATGTCACAAAGATTTTGCTTCTACCTGTGACAGGGCTAATTGCTTCATGAATAATTTAGGAAATGAATGCACAGTTTCAGTTATCGTATCTCTATACTGAGCCTTTCTAGATCACAAGGTGCATGGAAAGAGGTAGTGATTATATTTTTAAAAAAAAATTCACTACATATACATCCTTCCACTCATGGAGTACTTTGAGGAAGGTTAGTTCTACAAAGGGGATGCTAAGAGTTGAAAATAAAGTAATTAAGAGAGAACTAATATTTGAAAAATATACAAACTTTTGAGAGAATGCCAGTCCAATGAAGATGCAACAATATTTATATTACACAAGAGGCTTGTGTAGTTTATTAGCACTGAATAAGCCAAGTGTGACACCAGTAGCCATACATTTCATCTCTCAGGTTAAAATCTCTTCTAGTTTAGGAAAGAGGCATATGAAGGCAGATGTTAAAGAGATCAGAAATAGTTTGGACAAAACAGAATGTCTTCACAACAGTAAAACTCAGTATTACTAAATGAAATTGGATAGTAGTACATGGAGAACAGAGGGAGGGCACCACGGTATAGCCCGATCTTGACAGATCTCAAAAACTAAACAGGGTCAGTAATTGGAAGAGAGACCACCAAAAGAGATTTCGCAGAAAAAGGCAACTGCAAACCACCTCTGCTTCTCACTTGCCTTGAAAGACCCTTGCTGCGGTCATCCTTAAATCAACTGTGACTTGACAGCACTTATACACATATATAGGACAAATATAAGAAAGTAATTCTTCACAGAGTATATGGGATCTGCTGACGCACACTATGCAGAAGGTTTATATGTCTTTAAGGGAGTTAAACAAATTCATGGATCTATCAGGGGCTAGTTGTTTTGCAAAGTAACAGGAACCTCCAGTATCCACTTGAACACCAGTCCTAGGTGGGCAGTGGGAATGTCTGATGGCTCATTGTCCTGCTTGTGAGTTTCCAAGAAGCATTTTGGTGTGGGAAAGGAAAGGTATTGCAGATGAGCCATTTCTCTGATTTAGTTGTGGCCTTATTGTGTTTTTAGATCCATCTGTGACCAATACAGATGCCGTACATTGAAGCGTTCTCTTCTCAAACAATAACTGATTTTCATTGCAGCCTGATAACTAAGTTCTACCAGCACATCCTTGCCTTGGTGTTTGCCATCCATGAGATCAACAAAAACCCCAGAATCTTGCCCAATGTCACTCTTGGGTTCCGCATCTATGACTCCACCATGGATCCGAAATGGACTTACAGGACCACCCTGGACCTCCTCTTCACATCACTTGAACTTGTCCCAAACTACAAATGCGGCACCCAGAAAGAAGTGATGGGTGTCATTGGGGGATATAGTTCCGATACCTCATTAGACATGGCTATTCTCTTGAGTCGTTACAAGATCCCACAGGTATGATCAGAGAATGGTGATTTTTTTGGACTTTCACAAATCTCACATGTAGATTAATCCCCCTTCCTGATCAAGGGCTGCAAAAACTAAGAACTATAAGCAAAAAACAGGGGGAGAGGGGAAGTATGTTCAATTGCTTTGGGGTGTGATATGGGTCTTGAAATGATCGTTGTCAGGAAGGATTCCAAAGGATGTGTTGAATACTCGATTTAAATATGTTGAAATGATTGGGGTTGTTACAGTTTTTTATTCTGTTCAATGCACTGGTGCTGATTTGATCTGTGGACCAAGTCCATCCATCTACAGGATGATCCATCTACTGGATGATCCATACTAAGTAGTATGAATGCTGCTCCTATTATGGTAGCTATTCAAAGTGGAAGAAAAGAAGGATTACAGGGAAAAGGAAATGTGATGGATGATAGTTGTCATAAAGGATTCCCAAGGACGTGTGTTGAATATTCCATTTGCATATGTTTCGGCTTCTCAGATTATGAACAATGTTCTTAGAAGAAAACATTTTTCTTTTTACTCTGAATCCTCTTTTGAACACCAAGGCAAGGGGTGTCTGGATAGAAACTTAATTATTAATTTTATCTCAGGGGATTTTATTGGGATGATTTAGCTTATGGTCTTGAGGTCGATAGAGCTGTTTCATTAAAGTGAAGCTTCCTGACTCCAGTTTCCACATCTGGGTGGGGTCTGAATGGTGTGAGGGGAAGTCATGATCAAAAGTGGGGAGATTTCCCCGTTTTGATCATATACTCCAATTTTTAAAATATCTATTTTAAACCTGCTCTTCTTGAACCCTATCTGTTTAATGCCAGAATCCTGACCATAAGAAAGAGCACTGCTGTATTTGACATGGAATATAGCACTGCATTACATGGCATATTGAAAACAAGGTTCTGTTTCACCCATTGAAATTAGTCAAAAGTAATTGCCAGATTTGCACGGAAGGTTGCTTGTGAAAACTCCGTCCGCATCTCTGTGGGGCAAAGAAGGGCACAGGCAGAAAAGAAATGATACCCACAAAACCCCCCAAAGGTCAACAATATTGACGAGGTCGGGATGCCACTCATCTCAATAGAGATATCTCCTTGATTGGGAAGACGAATTTATTTGACAAATCAGTAACAATTCATACAGCTCAACACAAGGAACAATGAATTTGAATCCAAGGGAAGAAATTTTTATCACCATTTATTAGGATTCTTCCATCTCTCCACTCTATGCATAAATGAGCACGCAGTTATTCTCCTGACCACATTTATACCTGTGCTTTTATGTCTGTACACACAGCATGAATGCAGAAGCCATCTAATGTTCAACAAAGGACTACATGAAATTTCTGGCTGAAAATGTTAATTAGGAAAAAAAGGAGATGCCCTGCTAAACTCTATTCTATACTCTCTGGCTCTCAATCTAAACCCTTTTCTGTGGAACTAGACTGGACTATTGCAATGTGTGGTACTTGAAGAATGTTTGGAAGCTGTAAAGAGCTGTGGCTAGATAGATGGTTGGAGCCAGCAACCAGGACATGTGAGCCTAACACTATAGCAATTACACTTGGTAACAATCCACTCCTGAGCCCAACTCAAGGGGTGTGTTTTGTTTTTAAAAGCCCTACGTGACTTGGGACCAGGGTATCTTCTCTAAAATGATCCTGGCCAAAATTAAGATTGCAGGGAGAGACCCTCCTGACTCCTACCAATCAAGGAAGTACATCTACTACAAGCTGTTTTTTGAAAAATGAAACCTTTAATATCATTATATAAAGATTTAATGATAGAAGAGTGTGGGTGTTAGAAGCTTAGAGTTGTTTCACAAATCATATTTTTTTTCTTGAGAAAAACGACCTGTGCAGGCCAGGTAGTAAGAAATGGATATTTATATATGTTCATAATTTAGTTTAACATACAAAGGTTTAATAGTATGCAGTACAACAACTGATGTTAGAAGGCTAGAATTGACAAAATCTTGATATTTCTATAAACTATATTTCCATGTTGGGTAAACTGTCTTGACTTATGTAGGCCATGCAGCCATGTAACATCTATACGTATAAGTATTTTTTTTTTCTTTATCTGAATTGTTCTATTTTTTGAATGTCCCCTTCCTGTATTTTCCCTACCACTTTGCCCCATTTTAAAAATAAAACATTTTTAAAAAGGAAGTACATCTAGTGCGCATATAAGAGAAGGTCTTTTCAGAGGCAGCCCCGCGATTATGGAAGAACCTCCCTGGCAGATTCACCTGGCCCCCTCGCTTTCACTCTTTGCAAAGCAGCTGAACACAGTTTTATTTAGGACTTATTTGACTAATTTAGTCCTTTATTTATTGAGATTTAAAATGGTGTTCTTTTATGTATTTTTATAACACATGTTTTGTTCACATTATCAGCCACCTTAAGTTCTGCAAGGTGAAAAGGTGGCTAATGAATAAAACAAACATTTTAAAAACTGCTGCAGGTTGCAGACAAGTTTACTAGCAGCAACAGAAACAATGCAGACCAAAAGAACATATCTGGAAAGCAGAGCTTTATTTTATGCAATTTAAGTTGTGGATACAGCATAACAGGTTCAAGATGTGGGGTAACATTTAAAGACCTTTCGAAACAAGAAGGTGATGAATAGAGTTGAGTGTTCCTATTCTCCTTCTGTAACGTGATTTTTTTCTGCTTTTAGTTTTCGTGCCGCTCTCTTCAATCAGAAGTGGATAACCCAACCACTTTCCCTTCCTTTTACCACATGTTCCCTAAGGAAGCCCTTCAGTATGAGGGAATTCTCCGGTTACTTCTGCATTTCGGCTGGAAATGGGTTGGGCTCATCACTCTGGATGATGAAGGTGGAGACAACTTCTTGCAGGCAATGGAGCCGATGCTCTCCAGCAATGGAATCTGTGCGGCCTTCATAGAAAAGGCTACAACAAAGGTCCAGTGGGATGACATAGATTTTATGACCAAGTACTATGGCAATAATAAAGCAGATTTCCTGGACAGCAAAGCCAATGCAATTGTTTTACATGGAGAGAGTGGAACATTTATGTGGCTGGCAGGAGTTACATCTTTACCCACACACATAAATACCCCAGCAGGTTCTGATTATGGGATAAGATCCTCTGCAGGAAAAGTGTGGATTACGACAGCCCAGATTGATTTTGCATTCACTACTTACGAAAAGACATTTGATATACAAATGTTCCATGGTGCTCTTTCCTTCTCGATTCACTCAAAGGACATCCTAGGATTCCATACCTTTCTCCAACAAATAAAACCTTCCTGGGCAAAGAGGGATGGTTTTATCAAGCAATTCTGGGAACAAGTCTTTGATTGTGCATTGCCAGATTCCAGTAGTGAAGCAGAGTCTAGTGAAACATGCACCGGAGAGGAGAGACTGGAGTCTGTCCCTACACCAGTCTTTGAAATGAGCATGACTGACCATAGCTACAGTATCTATAATGCTGTCTATGCCGTTGCACATGCTCTGCACATCGTGGACTCATCTAGAACCAAACACAGAGCCATGGAGGGTGGGGGCAGCCTGGCTCCTCTGAATGTGCCTGCTTGGAAGGTAATTACTCTTCACTGACAAAAACAGTCCCCTGCCATGCTTAAGGTTCAATATGTTGGTATGAGTGAGGAAATGGGACATTTGAGCCTTTTTTTCTGGCCATCTGGGAGTGACGAAGACACTTACGTAGTTGTCATGGTCTCCTACCCAGTGAGGCTTCTCCCTCTCTCTACTCCTGAATTTCCCGTCTCTGGATTTTGATGCAACCATCTATACACTACATTAATACAGTAGGTATTCTCTTCCCATGGACTTGATTATAGACTAGGATGGCCAACCTCCAGGTACTAGCTGGAGATCTCCTGCTATTACAACTGATCTCCAGCCGATAGAGATCAGTTCACCTGGAGAAAATGGCCACTTTGGCAATTGGACTCGATGGCATTGAAGTCCCTCCCTGCCCCAAACCCCGCCCTCCTCTGGCTCTGCCTCGAAAACCTCCCGCCAGTGGCGAAGAGGGATCTGGCTACCCTATTACTGACTCCTTGCCTTTCCAGGCTTTGCTCTTGTGTTCTCCTGGGAAGTAGGGTAGCTGCAATAGCTCTCTTCCCTTCTTTTTGTACAACGGAGTAGGAAAGGACTTTAATGTGAATTGCGGAGACCAGAATGACTGTATTTGAAATGAATTTATTAAACAATTTATTAATTTAATGTTTTAAACAATTGAAATTGCAGACAGTATTTCTAGAATAAAAATGCTGAGCAAAGTCTAAAGAAAAGCTGCTAAAATAACAACTCCCGAAGTGTTAAACAACCTGAATGATTAGAATAGGATAACGATTTGAGAGCAAAATTAAATCTATTGGCTTTAACCTCGACTCCTTGCTTATGCTTACTGAAGCAGAAGCTTTTCAAAGGATAAAATGCAGACTCTTAGATATAGGAATTCTGCCATGAAAGTCTTCCAGGGGAAAGTGATCCCTCAACTCACGTTTGGGTCGCAGATATGCCTCTGTAACAGTTTTCACAAATTAGAAGTAGTCCAGTCAAAATTTCTCAGATCCTTATTCGGTGTCCCTCAATTTATTTCAAATGAACTTATTAGACTGGAAGCCGGGATGGTACCATTAGAAACACGAGCCTGGTACCATGCCATTTTTTATTGGTTAAAGATGAAATTGTCCTCATCTGGTTTAACTCCCCTAATCTTTGCAGATAATTTCTCTTCAAAATGGATTAATCAGGTTGCGAGATTCTGTGCTAGGGCATGTGCAATAAGGCAGAAGAAGCTGTTAAAGTGACTTTTACATCAAACAGACTATTTTACCAAGAGCTGTTGTAACTAAATTTACGATTTATTGAGCAAATATCAGACGTTCTGATTTAATTATTATGATATCTCTTTCTGTAAAAACTGGTCTTTGACAGTAATAAACAAATGATGATGATATAGGACTTCAATACCTAAACAGCGCTGATACTAAAACATGCTCCCCATCAAATTTAGGGGTACCTTTTGATGTTTATCAACCCTCCCCATACTTATCTCACCTGTGTGATCCTTCTCAGCATAGAGCCATTTCTCTGGCCAGATTTAATGTTTTGCCATCTGCACTACTAGAAGGTGGATTTCAGAAAATTCCTCTGTCTGACAGGCTTTGCCCTTGTGGCAACAATTATATTGAAAGGGTCGCTCATGTCTTATTTTATTGTAGTTTCTACACAGAATCTCGCAACGAACTTTTAAGCCCCCTGTTGGTTAATAGACAGAAACTCTCAGATTCTTTTAACGTTTCCTATTTATTGAACAATCATTCGCCCCATATATTGGAGATGGTGGCACAGTTTTTAAAGTTTGTTTTAAAAGCCCCACAAACTGTTAATTAGATGGCAGTATCAACAAATAGTGCTGTTTGATGTAACTGTCTTTTAACTATGCCTTAAAGGGCACTTTTCAATATCTCCATTCCTTTAGTACCCTTTGTGTATTATGTTTTTATCCCAATAAAGGAATGACGAGGAGGAGGAGGATGACTAGTATCGATTTTTACTAGTAGATATGAATACTCCTCTCTTCCATGAACATGCCCACTCCCCTCTTAAAGACTTCCAAGTTGAGTTCCACAATTTAAATATGCGTTGTGTAATGAAATATTTTCCTCATGATATAAATAGTCCCTCCTGAGAAAGGGAGCAAATAGTGGTAAGAGAAATTCATGACTAATCCCTGTTTAAAAGAGCTTCTTGCTTATTTACAGATAGGGTGGCCAGTCCAAGGCCAGTAAATGTCAGGACATTGCAAAGGGGTGGAGCCAAGTTTCAGTGATGGTGCAAAATCAGTCCTGTGAGAAAACCTGGAAGGGACATCAACCCCCGCTCCCTGCATGATACTGTCAGAATTTCCCCAAATTTCTAAGGTAAAAACCATGGAAATTATGAGACCATCCTAGAGAGTCATGGAGTATTTTCCTCCCACTAACCAGAGCACAAATCTAGAGATGGTGCTAAAAAGTGAGAAATTGCATAACACCACGTGGTGTTATAACACCACTCCTCTGTCCAGGAGTTTTGTCAATTCCCTTTCTAACCAGCCCCTGCAGACTTTTCTTCTTTTCCTGCTTGCTTTGACTTCCTGTGGCTCTATTGGCAAGGTTATGCCTGTTATTCTTCTGTTGGGTGTGTGTAAAGTGCCGTCAAGTCACAGGCGACTTAGGGTGACCCCTTTTGGGGTTTTCATGGCAAGAGTCTAACAGAGGTGGTTTGCCAGTGCCTTCCTCTGCACAGCAAACCTAGTATTCCTTGGTGGTCTCCCATCGAAATACTAACCAGGGCTGACCCTGCTTAGCTTCTGAGATCTGGCGAGATCAGGCTAGCCTGGGCCATCCAGGTCAGGGTTGTTCTTCTGTTAGCGAGGTTCATTTGCGTATCTATGGCGCTGAATGTTGCTGGCCAACAAAATGCATTTTTTCACCTCTAAATATCTCAAGAGTGAAAAACCAACTACAAAAAACATTTTATTTGAATTCAGGGTTGTAAGGCATTTCTTCACATTGTAAAAAAGCATGATCAGCCTACCATTCACCATGAAGTCTCTGAAAAAATGCGGACCTTTACCGCTTGCTTCATCTACCATCTGATTACCTCTCCGACTCTGAACACATATACAGCTGCCTTATACGGAATCAGGTCACTGGAAGAAGCTCTCCAGAGTTCTTTCACATCACCTACTTCCTCACCTTTCAAATGGAAATGCTAGGGATTGTCACTGGGACCTTCTGAATGCCAAACAAATGTTTAACGCCAAGCCATGGAGGTAGCAAAACCAAAATAGATCTTGTTGGAAGCCTCCTCAACAGCATTCTGCAGAAACACCCTGAATCATACTTCATTCGTTTGTCTTTTAATTGGCAATGGAAGCTTATTCTCACAAACAAGCTAAATACTTGCATTCATAAAAATCTTCTGTCCTAGAAGAAAGTAATCTAAAAATCTGTTGAAACAGCAATGTATCAGTGAGTATATTCCAACATGTCCAGTTGACTCCAGGCTCCTTAATGTTCTTTCTGTTTCTGCTAAGCTCCACACACTTCTTCAGAGAATCGCTTTCAACAACAGTGCTGGAGATGAAGTGACCTTTAATGAACATGGAGAACTGAACAGTGGATTTCATATTACCAACTTGGTCACTTTTCCAAATAGGTCCTATGTCAGAGTCAGGATCGGGAGGCTGGATCCTCAAGTACCACTTAATCAAAGACTTATCATCAATGAGGACAGAATTAAGTGGAACAGACATCTTGCACAGGTGAGAAAACATCTCCACTCTCTCTCAAAACTATACAAAACTCTGTCTCACTTAATGAAATAGGTTGGCAGGAGCGTGGAGGAGAGCAAACAGAGTCCATGAAATTTTAATCCATGAATTTTGCAAAGTAAGCACTTAATTATAGTATCACTGCAACATTTTAAACTTTGTTGGTCCCATCATGCTTTGGATAATACACATTCCTCTTTGAGATCTGAGATATTACTCTTCCATTACTTTCACAAGTATTAGTGAAATTCAGAAGCAAATACCTCCCAATATCTTGTCGTTTCTACATTCTTGTTTTCTTCAATGACAGCTGCCTCCTTTATCTGTGTGTAATGATGACTGCAAGCCTGGTTACAGCAAGAAAAAGAAGGAAGGGGAACAATTCTGCTGCTACGATTGTGATCCGTGTCCAAAGGGGAAAATGTCAGACAAAGAGGGTAGGAAATGCTCTGATTCATATTGCTCCTTTTGAAAATCCCCATATGTTTTGTAGACTAGTCACCTAAACGTAGGGAACTTAACATCTAGACTTGGGGGAAACATGAAAAAGCTTCTTGGTATTGAGCATTCCTGTGCATTGCTCCATTTATTTCCAGAGATTGCCTTAATACTTTTGAGAAATAGTGGGAATTCAGTTCTAAAGAAAACAGAACTCCTGGGCAGCAGGAAGGTATAATTCTGTTTTAAGGAAAGAGACAACCAAGTAAGAAATTGAGAAGTATCACCATGAACTCCAAAAATCCCATAAAGTTCCCACCATAGAATTCACAATGTCATTTCAGCATCTGTCAAAAAGCTCAAAGGCTTGCATTGCTCCTTAGGGGTTTTTTATGTTAGGACAAGTTTACAAAACTGAATTAATCAAAGGTTGCCCATACAAGGTTACTTAGGATCTTAGAAAATTTCCAGTCTTCATATCATGAAAGTGTCTAAATAGGTTCTCTTCTCCTTTCAGACATGGATTCTTGCATGACTTGCTCTGAAGGTCATTATCCAAACCTGGGACAAGATCAATGCATTCCCAAGATTCCAAATTTCCTGTCGTTTTCCGAACCCTTGAGCATGATTTTAGCCTTTTTGGCTCTCTTCTTCTCTCTGATCACAGCCCTGGTGCTGGCCATCTTTGTCAATTACAAGGATACCCCCATTGTTAAAGCCAACAACAGGAGCCTCACCTACTGTCTACTCATCTCTCTCTTTCTCTGCTTCCTCTGCTCCTTGCTCTTCCTCGGAAGGCCTAACAAGGTGACCTGCCTCCTCCGACAAACGACTTTCGGCATCATCTTCTCAGTTGCTGTTTCTTCTGTCTTGGCAAAAACTGTTACGGTCATTCTGGCATTTATGGCCTCTAAGCCAGGAAACGTTTTTCGAAAGTGGGTAGGGAAACAATTGGCCTGGTATATTGTTATCTTTTGCTTCTTTGTTCAAGTTGTCATTTGTGCTGTTTGGCTGGTATCTTCTCCTCCCTTCCCAGATGTGGACATGCATTCACTCAGTAGAGAAATCATCGTGCAATGCAATGAAGGGTCAGCCACCATGTTTTACTGTGTCTTGGGCTACATGGGCTTCCTGGCCTCAGTCTGCTTCATTGTGGCTTTCCTTGCCAGAAAGTTGCCCGACAGTTTCAACGAAGCCAAGTTCATCACCTTCAGCATGTTGGTCTTCTGCAGTGTTTGGCTATCCTTTGTCCCCACCTACCTGAGCACTCAAGGAAAAGACACAGTGGCCGTAGAGATCTTCTCCATCTTGGTCTCCAGTGCTGGCTTGCAAGGCTGCATCTTTTTCCCCAAATGCTATGTCATTATCCTGAGGCCTGAGTTGAACAGAAGAGAGCAGCTGATCAGGAAAAAGCATTAAACCAGGGGTGTCAAACATAAGGCCCGAGGTGTGAATCCAGCCCCTTGAGAGCTCTTATCCAGCCCGTGAACCAGCTGAGGCAGCCACCACCACCACCCCACTCTCAATTTTGGCTGGCGAGGCAGGTCCTGGCCCGACGAAGTGACATTATTTCATACCCGGCCCTCATAACAATTGAGGTCGACATTCCTGCATTAACCCCTTCAATCAGCCATCCACGTGTTCTGCAGCTATATCTTTATCTGAATATCAAATGTGGCAATTTTGTTTTCTGACTTCAGTGAAACCCATGACCTTTTCCCTGTTCTTCTGTGATAGGCATCTAAGACACATTTACAGCGTCTGTCTGGGCCTATGTTCCCAGGGGGGAAGATAGGAATAATTTTACATTTGAGTGTTTTGTTCTTGGAAGCATCAAATCTAAAGTGCTGGCTCAGGATTTTCTGAGAGAGAGTGAAAGAGAGTACTTAGAGTCCTAATCAGCCTTATTTCTGGCTTCCCTCTTCTTGCACAGCTTTACTGAAGACAAAGGTTGCCAGGTACCCCCTTGCATAGGGTTGCTAACCTCCAGGTGGTGAGAAACACTAGTCAAGGCTCAAAGGTAATTGCAAATTCTATATTACAAAATCAACTATACAAAAGACATGGTGAATAATGTGTCCATACACCAGAGGTGACAGTGCAATGATGGCAATCCAAACAAATAGCAATCACACTCAATATGATTTCTATGTACAATGACAATTTGCGTGCGCAAAGCAGCGCTAGATGACAAAAGTTCTGATTTACTTAAACCAGCCACGCAGGCTATATACACAGAAATATAGCTTCAAAAGAAGTCTCCACAGCCATAGGGGAAAGTTGGAAAGCTTCCCAGGTAATTGTTTGCATTTTCACCACTAGGGGCTTCATCAGCATATTTTCGGCACAATAGGCTCCTTGAAGCCCCGTAGGGCTTATCTTTTTTGATCTGCCAGAGGGAGGCAGAGCAAAAAAGATAAGCCCTACGGGTGCTGGAGACGGAGGCCTAGGCTTAGGGTTGCCAGGTCCCTCTTCACAACCGTCGGGAGGTTTTTAGGGCGAAGCCTGAGGAGGGCGGGGTTTGGGGAAGGGAGGGACTTCAATGCCATAGAGTTCAATTGCCAAAGCGGCCATTTAGATAGAGTTACATGCCATAGAATCCTCCTTCCAAAGTGGCCATTTACACCAGGTGTACTGATCTCTTTTTAGGGTTGCCAACCACCAGGTATGAGCTGTAGATCTCCCAATATTACAGCTGATCTCCAGCCAACAGAGATCAGTTCACCTGGAGAAAATGGCCGCTTTGGCAATTGGACTCTATGGTATTGAAGTCCCTCTCCAAACCCTGACTTCCTCAGGCTCCACCCCCAAAACCTCCCATGGGTAGCAAAGAGGGACCTGGCAACCCTAACCATATCGACTCAGGACAGGTCAAGGCCTTTTAGAAGTCCTCTTGTTTCTCTCATATTCATCTCTTTATCAGCATTCAGGGTCATAGGAATGTGGTCCTTTATGTAGCTAGGGCTGCCAAACTCCAGGTAATAGCTTGAGATCTCCTGCTATTACAATTCTATCTCCAGCCGATAGAGATCAGTTCACCTGGAGAAAATGACCGCTTTGGCAATTGGACTGTATGGGCAAAAACGCATGGTCGCTTTAGCCTCCTTTATTCCCTGTTTCAGCCAGGATTCAGCCAGGATTGAATGCACGTTTGACAAAAATGCACGTGTTCAATCCTGGCTAAATCCTGGCTGAAACAGGGAATAAAGGAGACTAAACCAACCATCTGTTTTCGCCCTATGGCACTGAAGTCCCTCCCGTCCCAAGCCCTGCCCTCCTCAGGCTTTGCCCAAAAACATTCCCGCTAGGGGCAAAGAGGGACCTGGCAACCCTATCAGTAGCTTCAGGGAACACAAGAACAGTCTTGCAAATCCTGATTGAGTTTTCCTCCTCCCTTCTTCTTGCTGCATAAAGGCATCACCCAGCATGCAGTTGTTTAAGTAGTCTCAATATGGATATAAATCATATAAATACATGCTGTGATTTAATAAAATCTGACCATTTGGTGTTTATCAGAAAAATCTCATTTACTGATGGTAATGTCAAATGGTCAGGTTGAACTGGAAGCATTTCTGCACATGCACAATTTTGCAAAAACCCAGTGAGAACCTGATCTCCAGGTGAACTGAACTCTGTCACCTGGAGATCAGTTGTAATAGCAGGAGATCTCCAGCTACTACCTGGAGGTTAAGCAACCCAAAAACACAGCTCTGTACCAATACCTAAGGTAAGGAAGAAAGTACAGAAGAAAGCCTACTAATATAGTTGAAAACAACATATTGGTGTGAACAGCAGCTACAAGCAAATAATTATACAGTACAGCAACAATCACTCCAAGGTGGAATTCTTCAGAAAGCTGAATAAACCGGGAGACGATCGTTTCAATGTCTTGAATTCTTCCTCAGTCCCGTTTCTGTACAGCATGTGAAAGGGATAATACTTAATAACATCTATAATAACTATACATATACATCTACAATCTATTATTTACAAAAAAAATATATCAAATAAACAAATATTTTACAATCATTTCTGTCAGTGGTTTTCAATGTTAGTTTACATAGCATCAATGTTTCTCATATATAATTCCTTCATGGAAAATATAGCAACCATACATTCAATAAATTAATGATTCCTCATGGGATATCCAATTCTTATAGTTGCTAAAGACAAGTTCACAATTTCAACGTTCCCGCACGGGATACAAGCTGTGATGAATGAACTTTGATTGGATGAATGCTAGAGCCTATATAAATTCGTTGACATGGGCAGATCAATGAGTAAACGCAGAAATTCGTTTCACAATTAAACGGGACTGAGGAAGAATTCAAGACATTGAAACAATCGTCTCCCGGTTTATTCAGCTTTCTGAAGAATTCCACCGTGGAGTGATTGTTGCTGTACTGTATAATTATTTGCTTGTAGCTGCTGTTCTCACCAATATATTGTTTTCAACTGTATTAGTAGGCTTTCTTCTGTACTACCTGGAGGTTGGCAACACCAACATCAGGGTGCTTCTGCACATAACTGTAGCCAAACGGTTCCCATCTCCCAGACTGGAGACATGGCAACCCCAGAAGCTACGTGTCACTACCGTTCCAGATGTGCAGCAAGCCTCAAATGCAATGGGAAAAACTCTCGCATCGCCCCGCGAAACAGGCAGGAAGGAACCACGGGCAGGACAGCCCCTCCAAGTGAACCAGAGGGAATCCATTTTCCTGTGACCCCGTTTGAGTGTCCAGCAGGAGTCATTTCACAAGGAACAACCAGACAGGTAGCCAGCATTCCCCCCCCCTTCCATCTGCATGACTAATGACTCATTGGGAGCCTCCGATATCAGCAATGAAAGATTGCACTTCCGGCACTGCGAAAGAACTATCCCAGACACAACCATTCATGCCTTTGTCTATCCCATCCATGATCGTTTCCCAAGTCTCCCGGAATTGTGCAAAGTCAATAAGTTCAGGTTAGCCCATCCAAATCACCATCACCCCACCCTAGCAGCCTACCATTTAAAATCTTTTGTCTTCTTTTGTTCAATATGGGAACCACGAGGGGGTAATCCCATCAACCCCCCACCCCAGAAGAGTATAACTGGGGTCGCTCTCAGCCATAAGCTACCTTCTTTCTCCCCTCTCTTACTTGCTGTCACTCTGCAGGTGTAGGTTTTGCGCAGCCCAACACGCTTTCCCTCCCGACTTGCCGGCCAAGCCCCGGGAACCCCTTGCCCCCATTTTTCTCTTGCTTAGTAGCCGCAAGGACCCCAGGATGCCCCCTCTACAGGATCAGGTGTAGTATTACCCCTCTTCAAAGGGAAACTGTCACATTGGCGAACATCTCTTCTCTACCACTTTTTATGCTCTAAGCTCTGTGTGTGTTTTATGAGAATCTGTTTTGTTTGTGTGTGAACATATAATCAAGTAAAAACCTTTTTGAATTTAATTCCATTGCTTCCGCCTTATTCTTTGAATTTTGGAACGGACTCCCATAGACACAGGTTAGATCTGTGTTTAGTTATGCCTTTTTACTAGTTATTGATGTGCTAATTCCCCATATAAAATCATAACTGAGCAATTTGGCTTTCCTTCTGTGCTATTTGTTGCTTTATCATGTTTGACTTTGCAAACTACTTTGAAAAGGTCGTCTGGACAACTGGTGCAAAAATGTTCTAAATAAATGAATTCACTCAAGGAGAAGTTGTTCACACTTCTTGCTTTGTTACTTCCTTTCAGAGATTCCTGAGATGTTTTTTTAAAAATTGGATTGCATCATGGGTGGGCAGAGAGGCTGGTGGTTATTCTAAGCTCAACATTCAAGCTACTGAGATACAGTAGCTGGGATCAGATTAGACAAATATTTTTGCTTCACTAGTTCTGCAACTAATTACACCAGAACAATATTAACAGTCTTCCATAGGAGATTATCTTCACTATAATTATCAGTATCACTGTCATTACTTCACCCAGTCACTCAATATCTCTCAAGCAGCATGCAAAGTAGACAGTTGGGACATGAGAGATGAGGTTCCTACGTCCATCGTTGAAAAGAGTGTTGGAAGAGTCAGGCGCCATCTGAGCCGACCTCTTGAAACTAGGCAGAAGCTAATGGTGATGGCTATAGAGGAGACCCAGGAGAGTCCGTGTGAAGGGAGAGGTGCTCTTTGATTTCACAAGTCAGAGTCTGAGATGTTGCTGCTTATCCAGATGCTGCTTCCTTGGGTGGTGTACAAAGTATATAGTATGAAGTGCACCAGAACCAGTCCTCATCACATTCCATATCAGTGGTATCAGCCAGGTGAAATCCTGGTTGGTGGAATGGTAACTCATATTGGTTGTCCTTCCTATGAACCTGATTATGAGCAGAACCCCTCAGGAGATTATGAATGTTATCCAGTGTAAGGAATTCATTGTTCCTCTAACTTAGAAATGATGATGATGGTGTCTGGTTTTATTTTAGCAATTCTGTATACTCGCAAAATGGAACAGGCCACTAAGTTTTGTGGCTACCAAAATGAAACACTTGTGTTTCATGACACAAGTTTTTTCTTATACCAGTGACAGGGCCAATTGCTTCATGAATAATTTAGGAAATGAATGCACAGTTTCAGTTATCGTTGCTCTACACTGAGCCTTTCTAGATCACAAGAAAAGTGGTAGTGATTATATTTTTTAAAAAAAATCACTAAATATACATCCCTCATGGAGTATTTTGGGGAAGGTTAGTTCGACAAAGGGGTTGCCAAGAGTTGAAAATAAAGTAATTAAGAGAGAATTAATATTTGAAAAACATACAAACTTTTGAGAGAATGCTAGTCCAATGAAGATGCAACAATATTTATATTACACAAGAGGCTTGTGAAGTTTATTAGCACTGAATAAGCCAAGAGGTTAAAATCTCTTCTAGTTTGGAAAAGAGGCATATGAAGGAAGATGTTAAAGAGATCAGAAATAGTTTGGACAAAGCAGAATGTCTTCCTAATAGTAAAACTAAATGAAATTGGTTGGTAGTGCATGGAGAACAGAGGGAGGACACCACGGTACAGCCCAATCTTGAAAGATCTCGAAAGCTAAACAGGGTCAGTAATTGGAAGAGAGACCACCAAAAGAGATTTGGCAGAGGAAGGCAATAGCAAACCACCTCTGCTTCTCACTTGCCTTGAAAAACCCTTGCTGTGTTCACCATAAATCAACTGTGACTTGACAGCACTTATACACATATATAGGACAAATATAATAAAGTAATTCTTCACAGAACATACGGGATCTGCTGACGCACACTATGCAGAAGGATTACATGTCTTTAAGGGAGTTAAACAAATTCATGGATCTATCAGGGGCTAGTTTTTTGCTAAGTAACAGGAATTAAGTAAACAGTATACACTTGAGCTCCAGTCCTAGGTGGGCAGTGGGAATGTCTTGGCTCATTGTCCTGCTAGTGAGTTTCCAAGTAACATTGTGGTGTGAGAAAGGAAAAGTATTGCAGATGGGCCATTTCACTGATTTAGCTGGGGTCTTATTGTATTCTTAAATCCATCTGTGACCAATACAGATGTCGTACATTGAAGCGTTCTCTTCTCAAACAATGACGGATTTTCATTGCAGACTGGTAACAAAGTTCTACCAGCACATCCTTGCCTTGGTGTTTGCCATCCATGAGATCAACAAGAACCCCAGCATCTTGCCCAATGTCACTCTTGGGTTCCACATCTATGACTCCACCATGGATCCGAAATGGACTTACAGGACCACCCTGGACCTCCTCTTCACATCACTTGAACTTGTCCCAAACTACAAATGCGGCACCCAGAAAGAAGTGATGGGTGTCATTGGGGGATATAGTTCCGATACCTCATTAGACATGGCCATTCTCTTGAGTCGTTACAAGATCCCACAGGTATGATCAGAGAATGGTGATTTTTTGGGACATTCACAAATCTCACATGTAGGTTAATCCCCCTTCCTGATCTCATGTCAAGGGCTGCAAAAAGTAAGTATAAGCAAAAAATAGGGGGAGAGGGGAAGTATGTTCAATTGCTTTGGGGTGTGATATGGGTCTTGAAATGATCGTTGTCAGGAAGGATTCCAAAGGATGTGTTGAATACTCGATTTAAATATGTTGAAGTGATTGGGGTTGTTACAGTTTTTTATTCTGTTCAATGCACGGGCGCTGATTTGATCTGTGGACCAAGTCCATCCATCTACAGGATGATCCATCTACTGGATGATCCATACTAAGTAGTATGAACGCTGCTCCTATTATGGTATCTATTCAAAGTGGAAGAAAAGAAGGATTACAAGGAAAAGGAAATCTGATGGATGATAGTTGTCATGAAGGATTCCCAAGGAAGTGTGTTGAATATTCCATTTGCATATGTTTCGGCTTCTCAGATTATGAACAACGTTCTTAGAAGAATTTTTTTTCTTTTTAGTCTGAATCCTCTTTTGAACACCAAGGCAAGTGGTGTCTGGATAGAAACTTAATTATAAATTTTATCTCAGGGATTTTATTGGGATGATTTGGCTTATGGTCTTAAGGTCGATAGAGCTGTTTCATTAAAGTGAAGCTTCCTGACTCCAGTTTCCACATCTAGGTGGGGTCTGAATGGTGTGAGGGAAAGTCATGATCAAAAGTGCGGAAAATAACAAAGGGAGATTTCCCCGTTTTGATCATATGCTCCAATTTTTAAAATATGTATGTTAAACTTGCTCTTCTTGAACCCTATCTGTTTAATGCCAGAATCTTGACCATAAAAAAGAGCACTGCTGTATTTGACATGGAATATAGCACTGCATTAAATGGCATATTGAAAACAAGGTTCTGTTTCACCCATTGAAATTAGTCAAAAGTAATTGCGGCCCCAGCCCTACGGGGGGGGTGGAACGTGGGGGGAAAGGGGGTCACGGCCACCCCAGGGGCTACCCATACCCTGGTGACAGAAAGGCGTGATCTTACCAAGAATGACTAGTACGCGATAGCTGGAGTAAACAGGCCACAACTTTATTGATTACAGCGTTAGGCATTGGAAAGCATGAGGGGTGGGATCCAGGGATCAGCTGACCTGACTGTCAGCTGATCACACCCTGCACCCAACCCGCCTGCTGGGTGCAGCCTGAGATGGCAGTATGCTGGGACCCACATGGGCGGCAGCCAACTGTGTGGTACACTGCCACTTGGGAGGAGGCCAAACCGCAGCCCCCGAGACAGGCTTAACCATTCCTGGCCTCCCCCCAAAACCCCTTATTAGGGTCCCCAGAATGGGAAGCGGGGCACGCAGGCCATCTTTCCCTCAAACTGGATCCGGCCCCATGCCCAAACCGCCAACCTTTAGTTGTGACAATAACCCAACCAAACCCTATAACCAAGGGGAGGGTGGGCGGGACAAGCTGCGTGGAGGGGACAGAATGGCCGCGGCCACGGGCTGGGCCGCATTTATCCTCCCACCCGGCATGGCGGTCGGCGGGACCCCATTGGCCTGGGAGGGTCCCGTGACCACCAACGGGGCCCGCCAAACACATGAGGGGGCGGAGGCGGCCGTGGGGATGGACGGGAGCTTGGCAGCCGCCACTGTCCCCCCCGGCTGCCACACGTCGGACCCGAGCCCGCCCCCCCACCTTCGTAGGCTGGTCGGGCCCCCCCCCCGGGGCCACCGCCTGGAACCGCACTGCCGCCCAGATCGGCTGCTGCCGCCAGTGAGGGGAACCAGCCCCCTGTTGCCTCAGTTCCCCCCCTCGCAGGCCAGCAAATCCGGATCCCCTGAGCGGGGGGGGGGGAACGTGGGGGAAAGGGGGTCACGGCCACCCCAGGGGCTACCCATACACTGGTGACAGAAAGGCGTGATCTTACCAAGAATGACTAGTACGCGATAGCTGAAGTAAACAGGCCACAATCAACAGGGATATCTCCTTGATTGGGAAGACGAATTCATTTGACAAATCAGTAACAATTCATACAGCTCGACACAACGAACAATGAATTTGAATCCAAGCGAAGAAATGTTTATCACCATTTATTAGGATTCTTCCATCTCTCCACTCTATGCATAAATGAGCACGCAGTTATTCTCCTGACCACATTTATATCTGTGCTTTTATGTCTGTACACACAGCATGAATGCAGAAGCCATCTAATGTTCAACAAAGGACTACATGAAATTTCTGGCTGAAAATGGTAATTAGGAAAAAAAGAGATGCCCTGCCAAAGTCTATTCTATACTCTCTTGGCTCTCAATCTAAACCCTTTTCTATGGAACTAGACTGAACTATTGCAATGTGTGGTACTTGAAGAATGTTTGGAAGCTGTAAAGAGCTGTGGCTAGATAGATGGTTGGAGCCAGCAACCAGGACATGTGAGCCTAACACTATAGCAATTACACGTGGTAACAATCCACTCCTCAGCCCAACTCAAGGGGTGCGTTTTGTTTTTAAAAGCCCTACGTGACTTGGGATCAGGGTATCTTCTCTAAAATGATCCTGGCCAAAAATTAAGATTGCAGGGAGAGGCCCTCCTGACTCCTACCAATCAAGGAAGTACGTCTACTACAAGCTGTTTTTTTGAAAAATGGAAACTTTAATATCATTATATAAAGGTTTAACGATAGAAGAGTGCGAGTGTTAGAAGCTTACAGTTGCTTTCACAATTTTTTTTTTCTTGAGAAAAACGACCTGTGCAGGCCAGGTAGTAAGAAATGGATATTTATATTTGTTCATACTTTAGTTTCACATGCAAAGGTTTAATAGTGTGCAGTAGAACAACTGATGTTAGAAGGCTAGAATTGACAAAATCTTGATATTTCTATAAACTATTTTTCCATGTTGGGTAAACTGTCTTGACTTATGTAGGCCATGCAGCCATGTAACATCTATACATACAAGTATTTTTTTCTTTATCTGAATTGTTCTATTTTTTGAATGTCCCCCCTTCCTGTATTTTCCCTACCCCTTTGCTCCATTTTAAAAATAAAACATTTTTAAAAAGGAAGTACATCTAGTGCGCATATAAGAGAAGGTCTTTTCAGAGGCAGCCCCGCGATTATGGAAGAACCTCCCTGGGAGATTCACCTGGCCACCTCGCTTTCAGTCTTTTCAATGCAGCTGAACACAGTTTTATTTAGGACATGTTTGATTAATTTAGTCCTTTATTTATTGAGATTTAAAATGGTATTCTTTTATATATTTTTAAAACACTTGTTTTGTTCACATTATCAAGTTTACTAGCAGCAATAGAAACAATGCAGACCAAAAGAACATATCTGGAAAGCAGAGCTTTATTTTATGCAATTTAAGGTGTGGTTACAGCATAATAGGTTCAAGATCTGGGGTAACATTTAAAGACCTTTCGAAACAAGAAGGTGATGAATAGAGTTGAGTGTTCCTATTCTCCTTCTGTAACATGATTTTTTTCTGCTTTTAGTTTTCGTGCCGCTCGCTTCAATCAGAAGTGGATAACCCAACCACTTTCCCTTTCTTTTACCACATGTTCCCTAAGGAAGCCCTTCAGTATGAGGGAATTCTCCGGTTACTTCTCCATTTCGGCTGGAAATGGGTTGGGCTCATCACTCTGGATGATGAAGGTGGAGACCATTTCTTGCAGGCATTGGAGCCGATGCTCTCCAGCAATGGAATCTGTGCGGCCTTCATAGAAAAGGCTACAACAAAGGTCCAGTGGGATGACATAGATTTTATGACCAAATACTATGGCAATAATAAAGCAGATTTCCTGGACAGCAAAGCCAATGCAATTGTTTTACATGGAGAGAGTGGAACATTTATGTGGCTGGCAGCAGTTATATCTTTACCCACACACATAAATACCCCAGCTGGTTCTGATTATGGGATTAGAACCTCTGCAGGGAAAGTGTGGATTACCACAGCCCAGATTGATTTTGCATTCACTACTCACGAAAACACATTTGATATACAAATGTTCCATGGTGCTCTTTCCTTCTCGATTAACTCAAAGGACATCTTAGGATTCCATACATTTCTCCAACAAATAAAACCTTCCTGGGCAAAGGGGGATGGTTTTATCAAGCAATTCTGGGAACAAGTCTTTGATTGTGCATTGCCAGATTCCAGTAGTGAAGCAGAGTCAAGTGAAACATGCACTGGAGAGGAGAGACTGGAGTCTGTCCCTGCACCAGTATTTGAAATGAGCATGACTGACCATAGCTACAGTATCTATAATGCTGTCTATGCCGTTGCACATGCTCTGCACATCGCGGACTCATCTAGAAGCAAACACAGAGCCATGGAGGATGGGGGCAGCCTGGCTCCTCTGAATGTGCCTGCTTGGAAGGTAATTACTCTTCACTGACAAAAACACTCCCCTGCCATGCTTAAGGTTCAATATGTTGGTATGAGTGAGGAAATGGGACTTTTGAGCCTTTTTTTCTGGCCATCTGGGAGTGAGGAAGACACTTCGTTGTCATGGTCTCCTACCCAGTGAGGCTTCTCCCTCTCTCTACTCCTGAATTTCCCCTGTCTCTGGATTTTGATGCAACCATCTATACACTACATTAATACAGTAGGTATTCTCTTCCCATGGACTTGATTATAGACTTGGATGGCCAACCTCCAGGTACTAGCTGAAGATCTCCTGCTATTACAACTGATCTCCAGCCAATAGAGATCAGTTCACCTGGAGAAAATGGCCACTTTGGCAATTGGACTCTATGGCATTGAAGTCCCTCCCTTCCCCAAACCCCGCCCTCCTATGGCTCTGCCTCGATAACCTCCCGCCAGTGGTGAGGAGGGACCTGGCTGCCCTATTACTGACTCCTTGCCCTTCCAGGCTTTGCTCTTGTGTTCTCCTGGGAAGTAGGGTAGCTGCAATAGCTCTCTTCCCTTCTTTTTGTACAATGGAGTAGGAAAGAACTTTAATGTGAATTGCAGAGACCAGAATGACTGTATTTGAAATGAATTTATTAAACAATTTATTAATTTAATTTATTAAACAATTGAAATTGCAGACAGTATTTCTAGAAAAAAAATGCTGAGCGAAGTCTACAGAAAAGCTGCTAAAATAACAACTCCCTAAGTGTTAAACAACCTGAATGATTAGAATAGGATAACGATTTGAGAGCAAAATTAAATCTATTGGCTTTAACCTCGACTCCTTGCTTATGCTCACTGAGGCAGAAGCTTTTCAAAGGATAAAATGCAGACTCTTAGATATAGGACTTCATGACCTAAACAGCGCTGCTAATAAAACATGCTCCCCGTCAAATTTAGGGGTACCTTTTGATGCTGATCAGCCCTCCCCATACTTATCACACCTGTGTGATCCTTCTCAGCATAGAGCCATTTCTCTGGCCAGATTTAATGTTTTGCCATCTGCACTACTAGAAGGTGGATTTCAGAAAATTCTTCTGTCTGACAGGCTTTGCCCTTGTGGCAACAATTATATTGAAAGGGTCGCTCATGTTTTATTTTATTGTAGTTTCTACACAGAATCTCACAACGAACTTTTAAGCCCCCTGTTGGTTAATAGACAGAAACTCAGATTCTTTTAACGTTTCCTATTTATTGAACATAGGGCTGTCAAAAAAAAAAAAATTCGGTACAGTTTGGATTCGGCCGAATTTGGCCCTTGTGGGTTCGGTACGTGCCGAAGTCCGAACTCCCCCGCTTCGGATCCGTTCAATTCGGCGGGAATTCAAAGTTCGGGAAAAAAATTCGGCCGAATAAAGCCATTAAAAACACAACCGCGCCTTTCCGCAGCTGGGGGGGGGCATTTTTGGGCTTAGAGGTCCCAAACTTTCAGCAGAGCTTCAAAGGACATATATTGAAAGACTCCCCAAGTTTTGTAAAGATTGGGTCAGGGGGGGCTGAGATATGGGCCCTGAAAGGGGTCCCCCCCACCCTTAATGTGGATCTCTCCGCAGAGCTTGCCGCCCACGCACAAAGCTCCCGGCCCGACAAACAGCTGATGAGAGCAAGGGCGGGGCAGGTGCTAAGAACTTTGCAAAGCAACACAACTGCAGAGCAACCCCTTTGCAAATATGCAAAGGGCGGGGCAGGTGTGAAGAATTTTGCAAAACAATACAACTGCAAAGCAACACAAGCACGCAATGCAAAACCTTTGCAACAGTGCATAGCAACACCTGACACCTGGGAGTTTGCATACCATGGAAAGGGACAGAGGCAGCTAGCTATGCATAATGAGCAGGAGGGGGTGGAATGTCTCCTTTTGCATTGGACTTGGGACCAGGCAGATGCAATCTTTAAGTCACCATTTGAAAACCAGTTTTGAGCAAGCATCAATAACCTAACTGATCTTATGAATGAGGAAAAACCTGAAGAATAAAAATGAAGCCCCCCCTCAAACCAGGGAGAGAGAGACTGGAGGGGGAACACACACCCCAGGCAGAACCGGCAAAAGCCCCCTTTGGCTTCCCCCCCCACCCACAGAAACTGCTCCCTCCCCACACACACACACAGACTCTGCTTTCCCCCCCACACACACACAGAAAAGAAAAATTATAGATTAAAGCCCCCAAAGGGGTCTTACTGTGGCTGTCTTCTGTTCCAGCAGGAGGGGCTGGGAGGCTGGGTAATCCAATATGATTCCATTTTTATCCAATATAAGATCCATATGTATGCATCTCTCGAGGGTGATCCATTCATCCCAATAGGGGAAAGGGGAAAGCCCATATCTCGGGGGGCCCTGACCCAATGTTTACAAAACTTGGGTGGTCTCTTAAAAAGCCTTGACTGAAGCTCCGCCGAAAGTCTGGGATCGGCACACCCAAAAATGCGCCCCCTGCAGCCATGGAAAGAGAAAAGGGGGGGAGCCAATATTTCAGCCCCCACTGAACCCATCTTTACAAAACTTGGGTGGTCTCTTAAGAGGGATTCTCTGAAGCTATGACAAAAGTTTGGGGGCTGAACCCCCAAAAAAACGCCCCCTGCAGCCACGAAAATGGAAAAGGGGGAGAGGGAAAAGGGGTGGAGCCCATATCTCGGGGGCCCCTGACCCAATGTTTACAAAACTTGGGGGGTATCTTAAGAAGCCTAGTCTGATGCTCCGCTGAAAGTTTGGGGTCGGCACACCCAAAAATGCGCCCTCTGCAGCCATGGAAAGAAAAAAGGGGGGGAGCCCATATCTCGGGACCCCCTGACCCAATGTTTACAAAACTTGGGTGGTCTCTTAAAAAACCCTGTCTGAATATCCCCTGAAAGTTTGGGGTCGGTACCCCAAAAAATGCGCCCCCTGCAGCCACGGAAAGGAGCGAATGTGCATAAGCACCCCCTCACACACACATGAGGATTTCCCTCTCTCTCTCTCTTTCCCCGGCCGGCCGCACATCAGCTGATTCCTCCAGCACTCAATCCTGACTGATTGGCCAGAAGAAGACCCAGCTTGGCCACCGATTGGCCGGGGGAGGAGAATGCTGCTTACTGACGGTTATGCTGCTTACTGACGGCCGAATTGGCCGAATTTATTCGCCGAACTCCCGAACTCGCTGAATTCGGCCCCCCCGGTTGCCCGCCAGTTTTGAGTTCGGATCCGTCCGAACTAAAAACCGCCGAATCAAGGGAAATTCGGCTGATTTTCAGTTCGGGCCGAACCGAATTGACAGCCCTAATTGAACAATCATTCGCCCCATATGTTGGAGACGGTGGCACAGTTTTTAAAGTTTGTTTTAAAAGCCCCACAAACTGTTAATTAGATGGCAGTATCAACAAATAGTGCTATTTGATGTAACTGTCTTTTAACTATGCCATAAAGGGCACTTTTTAATATCTCCATTCCATTTGTACCCTTTGCGTATTATGTTTTTATCCCAATAAAGGAATGATGATGACTAGTATCCATTTTTACTAGTAGACATGAATACTCCTCTCTTCCATGAACATGCCCACTCCCCTCTTAAAGACTTCCAAGTTGAGTTCCAGTATTTAAATATGTGTTGTGTAAAGAAATATTTCCCTCATGGTAGAAATAGTCCCTCCTGAGAAAGGGAGCAAATAGTGGTAAGAGAAATTCATGACTAATCCCTGTTTAAAAGAGCTTCTTGCTTATTTGCAGATAGGGTGGCCAGTCCAAGGCCAGTAAATGTCAGGACTTTGCAAAGGGGTGGAGTCAAGTTTCAGTGATGGTACAAGATCACTTCTCTGAGAAAACCCGGAAATGACATCAACCCCCACCCCAGCATGATACTGTCAGAATTTCCCCAAATTTCTAAGGTAAAAGCCATGGAAATTATGAGACAATCCTAGAGAGTCATGGAGTATTTTCCTCCCACTAACCAGAGCACAAATCTAGAGATGGTGTTGAAAAATGAGAAATTACATATCACCACCTGGTAAGTTTTAACCCTCTGTCCAGGAATTTTATCAACTCCCTTTCTAACCAGCCCCTGCAGACTTTTCTTCTTTTCCTGCTTCCTCAGACTTCCTGTGGCTCTATTGGCAAGGTTATGCCTGTTATTCTTCTTTTGGGTGTGTGTAAAGTGCCGTGAAATCACAGCCGACTTATGGTGACCCCTTTTGGGGTTTTCATGGCAAGAGACTAACAGAGGTGGTTTGCCAGTGCCTTCCTCTGCACAGCAACCCTGGTATTCCTTGGTGGTCCCCCATCCAAATACTAACCAGGGCTGACACTGCTTAGCTTCTGAGATCTGGCAAGATCAGCCTAGCCTGGGCTATCCAGGTCAGGGTTGTTCTTCTGTTAGCCAGGATCATTTGGGTATCTATGGCGCTGAATGCTGCTGGCCAACAAAATGCATTTTTTCACCTCTAAATATCTCAAGAGTGAAAAACCAACTACAAAAAACATTTTATTTGAATTCAGGGTTGTAAGGCATTTCTTCACATTGTAAAAAAGCATGATCAGCCTACCATTTACCATGACGTCTCTGAAGAAATGCGGACTTTTACCCCTTGCTTCATCTACCATCTGATTACCTCTCCGACTCTGAACACATATACAGCTGCCTTATACGGAATCAGGCCACTGGAAGAAGCTCTCCAGAGTTCTTTCACATCACCTACTTCCTCACCTTTCAAATGGAAATGCTAGGGATTGTCACTGGTACCTTATGAACAAATGCTCAACGCTGAGCCATGGAGGTAGCAAAACCAAAATAGATCTTGTATAATACGTTTTTTTATTATTTTCTCATTTTATACATCATATAAATCATTTTCCATTAATACTTAACAATATAAAATTGAATCCATAAAGATTTCTAATCTAAAAAAATAACAAAGCATATTTGATTTCCCCTTCACTCTCTTCTGTCCATAATTAAATTGTATATACTTTTGCTAACAGTATAATCCCCCCTCTCAATTACTATATACGTATCATGTTCTATCTAATTAATATATCTATAATCATCCAGATGTTTTCAATATACCAAATAAATGTGAGGGATTAAATCAAAGAGTATTCTTTAAGTTGACCCATTGAAAAATGTTTTTCACAATAAATTCTTCACACCTCCCACTCCCCCCAAAATTGTACATTATCGATCTGATTAATATAAGCAGTAAATTTCGCCAGCTCCATCAATTCCGTCATCTTGTGTATCCAGTCTTTTTTTCCCGGTATCTCATCAGTCTTCCATTTTGCTGCATATATCAATCGTGCAGCTGTGGTGGCATATATCAAGAAAGTTCTGTGAGTCAAAATAGTATCCGGTATCATACTCAATAGCATCATTTCAGGTGTTTTAGGTATATTTTGTAGTAAAATTAACCTTATTTCCTCATATATCATTTCCCAAAATATCTTAGCTTTTCCACGTCCACCAAATGTGATGAAAAGAACCAATTTCTTTCTTACATTTCCAACAATTTGTGACATTGAGGGAAATGTCTTTGACAGTTTCTTCGGTGTTAGATACCATTTATACATCATTTTATATACATTTTCTCTTAACACTTGCGAAGATATTAACTTCAAGTCTTTTGTCCACAATTTTTCCCATTTCTGCAACATTATATCATGTCCCAGCATTTGTGCCCAACTGATCATAGTAGGTTTTATTCGATCCTGTTCACAGTAAAGTTCTAGTAAAAGTTTATACATTTTAGATATTAAGTGGTCACCAGTATCCAACAAAAGTTTCTGAAAGGTTGATTTAGTACTAAAAATCCTGTTTTTAAATCCTGCAAATAAACAGAGTTAATTTGATGATACTGTAACCAATTCAGTAACTCTTTAACTTCATATTCTTTAAGTGAACATTTTGTACCATCCCATTTCAGAAGATCTTGATAAGTTAGAAATTGGGCAGGTCTAAGTGGACGCAGAGTTAACATTTCTTGTGATGAAATCCATAGTGGAGTCTTTGATTCTAACAGATGTTTATATCTAGTCCATATTCTGTAAAGAGAGGATTTGACCATATGTTGCTGAACTGATGCGTGGATTTTAATTTTGTTATACCACAAATCGCCATGCCATCCACTTCTATTATCATAGCCCTCTAGGTCCAATAGTCTAGTATTTTTTAAATCCATCCAATCTTAGCCATACTAAAGCAGCCCCATCAGCATATAATTTAAAGTTTGGAAGTGCAAGTCCACCTCTTTCTTTAAGGTCTATCAGGTATTTGTATGCGATCCTCGGTTTTTTGCCTTGCCAGATAAAGTTCAATAAGTCTTTTCTCCAAGTATCAAAGTATTTTGCTTGAGATGTAATAGGCAAATTTTGAAACAAATAGCAATCTTGGAAGTACATTCATTTGTATCGTTGAAATACGACCCAGCAACGATAAATTCTTGTTTGTCCATATCATCATATCTTTCTTTATTTCTTCCCACAAATTAATATAATTATTCACAACCAAGCTCGCGTTTTTTGTAGAGATCCAAATTCCCAGGTATTTCACTTTTTTTCCCTTCTGCCAGCTCGTCATTGCAGTAAAATTTTGTTGTTCTAAGATACTAACATTTTTAAAAATCGTCTGTGTTTTTCCTGATTGATTTTAAATCCTGAGACTTTACCATAAAGTTCCAATATCTCTTTCAACTTTATCATCGATTGATTGGGATAATCTAAAATCAATAACAAGTCATCTGCAAATGCTCTCATTTTGAATTCCTGTTTATTTATTTTCAAACCAGCTATATCTTTTGATTTTCGAGTCTTGCAACATAGGGACTCCAGCACCAAAATAAAAAGCAGAGGTGAAAGGGGACATCCCTGTCTGGTCCCTTTTTGTATAATACATTCTCCTGACATTGATTCATTCACCAATATTTTTGCTTGTTGCTTAGTATATATAGCATCGATACCTCTTCTAAATCTTTCTCCAAAATTCATTATTTCCAGAGTTTTTTTCATATAGTCCCAAGAAACCATATCAAATGCCTTTTCTGCATCCAGGAAAACAAAAGCTGCCTTATGTTGAATATGATGTTCATAGTACTCCAAGGCATCTAAGAGTACTCTAATATTATCCTTAATTTGTCTTCCTGGTACAAAGCCTGCTTGGTCTTCATGTATCAAATCCACAATATTTTTTTTTATTCTAGATGACAAAACTGAGGCATAAATTTTGTAATCCACATTGAGTAGTGAGATTGGTCTATAATTAGTTACTTTTTCAGGATCTCTTCCAGATTTGTGTATCAATGAAATAAATACATATGTCCATGTATCTGGTACTATTCCTGTTTCCATTATCAAATTGCAAAGTGTCAAGAAAGGTTTCAGTAAGGAGAGTTTGAAGGTACGGTAAAACAAAGCAATTATATCATCCGGTCCTGGGGTTTTATCTGTTTTCTGCTTTTTGAAAGCTTCTTCTAGTTCCTCCAAAGAAATCGGTTCATCAAGAAATTTCTGTTGAACAGTTGATAATTTTTTAATATTTGTGGAACATAAAAATTTCTCCATCTTTTTTATTGGTATTTCATCTTTTTGATACAGTTTAGAACAAAAAGATACAAATTCTTTCTGAATATCTGTTGTAGTATAAACAGGTCCTTTTACTGTTTGTAGTTTAGCTATAATCCTTTTTTGAAATGAGTCCTGAAGTTGAGTTGCCAGAAATTTTCCCAGTTTGTTTGCTTGTTCAAAATATCTTTGTTTTGCATATTTTAGATTTTTGTTCATTTCTTCAGAAACCGCCATATTGAACTGGTGCTTAAGAACCTTAATCTTTTCCAGTATATTTTCCCGTAAATCTTTTTGTACTTCCAAAATCAGATCTTGTTCTAATTTTTGTAAATCCCATAGTATGGTATTTATCAACTGCAACTGTTGTTTTCTCCATGCCACATTCTTTTGAATCATAAAACCCCTAAGCACTGCTTTAAAGGCATCCCATACAACATTTATGGTGGTTTCCCCATTCATATTGATTTCAAAATAATCTTTAATCGAAGTAGATAATTCCTCCAGTAGTTTCTGGTCTTTCGGTGTCTGGTTTGGCCCTGGCAACAGTCTCCAGGGAGAGCTCTCCCAGGAGAATCCAAGAATCGCTTTAAATTGGAGTGCAATAGCACACCAACCCGGCTCTAAATAGTGAGCTGGGATGCAGGAATTCCTCTGCTGCCTGAAGATAGCAGTGTGACTCCCATACTCTCCGAGGGAGCTTTTTTAATTCCCCGGAGGTGTGGACACTGTCCTGCTTGGCTTTTTGAGGGGAGAAAACATCGCCTTGGGCATATTCTTGGATACCAGCCTGGACCTCCAGCACCTATAAATATCCTATGAACTATTTAAGGAAAATACCTCACTCTCAGAAGTCTAAGTGAGTACAAGAAATACTTTTGATCTTACCGGGCAAACAAAGTCAATCGGGTGGCTGTTAACTCCAGGGACCTCTGCATACTCCCCCCTCGTTTCAACAAGCTTTCTTCTGTTAAAATAAGCCATCAGATAAAGTGGCAGGAACTCTATCAAATTGATCTATGGGTAGACACAACGACCTGAACTTTTCTGATTGACGTGAGAGGGACCAATCCAGTTGTGGCGTTTGAGGGGAAAGGAGGAATAAGAAGGCCGCATTATGATAATTAGGACCAAAATATTAGGTCAAAGAACATTGGTGGTAGGAATTTATGCACCTAATGAAGGGAAGGATAAATTTTATGAACAATTACATGAAATCCTGTTACAACATGCTCAAGAACAGATTCTTTTAATGGGTGATTTTAATGGAATTACCTTCCCCCTTCTGGATAAAAAAACCGAATTAAAATTGGGCAAGAAGGGACTCTTCCAAAAACCTTCTTCAGTATGATGACTGATGTGGATTTACAAGATATTTGGCAAACAATAAACACGACAGCTAAAGAATTTACTTTTTATTCAGCAAGACATGATTCACATTCTAGGATTGACATGATTTGGGCAAGTAAATCAATTTTTACACAATTGGGGAAAATACATATTATACCAAGGACTTTTTCTGATAATAACCCCATCTCATTTGAATGGAATAACCGACAAGCTTTTAGAAGGAAGTTAAATGAAAACCAAAATAGATCTTGTTGGAAGCCTCCTCAACAGCATTCTGCAGAAACACCCTGAATCATACTTCATTCCTTTGTCTTTTAATTGGCAATGGAAGCTTATTCTCATGAACAAGCTAAATACTTGCATTCATAAAAATCTTCGGTCCTATCTAAAAATCTGTTGAAACAGCAATGTATCAGTGAGTATATTCTAACATGTCCAGTTGACTCCAGGCTCCTTAATGTTCTTTCTGTTTCTACTAAGCTCCACACACTTCTTCAGAGAATCGCTTTCAACAACAGTGCCGGAGATGAAGTGACCTTTAACGAACATGGAGAACTGAACAGTGGATTTCATATTACCAACTTGGTCACTTTTCCAAACAGGTCCTATGTCAGAGTCAGGATCGGGAGGCTGGATCCTCAAGTTCCACTTAGTCAAAGAGTTATCATCAACAAGGACAGAATTAAGTGGAACAGACATCTTGCGCAGGTGAGAAAACTTCTCCACTCTCTCTCAAAACTATACAAAACTCTGTCTCACTTAATGAAATAGGTTGGCAGAAGCTTGAAGGAGATAAAACAGAGTCCATGACATTTTAATCCATGAATTTTGCAAAGTAAGCACTCAATTATAGTATCACTGCAACATTTTAAACTTTGTTGGTCCCATCATGCTTTGGATGATACACACTCTTTGAGATCTGAGATATTACTCTTCCATTACTTTCACAACTATTAGTGAAATTCAGAAGCAAATACCTCCCAATATCTTGTCGTTTCTACATTCTTGTTTTCTTCAATGACAGCTGCCTCCTTTATCTGTGTGTAATGATGACTGCAAGCCTGGTTACAGCAAGAAAAAGAAGGAAGGGGAACAATTCTGCTGTTACTATTGTGATCCGTGTCCAAAGGGGAAAATGTCAGACAAAGAGGGTAGGAAATGCTCTGATTCATATTGCTCCTTTTGAAAATCCCCATATGTTTTGTAGACTAGTCACCTAAACGTAGGGAACTTAACATCTGGACTTTGGGGAAACATGAAAAAGCTTCTTGGGATCGAGCATACCTGTCCATTGCTCCATTTATTTCCAGAGATTGCCTTAATACTTTTGAGAAATAGTGGGAATTCAGTTCTAAAGAAAACAACTCCTGGGCAGCAGGAAGGTATAATTCTGTTTTAAGGAAAGAGACAACCAAGTAAGAAATTGAGAAGTATCACCATGAACTCCAAAAATCCCATAAAGTTCCCACCATAGAATTCACAATGTCATTTCAGCATCTGTCAAAAAGCTCAAAGGCTTGCATTGCTCCTTAGGGGTTTTTTATGTTAGGACAAGTTTACAAAACTGAATTAATCAAAAGTTGCCCATGCAAGGTTACTTATGATCTTAGAAAATTTCCAGTCTTCATATCATGAAAGTGTCTAAATAGGTTCTCTTCTCCTTTCAGACATGGATTCTTGCATGACTTGCTCTGAAGGTCATTATCCAAACCTGGGACAAGATCAATGCATTCCCAAGATTACAAATTTCCTGTCCTTTTCTGAACCCTTGAGCATGATTTTAGCCTTTTTGGCTCTCTTCTTCTCTCTGATCACAGCCCTGGTTCTCTCCATCTTTGTCAAGTACAAGGACACCCCCATTGTTAAAGCCAATAACCGGAGCCTCACCTACTGTCTACTCATCTCTCTCCTTCTCTGCTTCCTCTGCTCCTTGCTCTTCCTCGGAAGGCCTAACAAGGTGACTTGCCTCCTCCGACAAACGACTTTTGGCATCATCTTCTCAGTTGCCGTTTCTTCTGTCTTGGCAAAAACTGTCATGGTCATTCTGGCATTTATGGCCTCTAAGCCAGGAAACATTTTTAGAAAGTGGGTGGGGAACCAATTGGCATGGTATATTGTTATCTTTTGCTTCTTTGTTCAAGTTGTCATTTGTGCTGTTTGGCTGGTATCTTCTCCTCCCTTCCCAGATGTGGACATGCATTCACTCAGTAGAGAAATCATCGTGCAATGCAATGAAGGGTCATCCCCCATGTTTTACTGTGTCTTGGGCTACAAGGGGTTCCTGGCCTCAGTCAGTTTCATGGTGGCTTTCCTCGCCAGGAAGTTGCCCGACAGTTTCAACGAAGCCAAGTTCATCACCTTCAGCATGTTTGTCTTCTGCAGTGTTTGGCTGTCCTTTGTCCCCACCTACCTCAGCACTCAAGGAAAAGACATGGTGGCCGTGGAGATCTTCTCCATCTTCGCTTCCAGTGCTGGCTTGCTAGGCTGCATCTTTTTCCCCAAATGCTATGTCATTATCCTGAGGCCTGAGTTGAACAGAAGAGAGCAGCTGATCAGGAAAAAGCATTAAACCAGGGGTGTCAATCATAAGGCCCGAGGGCTGGATCCAGCCCCTTGAGAGCTCTTATCCAGCCCGTGAACCAGCTGAGGCAGCCACCACCACCACCCCACTCTCAATTTTGGCTGGCGAGGCAGGTCCTGGCCTGACCTAGTGACATTATTTCATGTCCGGCCCTCATAACAACTGAGGTCGACATCCCTGCATTAACCCCTTCAATCAGCCATCCACGTGTTCTGCAGCTATATCTTTATCTGAATATCAAATGTGGCAATTTTGTTTTCTGACTTCAGTGAAATCCATTACCTTCTCCCTGACCTTCTTGTGTGATATGCATCTAAGTCACATTTGCAGGGTCTCTCTGGGCCTAAGTTCCCAGGGGGGAAGATAGGAATAATTTTACATTTGAGTGCTTTGTTCTTGGAAGCCTCAAAAATAAAATGCTGGCTCAGGATTTTCGTTGAGAGAGAATGAAAGAGAGTACTTAGAGTCCTAACCAGCCTTATTTCTGGCATCCCTCTTCTTGCATAGCTTCGCTGAAGACAAAGGTTGCCAGGTACCCCTTTGCATAGGGTTGCTAACCTCCAGGTGGTGGCTGGAGATCTGCCACTATTACAACTGATCTCCAGGTGACAGAGATCAGTTCCCCTGGAGAAAATGGCCACTTTGGCAATTAAACTCGATGGCATTGAAGTCCCTCCACCCCCAAAATCTCCTCTTATTTTCCAACCCAGACCTGGCAACTGTACCCTTGCAATCCTTGGGGAGTGGTGGAACCTACTTGCAGGAAACTGGGGCCCAGGCCTCTATCATTGGACATGCCATTTTTACCATACAGTTCTGCTCAAATACCAGATCATCCACGTGGTTGCCAGTGACATGATGATTAGAGTTGCCAACCTCCAGGTACTAACAACAAAATAACTTATGCTGAATTAACAATGTTCCAAACCAAACAAAAGCACACAGGCTCAACTTGACTTAAACAATTTATTAGCTTATTCTAAAGGCATCAATACTAACAATTACAATACTAACCATAACCCCTCCTATAACCATCCACTCATACCATAATCTAATCCCCACTGTACTAGTGCAGTACAGAAAAATACATCGAAAACACACTGAATAATAAATAATAAAGTCTCTCAAATGAAAGTAATAGAATTAGTAGGGGAAAGTTTTTTCACCACTGATTAACGACAAAAGTGGCGCTGGAGACGGATAAGTTCACTGCTGGTGTAGTAAATCAAGTCGAAGCTTGTCTCCCAATGAGAGAAGATGGTAAATCAAACTGCAACTGGCGGAGCCCAACCCGTACGCCACCTCTAGATCAGTGTGCGTTTCGCCAGCTTCGTCAGCTGGTTGGTCTCCTCTAAAAAGACATTTTTAGAGATTAAAAGTTTTCATATCCTTCTCAAGGAACGTAAGAACATTAACTGGTTGACATATCTCAACGAAAATCTTGTTTTAAACAAGACAGTTCAAAAACTGGAGTTATGAGAGACTTAACAGAGTTTGAAACAATTATAACTAAGAACAATCAACACCTCTTAGGGAAAATTTATAAGTTGCTACTGAAATATGATACAGAAACCGAGCAGGATAAAATTAATATGATAAAATGGATGAAGGATTTTGGTGAAATGACAACCATGGAAACATGGGAAAAACAGTGTACGCAAGAACTGCAAGTCAAGAAGTAAAAGAAAATTGGTACAAGATGTATTATAGATGATACAAAAACCCCAATATGATCTCTCATATGGAACAAATGAATAAGCAGAAGGAGGCATGTTGGAAATGTCGAGAAACAGATGGTTCTTTCTTTCATGTTTGGTGGACATGCCCGAAACTACAAACATATTGGGAAAAGCTCCATGGTGAGATACAGACAATGCTTAATTTAAAACTCAGTCTGGATCCGAAACTTTTTTTATTGAGCATAGTACCACCAGACTTACCAGCAAAACACAAAGACTTGCTTAAATATGCCACAACAGCAGCAAGAGTAGTCCTTGCAAGGAGATGGAAACAAACGACTCTACCAGAAGTTGGCGAACAGAAAGAAAAGATGTTAGAATATGCAAACATGGCTAAAATGACTTATTTGATGAATTCAAACGACACGCAAAATGTCAAGCAATTTAATGAGAAATAGTTACCATGGTACACTTATATGTCCTTAATTATTTAGATTTAGCTCAATACCTTTTTTATGTGAGTAGATGTTCTCTTCGTGTATAAATGCATTTGGTTTACCTTAATAGTGAACAACCTTTAGAGAAACTGAAACTATGGTGTATCTAAAACGCTATTCTTTATGTATAAATATATCGGGTTTGCCTTAATAATGATTAACCTTTGGACAAATTGAAACTATGGTATATCTATAACTCTTTTTTATTTTTCATTTTTTCCCCCATGTTAGTGGCTGCCTAATATGTTTAAGAATATATCTGATTACTTTTTAATTAAGTATGAGCAGGATAGAAACCAATATATTGAATGAGCTGTAGCAAGCATAATTTCAATTTTATGCATGTATATTATTGACTGAGATAATACTGTCTATTGCAAACGGATGCAAAATTTCCCTCCCTTTTCTTCCTTCTGTACCCCATAAAAACACAATAAAAACTTATCAATAAATAAATAAATAAATAAAAAGACATTTTTTCTGGCAAATTGCTTATGTTTGACACAAGTACCCACGGGTGAAAACACCTCTGTAAACAAACATATACATCCATACTAGCATAATAGCACTGACAATACCCATCTCCGTTATGACAGTTTATATTAATTCTAATAAATCACAAGCTTACCACAAAATCAGAGAACACTGGACCTCCGAGGGTTCCTATCGCTTCTACAAGAGGTTTGATAATTCTCGCCATCTCCCTTTGGTCTTTTATCATGCTAGTGAATTCCCAGCTGTGATGCATTATCAGTGCCCCTTCTCAATTAAAGGGACAGAAATATTTGCACTACTATTATCACTAAACTTAAACATTCAAAATCTTTTTTTAAAAAAAAAACTTTTTGTAACTTACCAGGGCAATACCTATATGCACAAGTATTACAGAAAACAGGAGAGATCAAATTCAGTATTCAAGCCAGCGGGCGATAGGTTCTTAAAAAGGAATATATATTTCATTTCTTGTCTAAGAATCTTTTTGACATCCTGCTGATAAAACGTTCATGGTTTATACTGCCAAACACCAAAGAAAAGTAGATCATTGTCCGAATGTCCCTTCTTAAGGTAGTGTTCAGTAAGGGGCTCGTCTAATATTCTTGTGCGGATGCGCGTTCTGTGTTAGCCAATGTGTAGTTGTATTGGTCTGAAGGAAGACCCAATGTACATAAGTGAACACAAACAATGGCATAAACCACATTTTGCGAGGAACAATTGGTGAAATATTTAAGTTTGAATTTGAAATTAGAAGAAGATGAACTTACTTCCTTAACCGGGATGCTAAAATTGCAAACCGTGCATGAGCCACATTTATGATGGCAAGGAATGTTAACCCTTTGTCTCCTTTCTGAAAGGTCCGTTTTTACGAAATGATTTTTTAAGGACTTGTCCCTGTTATACCCATTGCCTGGACTCAATTGATCATATTCTGTTGGTCTGCCCTCTATATGAAACACCCCGTGGGAAATGGTTAAAAAATTGGCTTCTTTCCAAATATCACCAATCTACCCAAGCAAAACGTCAATTTTTATAAAATGATTCCGATCTGGAGGTTATTGTAGATGTTGCCAATTTTCTAGTGGATGTGATGAAAGTTCAAAAAGCCCAAAGTTTGGAATTTCTATTTTTGGTATTTACTGGCCTATGTTTTTACCTTAATGACTGAATATTTTATGGACCCTCTGTAACAATTGTAATATTACTTATGCCATTAAAGGTTTTTCATTCATTCATGCCATGGGAAAAGCTCTCGCATCGCCCCGCAAAACAGGCAGGAAGGAACCACGGGCAGGACGGCCCCTCCAAGTGAACCAGAGGGAATCCATTTTTCTGTGACCCCGTTCGAGTGTCCAGCAGAAGCCATTTCACAAGGAACTACCAGACATGTAGCCAGCCTTCCCCCCCTTCCATCTGCATGAATAATGACTCATTGGAAGCCTCCGATATCAGCAACGAAAGATTGCACTACCAGCACTGCGAAAGAACTACCCCAGACACAAGCACTCGTGCCTTTGTCTATCCCAACGATCATTTCCCGAGTCTCCTGGAATTGTGCTAAGTCAATAGGTTCAGGTTAGCCCATCCAAATCACACATCACCCCACCCTAGCAGCAGACCATTTAAAGTCTTTTGTCTTCTTTTGTTCAATGTGGGAACCACGATGGGGTAATCCCATCAATCCCCACCCCAGAAGAGTATAACTGGGGGCACTCTCAGCCATAAGCTACCTTCTTTCTCCCCTCTCTTACTTGCTGTCACTCTGCAGGTGTAGGTTTTGCGCAGCCCAACACGCTTTACCTCCAGACATGCCAGCCAAGCCCTGGGAACCTCTTGACCCCATTTTTCTCTTGCATAGTAGCTGCATGGAACCCAGGATGCCCCCTCTACAGGATCAGGTGTAGTATTACCCCACTTCAAAAGGAAACTGTCACATTGGCGAACATATCTTCTCTACCACTTTTTATGCTGTAAGCTGTGTGTGTGTTTTCTGAGAATCTGTTTTGTTTGTGTGTGAACATATAATCAAGTAAAAACCTTTTTGAATTTAATTCCATTGCTTCCGCCTTATTCTTTGAATTTTGGAACGTACTCCCATAGACACAGGTTAGATCCCTGTTTAGTTATGCCTTTTTGCTAGTTATTGATCTGCTAATTCCCCATATAAAATCATAACTGAGCAATTTGGCTAACAAAACCTGGCCCAGGATCTCTTGATTTCTTTCCTTCTGTGCTATTTGTTGCTGTATCACGTTTGACTTTGCAAACTACTTTGAAAAGGTCGTCTGGACAAGTGGTGCAAAAATGTTCTAAATAAATGCACTCAAGGAGAAGTTGTTCACACTACTTGCTTTGTTACTTCCTTTCAGAGATTCCTGAGATGTTTTTTTTAATTGGATTGCATCATGGGTGGGCAGAGACTCTGGTGGTTATTCTGAGTTCAACATTCCAGCTACTGGGACAGAGAAGCTGGGATCAGATTAGACAAATATTTTTGCTTCACTAGTTCTGCAACTAATTACACCAGAACAATATTAACAGTCTTCCATAGGAGATTATCTTCACTATAATTATCAGTATCACTGTCATTATTTCACCCAGTCACTCAATATCTCTCAAGCAGCATACAAAGTAGACAGTTGGGACAAGAGAGATGAGGTTCCTAAGTCCACCGTTGAAAAGAGTGTTGGAAGAGTCAGGCGCCATCTGAGCCGACCTCTTGAAACTAGGCAGAAGCTAATGGTGATGGCTATAGAGGTGACCCAGGAGAATCCATGTGAAGGGAGAGGTGCTCTTTGATTTCACATGTCAGAGTCTGAGATGTTGCTGCTTATCCAGATGCTGCTTCCTTGGGTGGTGTACAAAGTACATAGTATGAAGTGCACCAGAACCAATCCTCATCACATTCCATATCAGTGGTATCAGCAAGGTGAAATCCTGGTTGGTGGAATGGTAACTCATATTGGTTGTCCTACCTATGAACCTGAATATGAGCAGAACCCCTCAGTGGAATTCATTGCTCCTCTTATTGTGTAAGGCATTCATTGTTCCTCTAATTTAGAAATGATGATAATGGTGTCTGGGTTTCTTTTAGCAATTCTGTATACTCGAAAATGGAACAGGCCACTAAGTATTGTGGCTACCAAAATGAAACACTTGTGTTTCATGACACAAAGATTTTTCTTATACCAGTGACAGGGCTAATTGCTTCATGAATAATTTAGGAAATGAATGCACAGTTTCAGTTATCGTATCTCTACACTGAGCCTTTCTAGATCACAAGCTGCATGGAAAGAGTTAGTGATTATATTTTTAAAAAAATTTTAACTACATATACATCCCTCCACTCATGGAGTATTTTGAGGAAGGTTAGTTCTACAAAGGGGATGCTAAGAATTGAAAATAAAGTAATTAAGAGAGAACTAATATTTGAAAAATATACAAACTTTTGAGAGAATGCCAGTCCAATGAAGATGCAACAATATTTATATTACACAAGAGGCTTGTGAAGTTTATTAGCACTGAATAAGCCAAGTGTGACACCAGTAGCCATACATTTCATCTCTCAGGTTAAAATCTCTTCTAGTTTAGAAAAGAGGCATATGAGGGAAGATGTTAAAGAGATCAAAAACAGTTTGGACAAAACAGAATGTCTTCACAATAGTAAAACTCAGTATTACTAAATGAAATTGGATGGTAGTACATGGAGAACAGAGGGAGGGCACTACGATATAACCCGATCTTGACAGATCTCGAAAGCTAAACAGGGTCAGTAATTGGAAGGGAGACTACCAAAAGAGATTTGGCAGAGGAAGGCAATAGCAAACCACCTCTGCTTCTCACTTGCCTTGAAAGACCTTTGCTGCTGTCACCATAAATCAACAGTGACTTGACAGCACTTATACACATACTGTATATAGGACAAATATAAGAAAGTAATTCTTCATAAAACATACAGGATTTGCTGACGCACACTATGCGGAAGGATTATATGTCTTTAAGGGAGTTAAACAAATTCTTGGCTCTATCAGGGGCTAGTTGTTTTGCTAAGTAACAGGAACCTCCAGTATCCACTTGAACACCAGTCCTAGGTGGGCAGTGGGAATGTCTGATGGCTCATTGTCCTGCTTGTGAGTTTCCAAGTAGCATTGTGGTGTGGGAAAGGAAAGGTATTGCAGATGGGCCATTTCTCTGATTTAGTTGGGGCCTTATTGTGTTTTTAGATACATCTGTGACCAATACAGATGCCCTACATTGAAGCGTTCTCTTCTCAAACAATGACGGATTTTCATTGCAGCCTGATAACAAAGTTCTACCAACACATCCTTGCCTTGGTGTTTGCCATCCATGAGATCAACAAAAACCCCAGCATCTTGCCCAATGTCACTCTTGGGTTCCACATCTATGACTCCACCATGGATCCGAAATGGACTTACAGGACCACCCTGGACCTCCTCTTCACATCACTTGAACTTGTCCCAAACTACAAATGCGGCACCCAGAAAGAAGTGATGGGTGTCATTGGGGGATATAGTTCCGATACCTCATTAGACATGGCCATTCTCTTGAGTCGTTACAAGATCCCACAGGTATGATCAGAGAATGGTGATTTTTTTGGACATTCACAGATCTCACATGTAGGTTAATCCCCCTTCCTGATCTCATGTCAAGGGCTGCAAAAAGTAAGAAGTATAAGCAAAAAATAGGGGGAGAGGGGAAGTATGTTCAATTGCTTTGGGGTGTGATATGGGTCTTGAAATGATCGTTGTCAGGAAGGATTCCAAAGGATGTGTTGAATACTCGATTTAAATATGTTGAAGTGATTGGGGTTGTTACAGTTTTTTATTCTGTTCAATGCACGGGCGCTGATTTGATCTGTGGACCAAGTCCATCCGTCTACAGGATGATCCATCTACTGGATTATCCATACTAAGTAGTATGAACGCTGCTCCTATTATGACAACTATTCAAAGTGGAAGAAAAGAAGGATTACAGGGAAAAGGTAATGTGATGGATGATAGTTGTCATGAAGGATTCCCAAGGAAGTGTGTTGAATATTCCATTTGAATATGTTTCGCATGCTCAGGTTATGAACAACATTCTTTGAAGAAAACATTTTTCTTTTTACTCTGAATCCTCTTTTGAACTCCAAGGCAAGAGGTGTCTGGATAGAAAATTAATTATTAATTTTATCTCAGGGGATTTTATTGGGATGATTTAGCTTATGGTCTTGAGGTCGATAGAGCTGTTTCATTAAAGTGAAGCTTCCTGACTCCAGTTTCCACATCTGGGGGGGGGGGTTCTGAATGGTGTGAGTGGAAGTCATGATCAAAAGTGGGGGAAATAACAAAGGGAGATTTCCCCATTTTGATCATATGCTCCAATTTTTAAAATATGTATTTTAAACATGCTCTTCTTGAACCCTATCTGTTTAATGCCAGAATCTTGACCATCATCTTGACAAATCAGTAACAATTCATACAGCTCGACACAAAGAACAATGAATTTGAATCCAAGGGAAGAAATTTATATCACCATTTATTAGGATTCTTCCATCTCTCCACTCTATGCATAAATGAGCACGCAGTTATTCTCCTGACCACATTTATACCTGTGCTTTTATGTCTGAATACACAGCATAAATGCAGAAGCCATCTAATGTTCAACAAAGGACTACATGAAATTTCTGGCTGAAAATGTTAATTAGGGAAAAAAGGTGATGCCCTGCTAAAGTCTATTCTATACTCTCTGGCTCTCAATCTAAACCCTTTTCAATGGAACTAGACTGGACTATAGCAATGTGTGGTACTTGAAGAATGTTTGGAAGCTGTAAAGAGCTGTGGCTAGATAGATGGTTGGAGCCAGCAACCAGGACATATGAGCCTAACACTATAGCAATTACACGTGGTAACAATCCACTCCTGAGCCTAACCCAAGGGGTGCGTTTTGTTTTTAAAAGCCCTACGTGACTTGGGATCAGGGTATCTTCTCTAAAATGATCCTGGCCAAAAATTAAGATTGCAGGGAGAGGCCCTCCTGACTCCTACCAATCAAGGAAGTACGTCTACTACAAGCTGTTTTTTTGAAAAATGGAACCTTTATTATCATTACGTAAAGGTTAAATGATAGAAGAGTGCGGGTGTTAGAAGCTTACAGTTGCTTTCACAATTTTTTTTTCTTGAGAAAAACTACCTGTGCAGGCCAGGTAGTAAGAAATGGATATTTATATATGTTCATAATTTGGTTTAACATACAAAGGTTTAATAGTGTGCAGTAGAACAACTGATGTTAGAAGGCTAGAATTGAAAAAATCTTGATATTTCTATAAATTATATTTCTATGTTGGGTTAACTGTCTTGACTTATGTAGGCCATGCAGCCATGTAACATTCATACGTATAAGTATTTTTTTCTTTATCTGAATTGTTCTATTTTTTGAATGTCCCCCTTCCTGTATTTTCCCTACCCCTTTGCTCCATTTTAAAAATAAAACATTTTTTAAAAGGAAGTACATCTAGTGCGCATATAAGAGAAGTTCTTTTCAGAGGCAGCCCCGCGATTATGGAAGAACTTCCCTAGGAGATTCCCATGGCCCCCTTGCTTTCAGTCTTTTCAAAGCAGCTGAACACAGTTTTATTTAGGACATGTTTGATTAATTTAGTCCTTTATTTATTGAGATTTAAAATGGTGTTCTTTTATGTATTTTTATAACAGTTGTTTTCACATTATCAGCCACCTTAAGTTCTGCAAGGTGAAAAGGTGGCTAATGAATAAAACAAACATTTTAAAAACTGCTACAGGTTGCAGACAAGTTTACTAGCAGCAACAGAAACAATGCAGACCAAAAGAACATATCTGGAAAGCAGAGCTTTATTTTATGCAATTTAAGGTGTGGTTACAGCATAATAGGTTCAAGATGTGGGGTAACATTTAAAGACCTTTCGAAACAAGAAGGTGATGAATAGAGTTGCGTGTTCCTATTCTCCTTCTGAACCGTGATTTTTTTTCTGCTTTTAGTTTTCGTGCCGCTCGCTTCAATCAGAAGTGGATAACCCAACCACTTTCCCTTCCTTTTACCACATGTTCCCTAAGGAAGCCCTTCAGTATGAGGGAATTCTCCAGTTACTTTTGCATTTCGGCTGGAAATGGGTTGGGCTCATCACTCTGGATGATGAAGGTGGAGACCATTTCTTGCAGGCATTGGAGCCGATGCTCTCCAGCAATGGAATCTGTGCGGCCTTCATAGAAAAGGCTACAACAAAGGTCCAGTGGGATGACATAGATTTTATGACCAAATACTATGGCAATAAAAAAGCAGATTTCCTGGACAGCAAAGCCAATGCAATTGTTTTACATGGAGAAAGTGGAACATTTATGTGGCTGGCAGGAGTTACATCTTTACCCACACACATAAATACCCCAGCAGGTTCTGATTATGGGATGAGAACCTCTGCAGGAAAAGTGTGGATTACGACAGCCCAGATTGATTTTGCATTCACTACTCTACAAAAGACATTTGATATACAAATGTTCCATGGTGCTCTTTCCTTCTCGATTCACTCAAAGGACATCCTAGGATTCCATACCTTTCTCCAACAAATAAAACCTTCCTGGGCAAAGGGGGATGGTTTTATCAAGCAATTCTGGGAACAAGTCTTTGATTGTGCATTGCCAGATTCCAGTAGTGAAGCAGTGTCTAGTGAAACATGCACCGGAGAGGAGAGACTGGAGTCTGTCCCTACACCAGTCTTTGAAATGAGCATGACTGACCATAGCTACAGTATCTATAATGCTGTCTATGCCATTGCACATGCTCTGCACATCACTGACTCATCTAGAACCAAACACAGAGCCATGGAGGATGGGGGCAGCCTGGCTCCTCTGAATGTGCCTGCTTCGAAGGTAATTACTCTTCACTGACAAAAACACTCCCCTGCCATGCTTAAGGTTCAATATGTTGGTATGAGTGAGGAAATTGGACTTTTGAGCCTTTTTTTCTGGCCATCTGGGAGTGAGGAAGACACTTGTGTAGTTGTCATGGTCTCCTACCCAGTGAGGCTTCTCCCTCTCTCTACTCCTGAATTTCCCCTGTCTCTGGATTTTGATGCAACCATCAATACACTACATTAATACAGTAGGTATTCTCTTCCCATGGACTTGATTATAGACTAGGATGGCCAATCTCCAGGTACTAGCTGGAGATCTCCTGCTATTACAACTGATCTCCAGCCGATAGAGATCAGTTCACCTGGAGAAAATGGCCACTTTGGCAATTTGACTCATGGGATTGAAGTCCCTCCCTGCCCCAAACCACGCCCTCCTCTGGCTCTGCCTCGAAAACCTCCCGCCAGTGGCGAAGAGGGACCTGGCTACCCTATTACTGACTCCTTGCCCTTCCAGGCTTTGCTCTTGTGTTCTCCTGGGAAGTAGGGTAGCTGCAATAGCTCTCTTCCCTTCTTTTTGTACAACGGAGTAGGAAAGGACTTTAATGTGAATTGCGGAGACCAGAATGACTGTATTTGAAATGAATTTATTAAACAATTTATTAATTTAATGTATTAAACAATTGAAATGGCAGACAGTATTTCTAGAAAAAAAATGCTGGTCAAAGTCTAAAGAAAAGCTGATAAAATAACAACAATTCCCTAAGTGTTAAACAACCTGAATGATTAGAATAGGCTAACGATTTGAGAGCAAAATTAAATCTATTGGCTTTAACCTCGACTCCAGGCTTATGCTTACTGAATCAGAAGCTTTTCAAAGGATAAAATGCAGACTCTTAGATATAGGACTTCTGCCATGAAAATCTTCCAGGGGAAAGTGATCCCTCAACTCACGTTTGGGTCGCAGATATGCCTCTATAACAGTTTTCACAAATTAGAAGTAGTCCAGTCAAAATTTCTCAGATCCTTATTCGGTTTCCCTCAATGTATTTCAAATGCACTTATTAGACTGGAAGCCGGGATGGTACCATTAGAAACACGAGCCTGGTACCATGCCATTTTTTATTGGTTAAAGATGAAATTGTCCTCATCTGGTTTAACTCCCCTAATCTTTGCAGATAATTTCTCTTCAAGATGGATTAATCTAACCGAGGATAAACTCCAACATTTAGGTTTATCAAGTACAACTCTTCTAAATCTTGGCTACCAAGGAGCCAAAAAAATAGTCAAACAGAGGTTTTGGGACATTGCCCTTCAAGATGACAGATGAAGGGCTTACTCGGTCCCAGTAGTGGAGAACCGTAAAAAAATTTCGGCCCCTCCAAATTATCTCTATACCTTAGAACACCCTAAATATCGGAGAGCCTTCACCTTAGCATGTTTTAATGCCCTTCCATCTGCTCTTCTTGACGGGAGGTATGCCAGCCTCCATTACGAATTCCGCCTCTGTCCATGCCAATCTGGAATGGTGGAAAGGGTTGAACATGTGCTATTACACTGCCCATTTTATCAAGACATACGCAAAACGCTCATTGATCCAATTTTGTCTAGCTTCCCAGATAGAGACAGAGTTCGCTATACCACTTTATTATTAGATGATTCTGTTAAAGATATTACCTATCAGGTTGCGAGATTCAGTGCTAGGGCATGTGCAATAAGGAAGAAGAAGCTGTTAAAGTGACTTTTACATCAAACAGACTATTTTACCAAGAGCTGTTGTAACTAAATTTATGATTTATTGAGCAAATATCAGACATTCTGTTTTAATTATTATGATATCTCTTTCTGTAAAAACTGGTCTTTGACAGTAATAAACAAATGATGACGATATAGGACTTCAATACCTAAACAGCGCTGATACTAAAACATGCTCCCCATCAAATTTAGGGGTACCTTTTGATGTTTATCAACCCTACCCATACTTATCTCACCTGTGTGATCCTTCTCAGCATAGAGCCATTTCTCTGGCCAGATTTAATGTTTTGCCATTTGCACTACTAGAAGGTGGATTTCAGAAAATTCCTCTGTCTGACAGGCTTTGCCCTTGTGGCAACAATTATATTGAAAGGGTCGCTCATGTCTTATTTTATTGTAGTTTCTACACAGAATCTCGCAACAAACTTTTAAGCCCCCTGTTGGTTAATAGACAGAAACTCTCAGATTCTTTTAACGTTTCCTATTTATTGAACAATCATTCGCCCCATATATTGGAGACGGTGGCACAGTTTTTTAAGTTTGTTTTAAAAGCCCCATAAACTGTTAATTAGATGGCAGTATCAACAAATAGTGCTGTTTGATGTAACTGTCTTTTAACTGTGCCTTAAAGGGCACTTTTTAATATCTCCATTCCTTTAGTACCCTTTGTGTATTATGTTTTTATGCCAATAAAGGAATGACGAGGAGGAGGAGGATGACTAGTATCCATTTTTACTAGTAGATATGAATACTCCTCTCTTCCACGAACATGCCCACTCCCCTCTTAAAGACTTCCAAGTTGAGTTCCACAATTTAAATATGCGTTGTGTAAAGAAATATTTCCCTCATGATATAAACAGTCCCTCCTGAGAAAGGGAGCAAATAGTGGTAAGAGAAATTCATGACTAATCCCTGTTTAAAAGAGCTTCTTGCTTATTTGCAGATAGGGTGGCCAGTCCAAGGCCAGTAAATGTCAGGACATTGCAAAGGGGTGGAGCCAAGTTTCAGTGATGGTGCAAAATCAGTCCTGTGAGAAAACCTGGAAGGGACATCAACCCCCGCTCCCTGCATGATACTGTCAGAATTTCCCCAAATTTCTAAACACCATGGAAATTAGGAGACAATCCTAGAGAGTCATGGAGTATTTTCCTCCCACTAACCAGAGCACAAATCTAGAGATGGTGCTAAAAAGTGAGAAATTGCATAACACCACGTGGTGTTATAACACCACTCCTCTGTCCAGGAGTTTTGTCAATTCCCTTTCTAACCAGCCCCTGCAGACTTTTCTTCTTTTCCTGCTTGCTTTGACTTCCTGTGGCTCTATTGGCAAGGTTATGCCTGTTATTCTTCTGTTGGGTGTGTGTAAAGTGCTGTCAAGTCACAGGCGACTTATGGTGACCCCTTCTGGGGTTTTCATGGCAAGAGACTAACAGAGGGGGTTTGCCAGTGCCTTTTTCTGCACAGCAAACCTAGTATTCCTTGGTGGTCTCCCATCGAAATACTAACCAGTGCTGACCCTGCTTAGCTTCTGAGATCTGGCGAGATCAGGCTAGCCTGGGCCATCCAGGTCAGGGTTGTTCTTCTGTTAGCCAGGTTCATTTGCGTATCTATGGCGCTGAATGTTGCTGGCCAACAAAATGCATTTTTTCACCTCTAAATATCTCAAGAGTGAAAAACCAACTACAAAAAACATTTTATTTGAATTCAGGGTTTCAAGGCATTTCTTCACATTGTAAAAAAGCATGATCAGCCTACCATTCACCATGAAGTCTCTGAAGAAATGCGGACCTTTACCGCTTGCTTCATCTACCATCTGATTACCTCTCCGACTCTGAACACATATACAGCTGCCTTATACGGAATCAGGTCACTGGAAGAAGCTCTCCAGAGTTCTTTCACATCACCTACTTCCTCACCTTTCAAATGGAAATGCTAGGGATTGTCACTGGGACCTTCTGAATGCCAAACAAATGTTTAACGCCAAGCCATGGAGGTAGCAAAACCAAAATAGATCTTGTTGGAAGCCTCCTCAACAGCATTCTGCAGAAAAACCCTGAATCATACTTCATTCGTTTGCCGTTTAATTGGCAATGGAAGCTTATTCTCACAAACAAGCTAAATACTTGCATTCATAAAAATCTTCTGTCCTAGAAGAAAGTAATCTAAAAATCTGTTGAAATAGCAATGTATCAGTGAGTATATTCCAACATGTCCAGTTGACTCCAGGCTCCTTAATGTTCTTTCTCTTTCTACTAAGCTCCACACACTTCTTCAGAGAATCGCTTTCAACAACAGTGCCGGAGATGAAGTGACCTTTAACGAACATGGAGAACTGAACAGTGGATTTGTTATTACCAACTTGGTCACTTTTCCAAATGGGTCCTATGTCAGAGTCAGGATCGGAAGGCTGGATCCTCACGTACCACTTAGTCAAAGACTTATCATCAGTGAGGACAGAATTAAGTGGAACAGACATCTTGTGCAGGTGAGAAAACATCTCCACTCTCTCTCAAAACTATACAAAACTCTGACTCACTTAATGAAATAGGTTGGCAGGAGCGTGGAGGAGAGCAAACAGAGCATGAAATTTTAATCCATGAATTTTGCAAAGTAAGCACTTAATTATAGTATCACTGCAACATTTTAAATTTGTTGGTCCCATCATGCTTTGGATAATACACATTCCTTTTTGAGATCTGAGATATTACTCTTCCAATACTTTCACAACTATTAGTGAAATTCAGAAGCAAATTCCTCCCAATATCTTGTCGTTTCTACATTCTCGTTTTCTTCAATGACAGCTGCCTCCTTTATCTGTGTGTAATGATGACTGCAAGCCTGGTTACAGCAAGAAAAAGAAGGAAGGGGAACAATTCTGCTGCTACGATTGTGATCCGTGTCCAAAGGGGAAAATGTCAGACAAAGAGGGTAGGAAATGCTCTGATTCATATTGCTCCTTTTGAAAATCCCCATATGTTTTGTAGACTAGTCACCTAAACGTAGGGAACTTAACATCTGGACTTGGGGAAAACATGAAAAAGCTTCTTGGTATTGAGCATTCCTGTGCATTGCTCCATTTATTTCCAGAGATTGCCTTAATACTTTTGAGGAGTAGTGGGAATTCAGTTCTAAAGAAAGCAGAACTCCTTGGCAGCAGGAAGGTATAATTCTGTTTTAAGGAAAGAGACAACCAAGTAAGAAATTGAGAAGTATCACCATGAACTCCAAAAATCCCATAAAGTTCCCACCATAGAATTCACAAAGTGTCTAAATAGGTTCTCTTCTCCTTTCAGACATGGATTCTTGCATGACTTGCTCTGAAGGTCATTATCCAAACCTGGGACAAGATCAATGCATTCCCAAGATTCCAAATTTCCTGTCCTTTTCCGAACCCTTGAGCATGATTTTAGCCTTTTTGGCTCTCTTCTTCTCTCTGATCACAGCCCTGGTGCTGGCCATCTTTGTCAAGTACAAGGACACCCCCGTTGCTAAAGCCAATAACAGGAGCCTCACCTACTGTCTACTCATCTCTCTCCTTCTCTGCTTCCTCTGCTCCTTGCTCTTCCTTGGAAGGCCCAACAAGGTGACCTGCCTCCTCCGACAAACGACTTTTGGCATCATCTTCTCAGTTGCTGTTTCTTCTGTCTTGGCAAAAACTGTTACGGTCATTCTGGCATTTATGGCCTCTAAGCCAGGAAACATTTTTCGAAAGTGGGTGGGGAAACAATTGGCATGTTATATTGTTATCTTTTGCTTCTTTGTTCAAGTTGTCATTTGTGCTGTTTGGCTGGTATCTTCTCCTCCCTTCCCAGATGTGGACATGCATTCACTCAGTAGAGAAATCATCGTGCAATGCAATGAAGGGTCAGCCACCATGTTTTACTGTGTCTTGGGCTACATGGGCTTCCTGGCCTCAGTCTGCTTCATTGTGGCTTTCCTTGCCAGAAAGTTGCCCGACAGTTTCAACGAAGCCAAGTTCATCACCTTCAGCATGTTGGTCTTCTGCAGTGTTTGGCTATCCTTTGTCCCCACCTACCTGAGCACTCAAGGAAAAGACACGGTGGCCGTAGAGATCTTCTCCATCTTGGCCTCCAGTGCTGGCTTGCAAGGCTGCATCTTTTTCCCCAAATGCTATGTCATTATCCTGAGGCCTGAGTTGAACAGAAGAGAGCAGCTGATCAGGAAAAAGCATTAAACCAGGGGTGTCAAACATAAGGCCCGAGGTGTGAATCCAGCCCCTTGAGAGCTCTTATCCAGCCCGTGAACCAGCTGAGGCAGCCACTACCACCACCCCACTCTCAATTTTGGCTGGCGAGGCAGGTCGTGGCCCGCCGAAGTGACATTATTTCATACCAGGCCCTCATAACAATTGAGGTCGACATCCCTGCATTAACCCCCTCAATCAGCCATCCACGTGTTCTGCAGCTATATCTTTATCTGAATATCAAATGTGGCAATTTTGTTTTCTGACTTCAGTGAAACCCATGACCTTTTCCCTGACGTTCTTCTGTGATAGGCATCTAAGACACATTTACAGCGTCTCTCTGGGCCTATGTTCCCAGGGGGGAAGATAGGAATAATTTTACATTTGAGTGTTTTGTTCTTGGAAGCCTCAAATCTAAAGTGCTGGCTCAGGATTTTCGATGAGAGAGAATGAAAGAGAGTACTTAGAGTCCTAACCAGCCTTATTTCTGGCATCCCTCTTCTTGCACAGCTTTACTGAAGACAAAGGTTGCCAGGTACCCCCTTGCATAGGGTTGCTAACCTCCAGGTGGTGAGAAACACTAGCGCAAGGCTCAAAGGTAATTGCAAATTCTATATTATAAAATCAACTGTACAAAAGACATGGTGAATAATGTGTCCATACACCAGAGGTGATGGCAATACAAACAAATAGCAATCACACTCAATATGATTTCTATGTACAATGACAATTCGCGTGCGCAAAGCAGCGCTAGATGACAAAAGTTCTGATTTACTTAAACCAGCCACGCAGGCTATATACACAGAAATATAGCTTCAAAAGAAGTCTCCTCAGCCATAAGGGAAAGTTGGAATGCTTCCCAGGTAGTTGTTCGCGTTTTCACCATGAGGGGTTTCATCAGCATATTTTCGGCACAATAGGCTCCTTGAAGCCCCGTAGGGCTTATCTTTTTTGCTCTGCCAGAGGGAGGCAGAGCAAAAAAGATAAGCCCTATGGGTGCTGGAGATGGAGGCCTAGGCTTAGGGTTGCCAGGTCCCTCTTCACAACCGTCGGGAGGTTTTTAGGGCGAAGCCTGAGGAGGGCGGGGTTTGGGGAAGGGAGGGACTTCAATGCCATAGAGTTCAATTGCCAAAGCGGCCATTTAGATAGAGTTACATGCCATAGAATCCTCCTTCCAAAGTGGCCATTTACACCAGGTGTACTGATCTCTTTTTAGGGTTGCCAACCACCAGGTATGAGCTGTAGATCTCCCAATATTACAGCTGATCTCCAGCCAACAGAGATCAGTTCACCTGGAGAAAATGGCCGCTTTGGCAATTGGACTCTATGGTATTGAAGTCCCTCTCCAAACCCTGACTTCCTCAGGCTCCACCCCCAAAACCTCCCATGGGTAGCAAAGAGGGACCTGGCAACCCTAACCATATCGACTCAGGACAGGTCAAGGCCTTTTAGAAGTCCTCTTGTTTCTCTCATATTCATCTCTTTATCAGCATTCAGGGTCATAGGAATGTGGTCCTTTATGACCGCAGTATCAGTAGCTAGGGCTGCCAAACTCCAGGTAATAGCTTGAGATCTCCTGCTATTACAACTCTATCTCCAGCCGATAGAGATCAGTTCACATGGAGAAAATGGCCGCTTTGGCAATTGGACTGTATGGGCTGAAACAGGGAATAAAGGAGACTAAAGCAACCATCTGTTTTCACCCTATGGCACTGAAGTCCCTCCCGTCCCAAGCCCTGCCCTCCTCAGGCTTTGCCGAAAAACACTCCTCAGGCTTTTCCCAAAAACACTCCCGCTAGGGGCGAAGAGGGACCTGGCAACCCTATCAGTAGCTTCAGGGAACACAAGAACAGTCTTGCAAATCCTGATTGAGTTTTCCTCCTCCCTTCTTCTTGCTGCATAAAGGCATCACCCAGCATGCAGTTGTTTAAGTAGTCTCAATATGGATATAAATCATATAAATACATGCTGTGATTTAATAAAATCTGACCATTTGGTGTTTATCAGAAAAATCTCATTTACTGATGGTAATGTCAAATGGTCAGGTTGAACTGGAAGCATTTCTGCACATGCACAATTTTGCAAAAACCCAGTGAGAACCTGATCTCCAGGTGAACTGAACTCTGTCACCTGGAGATCAGTTGTAATAGCAGGAGATCTCCAGCTACTACCTGGAGGTTAAGCAACCCAAAAACACAGCTCTGTACCAATACCTAAGGTAAGGAAGAAAGTACAGAAGAAAGCCTACTAATATAGTTGAAAACAACATATTGGTGTGAACAGTAGCTACAAGCAAATAATTATACAGTACAGCAACAATCACTCCAAGGTGGAATTCTTCAGAAAGCTGAATAAACCGGGAGACGATCGTTTCAATGTCTTGAATTCTTCCTCAGTCCCGTTTCTGTACAGCATGTGAAAGGGATAATACTTAATAACATCTATAATAACTATACATATACATCTACAATCTATTATTTACAAAAATATATCAAGTAAACAAATATTTTACAATCATTTCTGTCAGTGGTTTTCAATGTTAGTTTACATAGCGTCAATGTTTCTCATATAGAATTCCTTCATGGAAAATATACCAACCATACATTCAATAAATTAATGATTCCTCATGGGAGATCCAATTCTTATAGTTGCTAAAGACAAGTTCACAATTTCAACGTTCCCGCACGGGATACAAGCTGTGATGAATGAACTTTGATTGGATGAATGCTAGAGCCTATATAAATTCGTTGACATGGGCAGATCAATGAGTAAACGCAGAAATTCGTTTCACAATTAAACGGGACTGAGGAAGAATTCAAGACATTGAAACAATCGTCTCCCGGTTTATTCGGCTTTCTGAAGAATTCCACCTTGGAGTGATTGTTGCTGTACTGTATAATTATTTGCTTGTAGCTGCTGTTCACACCAATATATTGTTTTCAACTGTATTAGTAGGCTTTCTTCTGTACTACCTGGAGTTGGCAACACCAACATCAGGGTGCTTCTGCACATAACTGTACCAAGCTGTTCCCATCTCCCAGACTGGAGACATGGCAACCCCAGAAGCTACGTGTCACTACCGTTCCAGATGTGCAGCAAGCCTCAAATGCAATGGGAAAAACTCTCGCATCGCCCCGCAAAACAGGCAGGAAGGAACCACGGGCAGGACAGCCCCTCCAAGTGAACCAGAGGGAATCCATTTTCCTGTGACCCCGTTTGAGTGTCCAGCAGAAGCCATTTCACAAGGAACAACCAGACAGGTAGCCAGCATTCCCCCCCCCCCTTCCATCTGCATGACTAATGACTCATTGGGAGTCTCTGATATCAGCAATGAAAGATCGCACTTCCGGCACTGCGAAAGAACTATCCCAGACACAACCATTCATGCCTTTGTCTATCCCATCAATGATCGTTTCCCAAGTCTCCCGGAATTGTGCAAAGTCAATAAGTTCAGGTTAGTCCATCTAAATCGCCCATCACCCCACCCTAGCAGCCTACCATTTAAAATCTTTTGTCTTCTTTTGTTCAATATGGGAACCACGAGGGGGTAATCCCATCAACCCCCCACCCCAGAAGAGTATAACTGGGGTCGCTCTCAGCCATAAGCTACCTTCTTTCTCCCCTCTCTTACTTGCTGTCACTCTGCAGGTGTAGGTTTTGCGCAGCCCAACACGCTTTCCCTCCCGACTTGCCGGCCAAGCCCCGGGAATCCCTTGCCCCCATTTTTCTCTTGCTTAGTAGCCGCACGGAACCCAGGATGCCCCCTCTACAGGATCAGGTGTAGTATTACCCCTCTTCAAAGGGAAACTGTCACATTGGCGAACATCTCTTCTCTACCACTTTTTATGCTCTAAGCTCTGTGTGTGTTTTATGAGAATCTGTTTTGTTTGTGTGTGAACATATAATCAAGTAAAAACCTTTTTGAATTTAATTCCATTGCTTCCGCCTTATTCTTTGAATTTTGGAACGGACTCCCATAGACACAGGTTAGATCTGTGTTTAGTTATGCCTTTTTACTAGTTATTGATGTGCTAATTCCCCATATAAAATCATAACTGAGCAATTTGGCTTTCCTTCTGTGCTATTTGTTGCTTTATCATGTTTGACTTTGCAAACTACTTTGAAAAGGTCGTCTGGACAACTGGTGCAAAAATGTTCTAAATAAATGAATTCACTCAAGGAGAAGTTGTTCACACTTCTTGCTTTGTTACTTCCTTTCAGAGATTCCTGAGATGTTTTTTTAAAAATTGGATTGCATCATGGGTTGGCAGAGAGGCTGGTGGTTATTCTAAGCTCAACATTCAAGCTACTGAGATACAGTAGCTGGGATCAGATTAGACAAATATTTTTGCTTCACTAGTTCTGCAACTAATTACACCAGAACAATATTAACAGTCTTCCATAGGAGATTATCTTCACTATAATTATCAGTATCACTGTCATTACTTCACCCAGTCACTCAATATCTCTCAAGCAGCATGCAAAGTAGACAGTTGGGACATGAGAGATGAGGTTCCTACGTCCATCGTTGAAAAGAGTGTTGGAAGAGTCAGGCGCCATCTGAGCCGACCTCTTGAAACTAGGCAGAAGCTAATGGTGATGGCTATAGAGGAGACCCAGGAGAGTCCGTGTGAAGGGAGAGGTGCTCTTTGATTTCACAAGTCAGAGTCTGAGATGTTGCTGCTTATCCAGATGCTGCTTCCTTGGGTGGTGTACAAAGTATATAGTATGAAGCGCACCAGAACCAGTCCTCATCACATTCCATATCAGTGGTATCAGCCAGGTGAAATCCTGGTTGGTGGAATGGTAACTCATATTGGTTGTCCTTTCTATGAACCTGATTATGAGCAGAACCCCTCAGGAGATTATGAATGTTATCCAGTGTAAGGAATTCATTGTTCCTCTAACTTAGAAATGATGATGATGGTGTCTGGTTTTATTTTAGCAATTCTGTATACTCGCAAAATGGAACAGGCCACTAAGTATTGTGGCTACCAAAATGAAACACTTGTGTTTCATGACACAAGTTTTTTTCTTATACCAGTGACAGGGCCAATTGCTTCATGAATAATTTAGGAAATGAATGCACAGTTTCAGTTACCGTATCTCTACACTGAGCCTTTCTAGATCACAAGAAAAGTGGTAGTGATTATATTTTTTAAAAAAAATTCACTAAATATACATCCCTCATGGAGTATTTTGGGGAAGGTTAGTTCGACAAAGGGGATGCCAAGGGTTGAAAATAAAGTAATTAAGAGAGAATTAATATTTGAAAAACATACAAACTTTTGAGAGAATGCTAGTCCAATGAAGATGCAACAATATTTACATTACATAAGAGGCTTGTGAAGTTTATTAGCACTGAATAAGCCAAGAGGTTAAAATCTCTTCTAGTTTAGAAAAGAGGCATATGAAGGAAGATGTTAAAGAGATCAGAAATAGTTTGGACAAAGCAGAATGTCTTCATAATAGTAAAACTAAATGAAATTGGTTGGTAGTACATGGAGAACAGAGGGAGGACACCACGGTATAGCCCAATCTTGAAAGATCTCGAAAGCTAAACAGGGTCAGTAATTGGAAGTGAGACCACCAAAAGAGATTTGGCAGAGGAAGGCAGTAGCAAACCACCTCTGCTTCTCACTTGCCTTGAAAAACCCTTGCTGTGGTCACCATAAATCAACTGTGACTTGACAGCACTTATACACATATATAGGACAAATATAATAAAGTAATTCTTCACAGAACATACGGGATCTGCTGACGCACACTATGCAGAAGGATTACATGTCTTTAAGGGAGTTAAACAAATTCATGGATCTATCAGGGGCTAGTGTTTTGCTAAGTAACAGGAATTAAGTAAACAGTATACACTTGAGCTCCAGTCCTAGGTGGGCAGTGGGAATGTCTTGGCTCATTGTCCTGCTAGTGAGTTTCCAAGTAACATTGTGGTGTGAGAAAGGAAAAGTATTGCAGATGGGCCATATCATTGATTTAGCTGGGGCCTTATTGTATTCTTAAATCCATCTGTGACCAATACAGATGTCGTACATTGAAGCGTTCTCTTCTCAAACAATGACGGATTTTCATTGCAGACTGGTAACAAAGTTCTACCAGCACATCCTTGCCTTGGTGTTTGCCATCCATGAGATCAACAAGAACCCCAGCATCTTGCCCAATGTCACTCTTGGGTTCCACATCTATGACTCCACCATGGATCCGAAATGGACTTACAGGACCACCCTGGACCTCCTCTTCACATCACTTGAACTTGTCCCAAACTACAAATGCGGCACCTAGAAAGAAGTGATGGGTGTCATTGGGGGATATAGTTCCGATACCTCATTAGACATGGCCATTCTCTTGAGTCGTTACAAGATCCCACAGGTATGATCAGAGAATGGTGATTTTTTGGGACATTCACAAATCTCACATGTAGGTTAATCCCCCTTCCTGATCTCATGTCAAGGGCTGCAAAAAGTAAGTATAAGCAAAAAATAGGGGGAGAGGGGAAGTATGTTCAATTGCTTTGGGGTGTGATATGGGTCTTGAAATGATCGTTGTCAGGAAGGATTCCAAAGGATGTGTTGAATACTCAATTTAAATATGTTGAAGTGACTGGGGTTGTTACAGTTTTTTATTCTGTTCAATGCACGGGCGCTGATTTGATCTGTGGACCAAGTCCATCCATCTACAGGATGATCCATCTACTGGATGATCCATACTAAGTAGTATGAACGCTGCTCCTATTATGGTAACTATTCAAAGTGGAAGAAAAGAAGGATTACAAGGAAAAGGAAATCTGATGGATGATAGTTGTCATGAAGGATTCCCAAGGAAGTGTGTTGAATATTCCATTTGCATATGTTTCGGCTTCTCAGATTATGAACAACGTTTTTAGAAGAATTTTTTTTCTTTTTAGTCTGAATCCTCTTTTGAACACCAAGGCAAGTGGTGTCTGGATAGAAACTTAATTATTAATTTTATTTCAGGGGATTTTATTGGGATGATTTGGCTTATGGTCTTAAGGTCGATAGAGCTGTTTCATTAAAGTGAAGCTTCCTGACTCCAGTTTCCACATCTAGGTGGGGTCTGAATGGTGTGAGGGAAAGTCATGATCAAAAGGGGGGAAAATAACAAAGGGAGATTTCCCCGTTTTGATCATATGCTCCAATTTTTAAAATATGTATTTTAAACTTGCCCTTCTTGAACCCTATCTATTTAATGCCAGAATCTTGACCATAAGAAAGAGCACTGCTGTATTTGACATGGAATATAGCACTGCATTAAATGGCATATTGAAAACAAGGTTCTGTTTCACCCATTGAAATTAGTCAAAAGTAATTGCAGCCCCAGCCCTACGGGGGGGTGGAACGTGGGGGGAAAGGGGGTCACGGCCACCCCAGGGGCTACCCATACCCTGGTGACAGAAAGGCGTGATCTTACCAAGAATGACTAGTACGCGATAGCTGGAGTAAACAGGCCACAACTTTATTGATTACAGCGTTAGGCATTGGAAAGCATGAGGGGTGGGATCCAGGGATCAGCTGACCCGACTGTCAGCTGATCACACCCTGCACCCAACCCGCCTGCTGGGTGCAGCCTGAGATGGCAGTATGCTGGGACCCACGTGGGCGGCAGCCAACTGTGTGGTCCACTGCCACTTGGGAGGAGGCCAAACCGCAGCCCCCGAGACAGGCTTAACCATTCCTGGCCTCCCACCAAAACCCCTTATTAGGGTCCCCAGAATGGGAAGCGGGGCACGCAGGCCATCTTTCCCCCAAACTGGATCCGGCCCCATGCCCAAACCGCCAACCTTTAGTTGTGACAATAACCCAACCAAACCCTATAACCAAGGGGAGGGTGGGCGGGACAAGCTGCGTGGAGGGGACAGAGTGGCCACGGCCACGGGCTGGGCCGCATTTATCCTCCCACCCGGCATGGCGGTCGGCGGGGACCCCATTGGCCTGGGAGGGTCCCGTGACCACCAACGGGGCCCGCCAAACACATGAGGGGGCGGAGGCGGCCGTGGGGATGGACGGGAGCTTGGCAGCCGCCACTGTCCCCCCCGGCTGCCACACAACGGACCCGAGCCCGCCCCCCCACCTTCGTAGGCTGGTCGGGCCCCCCCCCCCGGGGCCACCGCCTGGAACCGCACTGCCGCCCAGATCGGCTGCTGCCGCCAGTGAGGGGAACCAGCCCCCTGTTCCCTCAGTTCCCCCCCCCTCGCGGGCCAGCAAATCCGGATCCCCTGAGCGGGATCCGCTGCTTGCGGCCCCAGCCCTACGGGGGGGGGGACGGGGGGAAAGGGGGTCACGGCCAGCCCAGGGGCTACCCATACACTGGTGACAGAAAGGCGTGATCTTACCAAGAATGACTAGTACGCGATAGCTGAAGTAAACAGGCCACAATCAACAGGGATATCTCCTTGATTGGGAAGACGAATTCATTTGACAAATCAGTAACAATTCATACAGCTCGACACAACGAACAATGAATTTGAATCCAAGCGAAGAAATGTTTATCACCATTTATTAGGATTCTTCCATCTCTCCACTCTATGCATAAATGAGCACGCAGTTATTCTCCTGACCACATTTATATCTGTGCTTTTATGTCTGTACACACAGCATGAATGCAGAAGCCATCTAAAGTTCAACAAAGGACTACATGAAATTTCTGGCTGAAAATGGTAATTAGGAAAAAAAGAGATGCCCTGCCAAAGTCTATTCTATACTCTCTTGGCTCTCAATCTAAACCCTTTTCTATGGAACTAGACTGAACTATTGCAATGTGTGGTACTTGAAGAATGTTTGGAAGCTGTAAAGAGCTGTGGCTAGATAGATGGTTGGAGCCAGCAACCAGGACATGTGAGCCTAACACTATAGCAATTACACGTGGTAACAATCCACTCCTCAGCCCAACTCAAGGGGTGCGTTTTGTTTTTAAAAGCCCTACGTGACTTGGGATCAGGGTATCTTCTCTAAAATGATCCTGGCCAAAAATTAAGATTGCAGGGAGAGGCCCTCCTGACTCCTACCAATCAAGGAAGTACGTCTACTACAAGCTGTTTTTTTGAAAAATGGAAACTTTAATATCATTATATAAAGGTTTAACGATAGAAGAGTGCGAGTGTTAGAAGCTTACAGTTGCTTTCACAATTTTTTTTTTCTTGAGAAAAACGACCTGTGCAGGCCAGGTAGTAAGAAATGGATATTTATATTTGTTCATACTTTAGTTTCACATGCAAAGGTTTAATAGTGTGCAGTAGAACAACTGATGTTAGAAGGCTAGAATTGACAAAATCTTGATATTTCTATAAACTATTTTTCCATGTTGGGTAAACTGTCTTGACTTATGTAGGCCATGCAGCCATGTAACATCTATACATACAAGTATTTTTTTCTTTATCTGAATTGTTCTATTTTTTGAATGTCCCCCCTTCCTGTATTTTCCCTACCCCTTTGCTCCATTTTAAAAATAAAACATTTTTAAAAAGGAAGTACATCTAGTGCGCATATAAGAGAAGGTCTTTTCAGAGGCAGCCCCGCGATTATGGAAGAACCTCCCTGGGAGATTCACCTGGCCACCTCGCTTTCAGTCTTTTCAAAGCAGCTGAACACAGTTTTATTTAGGACATGTTTGATTAATTTAGTCCTTTATTTATTGAGATTTAAAATGGTATTCTTTTATATATTTTTAAAACACTTGTTTTGTTCACATTATCAGCCACCTTAAGTTCTGCAAGGTAAAAAGGTGGCTAATGAATAAAACAAACATTTTAAAAACTGCTACAGGTTGCAGACAAGTTTACTAGCAGCAATAGAAACAATGCAGACCAAAAGAACATATCTGGAAAGCAGAGCTTTATTTTATGCAATTTAAGGTGTGGTTACAGCATAATAGGTTCAAGATCTGGGGTAACATTTAAAGACCTTTCGAAACAAGAAGGTGATGAATAGAGTTGAGTGTTCCTATTCTCCTTCTGTAACATGATTTTTTTCTGCTTTTAGTTTTCGTGCCGCTCGCTTCAATCAGAAGTGGATAACCCAACCACTTTCCCTTCCTTTAACCACATGTTCCCTAAGGAAGCCCTTCAGTATGAGGGAATTCTCCAGTTACTTTTGCATTTCGGCTGGAAATGGGTTGGGCTCATCACTCTGGATGATGAAGGTGGAGACCATTTCTTGCAGGCATTGGAGCCGATGCTCTCCAGCAATGGAATCTGTGCGGCCTTCATAGAAAAGGCTACAACAAAGGTCCAGTGGGATGACATAGATTTTATGACCAAATACTATGGCAATAATAAAGCAGATTTCCTGGACAGCAAAGCCAATGCAATTGTTTTACATGGAGAAAGTGGAACATTTATGTGGCTGGCAGCAGTTATATCTTTACCCACACACATAAATACCCCAGCTGGTTCTGATTATGGGATTAGAACCTCTGCAGGGAAAGTGTGGATTACCACAGCCCAGATTGATTTTGCATTCACTACTCACGAAAAGACATTTGATATACAAATGTTCCATGGTGCTCTTTCCTTCTCGATTCACTCAAAGGACATCTTAGGATCCCATACATTTCTCCAACAAATAAAACCTTCCTGGGCAAAGGGGGATGGTTTTATCAAGCAATTCTGGGAACAAGTCTTTGATTGTGCATTGCCAGATTCCAGTAGTGAAGCAGAGTCTAGTGAAACATGCACTGGAGAGGAGAGACTGGAGTCTGTCCCTGCACCAGTATTTGAAATGAGCATGACTGACCATAGCTACAGTATCTATAATGCTGTCTATGCCGTTGCACATGCTCTGCACATCGCGGACTCATCTAGAAGCAAACACAGACCCATGGAGGATGGGGGCAGCCTGGCTCCTCTGAATGTGCCTGCTTGGAAGGTAATTACTCTTCACTGACAAAAACAGTCCCCTGCCATGCTTAAGGTTCAATATGTTGGTATGAGTGAGGAAATGGGACTTTTGAGTCTTTTTTTCTGGCCATCTGGGAGTGAGGAAGACACTTCGTTGTCATGGTCTCCTACCCAGTGAGGCTTCTCCCTCTCTCTACTCCTGAATTTCCCCTGTCTCTGGATTTTGATGCAACCATCTATACACTACATTAATACAGTAGGTATTCTCTTCCCATGGACTTGATTATAGACTTGGATGGCCAACCTCCAGGTACTAGCTGGAGATCTCCTGCTATTACAACTGATCTCCAGCCAATAGAGATCAGTTCACCTGGAGAAAATGGCCACTTTGGCAATTGGACTCTATGGCATTGAAGTCCCTCCCTTCCCCAAACCCCGCCCTCCTATGGCTCTGCCTCGATAACCTCCCGGCAGTGGTGAAGAGGGACCTGGCTGCCCTATTACTGACTCCTTGCCCTTCCAGGCTTTGCTCTTGTGTTCTTCTGGGAAGTAGGGTAGCTGCAATAGCTCTCTTCCCTTCTTTTTGTACAATGGAGTAGGAAAGGACTTTAATGTGAATTGCAGAGACCAGAATGACTGTATTTGAAATGAATTTATTAAACAATTTATTAATTTAATTTATTAAACAATTGAAATTGCAGACAGTATTTCTAGAAAAAAAAATGCTGAGCGAAGTCTACAGAAAAGCTGCTAAAATAACAACTCCCTAAGTGTTAAACAATCTGAATGATTAGAATAGGATAACGATTTGAGAGCAAAATTAAATCTATTGGCTTTAACCTCGACTCCTTGCTTATGCTCACTGAGGCAGAAGCTTTTCAAAGGATAAAATGCAGACTCTTAGATATAGGACTTCATGACCTAAACAGCGCTGCTAATAAAACATGCTCCCCGTCAAATTTAGGGGTACCTTTTGATGCTGATCAGCCCTCCCCATACTTATCTCACCTGTGTGATCCTTCTCAGCATAGACCCATTTCTCTGGCCAGATTTAATGTTTTGCCATCTGCACTACTAGAAGGTGGATTTCAGAAAATTCCTCTGTCTGACAGGCTTTGCCCTTGTGGCAACAATTATATTGAAAGGGTCGCTCATGTTTTATTTTATTGTAGTTTCTACACAGAATCTCACAAAGAACTTTTAAGCCCCCTATTGGTTAATAGACAGAAACTGAGATTCTTTTAACGTTTCCTATTTATTGAACAATCATTCGCCCCATATATTGGAGACAGTGGCACAGTTTTTAAAGTTTGTTTTAAAAGCCCCACAAACTGTTAATTAGATGGCAGTATCAACAAATAGTGCTATTTGATGTAACTGTCTTTTAACTATGCCATAAAGGGCACTTTTTAATATCTCCATTCCATTTGTACCCTTTGCGTATTATGTTTTTATCCCAATAAAGGAATGATGATGACTAGTAGACATGAATACTCCTCTCTTCCATGAACATGCCCACTCCCCTCTTAAAGACTTCCAAGTTGAGTTCCAGAATTTAAATATGTGTTGTGTAAAGAAATATTTCCCTCATGATAGAAATAGTCCCTCCTGAGAAAGGGAGCAAATAGTGGTAAGAGAAATTCATGACTAATCCCTGTTTAAAAGAGCTTCTTGCTTATTTGCAGATAGGGTGGCCAGTCCAAGGCCAGTAAATGTCAGGACTTTGCAAAGGGGTGGAGTCAAGTTTCAGTGATGGTACAAGATCACTTCTCTGAGAAAACCCGGAAATGACATCAACCCCCACCCCAGCATGATACTGTCAGAATTTCCCCAAATTTCTAAGGTAAAAGCCATGGAAATTATGAGACAATCCTAGAGAGTCATGGAGTATTTTCCTCCCACTAACCAGAGCACAAATCTAGAGATGGTGTTGAAAAATGAGAAATTACATATCACCACCTGGTAAGTTTTAACCTTCTGTCCAGGAGTTTTATCAACTCCCTTTCTAACCAGCCCCTGCAGACTTTTCTTCTTTTCCTGCTTCCTTTGACTTCCTGTGGCTCTACTGGCAAGGTTATGCCTATTGTTCTTCTGTTGGGTGTGTGTAAAGTGCCGTCAAATCGCAGCCGACTTATGGTGACCCCTTTTGGGGTTTTCATGGCAAGAGATTAACAGAGGTGGTTTGCCAGTGCCTTCCTCTGCACAGCAACCCTGGTATTCCTTGGTGGTGTCCCATCCAAATACTAACCAGGGCTGACCCTGCTTAGCTTCTGAGATCTGGCAAGATCAGGCTAGCCTGGGCTATCCAGGTCAGGGTTGTTCTTCTGTTAGCCAGGATCATTTGGGTATCTATGGCGCTGAATGCTGCTGGCCAACAAAATGCATTTTTTCACCTCTAAATATCTCAAGAGTGAAAAACCAACTACAAAAAACATTTTATTTGAATTCAGGGTTTCAAGGCATTTCTTCACATTGTAAAAAAGCATGATCAGCCTACCATTCACCATGAAGTCTCTGAAGAAATGCGGACTTTTCCCCTTGCTTCATCTACCATCTGATTACCTCTCCGACTCTGAACACATATACAGCTGCCTTATACGGAATCAGGCCACTGGAAGAAGCTCTCCAGAGTTCTTTCACATCACCTACTTCCTCACCTTTCAAATGGAAATGCTAGGGATTGTCACTGGTACCTTATGAACAAATGCTCAACGCTGAGCCATGGAGGTAGCAAAACCAAAATAGATCTTGTATAATACGTTTTTTTTATTATTTTCTCATTTTATACATCATATAAATCATTTTCCATTAATACTTAACAATATAAAATTGAATCCATAAAGATTTCTAATCTAAAAAAAATAACAAAGCATATTTGACTTCCCCTTCACTCTCTTCTGTCCATAATTAAATTGTATATACTTTTGCTAACAGTATAATCCCCCCTCTCAATTACTATATACGTATCTTGTTCTATCTAATTAATATATCTATAATCATCCAGATGTTTTCAATATACCAAATAAATGTGAGGGATTAAATCAAAGAGTATTCTTTAAGTTGACCCATTGAAAAATGTTTTTCACAATAAATTCTTCACACCTCCCACTCCCCCCAAAATTGTACATTATCGATCTGATTAATATAAGCAGTAAATTTCGCCAGTCTTTGATTCTAACAGATGTTTATATCTAGTCCATATTCTGTAAAGAGAGGATTTGACCATATGTTGCTGAACTGATGCGTGGATTTTAATTTTGTTATACCACAAATCGCCATGCCATCCACTTCTATTATCATAGCCCTCTAGGTCCAATAGTCTAGTATTTTTTAAATCCATCCAATCTTAGCCATACTAAAGCAGCCCCATCAGCATATAATTTAAAGTTTGGAAGTGCAAGTCCACCTCTTTCTTTAAGGTCTATCAGGTATTTGTATGCGATCCTCGGTTTTTTGCCTTGCCAGATAAAGTTCAATAAGTCTTTTCTCCAAGTATCAAAGTATTTTGCTTGAGATGTAATAGGCAAATTTTGAAACAAATAGCAATCTTGGAAGTACATTCATTTGTATCGTTGAAATACGACCCAGCAACGATAAATTCTTGTTTGTCCATATCATCATATCTTTCTTTATTTCTTCCCACAATTTAATATAATTATTCACAACCAAGCTCGCGTTTTTTGTAGAGATCCAAATTCCCAGGTATTTCACTTTTTTTCCCTTCTGCCAGCCCGTCATTGCAGTAAAATTTTGTTGTTCTAAGATACTAACATTTTTAAAAATCGTCTGTGTTTTTCCTGATTGATTTTAAATCCTGAGACTTTACCATAAAGATCCAATATCTCTTTCAACTTTATTATCGATTGATTGGGATAATCTAAAATCAATAACAAGTCATCCGCAAATGCTCTCATTTTGAATTCCTGTTTATTTATTTTCAAACCAGCTATATCTTTTGATTTTCGAATCTTGCAACATAGGGACTCCAGCACCAAAATAAAAAGCAGAGGGACCCTGTCTGACATTGATTCATTCACCAATATTTTTGCTTGTTTCTTAGTATATATAGCATCGATACCTCTTCTAAATCTTTCTCCAAAATTCATTATTTCCAGAGTTTTTTTCATATAGTCCCAAGAAACCATATCAAATGCCTTTTCTGCATCCAGGAAAACAAAAGCTGCCTTATGTTGAATATGATGTTCATAGTACTCCAAGGCATCTAAGAGTACTCTAATATTATCCTTAATTTGTCTTCCTGGTACAAAGCCTGCTTGGTCTTCATGTATCAAATCCACAATATTTTTTTTATTCTAGATGACAAAACTGAGGCATAAATTTTGTAATCCACATTGAGTAGTGAGATTGGTCTATAATTAGTTACTTTTTCAGGATCTCTTCCAGATTTGTGTATCAATGAAATAAATACATATGTCCATGTTTCTGGTACTATTCCTGTTTCCATTATCGAATTGCAAAGTGTCAAGAAAGGTTTCAGTAAGGAGAGTTTGAAGGTACGGTAAAACAAAGCAATTATACCATCCGGTCCTGGGGTTTTATCTGTTTTCTGCCTTTTGAAAGCTTCTTCTAGTTCAGTGATGGCGAACCTTTTAGAGACCGAGTGCCCAAACTGCAACCCAAAACCCACTTATTTATCGCCGAGTGCCAATGCGGCAATTTAACCTGAATACTGAGGTTTTAGTTTAGAACAGGGGTGGGGAATCTTTTTTCTGCCAAGGGCCATTTGCATATTTATAACATAGTTCGGGGGCCATACCGGGCGTAGATCTCCTGGTGTGTGTGTGTGGGGGGAAGCTAGGGTTGCCAGGTCCTCTTCACCACTGGCGGGAGGTTTTGGGGGTGAAGCCTGAGGAGGGCGGGGTTTGGGGAGGAAGACTGCACAGCCATAGAGCCCAATGGCCAAAGTGGCCATTTTCTCCAGGGGAACTGATGTCTATTGGCTGGAGATCAGTTGTAATAGCAGGAGATCTCCAGCCACCACCTGGAGGTTGGCAACCTTAGGGGAGGCTATGCAGAGAAGGCTTGGAGGGTGCCTCAGCTCCCCCAGGTCTTCCCCCTCCTCCCAGGTGGGAAGGCAGCCAGCGGTGGGCCCAGGCAACCAAGGTGCCAGGGGGGCGCTGCTTGCAGCCTGCGGTCGATCTGCAGGGAAGGAAAGAAGGAAGGAAGGAAAGAAAGAAGGAAGGAAAGAATGAAGGACAGAAAGAAGGAAGGAAGCAGGGAAAGAAGGAAGGAAAGAAGGAAGGAAAGAAAGTAGGAAGGAAGGAACGACAGAAAGAAGGAAAGAAAGGGAAGAAGGAAGGAAGGAAAGAAAGAAGCAAGGAAAAAAGGAAGGAAAGACAGAAAGAAGGAAGGAAGGAAGGACAGAAAGGAGGAAGGAAGGGAAGAAAGAAGGGAAGAAAGAAGGATAGAAAGAAGGAAGGAAGGAAGGACAGAAAGAAGTAAGGAAAGAAGGACAGAAAGAAGGAAGGAAGGAATGAAGGACAGAAAGAAGGAAAGGAGGAAGGAAGGGAAGAAAGTAGGAAGGAAGGAACAACAGAAAGAAGGAAAGGGAAGAAGGAAGGAAGGAAAGAAAGAAGCAAGGAAAGAAGGAAGGAAGGAATGAAGGACAGAAAGAAGGAAGGAAGGAAGGAAGGAAGGAAGGAAGGACAGAAAGGAGGAAGGAAGGGAAGAAAGAAGGGAAGAAAGAAGGATAGAAAGAAGGAAGGAAGGACAGAAAAGGTAAGGAAAGAATGAAGGAAGGAATGAAGGACAGAGAAGAAGGAAGGAAGGAAGGAAGGAAGGAAGGAAGGAAGGAAGGAAGGAAGGACAGAAAGAAGGAAGGAAGGAATGAAGGACAGAAAGAAGCAAAGGAGGAAGGAAGGGAAGAAAGTAGGAAGGAAGGAACAACAGAAAGAAGGAAAGGGAAGAAGGAAGGAAGGAAAGAAAGAAGCAAGGAAAGAAGGAAGGAAGGAAGGAATGAAGGACAGAGAAGGAAGGAAGGAAGGAAGGAAGGAAGGAAGGACAGAAAGGAGGGAGGAAGGGAAAAAAGAAGGGAAGAAAGAAGGATAGAAAGAAGGAAGGAAGGACAGAAAGAAGTAAGGAAAGAATGAAGGACAGAAAGAAGGAAGGAAGGAAGGAAGGAAGGAAGGACAGAAAGAAGGAAAGGAGGAAGGAAGGGAAGAAAGAAGGAAGGAAGGAAAGAATGAAGGACAGAAAGAAGGCAGAAAGGAAGCATGGAAAGGAGAGAGAGAGAGAGAGAGAGAGAGAGAGAGAGAGAGAAAGAAAGAAAGAAAGAAAGAAAGAAAGAAAGAAAGAAAGAAAGAAAGAAAGAAAGAAAGAAAGAAAGAAAGAAAGAAAGAAAGAAAGAAAGAAAGAAAAGGAGAGAGAAAATGGGGGAAGAGACAGAAAAAGAGGAGAGAAAGAATAGGAGAGTGACAGAAAAAGGAAGAAAAGAGAGAAAAGCCTTCACACACACACACAGCCGGCTCCCTGCGACCGGGCTTCAGCCTTCCCACCTCTCCTCCCCCCCACCCCCAAGTCCACAAAAGTCCTCCACCTGATCGGCTCCCACGCGGATGCCCCGGGAGGGAGCGATTGGCTTTTTCCTCTTCTTCCCCCCCCTCCCTCCCTCCCTCCCTCCCTCCCTCTCTCTGCGGCGCCCAAGAGAGGTTTCAACCCCTGTGCCACGCGGCGTGCCTTCCCGCCTTGGGGGAAGTGTCTTCCTCCCTCCCGCCTCCCGCCTCCTCTTGCCGATGGCGAGAGGGGGTTTAAAGGGGCCGCAGCGTTCCTGCACGCTGCGGCTTCAGAGAGGGCCGTGCTGCGCTGCGCTTCTCTGGCAGCTGCAGTGGAGCCCAGGCTGGGCCAGAGGCTCCGGGGGCTGCTTGGGCGCAAGTCCAGCCGGCTGCCACCGCAGCACGCCCCCCCCCCACCGCACGGGCCGCTCCCGCTCCCCGGCTCCGCTTCACAGGCCGCTCGGCTGGGCAGAACCGGGGCGGCGGCGGCGGCTCCTCTTGGCCGAGTGGGGGAGGCGCTGCAGGTGGCGGCCCGGCCTTCAGGGGCCTTTTGCAGCGGGCGGGCGGGCCCTGAGGGCGACTGCTGCCGGCTCGCCCGCTGTCCCCGCCCCCAATCCGTAGTCGCTGCGGACCGCCCGTGGCGCGGAGCCAGGCAAAGCCGCGCCTCGGCCCCTCGCCTCCAGCCCAGGAAGGGAAGGGGAAGGAAGGCTGCTTCCCCGGGGGGTGAGTGGAGGCGGCCAGGCGCGTGCCGGCAGAGAGGGCTACGAGTGCCAGAGTCGGCACGCGTGCCATAGGTTCGCCAACACGGTTCTAGTTCCTCCAAAGAAATCGGTTCATCAAGAAATTTCTGTTGAACAGTTGATAATTTTTTAATATTTGTGGAACATAAAAATTTCTCCATCTTTTTTATTGGTATTTCATCTTTTTGATAGAATAAAAAGATACAAATTCTTTCTGAATATCTGTTGTAGTATAAACAGGTCCTTTTACTGTTTGCAGTTTAGCTATAATCCTTTTTTGAAATGAGTCCTGAAGTTGAGTTGGCAGAAATTTTCCCGGTTTGTTTGCTTGTTCAAAATATCTTTGTTTTGCATATTTTAGATTTTTGTTCATTTCTTCAGAAACCACCATATTTAACTGGTGCTTAAGAACCTTAATCTTTTCCAGTATATTTTCCCATAAATCTTTTTGTACTTCCAAAATCAGATCTTGTTCTAATTTTTGTAAATCCCATAGTATGGTATTTATCAACTGCAACTGTTGTTTTCTCCATGCCACATTCTTTTGAATCATAAAACCCCTAAGCACTGCTTTAAAGGCATCCCATACAACATTTACGGTGGTTTCCCCATTCATATTGATTTCAAAATAATCTTTAATCGAAGTAGATAATTCCTCCAGTAGTTTCTGGTCTTTCGGTGTCTGGTTTGGCCCCGGCAACAGTCTCCAGGGAGAGCTCTCCCAGGAGAATCCAAGAATCGCTTTAAATTGGAGTGCAATAGCACACCAACCTGGTTCTAAATAGTGAGCTGGGATGCAGGAATTCCTCTGCTGCCTGAAGATAGCAGTAGGGCTGTCAATTCGGTTCGGCCCGAACTGAAAATCAGCCGAATTTCCCTTGATTCGGCGGTTTTTAGTTCGGGACGAACTGAACTCAAAACTGGCGGGCAACCGGGGGGGCCGAATTCAGTGAGTTCGGGAGTTCACGAATAAATTCGGCCAATTCGGGGCCGTCAGTAAGCAGCATAACCTTCAGTAAGCAGCATTCTCCTCCCCCGGCCAATCGGTGGCCAAGCTGGGTCTTCTTCTGGCCAATCAGTCAGGATTGAGTACTGGAGGAATCAGCTGATGTGCGGCCGGCCGGGGAAAGAGAGAGAGAGAGGGAAATCCTCATGTGTGTGTGAGGGGGTGCTTGTGCACATTCGCTCCTTTCCGTGGCTGCAGGGGGCGCATTTTTTGGGGTACTGACCCCAAACTTTCAGGGGATATTCAGACAGGTTTTTTTAAGAGACCACCCAAGTTTTGTAAACATTGGGTCAGGGGGTCCCGAGATATGGGCTCCCCCCCCTTTTTCTTTCCATGGCTGCAGAGGGCGCATTTTTGGGTGTGCCGACCCCAAACTTTCAGCGGAGCATCAGACTAGGCTTCTTAAGATACCCCCCAAGTTTTGTAAACATTGGGTCAGGGGGCCCCGAGATATGGGCTCCACCCCTTTTCCCTCTCCCCCCTTTTCCATTTTCGTGGCTGCAGGGGGCGCTTTTTTGGGGGTGCAGCCGCCAAACTTTTGTCATAGCTTCAGAGAATCCCTCTTAAGAGACCACCCAAGTTTTGTAAAGATGGGTTCAGTGGGGGCTGAAATATTGGCTCCCCCCCCTTTTCTCTTTCCATGGCTGCAGGGGGCGCATTTTTGGGTGTGCCGACCCCAGACTTTCAGCGGAGCTTCAGTCAAGGCTTTTTAAGATACCACCCAAGTTTTGTAAACATTGGGTCAGGGCCCCCCGAGATATGGGCTTTCCCCTTTCCCCTATTGGGATGAATGGATCACCCTCGAGAGATGCATACGTATGGATCTTATATTGGATACAAATGGAATCATATTGGATTACCCAGCCTCCCAGCCCCTCCTGCTGGAACAGAAGACAGCCACAGTAAGACCCCTTTGGGGGCTTTAATCTATATTTTTTCTTTTCTGTGAGTGTGTGGGGGGGGGAAGCAGAGTCTGTGTGTGTGTGTGGGGAGGGAGCAGTTTCTGTGGGTGGGGGGGGAAGCCAAAGGGGGCTTTTGCCGGTTCTGCCTGGGGTGTGCGTTCCCCCTTCAGTCTCTCTCTCCCTGGTTTGAGGGGGGGCTTCATTTTTATTCTTCAGGTTTTTCCTCATTCATAAGATCAGTTAGGTTATTTTGATGCTTGCTCAAAACTGGTTTTCAAATGGTGACTTAAAGAATGCATCTGCCTGGTCCCAAGTCCAATGCAAAAGGAGAAATTCCACCCCCTCCTGCTCATTATGCATAGCTAGCTGCCTCTGTCCCTTTCCATGGTATGCAAACTCCCAGGCATCAGGTGTTGCTATGCACTGTTGCAAAGGTGTTGCATTGCGTGCTTGTGTTGCTTTGCAGTTGTATTGTTTTGCAAAATTCTTCACACCTGCCCCGCCCTTTGCATGTTTGCAAAGGGGTTGCTCTGCCGTTGTGTTGCTTTGCAAAGTTCTTAGCACCTGCCCCGCCCTTGCTCTCATCAGCTGTTTGTCGGGCCGGGAGCTTTGTGCGTGGGCGGCAAGCTCTGCGGAGAGATACATATTAAGGGTGGGGGGACCCCTTTCAGGGCCCATATCTCAGCCCCCCCTGACCCAATCTTTACAAAACTTGGGGAGTCTTTCAATATACGTCCTTTGAAGCTCTGCTGAAAGTTTGGGACCTCTAAGCCCAAAAATGCCCCCCCCCAGAGCCAAGGAAAGGCGCGGTTGTGTTTTTAATGGCTTTATTCGGCCGAATTTTTTTTCCGAACTTTGAATTCCCGCCGAATTGAACGGATCCGAAGTGGGGGAGTTCGGACTTCGGCACGTACCGAAGCCACAAGGGCCAAATTCGGCCGAATCCGAACTGTACCGAATTTTTTTTTTTGACAGCCCTAGATAGCAGTGTGACTCCCATACTCTCCGAGGGAGCTTTTTTAATTCCCCGGAGGTGTGGACACTGTCCTGCTTGGCTTTTTGAGGGGAGAAAACATCGCCTTGGGCATATTCTTCGCTACCAACCTGGACCTCCAGCACCTATAAATATCCTATGAACTATTTAAGGAAAATATCTCACTCTCTGAAGTCTAAGTGAGTACAAGAAATACTTTTGATCTTACCGGGCAAACAAAGTCAATCGGGTGGCTGGTAACTCCAGGGACCTCTGCATACTCCCCCTCTCATTTCAACAAGCTTTCTTCTGTTAAAATAAGCCATCAGATAAAGTGGCAGGAACTCTATCAAATTGATCTATGGGTAGACACAACAACCTGAACTTTTCTGATTGACGTGAGAGGGACCAATCCAGTTGGGGCGTTTGAGGGGAAAGGAGGAATAAGCTCCTGCCTCCCCTTGGCCACCCTACCTTCTTCCTGGCCGCTCCCAGTTTGTGCCTTTTAACTTTCGTTTCTGCAATCTCCGGATGTGCTCTGCATAAAAGAAGAAGAAAAAGAAGAAGAAGAGGATCTCTCACTGAAAGGAGCATCAGGGGGAACCAGATTATAAAATTTCTATATTACACTAAAGAATCATCATGGCGAAAGTTATTTCATGGAATGTAAATGGACTTAATGAAAAAATAAAAAGAGCGAGAATTTTTAAATTGTTGCAAAAACAGAAATATACATTAATTTGTTTACAAGAAACTCACATTGCCAAAAAGGATAGAAAATATTTGGAGAGGAAAACACTGGGCCAAGCATTTGTTTCCTCATCTAAGACAAAAACCAAAGGAGTTGTAATTTATTCACATCTGAGTTTGAATCCTGAATTGGTGTATAAAGACGAAGAAGGCCGCATTATGATAATTAGGACCAAAATATAAGGTCAAAGAAAATTGGTGGTAGGAATTTATGCACCTAATGAAGGGAAGGATAAATTTTATGAACAATTACATGAAATCCTGTTACAACATGCTCAAGAACAGATTCTTTTAATGGGTGATTTTAATGGAATTACCTTCCCCCTTCTGGATAAAAAAACCGAGTTAAAATTGGGCAAGAAGGAACTCTTCCAAAGACCTTCGTCAGTATGATGACTGATTTACAAGATATTTGGCGAACAATGAAAACGACAGCTAAAGAATTTACTTTTTATTCAGCAAGACATGATTCACATTCTAGGATTGACATGATTTGGGCAAGTAAATCAATTTTTACACAATTGGTGAAAATACATATTATACCAAGGACTTTTTCTGATCATAACCCGATCTCATTTGAATGGAATAACCGACAAGTTTTAAGATGGAAGTTAAATGAAAACCAAAATAGATCTTGTTGGAAGCCTCCTCAACAGCATTCTGCAGAAACACCCTTAATCATACTTCATTCCTTTGTCTTTTAATTGGAAATGGAAGCTTACTCTCATGAACAAGCTAAATACTTGCATTCATAAAAATCTTCGGTCCTATGTAAAAATCTGTTGAAACAGCAATGTATCAGTGAGTATATTCCAACATGTCCAGTTGACTCCAGGCTCCTTAATGTTCTTTCTGTTTCTCTTTCTACTAAGCTCCACACACTTCTTCAGAGAATCGCTTTCAACAACAGTGCCGGAGATGAAGTGACCTTTAACAAACATGGAGAACTGAACAGTGGATTTCATATTACCAACTTGGTCACTTTTCCAAACAGGTCCTATGTCAGAGTCAGGATCGGGAGGCTGGATTCTCAAGTTCCACTTAGTCAAAGAGTTATCATCAACGAGGACAGAATTAAGTGGAACAGACATCTTGCGCAGGTGAGAAAACTTCTCCACTCTCTCTCAAAACTATACAAAACTCTGTCTCACTTAATGAAATAGATTGGCAGAAGCTTGAAGGAGAGCAAACAGAGTCCATGACATTTTAATCCATGAATTTTGCAAAGTAAGCACTTAATTATAGTATCACTGCAACATTTTAAACTTTGTTGGTCCCATCGTGCTTTGGATGATACACACTCTTTGAGATCTGAGATATTACTCTTCCATTACTTTCACAACTATTAGTGAAATTCAGAAGCAAATACCTCCCAATATCTTGTCGTTTCTACATTCTTGTTTTCTTCAATGACAGCTGCCTCCTTTATCTGTGTGTAATGATGACTGCAAGCCTGGTTACAGCAAGAAAAAGAAGGAAGGGGAACAATTCTGCTGCTACGATTGTGATCCGTGTCCAAAGGGGAAAATGTCAGACAAAGAGGGTAGGAAATGTTCTGATTCGTACTGCTCCTTTTGAAGATCCCCATATGTTTTGTAGACTAGTCACCTAAATGTAGGGAACTTAACATCTGGATTTTGGGGAAACATGAAAAAGCTTCTTGGTATTGAGCATTCCTGTGCATTGCTCCATTTATTTCCAAAGATTGCCTTAATACTTTTGAGAAATAGTGGGAATTCAGTTCTAAAGAAAAAAGAACTCCTGGGCAGCAGGAGGGTGTAATTCTGTTTTAAGGAAAGAGACAACCAGGTAAGAAATTGAGAAGTGTCACCACGAACTCCACAAATCATAAAGTTCCCACCATAGAATTCACAATGTCATTTCAGCATCTGTCAAAAAGCTCAAAGGCTAGCATTGGTCCTTAGGGATTTTTTTTATATTAGGATAAGTTTACAAAGCTGAATTAATCAAAAGTTGCACATACAAGGTTACTTAAGATCTTAGAAAATGTCCAGTTTTCATATGATGAAAGTGTCTAAATAGGTTATCTTCTCCTTTCAGACATGGATTCGTGCATGACATGCTCTGAAGGTCATTATCCAAACCTGGGACAAGATCAATGCATTCCCAAGATTCCAAATTTCCTGTCCTTTTCCGAACCCTTGAGCATGATTTTAGCCTTTTTGGCTCTCTTCCTTTCTCTGATCACAGCTCTGGTGCTCTCCATCTTTGTCAAGTACAAGAACACCCCCATTGTTAAAGCCAACAACAGGAGCCTCACCTACTGTCTACTCATCTCTCTCCTTCTCTGCTTCCTCTGCTCCTTGCTCTTCCTCGGAAGGCCTAACAAGGTGACCTGCCTCCTCCGACAAACGACTTTTGGCATCATCTTCTCAGTTGCCGTTTCTTCTGTCTTGGCAAAAAGGTAAGAAATTGTCATGGTCATTCTGGCATTTATAGCCTCTAAGCCAGGAAACATTTTTCGAAAGTGGGTGGGGAAACAATTGGCATGGTATATTGTTATCTTTTGCTTCTTTGTTCAAGTTGGCATTTGTGCTGTTTGGCTGGCATCTTCTCCTCCATTCCCAGATGTGGATATGCATTCACTCAGTAGAGAAATCATCGTGCAATGCAATGAAGGGTCATCCCCAATGTTTTACTGTGTCTTGGGCTACATGGGCTTCCTGGCCTCAGTCAGTTTCATGGTGGCTTTCCTCGCCAGAAAGTTGCCTGACAGTTTCAACGAAGCCAAGTTCATCACCTTCAGCATGTTGGTCTTCTGCAGTGTTTGGCTGTCCTTTGTCCCCACCTACCTCAGCACTCAAGGAAAAGACATGGTGGCCGTGGAGAACTTCTCCATCTTGGCTTCCAGTGCTGGCTTGCTAGGCTGCATCTTTTTCCCCAAATGCTATGTCATTATCCTGAGGCCTGAGTTGAACAGAAGAGAGCAGCTGATCAGGAAAAAGCATTAAACCAGGGGTGTCAATCATAAGGCCCGAGGGCTGGATCCAGCCCCTTGAGAGCTCTTATCCAGCCCGTGAACCAGCTGAGGCAGCCACCACCACCCACTCTCAATTTTGGCTGGCGAGGCAGGTCCTGGTCTGACCTAGTGACATTATTTCATGTCCGGTCCTCATAACAACTGAGGTCGACATCCCTGCATTAACCCCTTCAATCAGCCATCCACGTGTTCTGCAGCTATATCTTTATCTGAATATCAAATGTGGCAATTTTGTTTTCTGACTTCAGTGAAATCCATGACCTTTTCCCTGACGTTCTTGTGTGATAGGCATCTAAGACACATTTGCAGGGTCTCTCTGGGCCTAAGTTCCCAGGGGGGAAGATAGGAATAATTTTACATTTGAGTGCTTTGTTCTTGGAAGCCTCAAAAATAAAATGCTGGCTCAGGATTTTCGATGAGAGAGAATGAAAGAGAGTACTTAGAGTCCTAACCAGCCTTATTTCTGGCATCCCTCTTCTTGCATAGCTTCGCTAAAGACAAAGGTTGCCAGGTACCCCCTTGCATAGGGTTGCTAACCTCCAGGAGGTGGAGGTTATTACAACTGATCTCCAGGTGACAGAGATCAGTTCCCCTGGAGAAAATGGCCACTTTGGCAATTAAACTCAATGGCATTGAAGTCCCTCCACCCCCAAAATCTCCTCTTATTTTCCAACCCAGACCTGGCAACCGTACCCTTGCAACCCTTGGGAAGTGGTGGAACCTACTTGCAGGAAACTGGGGCCCAGGCCTCTATCATTGGACATGCCATTTTTACCATACAGTTCTGCTCAAATACCAGATCATCCACGTGGTTGTCAGTGACATGATGATTAGAGTTGCCAACCTCCAGGTACTAACAACAAAATAACTTATGCTGAATTAACAATGTTCCAAACCAAACAACAGCACACAGGCTCAGCTTAACTTAAACAATTTATTAGCTTATTCTAAAGGCATCAATACTAACAATTACAATACTAACCATAACCCCTCCTATAACCATCCACTCATACCATAAACTAATCCCCACTGTACTAGTGCAGTACAGAAAAATACATCGAAAACACACTGAATAATAAATAATAAAGTCTCTCAAATGAAAGTAATAGAATTACTAGGGGAAAGTTTTTTCACCACTGATTAATGACAAAAGTGGCGCTGGAGACAGATAAGTTCACTGCTGGTGTAGTAAATCAAGTCGAAGCTTGTCTCCCAATGAGAGAAGATGGTAAATCAAACCGCAACTGGCAGAGCCCAATCCGTACGCCACCTCTAGATCAGTGTGCGTTTCGCCAGCTTCATCAGCTGGTTTGTCTCCTCTAAAAAGACATTTTTAGAGATTAAAAGTTTTCATATCCTTCACAAGGAACGTAAGAACATTAACTGGTTGACATATCTTCAACGAAAATCTTGTTTTAAACAAGACAGTTCAAAAACTGGAGTTATGAGAGACTTAACAGAGTTTGAAACAATTATAACCAAGAACAATCAACACCTCTTAGGGAAAATTTATAAGTTGCTACTGAAATATGATACAGAAACCGAGCAGGTTAAAATTAATATGATAAAATGGATGAAGGATTCTGGTGAAATGACAACCATGGAAACATGGGGAAAACAGTGTACACAAGAACTAAAATACACTGCAAGTCAAGAAGTAAAAGAAAACTAGTACAAGATGTATTATAGATGATACATCACCCCCAATATGATCTCTCATATGCAACAAATGAATAAGCAGAAGGGGGCATGTTGGAAATGTCGAGAAACAGATGGTTCTTTCTTTCATGTTTGGTGGACATGCCCGAAACTACAATCATATTGGGAAAAGCTCCATGGTGAGATCCAGCCAATGCTTAATTTAAAACTCAGTCTGGATCCGAAACTTTTTTTATTGAGCATAGTACCACCAGACTTACCAGCAAAACACAAAGACTTGCTTAAATATGCCACAACGGCAGCAAGAGTTGTCCTTGCAAGGAGATGGAAACAAACGACTCTACCAGAAGTTGGCAAACTGAAAGAAAAGATGTTAGAATATGCAAACATGGCTAAAATGACTTATTTGATTAATTCAAACAACACGCAAAATGTCGAGCAATTTAATGAGAAATAGTTACCATGGTACACTTATATGTCCTTAATTATTTAGATTTAGCTCAATACCTTTTTTTTACGTGAGTAGATGTTTTCTTCATGTATAAATGCATTTGGTTTACCTTAATAATGATCAACCGTTAGAGAAACTGAAACTATGGTGTATCTAAAATGCTATTCTTTATGTATAAATATATCGGGTTTACCTTAATAATGATTAACCTTTGGAGAAATTGAAACTATGGTATATCTATAACGCTATTTTATTTTTCGTTCTTTTTTCCCCCATGTTAGTGGCTGCCTAATATGTTTAAGAATATATCTGATTACTTTTTAATTAAGTATGAACAGGATAGAAACCAATATATTGAATGAGCTTTAGCAAGCATAATTCCAATTTATGCATGTATATTATTGACTGAGATAATACTGTCTATTGCAAACGGATGCAAAATTTCCATCCCTCCCTTTTCTTCCTTCTGTACCCCATAAAAACACAATAAAAACTTATCAATAAATAAATAAATAAATAAAAAGACATTTTTTCTGGCAAATTGCTTATGTTTGACACAAGTACCCACGGGTGAAAACACCTCTGTAAACAAACATATACATCCATACTAGCATAATAGCACTGACAATACCCATCTCCGTTATGACAGTTTATATTAATTCTAATAAATCACAAGCTTACCACAAAATCAGAGAACACTGGACCGCCGAGGGTTCCTATCGCTTCTACAAGAGGTTTGATAATTCTAGCCACCTCCCCTTGGTCTTTTATCATGCTAGTGAATTCCCAGCTGTGATGCATTATCAGTGCCCCTTCTCAATTAAAGGGACAGAAATATTTGCACGACTATTATCACTAAACTTAACCATTCAAAATCTTTTTTTTTAAAAAAAACTTTTTGTAACTTACCAGGGCAATACCTATATGCACAAGTATTACAGAAAACAGGAGAGATCAAATTCAGTATTCAAGCCAGCGGGCGATAGGTTCTTAAAAAGGAATATATATTTCATTTCTTGTCTAAGAATCTTTTTGACATCCTGCTGATAAAACTTTCAGGGTTTATACTGCCAAACACCAAAGAAAAGTAGATCATTGTCCGAATGTCCCTTCTTAAGATAGTGTTCAGTAAGGGGCTCGTCTAATACTCTCACGTTCTGTGTTAGCCAATGTGTAGTTGTATTGGTCTGAAGGAAGACCCAATGTACATAAGTGAACACAAACAATGGCATAAACCACATTTTGCGAGGAACAATTGGTGAAATATTTAAGTTTGAATTTGAAATTAGAAGAAGATGAACTTACTTCCTTAACCGGGAGGCTAAAATTGCAAACCGTGCATGCGCCACATTTATGATGGCCAGGAATGTTAACCCTTTGTCTCCTTTTTGAAAGGTCCAATTTTACCAAATGATTTTTTAAGGACTTGTCCCTGTGATACCCATTGCCTGGACTCAATTGATCATATTCTGTTGGTCTGCCCTCTATATGAAACACCCCGTGGGAAATGGTTAAAAAATTGGCTTCTTTCCAAATATCACCAATCTACCCAAGCAAAACGTCAATTTTTATTAAATGATTCCGATCTGGAGGTTATTGTAGATGTTGCCAATTTTCTAGAGGATGTGATGAAAGTTCAAAAAGCCCAAAGTCTGGAATTTCTATTTTTGGTATTTACTGGCCTATGTTTTTACCTTAAAGACTGGATATTTTATGGACCCTCTGTAACAATTGTAATATTACTTATTTCCATTAAAGGTTTTTCATTCATTCATGCCATGGGAAAAGCTCTCGCATCGCCCCACGAAACAGGCAGGAAGGAACCACAGGCAGGACGGCCCCTCCAGGTGAACCAGAGGGAATCCATTTTTCTGTGACCCCGTTCGAGTGTCTGCAGAAGCCATTTCACAAGGAACAACCAGACACATAGCCAGCATTCCCCCCCTTCCATCTGCATGACTAATGACTCATTGGAAGCCTCCGATATCAGCAACGAAAGATTGCACTACCAGCACTGCGAAAGAACTAGCCCAGACACAACCACTCGTACCTTTGTCTATCCCATCAACGATCATTTCCTGAGTCTCCTGGAATTGTGCTAAGTCAATAGGTTCAGGTTAGCCCATCCAACTCACCCATCACCCCACCCTAGCAGCAGACCATTTAAAGTCTTTTGTCTTCTTTTGTTCAATGTGGGAACCACAATGGGGTAATCCCATCAATCCTCACCCCAGAAGAGTATAACTGGGGTCGCTCTCAGCCATAAGCTACCTTCTTTCTCCCCTCTCTTACTTGCTGTCACTCTGCAGGTGTAGGTTTTGCGCAGCCCAACACACTTTCCCTCCAGACATGCCAGCCAAGCCCTGGGAACCCCTTGCCCCCATTTTTCTCTTGCATAGTAGCTGCACGGAACCCAGGATGCCCCCTCTACAGGATCAGGTGTAGTATTACCCCTCTTCAAAGGGAAACTGTCACATTGGCGAACATCTCTTCTCTACCACTTTTTATGCTGTAAGTTGTGTGTGTGTTTTCTGAGAATCTGTTTTGTTTGTGTGTGAACATATAATCAAGTAAAAACCTTTTTGAATTTAATTCCATTGCTTCCGCCTTATTCTTTGAATTTTGGAACGGACTCCCATAGGCACAGGTTAGATCCCTGTTTAGTTATGCCTTTTTGCTAGTTATTGATCTGCTAATTCCCCATATAAAATCATAACTGAGCAATTTGGCTAACAAAACCTGGCCCAGGATCTCTTGATTTCTTTCCTTCTGTGCTATTTGTTGCTGTATCATGTTTGACTTTGCAAACTACTTTGAAAAGGTCGTCTGGACAAGTGGTGCAAAAAATTTTTTCTAAATACATGAATTCACTCAAGGAGAAGTTGTTCACACTACTTGCTTTGTTACTTCCTTTCAGAGATTCCTGATATGTTTTTTTTTTTAATTGGATTGCATCATGGGTGGGCAGAGACTCTGGTGGTTATTCTGAGTTCAACATTCCAGCTACTGGGACAGAGAAGCTGGGATCAGATTAGACAAATATTTTTGCTTCACTAGTTCTGCAACTAATTACACCAGAACAATATTAACAGTCTTCCATGGGAGATTATCTTCACTATAATTATCAGTATCACTGTCATTATTTCACCCAGTCACTCAATATCTCTCAAGCAGCATACAAAGTAGACAGTTGGGACATGAGAGATGAGGTTCCTACATCCACCGTTGAAAAGAGTGTTGGAAGAGTCAGGCGCCATCTGAGCCGACCTCTTGAAACTAGGCAGAAGCTAATGGTGATGGCTATAGAGGTGACCCAGGAGAATCCATGTGAAGGGAGAGGTGCTCTTTGATTTCACATGTCAGAGTCTGAGATGTTGCTGCTTATCCAGATGCTGCTTCCTTGGGTGGTGTACAAAGTACATAGTATGAAGTGCACCAGAACCAATCCTGATCACATTCCATATCAATGGTATCAGCCAGGTGAAATCCTGGTTGGTGGAATGGTAACTCATATTGGTTGTTCTACATATGAACCTGAATATGAGCAGAACCCCTCAGTGGAATTCATTGCTCCTCTAATTGGGTAAGGAATTCATTGTTCCTCTAATTTAGAAATGATGATAATGGTGTCTGGTTTTATTTTAGCAATTCTGTATACTTGCAAAATGGAACAGGCCACTAAGTATTGTGGCTACCAAAATGAAACACTTGTGTTTCATGACACAAAGATTTTTCTTATACCAGTGACAGGGCCCATTGCTTCATGAATAATTTAGGAAATGAATGCACAGTTTCAGTTATCGTATCTCTACACTGAGCCTTTCTAGATCACAAGGTGCATGGAAAGAGGTAGTGATTATATTTTTAAAAACTATTTCACTAAATATACATCCCTCCACTCATGGACTATTTTGAGGAAGGTTAGTTCTACAAAGGGGATGCTAAGAATTGAAAATAAAGTAATTAAGAGAGAACTAATATTTGAAAAATATACAAACTTTTGAGAGAATGCCAGTCCAATGAAGATGCAACAATATTTATATTACACAAGAGGCTTGTGAAGTTTATTAGCACTGAATAAGCCAAGTGTGACACCAGTAGCCATACATTTCATCTCTCAGGTTAAAATCTCTTCTAGTTTAGAAAAGAGGCATATGAGGGAAGATGTTAAAGAGATCAAAGACAGTTTGGACAAAACAGAATGTCTTCACAATAGTAAAACTCAGTATTACTAAATGAAATTGGATGGTAGTACATGGAGAACAGAGGGAGGGCACTACGATATAGATCTCGTAAGCTAAACAGGGTCCGTAATTGGAAGGGAGGCTACCAAAAGAGATTTGGCAGAGGAAGGCAATAGCAAACCACCTCTGCTTCTCACTTGCCTTGAAAGACCTTTGCTGCTGTCACCATAAATCAACAGTGACTTGACAGCACTTATACACATACTGTACATAGGACAAATATAAGAAAGTAATTCTTAACAAAACATACAGGATTTGCTGACGCACACTATGCAGAAGGATTATATGTCTTTAAGGGAGTTAAACAAATTTTTGGCTCTATCAGGGGCTAGTTGTTTTGCTAAGTAACAGGAACCTCCAGTATCCACTTGAACACCAGTCCTAGGTGGGCAGTGGGAATGTCTGATGGCTCATTGTCCTGCTTGTGAGTTTCCAAGTAGCATTGTGGTGTGGGGAAGGAACAGTATTGCAGATGGGCCATTTCTCTGATTTAGCTGGGGCCTTATTGTGTTCTTAGATCCATCTGTGGCCAATACAGAAGTCGTACATTGAAGCGTTCTCTTCTCAAACAATAACTGATTTTCATTGCAGCCTGATAACTAAGTTCTACCAGCACATCCTCGCCTTGGTGTTTGCCATCCATGAGATCAACAAAAGCCCCAGTATATTGCCCAATGTCACTCTTGGGTTCCACATCTATGACTCCACCATGGATCCGAAATGGACTTACAGGACCACCCTGGACCTCCTCTTCACATCACTTGAACTCGTCCCAAACTACAAATGCGGCACCCAGAAAGAAGTGATGGGTGTCATTGGGGGATATAGTTCTGATACCTCATTAGACATGGCCATTCTCTTGAGTCGTTACAAGATCCCACAGGTATGATCAGAGAATGGTGATGTTTTGGACTTTCACAAATCTCACATGTAGGTTGATCCCCCTTCCTGATCTCCTGTCAAGGGCTGCAAAAAGTAAGAACTATAAGCAAAAAATAGGGGTAGAGCAATGTTCAATTGCTTTGGGGTGTGATATGGGTCTTGAAATGATCGTTGTCAGGAAGGACTCCAAAGGATGTGTTGAATACTCGATTTAAATATGTTGAAATGATTGGGGTTGTTACAGTTTTTTATTCTGTTCAATGCACGGGCGCTGATTTGATCTGTGGACCAAGTCCATCCGTCTACAGGATGATCCATCTACTGGATGATCCATACTAAGTAGTATGAACGCTGCTCCTGTTATGGTAACTATTCAAAGTGGAAGAAAATAAGGATTACAGGGAAAAGGTAATGTGATGGATGATAGTTGTCATGAAGGATTCCCAAGGAAGTGTGTTGAATATTCCATTTGAATACGTTTCGCATGCTCAGATTATGAACAACATCCTTTGAAGAAAACATTTTTCTTTTTACTCTGAATCCTCTTTTGAACCCCAAGGCAAGAGGTGTCTGGATAGAAAATTAATTATTAATTTTATCTCAGGGGATTTTATTGGGATGATTTAGCTTATGGTCTTGAGGTCGATAGAGCTGTTTCATTAAAGTGAAGCTTCCTGACTCCAGTTTCCACATCTGGGGGGGGGGTCTGAATGGTGTGAGTGGAAGTCATGATCAAAAGTGGGGGAAATAACAAAGGGAGATTTCCCCATTTTGATCATATGCTCCAATTTTTAAATATGTATTTTAAACATGCTCTTCTTGAACCCTATCTGTTTAATGCCAGAATCTTGACCATAAGAAAGAGCACTGCTGTATTTGACATGGAATATAGCACTGCATTAAATGGCATATTGAAAACAAGGTTCTGGTTCACCCATTGAAATTAGTCAAAAGTAATTGCCAGATTTGCACGGAAGGTTGCTTGTGAAAACTCCGTCCCCATCTCTGTGGGGCAAAGAAGGGCATAGGCAGAAAAGAAATGATACCCACAAAAACCCCCAAAGGTCAACAATATTGACGAGGTTTTAATGCTGCTCATCTCAACAGGGATATCTCCTTGATTGGGAAGACGAATTCATTTGACAAATCAGTAACAATTCATACAGCTCAACACAAGGAACAATGAATTTGAATCCAAGGGAAGAAATTTTTGTCACCATTTATTAGGATTCTTCCATCTCTCCACTCTATGCATAAATGAGCACACAGTTATTCTCCTGACCGCCTTTATACCTGTGCTTTTATGTCTGTACACACAGCATGAATGCAGAAGCCATCTAATGTTCAACAAAGGACTACATGAAATTTCTGGCTGAAAATGGTAATTAGGAAAAAAAGGAGATGCCCTGCTAAACTCTATTCTATACTCTCTGGCTCTCAATCTAAATCCTTTTCTATGGAACTAGACTGGACTATTGCAATGTGTGGTACTTGAAGAATGTTTGGAAGCTGTAAAGAGCTGTGGCTAGATAGATGGTTGGAGCCAGCAACCAGGACATGTGAGCCTAACACTATAGCAATTACACGTGGTAACAATCCACTCCTGAGCCTAACCCAAGGGGTGTGTTTTGTTTTTAAAAGCCCTACGTGACTTGGGACCAGGGTATCTTCTCTAAAATGATCCTGGCCAAAATTAAGATTGCAGGGAGAGACCCTCCTGACTCCTACCAATCAAGGAAGTACGTCTAGTACAAGCTGTTTTTTTGAAAAATGGAACCTTTATTATCATTACGTAAAGGTTAAATGATAGAAGAGTGCGGGTGTTAGAAGCTTAGAGTTGCTTTCACAATTTTTTTTATCTTGAGAAAAACGACCTGTGCAGGCCAGGTAGTAAGAAATGGATATTTATATTTGTTCATAATTTAGTTTAACATACAAAGGTTTAATAGTGTGCAGTAGAACAACTGATGTTAAAAGGCTAGAATTGAAAAAATCTTGATATTTCTATAAATTATATTTCTATGTTGGGTTAACTGTCTTGACTTATGTAGGCCATGCAGCCATGTAACATTCATACGTATAAGTATTTTTTTTCTTTATCTGAATTGTTCTATTTTTTGAATGTCCCCCTTCCTGTATTTTCCCTACCCCTTTGCTCCATTTTAAAAATAAAACATTTTTAAAAAGGAAGTACATCTAGTGCGCATATAAGAGAAGGTCTTTTCAGAGGCAGCCCCGCGATTATGGAAGGACCTCCCTGGGAGATTCACCTGGCCCCCTCGGTTTCAGTCTTTTCATAGCAGCTGAACACAGTTTTATTTAGGACTTGTTTGATTGATTTAGTCCTTTATTTACTGAGATTTAAAATGGTGTTCTTTTATGTATTTTTATAACACTTGTTTCGTTCACATTATCAGCCACCTTAAGTTCTGCAAGGTGAAAAGGTGGCTAATGAATAAAACAAACATTTTAAAAACTGCTACAGGTTGCAGACAAGTTTACTAGCAGCAACAGAAACAATGCAGACCAAAAGAACATATCTGGAAAGCAGAGCTTTATTTTATGCAATTTAAGGTGTGGTTACAGCATAATAGGTTCAAGATGTGGGGTAACATTTAAAGACCTTTCGAAACAAGAAGGTGATGAATAGAGTTGCGTGTTCCTATTCTCCTTCTGAACCGTGATTTTTTTTCTGCTTTTAGTTTTCGTGCCGCTCGCTTCAATCAGAAGTGGATAACCCAACCACTTTCCCTTCCTTTTACCACATGTTCCCTAAGGAAGCCCTTCAGTATGAGGGAATTCTCCAGTTACTTTTGCATTTCGGCTGGAAATGGGTTGGGCTCATCACTCTGGATGACGAAGGTGGAGACCATTTCTTGCAGGCATTGGAGCCGATGCTCTCCAGCAATGGAATCTGTGCGGCCTTCATAGAAAAGGCTACAACAAAGGTCCAGTGGGATGACATAGGTTTTATGACCAAATACTATGGCAATAATAAAGCAGATTTCCTGGACAGCAAAGCCAATGCAATTGTTTTACATGGAGAAAGTGGAACATTTATGTGGCTGGCAGCAGTTACATCTTTACCCACACACATAAATACCCCAGCAGGTTCTGATTATGGGATGAGAACCTCTGCAGGAAAAGTGTGGATTACCACAGCCCAGATTGATTTTGCATTCACTACTCTACAAAAGACAATTGATATACAAATGTTCCATGGTGCTCTTTCCTTCTCGATTCACTCAAAGGACATCCTAGGATTCCATACCTTTCTCCAACAAATAAAACCTTCCTGGGCAAAGGGGGATGGTTTTATCAAGCAATTCTGGGAACAAGTCTTTGATTGTGCATTGCCAGATTCCAGTAGTGAAGCAGAGTCTAGTGAAACATGCACCGGAGAGGAGAGACTGGAGTCTGTCCCTACACCAGTCTTTGAAATGAGCATGACTGACCATAGCTACAGTATCTATAATGCTGTCTATGCCATTGCACATGCTCTGCACATTGCGGACTCATCTAGAAGCAAACACAGAGCCATGGAGGATGGGGGCAGCCTGGCTCCTCTGAATGTGCCTGCTTGGAAGGTAATTACTCTTCACTGACAAAAACACTCCCCTGACATGCTTAAGGTTCAATATGTTGGTATGAGTGAGGAAATGGGACATTTGAGCCTTTCTTTCTGGCCATCTGGAAGTGAGGAAGACACTTGTGTAGTTGTCATGGTCTCCTACCCAGTGAGGCTTCTCCCTCTCTCTACTCCTGAATTTCCCCTGTCTCTGTATTTTGATGCAACCATCAATACACTACATTAATACAGTAGGTATTCTCTTCCCATGGACTTGATTATAGACTAGGATGGCCAACCTCCAGGTACTAGCTGGAGATCTCCTGCTGTTACAACTGATCTCCAGCCGATAGAGATCAGTTCACCTGGAGAAAATGGCCACTTTGCCAATTGCACTCTATGGCATTGAAGTCCCTCCCTGCCCCAAACCCCGCCCTCCTCTGCCTCTGCCTCTGCCTCGAAAACCTCCCGCAGTGGCGAAGAGGGACCTGGCTACCCTATTACTGACTCCTTGCCCTTCCAGGCTTTGCTCTTGTGTTCTCCTGGGAAGTAGGGTAGCTGCAATAGCTCTCTTCCTTTCTTTTTGTACAACGGAGTAGGAAAGGACTTTAACGTGAATTGCGGAGGCCAGAATGACTGTATTTGAAATGAATTTATTAAACAATTTATTAATTTAATGTATTAAACAATTGAAATGGCAGACAATATTTCTAGAAAAAAAATGCTGAGCAAAGTCTAAATAAAAGCTGCTAAAATAACAACAACTCCCTAAGTGTTAAACAACCTGAATGATTAGAATAGGCTAACGATTTGAGAGCAAAATTAAATCTATTGGCTTTAACCTCGACTCCTTGCTTATGCTTACTGAATCAGAAGCTTTTCAAAGGATAAAATGCAGACTCTTAGATATAGGACTTCTGCCATGAAAGTCTTCCAGGGGAAAGTGATCCCTCAACTCACGTTTGGGTCGCAGATATGCCTCTATAACAGTTTTCACAAATTAGAAGTAGTCCAGTCAAAATTTCTCAGATCCGTATTCGGTTTCCCTCAATGTATTTCAAATGCACTTATTAGACTGGAAGCCGGGATGGTACCATTAGAAACACGAGCCTGGTACCATGCCATTTTTTATTGGTTAAAGATGAAATTGTCCTCATCTGGTTTAACTCCCCTAATCTTTGTAGATAATTTCTCCTCAAGATGGATTAATCTAACCGAGGATAAACTCCAACATTTAGGTTTATCAAGTACAACTCTTCTAAATCTTGGCTATCAAGGAGCAAAAACAATAGTCAAACAGAGGCTTTGGGACATTGCCCTTCAAGATGACAGATCAAGGGCTTACTCGGTCGCAGTAGTGGAGAACCGTAAAAAAATTTCAGCCCCTCCAAATTATCTCTATACCTTAGAACACCCTAAATATCGGAGAGCCTTCACCTTAGCATGTTTTAATGCCCTTCCATCTGCTCTTCTTGACGGGAGGTATGCCAGCCTCCCTTACGAATTCCGCCTCTGTCCATGCCAATCTGGAATGGTGGAAAGGGTTGAACATGTGCTATTACACTGCCCATTTTATCAAGACATACGCAAAACGCTCATTGATCCAATTTTGTCTAGCTTCCCAGATAGAGACAGAGTTCGCTATACCACTTTATTATTAGATGATTCTGTTAAAGATATTACCTATCAGGTTGCGAGATTCAGTGCTAGGGCATGTGCAATAAGGCAGAAGAAGCTGTTAAAGTGACTTTTACATCAAACAGACTATTTTACCAAGAGCTGTTGTAACTAAATTTATGATTTATTGAGCAAATATCAGACATTCTGTTTTAATTATTATGATATCTCTTTCTGTAAAAACTGGTCTTTGACAGTAATAAACAAATGATGATGATATAGGACTTCAATACCTAAACAGCGCTGATACTAAAACATGCTCCCCATCAAATTTAGGGGTACCTTTTGATGTTTATCAAATCTCCCCATACTTATCTCACCTGTGTGATCCTTCTCGGCATAGAGCCATTTCTCTGGCCAGATTTAATGTTTTGCCATCTGCACTACTAGAAGGTGGATTTCAGAAAATTCCTCTGTCTGACAGGCTTTGCCCTTGTGGCAACAATTATATTGAAAGGGTCGCTCATGTCTTATTTTATTGTAGTTTCTACACAGAATCTCGCAACAAACTTTTAAGCCCCCTGTTGGTTAATAGACAGAAACTCTCAGATTCTTTTAACGTTTCCTATTTATTGAACAATCATTCGCCCCATATATTGAAGATGGTGGCACAGTTTTTAAAGTTTGTTTTAAAAGCCCCATAAACTGTTAATTAGATGGCAGTATCAACAAATAGTGCTGTTTGATGTAACTGTCTTTTAACTATGCCTTAAAGGGCACTTTTTAATATCTCCATTCTTTTAGTATCCTTTGTGTATTATGTTTTTATGCCAATAAAGGAATGACGAGGAGGAGGAGGATGACTAGTATCCATTTTTACTAGTAGATATGAATACTCCTCTCTTCCATGAACATGCCCACTCCCCTCTTAAAGACTTCCAAGTTGAGTTCCACAATTTAAATATGTGTTGTGTAAAGAAATATTTCCCTTATGATATAAATAGTCCCTCCTGAGAAAGGGAGCAAATAGTGGTAAGAGAAATTCATGACTAATCCCTGTTTAAAAGAGCTTCTTGCTTATTTGCAGATAGGGTGGCCAGTCCAAGGCCAGTAAATGTCAGGACATTGCAAAGGGGTGGAGCCAAGTTTCAGTGATGGTGCAAGATCACTTCTCTGAGAAAACCCGGAAATGACATCAACCCCCACCCCCTGCATGATACTGTCAGAATTTCCCCAAATTTCTAAGGTAAAAACCATGGAAATTATGAAACAATCCTAGAGAGTCATGGAGTATTTTCCTCCCACTAACCAGAGCACAAATCTAGAGATGGTGCTAAAAAGTGAGAAATTGCATAACACCACGTGGTGTTATAACACCACTCCTCTGTCCAGGAGTTTTGTCAATTCCCTTTCTAACCAGCCCCTGCAGACTTTTCTTCTTTTCCTGCTTGCTTTGACTTCCTGTGGCTCTATTGGCAAGGTTATGCCTGTTATTCTTCTGTTGGGTGTGTGTAAAGTGCTGTCAAGTCACAGGCGACTTATGGTGACCCCTTTTGGGGTTTTCATGGCAAGAGATTAACAGAGGTGGTTTGCCAGTGCCTTTTTCTGCACAGCAAACCTAGTATTCCTTGGTGGTCTCCCATCGAAATACTAACCAGTGCTGACCCTGCTTAGCTTCTGAGACCTGGCGAGATCAGGCTAGCCTGGGCCATCCAGGTCAGGGTTGTTCTTCTGTTAGCCAGGTTCATTTGCATATCTATGGCGCTGAATGCTGCTGGCCAACAAAATGCATTTTTTCACCTCTAAATATCTCAAGAGTGAAAAACCAACTACAAAAAAAAAACATTTTATTTGAATTCAGGGTTTCAAGGCATTTCTTCACATTGTAAAAAAGCATGATCAGCCTACCATTCACCATGACGTCTCTGAAGAAATGCGGACTTTTACCCCTTGCTCATCTACCATCTGATTACCTCTCCGACTCTGAACACATATACAGCTTCCTTATACGGAATCAGGTCACTGGAAGAAGCTCTCCAGAGTTCTTTCACATCACCTACTTCCTCACCTTTCAAATGGAAATGCTAGGGATTGTCACTGGGACCTTCTGAATGCCAAACAAATGCTCAACGCCAAACCATGGAGGTAGCAAAACCAAAATAGATCTTCTTGGAAGCCTCCTCAACAGCATTCTGCAGAAACACCCTGCATCATACTTCATTCGTTTGTCTTTTAATCGGCAATGGAAGCTTATTCTCACAAACAAGCTAAATACTTGCATTCATAAAAATCTGCCTAGAAGAAAGTAATCTAAAAATCTGTTGAAACAGCACTGTATCAGTGAGTACATTCCAACATATCCAGTTGACTCCAGGCTCCTTAATGTTCTTTCTGTTTTTACTAAGCTCCACACACTTCTTCAGAGAATCGCTTTCAACAACAGTGCCGGAGATGAAGTGACCTTTAACGAACATGGAGAACTGAACAGTGGATTTGTTATTACCAACTTGGTCACTTTTCCAAATGGGTCCTATGTCAGAGTCAGGATCGGGAGGCTGGATCCCCAAGTACCACTCAGTCAAAGACTTATCATCAATGAGGACAGAGTTAAGTGGAACAGACATCTTGCGCAGGTGAGAAAACATCTCCACTCTCTCTCAAAACTATACAAAACTCTGTCTCACTTAATGAAATAGGTTGGCAGGAGCGTGGAGGAGAGCAAACAGAGTCCATGAAATTTTAATCCATGAATTTTGCAAAGTAAGCACTTAATTATAGTATCACTGCAACATTTTAAACTGTGTTGGTCCCATCATGCTTTGGATAATACACATTCCTCTTTGAGATCTGAGATATTACTCTTCCATTACTTTCACAAGTATTAGTGAAATTCAGAAGCAAATTCCTCCCAATATCTTGTCGTTTCTACATTCTCGTTTTCTTCAATGACAGCTGCCTCCTTTATCTGTGTGTAATGATGACTGCAAGCCTGGTTACAGCAAGAAAAAGAAGGAAGGGGAACAATTCTGCTGCTACGATTGTGATCCGTGTCCAAAGGGGAAAATGTCAGACAAAGAGGGTAGGAAATGCTCTGATTCATATTGCTCCTTTTGAAAATCCCCATATGTTTTGTAGACTAGTCACCTAAACGTAGGGACTTAACATCTGGACTTGGGGGAAACATGAAAAAGCTTCTTGGTATTGAGCATTCCTGTGCATTGCTCCATTTATTTCCAGAGATTGCCTTAATACTTTTGAGAAATAGTGGGAATTCAGTTCTAAAGAAAACAGAACTCCTGGGCAGCAGGAATGTATAATTCTGTTTTAAGGAAAGAGACAACCAAGTAAGAAATTGAGAAGTATCACCATGAACTCCAAAAATCCCATAAAGTTCCCACCATAGAATTCACAATGTCATTTCAGTATCTGTCAAAAAGCTCAAAGGCTTGCATTGCTCCTTAGGGGTTTTTTATGTTAGGACAAGTTTACAAAACTGAATTAATCAAAGGTTGCCCATACAAGGTTACTTAGGATCTTAGAAAATTTCCAGTCTTCATATCATGAAAGTGTCTAAATAGGTTCTCTTCTCCTTTCAGACATGGATTCTTGCATGACTTGCTCTGAAGGTCATTATCCAAACCTGGCACAAGATCAATGCATTCCCAAGATTCCAAATTTCCTGTCCTTTTCCAAACCCTTGAGCATGATTTTAGCCTTTTTGGCTCTCTTCTTCTCTCTGATCACAGCCCTGGTGCTCTCCATCTTTGTCAAGTACAAGGACACCCCCGTTGTTAAAGCCAATAACAGGAGCCTCACCTACTGTCTACTCATCTCTCTCCTTCTCTGCTTTCTCTGCTCCTTGCTCTTCCTCGGAAGGCCTAACAAGGTGACCTGCCTCCTCCGACAAACGACTTTTGGCATCATCTTCTCAGTTGCTGTTTCTTCTGTCTTGGCAAAAACTGTTACGGTCATTCTGGCATTTATGGCCTCTAAGCCAGGAAACATTTTTCGAAAGTGGGTGGGGAAACAATTGGCATGTTATATTGTTATCTTTTGCTTCTTTGTTCAAGTTGTCATTTGTGCTGTTTGGCTGGTATCTTCTCCTCCCTTCCCAGATGTGGACATGCATTCACTCAGTAGAGAAATCATCGTGCAATGCAATGAAGGGTCAGCCACCATGTTTTACTGTGTCTTGGGCTACATGGGCTTCCTGGCCTCAGTCTGCTTCATTGTGGCTTTCCTTGCCAGAAAGTTGCCCGATAGTTTCAATGAAGCCAAGTTCATCACCTTCAGCATGTTGGTCTTCTGCAGTGTTTGGCTATCCTTTGTCCCCACCTACCTGAGCACTCAAGGAAAAGCCACGGTGGCCGTAGAGATCTTCTCCATCTTGGCCTCCAGTGCTGGGTTGCTGGGCTGCATCTTTTTCCCCAAATGCTATGTCATTATCCTGAGGCCTGAGTTGAACAGAAGAGAGCAGCTGGTCAGGAAAAAGCATTAAACCAGGGGTGTCAAACATAAGGCCCGAGGTGTGAATCCAGCCCCTTGAGAGCTCTTATCCAGCCCATGAACCAGCTGAGGCAGCCACCACCATCACCCCACTCTCAATTTTGGCTGGCGAGGCAGGTCCTGGCCCGACGAAGTGACATTATTTCATACCCGGCCCTCATAACAATTGAGGTCGACATCCCTGCATTAACCCCTTCAATCAGCCATCCACGTGTTCTGCAACTATATCAGCAATTTTTAGGTTCAATCAGCTCCTAGTTGCCCTCAAGGGGCTTGTCTCTTTGAAGGTACCTCTCTGGGCTGTATCGATTCTCAAGTAATGGATTGCTTGAGAATTGATACAGCCCAGAGAGGTACCTTCAAAGAGACAAGCCCCTCAAGGGCAACTAGGAGCTGATTGAGCCTAAAAATTGCTGATGAAGCCCCTACGGGCGAAAACGCGGAAGTACAATCCGGAAGCTGTTCCTTTCTATTCTTTTTGGCTGGGAAGATTTTAATCTCAGCGAACTGTTCCATATATATAATTAGCCCTACAGATTTCTTTCCTTCTATGCTATTTGATGCTTTATTATGTTTGACTTTGCAAACTACTTTGAAAAGGTCGCCTGAACAAGTGGTGCAAAAATGTTCTAAATAAATGAATTCACTCAAGGAGAAGCTGTTCACACTTCTTGCTTTGTTACTTCCTTTCAGAGATTCCTGATATTTTTTAAAAAATTGGATTGCATCATGGGTGGGCAGAGACTCTAGTGGTTATTCTGAGCTCAACATTCCAGCTACTGGGATAGAGAAGCTGGGATGAGATTAGACAAATATTTTTGCTTCACTAGTTCTGCAACTAATTACACCAGAACAATATTAACAGTCTTCCATGGGAGATTATCTTCACTATAATTATCAGTATCACTGTCATTATTTCACCCAGTCACTCAATATCTCTCAAGCAGCCTACAAAGTAGACAGTTGGGACATGAGAGATGAGGTTCCTACATCCACCGTTGAAAAGAGTGTTGGAGGAGTCAGGCGCCATCTGTGCCGACCTCTTGAAACTAGGCAGAAGCTAATGGTGATGGCTATAGAGGAGACCCAGGAGAATCCGTGGGATGGGAGAGATGCTCTTTGATTTCATATGTCAGAGTCTGAGATGTTGCTGCTTATCCAGATGCTGCTTCCTTGGGTGGTGTACAAAGTACATAGTATGAAGTGCACCAGAACCAATCCTCAACACATTCCATATCAGTGGTATCAGCCAGGTGAAATCCTGGTTGGTGGAATGGTAACTCATATTGGTTGTCCTTCCTTTGAACATGAATATGAGAAGAACCCCTCAGGGGATTATGAATGTTATCCAGTGTAAGGAATTCATTGTTCCTCTAACTTAGAAATGATGAGGATGTCTGGTTTTATTTTAGCAATTCTGTATACTTGCAAAATGGAACAGGCCACTAAGTATTGTGGCTACCAAAATGAAACACTTGTGTTTCATGACACAAAGATTTTTCTTACACCAGTGACAAGGCCCATTGCTTCATGAATAATTTAGGAAATGAATGCACAGTGTATGCACAGAGAATGCTCTACACTGAGCCTTTCTAGATCATAAGGTGCATGGAAACAGGTAGTGGTTATATTTTAAAAAAAAATTTCACTAATTATACATCCCTCCACCCATGGACTATTTTGAGGAAGTTTACGTCTACAAAGGGGATGCCAAGAGTTGAAAATAAAGTAATTAAGAGAGAACTAATATTTGAAAAATATACAAACTTTTGAGAGAATGCTAGTCCAATGAAGATGCAACAATATTTGTATTACACAAGAGGCTTGTGAAGTTTATTAGCACTGAATAAGCCAAGAGGTTAAAATCTCTTCTAGTTTAGGAAAGAGGCATATGAAGGAAGATGTTAAAGAATCAGAAATAGTTTGGACAATGCAGAATGTCTTCATAATAGTAAAGCTCAGTATCACTAAATGAAATTGGTTGGTAGTACATGGAGAACAGAAGGAGGTCATCACGGTATAGCCCAATCTTGACAGATCTCGAAAGCTAAACAAGGTCAGTAATTGGAAGTAGGGCTGTCAATTCGGTTCGGCCCGAACTGAAAATCAGCCGAATTTCCCTTGATTCGGCGGTTTTTAGTTCGGGAGGAACCGAACTCAAAACTGGCCGGCAACCGGGGGGGCCGAATTCAGCGAGTTCGGGAGTTCGCGAATAAATTCGGCCAATTCGGGGCCGTCAGTAAGCAGCATAACCTTCAGTAAGCAGCATTCTCCTCCCCCGGCCAATCGGTGGCCAAGCTGGGTCTCCTTCTGGCCAATCAGTCAGGATTGAATATTGGAGGAATCAGCTGATGTGCGGCCGGACGGGGAAAGAGAGAGAGAGAGGGAAATCCTCATGTGTGTGTGAGGGGTTGCTTGTGCACATTCACTCCTTTCTGTGGCTGCAGGGGGCGCATTTTTTGGGGTACAGACCCCAAACTTTCAGGGGATATTCAGACAGGTTTTCTTAAAAGACCACCCAAGTTTTGTAAACATTGGGTTAGGGGGTCCCGAGATATGGGCTCCCCCCCTTTTTCTTTCCATGGCTGCAGAGGGCGCATTTTTGGGTGTGCCGACCCCAAACTTTCAGTGGAGCATCAGACAAGGCTTCTTAAGATACCCCCCAAGTTTTGTAAACATTGGGTCAGGGAGTTCCGAGATATGGGCTCCACCCCTTTTTCCTCTCCCCCTTTTCCATTTTCGTGGCTGCAGGGGGCGCTTTTTTGGGGGTTCAGCCCCCAAACTTTTATCATAGCTTCAGAGAATCCCTCTTAAGAGACCACCCAAGTTTTGTAAAGATGGGTTCAGTGGGGGCTGAAATATCGGCTCCCCCCCCTTTTCTCTTTCCGTGGCTGCAGGGGGCGCATTTTTGGGTGTGCCGACTCCAGACTTTCAGCGGAGCTCCAGTCAAGGCTTTTTAAGAGACCACCCAAGTTTTGTAAACATTGGGTCAGGGGCCCCCGAGATATGGGCTTTCCCCTTTTCCCTATTGGGATGAATGGATCACCCTCGAGAGATGCATACATATGGATCTTATATTGGATACAAATGGAATCATATTGGATTACCCAGCCTCCCAGCCCCTCCTGCTGGAACAGAAGACAGCCACAGTAAGACCCCTTTGGGGGCTTTAATCTATATTTTTTCTTTTCTGTGTGTGTGTGGGGGGGGGAAAGCAGAGTCTGTGTGTGTGTGTGGGGAGGGAGCAGTTTCTGTGGGTGGGGGGGGGAAGCCAAAGGGGGCTTTTGCCGGTTCTGCCTGGGGTGTGTGTTCCCCCTCCAGTCTCTCTCTCCCTGGTTTGAGAGGGGGCTTCATTTTTATTCTTCAGGTTTTTCCTCATTCATAAGATCAGTTAGGTTATTTTGATGCTTGCTCAAAACTGGTTTTCAAATGGTGACTTAAAGAATGCATCTGCCTGGTCCCAAGTCCAATGCAAAAGGAGAAATTCCACCCCCTCCTGCTCATTATGCATAGCTAGCTGCCTCTGTCCCTTTCCATGGTTTGCAAACTCCCAGGTGTCAGGTGTTGATTTGCACTGTTGCAAAGGTGTTGCATTGCGTGCTTGTGTTGCTTTGCAGTTGTATTGTTTTGCAAAATTCTTCACACCTGCTCCGCCCTTTGCATGTTTGCAAAGATGTTGCTTTTCAGTTGTGTTGCTTTGCAAAGTTCTTAGCACCTGCCCCGCCCTTGCTCTCATCAGCTGTTTGTCGGGGCTGGGAGCTTTGTGCGTGGGCAAGCTCTGCTGAGAGATACACATTAAGGTTGGGGGGGGACCCCTTTCAGGGTCCATATCTCAGCCCCCCCTGACCCAATCTTTACAAAACTCGGGGAGTCTTTCAATATACGTCCTTTGAAGCTCTGCTTCAAAGCCCAAAAATGCCCCCCCCCCAGAGCCGCGGAAAGGCGCGGTTGTGTTTTTAATGGCTTTATTCAGCCGAATTTTTTTTCCGAACTTTGAATTCCCGCCGAATTGAACGGATCCGAAGTGGGGGAGTTCGGACTTCGGCACGTACCGAACCCACAAAGGCCAAATTCGGCCGAATCCGAACTGTACCGAATTTTTTTTTTTTTTTGACAGCCCTAATTGGAAGAGAGACCACCAAAAGAGATTTGGCAGAGGAAGGCAACAGCAAACCACCTCTGCTTCTCACTTGCCTTGAAAGACCCTTGCTGCGGTCACCATAAATCAACTGTGACTTGACAGCACTTATAAACATATATAGGACCAATATAAGAAAGTAATTCTTCACAGAGCATATGGGATCTGCTGACGCACACTATGCAGAAGGATTAGATGTCTTTAAGGGAGTTAAACAAATTCTTGGCTCTATCAGGGGCTAGTTGTTTTGCTAAGTAACAGGAACCTCCAGTATCCACTTGAACACCAGTCCTAGGTGGGCAGTGGGAATGTCTGATGGCTCATTGTCCTGCTAGTGAGTTTCCAAGTAGCATTGTGGTGTAGGGAAGGAAAAGTATTGCAGATGGGCCATTTCTCTGATTTAGCTGGGGCCTTATTGTGTTCTTAGATCCATCTGTGGCCAATACAGAAGTCGTACATTGAAGCGTTCTCTTCTCAAACAATAACTGATTTTCATTGCAGCCTGATAACTAAGTTCTACCAGCACATCCTCGCCTTGGTGTTTGCCATCCATGAGATCAACAAAAAACCCAGCATCTTGCCCAATGTCACTCTTGGGTTCCACATCTATGACTCCACCATGGATCCGAAATGGACTTACAGGACCACCCTGGACCTCCTCTTCACATCACTTGAACTCGTCCCAAACTACAAATGCGGCACCCAGAAAGAAGTGATGGGTGTCATTGGGGGATATAGTTCTGATACCTCATTAGACATGGCCATTCTCTTGAGTCGTTACAAGATCCCACAGGTATGATCAGAGAATGGTGATTTTTTGGACTTTCACAAATCTCACATGTAGGTTGATCCCCCTTCCTGATCTCATGTCAAGGGTTGCAAAGAGTAAGAACTATAAGCAAAAAATAGGGGGGGTGAAGTATGTTCAATTGCTTTGGGGTGTGATATGGCTCTTGAAATGATAGTTGTCAGGAAGGATTCCAAAGGATGTGTTGAATATTCGATTTAAATATATTGAAATGATTGGGGGTTGTTACAATTTTTTATTCTGTGCAATGCATGGGAACTGATTTGATCTGTCGACCAAGTCCATCCATCCACAGGATGCTCCATCTACTGGATGATCCATTCTAAGTAGTATGAACGCTGCTCCTATTACAGTAACTATTCAAAGTGGAAGAAAAGAAGGATTACAGGAATAAGGTAATGTGATGGATGATAGTTGTCATGAAGGATTCCCAAGGATATGTGTTGAATATTCCATTTGAATATGTTTCGCATTCTCAGATTATGAACAGCATTCTTTGAAGAATTTTTTTTTCTTTTTACTCTGAATCCTCTTTTGAACTCCAGGGCAAGAGGTGTCTGGATAGAAAATTAATTATTAATTTTATCTCAGGGGATTTTATTGGGATGATTTAGCTTATGATCTTGAGGCCAATAGAAATGTTCCATTAAAGTGAACCTTTAATATATCTTATGGTGCAATGAATGGTGCTGATTTGATTGTGGATGAATTCCATCCATTTACTGGATGATCCATTCTATGAACAGTGCTTCTAATGGTAGCTACCGAAAATGGAAGAAAAGCAGGATTGCAGGGGAAAGGAAATGTGATGGATGATAGTTGTCATGAAGGATTCCCAAGGATGTGTGTTGAATATTCCATTTGAATGTTTTGCATTCTCAGATTATGAACAGCATTCTTTGAAGAAAACATTTTTCTTTTTACTCTGAATCCTCTTTTGAACACCGAGGCAAGGGGTGTCTGGATGGAAAATTAATTATTAATTTTATCTCAGACGATTTTACTGGGATGATTTAGCTTATGGTCTTGAGGCCAATAGAGATGTTCCATTAAAGTGAAGCTTCCTGACTCCAGTTTCCACATCTGGGTGGGGTCTGAATGGTGTGAGGGAATGTCATGATCAAAAGGGGGGGGAAATAACAAAGGGAGATTTCCCCATTTTGATCATATGCTCCAATTTTTAAAATATGTATTTTAAACATGCTCTTCTTGAACCCTATCTGTTTAATGCCAGAATTTTGACCATAAGAAAGAGCACTGCTGGATTTGACATGGAATATCGCACTGAATAAAATGGCATATTGAAAACAAGGTTCTGTTTCACTCATAGAAATTATTCAAAAGTAATTGCCAGATTTGCATGGAAGGTTACTTGTGAAAACTCAGTCAGCATCTCTGTGGGGCAAAGAAGGGCATAGGCAGAAAGGAAATGATACCCACAACACACACACACCCCTAAAGGTCAACAATATTGACGAGGTTGGAATGCCACTCATCTCAACAGGGATATCTCCTTCATTGGGAAGACAAATTCATTTGACAAATCAGTAACAATTCATACAGCTCGACACAACGAACAATGAATTTGAATCCAAGGGAAGAAGTGTTTATCACCATTTATTAGGATTCTTCCATCTCTCCACTCTATGCATAAATGAGCACGCAGTTATTCTCCTGATCACATTTATACCTGTGCTTTTATGTCTGTACACACAGCATGAATGCAGAAGCCACCTAATGCTCAACAAAGGACTACATGAAATTTCTGGCTGAAAATGTTAATTAGGAAAAAAAGGAGATGCCCTGCTAAAGTCTATTCTATACTCTCTGGCTCTCAATCACCCTCTAAACCCTTTTCTATGGAACTAGACTGGACTATTGCAGTGTGTGGTACTTGAAGAATGTTTGGAAGCTGTAAGAGCTGTGGCTAGATAGATGGTTGGAGCCAGCACCCAGGACATGTGAGCCTAACACTATAGCAATTAAACTTGGTAACAATCCACTCCTGAGCCCAACTCAAGGTGTGCGCTTTGTTTTTTAAAGCCCTACATGGCTTGGGACAAGGGTATCTTCTCTAAAATGATCCTGGCCAAAAATTAAGATTGCAGGGAGGGGCCCTCCTGACTCCTACCAATCAAGGAAGTACATCTACTATGAGCTGTTTTAAAAAACAAAACAAAATGGAAACTTTATTATCATTACGTAAAGGTTAAATGATAGAAGAGTGTGGGTGTTAGAAGCTTAGAGCAAGTTAAAGTACCATGTCTCACGTTACGTTCTGTAACATTTTGCAGAAGTGCACTACTACTCCAGCGTTTCAGTACTCGCATGGTGAAAGTGTGTTCCATACATCTGTTATATGCAACTGACCTATCCACAGATATGCAGGGCTGGGGGGGGGTGTTACTGGATGACAAAAGCGAGCATCGCTCACAACTCAGTAAGAGCTATAAGTAATATAGGTAAGATCCACTCTTCGTGGCAAAGAAAAGAGAACTGAGGGAGTAGTGCCCCTCATCCTGACCATGGGATCATTTTAGTGGGGAAGCGCCAGAGAGGGGGAGGTCTATTGGAAATCTTTGAAAATCTTTTTCACTGCTAGCCTGTGCACACCGTCCCAATGTGGGACTGCACGGAAGTCATGACAGTGAACCTGTACTTTCCAACTGCTGCTTTACAGTCAGTAGCCTCACAGAAGTTTGTGGGGCTTATGGCTGGCTTTGTGAATAGTTTTTAGGTAGCTGAAGGATGAGTAAATACAGCCCTAGATGCAGCTGCACAGTTTACTGTGAAAACTACTGTACTCGACCTCTAGCTTTCCACTTCTGACTCCGTGTACGTCATCTAATACAAGAATTCCCAAGCACTTTGTGACAGAAACCCTACCAGAAGCCATATCAAATTTATAGCATTCACTGACAAGTCAAACTGCTCCAAGCGCAGTCGCTACTTTCTGGCACCAAAACTGAGGCACTTATTCACCATTCCCAAACCTTGTTCTTCAGGCTGCCGTTCCTGACCTTTGAGTCTCTGTTGACCCTTCTGCAGCACCTTCCATGTAAGGTGGTACATGTTTCAGTACTACAGTATTTGGGGAAAAAATCATATTTTTATCTTGAGAAAAATGACGTGTGCAGGCCAGGCAGTAAGAAATCTGTTATATGCAACTGACCTATCCACACATAAGCAAGGCTGGGAATATATATATATATATATATATATATATATATATATATATATATATATATATATATATATATATATTCATAATTTAGTTTAACATACAAAGGTTTAATAGACTGCAGTAGAACAATTGATGTTAGAAGGCTAGAATTGACAAAATCTTGATATTTCTATAAACTATATTTCTATGTTGGGTAAACTGTCTTGAGTTATGTAGGCCATGCAGCCATGTAACATCTATGCACATAAGCAATTTTTTTCTTTATCTGAATTGTTCTATTTTTCGAATATCCCCCCTTCCTGTATTTTCCCTACCCCTTTGCTCCATTTTAAAAATAAAACATTTTTTAAAAGGAAGCACGTCTGCTGGGCATATAAGAGAATGTCTTTTCAGAGGCAGCCCCATGATTATAAAAAAACCTCCCTGGGAGATTCACCTGGCCCCCTCTCTTTCAGTCTTTATGAAGCAGCTGAACACAGTTTTATTTAGGACATGTTTGATTAATTGTGTCCTTTATTTATTGAGATTTAAAATTGTGTTCTTTTATGTATTTTTATAATACTTTTTTTGTTCACATGATAAGCCACCTTAAGTTCTGCAAGGTGAAAAGGTGGTTAATGAATAAAACAAACACTTTAAAAACTGATACAGGTTCCAGACAAGTTTCCTAGCAGCCATAGAAACAATGCAGACCAAAAGAACATGTCTGGAAAGCAGAGCTTTATTTCATGCAATTTACGTTGTGGATATAATAGGTTCTAGATCTGGGGTAACATTTAAAGACCTTTCGAAACCAGAAGCGGATGAATAGAGTTGAGTATTCCTATTCTTCCTCTGTAACATGATTTTCCCCCCTGCTTTCAGTTTTCCTGTGGCTCACTTGAATCAGAAGTGGATAATCCGGCCACTTTCCCTTCCTTTTACCGCATGTTCCCTAAGGAAGCCCTTCAGTATGAGGGAATTCTCCGGTTACTTCTGCATTTTGGCTGGAAATGGGTTGGGCTCATCACTCTGGATGGTGAAGGTGGAGACCATTTCTTGCAGGCATTGGAGCCGATGCTCTCAAGCAATGAAATCTGTGCGGCCTTCATAGAAAAGGCTACAACAGAGGTCCAGTGGGATGACATAGATTTTATGACCAAATACTATGGCAATAATAAAGCAGATTTCCTGGACAGCAAAGCCAATGCAATTGTTGTACATGGAGAAAGTGGAACATTTATGTGGCTGGCAGGAGTTATATCTTTACCCACACACATAAATACCCCAGCAGGTTCTGATTATGGGATGAGAACCTCTGCAGGAAAAGTGTGGATTACAACAGCCCAGATTGATTTTCCATTCACTACTATACAAAAGACATTTGATATACAAATATTCCATGGTGCTCTTTCCTTCGCAATTCATTCAAAGGACATCCTAGGATTCCATACCTTTCTCCAACAAATAAAACCTTCCTGGGCAAAGGGGGATGGTTTTATCAAGCAATTCTGGGAACAAGTCTTTGATTGTGCATTGACAGATTCCAGTAGTGAAGCAGAGTCTAGTGAAACATGCACCGGAGAGGAGAGACTGGAGTCTGTCCCAGCACCAGTCTTTGAAATGAGCATGACTGACCATAGCTACAGTATCTATAATGCTGTCTATGCCATTGCACATGCTCTGCACATCGCAGACTCATCTAGAACCAAACACAGAGCCATGGAGGATGGGGGCAACCTGGCTCCTCTGAATGTGCCTGCTTGGAAGGTAATTACTCTTCACTGACAAAAACAGTCCCCTGCCATGCTTAAGGTTCAATATGTTGGTATGAGTGAGGAATTGGGACTTTTGAGCCTTTTTTCCCGCCTATCTGGGAGTGAGGAAGACACTTAGTTGTCATGGTCTCCTACTCAGAGAGGCTTCTCCCTCTCTCTACTCCTGAATTTCCTGTCCCTGGATTTTGATGCCACCATCTATTCCCTACATTAATGGGTATTCTCTTCCCATGGACTTGATTATAAACTAGGGTAGCCAACCTACAGGTACTACCTGGAGATCTCCTGCTATTACAACTGATCTCCAGCCGATAGAGATCAGTTCACCTGGAGAAAATGGCCACTTTGGCAATTGGACTCTATGGCATTGAAGTCCCTCCCTGCCCCAAACCTGCCCTCCTCTGCCTCTGCCTCGAAAACCTCCCGCCAGTGGCGAAGAGGGACCTGGCTACCCTATTACTGACTCTCTGCCCTTCCAGGCTTTGCTCTTGTGTTCTCCTGAGAAGTAGCTGCAATAGCTCTCTTCCCTTCTTTTTGTACAACAGAGTAGGAAAGGATTTTAATGTGAATTGCGGAGACGAGAATGACTGTATTTGAAATGAATTTATTAAACAATTTCTTAATCTAATTTTTTAAACAATTGAAATTGCAGACAGTATTTCTAGGGGAAAAAATGCTGAGCGAAGTCTAAAGAAAATCTGCTAAAATAACAACAACTCCCTAAGTGTTAAACAGCCTGAATGATTAGAATAGTGTGGGGAGAATTCTGCAAATTCTCTCCCTTGAGCTCTTTAATGTTTGGACTCCTCTGCCTGCTACTTACCAAAGCAAAGCCAGAGAGTGTAACAGGACACCACAAACCATGTTCTTAGGACAGTCTCAGACCACACATTCATAGCAGTAAAGCATATAGGTTTATTGAACTTACAAAGGTTTAAGGCAGAGAGAAGAATAATACTTAGACAGATTTAACAACATCCCACATAGATACATAGACAAACAAACAATAACAAAGGCCTTTGGGTCACTTCCAAAGAGAGAGACAGAGATGGCATTCATTCAAAGGGTCTGTGGTCTCTCCATGGAAGGACAAAGAAAGGATATTTGCACTGTCCTTTTTATAAGCTGGATCATCAGGAGATGGTCTCAAATGACCCCTCCCTCTCACATTCTTTAGGAACTGAGTTTTCACAAATCATGACTAAAATTGTTCAGAAATACCTTGTTCCATAATAATTCTTTCAGTGTCCGGGTCTGTTAACTGATTGTCCTGTCCATCCATCAATGTTCCAAAACAATCTCCTCCCTTATCCCTTAAGTGGACAGATAATTTGTTGTCTGTTTTAATGACCTTAGTGTTATAAACATAAATTTGGGGCATCGGATGTGCTGTGGGTGATTAACTGCTAGCAATGCAAATCTCCGGTTAATTTCTAAGGTCAGGAACCCAATGGAAAAGTCAGCTAAAAGGGTGCTTTCTGAAAGCCTTAGCCAGGTTTCGTGTGACTATAGATTATAATATTAAGGTATGCATGTGCTTATTTTTTTAACCCAAACTCATTTAATATAAACTAATATATTTAATATGAATTAATGTTCATTACAAAAAATTTCTCACGACAAATACGATAACGATTTGAGAGCAAAATTAAATCTATTGGCTTTAACCTCGACTCCTTGCTTATGCTTACTGCGGCAGAAGCTTTTCAAAGGATAAAATGCAGACTCTTAGATATAGGACTTCAAGACCTAAACAGCGCTGCTAATAAAACATGCTCCCCATCAAATTTAGGGGTACCTTTTGATGTTTATCAGCCCTCCCCATACTTATCTCACCTGTGTGATCCTTCTCAGCATAGAGCCATTTCTCTGGCCAGATTTAATGTTTTGCCATCTGCACTACTAGAAGGTGGATTTCAGAAAATTCCTCTGTCTGACAGGCTTTGCCCTTGTGGCAACAATTGTATTGAAAGGGTCGCACATGTCTTATTTTATTGTAGTTTCACCACAGAATCTCGCAACGAACTTTTAAGCCCCCTGTTGGTTAGTAGACAGAAACTCTCAGATTCTTCTAACATTTCCTATTTATTGAACAATTGTTCGCCCCATATATTGGAGACGGTGGCACAGTTTTTAAAGTTTGTTTTAAAAGCCTGCCAAACTGTTAATTAGATGGCAGTATCAACAAATAGTGCTATTTGATGTAACTGTCTTTTAACTATGCCATAAAGGGCACTTTTTAATATCTCCATTCCATTTGTACCCTTTGCGTATTATGTTTTTATGCCAATAAAGGAATGATGACGACTAGTATCCATTTTTACTAGTAGACATGAATACTCCTGTCTTCCATGAACATGTCCTCTCCCCTCTTAAAGACTTCCAAGTTGAGTTCCAGAATTTAAATATGCGTTGTGTAAAGAAATATTTCCCTCATGATAGAAATAGTCCCTTTTGAGAAAGTGAGCAAATAGTGGTAAGAGCAATTCATGACTAATCCCTGTTTAAAAGAGCTTCTTGCTTATTTGCAGATAGGGTGGCCAGTCCAAGGCCAGTAAATGTCAGGACATTGCAAAGGGGTGGAGCCAAGTTTCAGTGATGGTGCAAGATCACTTCTCTGAGAAAACCCGGAAATGATATCAACCCCTACCCCCTGCATGATACTGTCAGAATTTCCTCAGATTTCTAAGGTAAAAACCATGGCAATTATGAGACAATCCTAGAGAGTCATGGAGTATTTTCCTCCCACTAACCAGAGCACAAATCTAGAGATGGTGCTAAAAAGTGAGAAATTACATATCACCACCTGGTAAGTTTTAACCCTCTGTCCAGGAGTTTTATCAACTCCCTTTCTAACCAGCCCCAGCAGACTTTTCTTCTTTTCCTGCTTGCTTTGACTTCCTGTGGCTCTATTGGCAAGGTTATGCCTATTGTTCTTCTGTTGTGTGTGTGTAAAGTGCCGTCAAGTCGCAGCCGACTTATGCTGACCCTTTTTGGGGTTTTCATGGCAAGAGATTAACAGAGGTGGTTTGCCAGTGCCTTCCTCTGCAAAGCAACCCTGGTGTTCCTTGGTGGTCCCCCATCCAAATACTAACCAGGGCTGACCATGCTTAGCTTCTGAAATCTGGCGAGATCAGGCTAGCCTGGGCCATCCAGGTCAGGGTTGTTTTTCTGATAGCCAGGTTCATTTGTGTATCTATGGCGATGAATGCTGCTGGCCAACAAAATGCATTTTTTCACCTCAAAATATCTCAAGAGTGAAAAACCAACTACAAAAAACATTTTATTTGAAATCAGGGTTGTAAGGCATTTCTTCACATTGTAAAAAAGCATGATCAGCCTACCATTCACCATAAAGTCTCTGAAGAAATGTGGACCTTTACCCCTTGCTTCATCTACCATCTGATTGCCTCTCCGACTTTGAACACATATGCCTTATACAGAATCAGGCCACTGGAAGAAGCTCTCCAGAGTTCTTTCACATCACCTACTTCCTCACCTTTCTAATGGATATGCTAGGGATTGTCACTGGGACCTTCTGAATGCCAAACAAATGTTCAACGCTGAGGCATGGAGGTAGCAAAACCAAAATAGATCTTGTTGGAAGCCTCCTCAACAGCATTCTGCAGAAACACCCTGAATCATACTTCATTCTATTGTCGAAGGCTTTCACAGTCAGAGTTCATTGGTTCTTGTAGGTTATCCGGGCTGTGTAACTGTGGTCTTGGAATTTTCTTTCCTGACGTTTCGCCAGCAACTGTGGCAGGCATCTTCAGAGTAGTACTTCAGAGTGTTACTACTCTGAAGATGCCTGCCACAGTTGCTGGCAAAACGTCAGGAAAGAAAATTCCAAGACCACGGTTACACAGCCCGGATAACCTACAAGAACCAACATACTTCATTCCTTTATCTTTTAATTGGCAATGGAAGCTTATTCTCATGAACAAGCTAAATACTTGCATTCATAAAAATCTTCTGTCCTAGAAGAAAGTAATCTAAAAATCTGTTGAAACAGCAATGTATCAGTGAGTACATTCCAACATGTCCAGTTGACTCCAGGCTCCTTAATGTTCTTTCTCTTTCTACAAAGCTCCACACACTTCTTCAGAGAATCGCTTTCAACAACAGTGCCAGAGATGAAGTGACCTTTAACGAACATGGAGAACTGAACGGTGGATTTGATATTACCAACTTGGTCACTTTTCCAAATAGGTCCTATGTCAGAGTCAGGATCGGGAGGCTGGATCCTCAGGTTCCACTTAGTCAAAGAGTTATCATCAACGAGGACAGAATTAAGTGGAACAGACATCTTGCACAGGTGAGAAAACATCCCTCTCTCTCAAAACTATACAAAACTCTATCTCACTTAATGAAATAGATTGGCAGAACCATGAAGGAGACCATGAAATAGAGACCATGAAATTTTAATCCGTGAATTTTGCAACGTCAGCACTTAATTACAGTATCATTGCAACTTTTTAAACTTCGTTGGTTCCGTCATGCTTTGGATAGTACTCTTTCCTCTTTGAGATCTCAGATATTACTCTTCCGTCACCTTCACAAGTACTAGTGAAATTCAGAAGCAAATACCTCCCAATATCTTCTCAGCTCTACTTTCTTGTTTTGTTCAATGACAGCTGCCTCCTTTATCTGTGTGTAATGACAACTGCAAGCCTGGTTACAGCAAGAAAAAGAAGGAAGGGGAACAATTCTGCTGCTACGATTGTGATCCGTGTCCAAAGGGGAAAATGTCAGACAAAGAGGGTAGGAAATGCTCTGATTCATATTGCTCCTTTTGAAAATCCCCATATGTTTTGTAGACTGGTCACCTAAACGTAGGGAACTTAACATCTGGACTTTGGGGAAACATGAAAAAGCTTCTCGGTATTGAAGTTTCCTGTGCGTTGCTCCATTTATTTCCAGAGATTGCCTTAATACTTTTGAGAAATAGTGGGAATTCAGTTCTAAAGAATACAGAACTCCTGGGCAGCAGGAGGGTGTAATTCTGTTTTAAGGAAAGAGACAACCAGGTAAGAAATTGAGAAGTATCACCATGAATTCCAAAAATCCCATAAAGTTCCCGCCATAAGATTCACAATCTCATTTTGGCATCTGTTGAAAAGCTCAAAAGCTGGAATTGCTCCTTTGTTATTTTTTTATATTAGGACAAGTTTACAAAACTGATTTCATCAAAGCTTGCTCATACAAGGTTAGCTATGGTCTTAGCAAATTTCCTGTTTTCATATCTGAATGTGTCTAAATAGGTTATCTTCTCTTTTCAGACATGGATTATTGCATGACTTGCTTGGAAGGTCATTATCGAAACCTGAGACAAGTTCAATGCATTCCCAAGATTCCAAATTTCCTCTCATCTGCAGAACCCTTGAGCATGATTTTATCCTTTTTGGCTCTCTCCTTTTCTCTGGTCACAGCCCTGGTACTTGCAATCTTTGCCAAGTACAAGGACACTCCCATCGTTAAAGCCAATAACCGGAGCCTCACCTACTGTCTACTTATATCCCTCCTTCTCTGCTTCCTCTGCTCCTTCCTCTTCATCGGAAGGCCCAACAAGGTGACCTGCCTCCTCCAACAAATGACATTTGGCATCATCTTCTCAGTTGCTGTTTCTTCTGTCTTGGCAAAAACTGTGATAGTAGTTCTGGTATTTATGGCCTCTAAGCCAGGAAATGTTTTTCAGAAGTGGGTGGGAAAACAGGTGGCATTTTATATTGTTATCTCTTGCTTCTCTGTACAAGTTGGCATTTGTGCTGTTTGGTTGGCATCTTCTCCTCCCTTCCCAGATGTGGACATGCATTCACTCAGTAGGGAAATCATACTGCAATGCAATGAAGGGTCATCTACCATGTTTTACTGTGTCTTGGGCTACATGGGCTTCCTGGCCTCAGTCTGCTTCATGGTGGCTTTCCTGGCCAGAAAGTTGCCCGACAGTTTCAACGAAGCCAAGTTCATCACCTTCAGCATGTTGGTCTTCTGCAGTGGTCTTCATAATTCCCTGGACCTGTTCAGAAGTCTTTTCTAAATAACAGAAGGGCTTCAGAACTTTCTCAGGGTAAGAGGCCAGAGATATTCCTGAAAAGAAAGGAAGATCTCTGTTTTCTGTGGTAATGCACAAGGCACATATAAAGCAGTGCTTACATAAAACATATACAGAACCTATTAGGCTTATTTATGGAGACTCTTAACCAAGTAAACATATTCTCTGAGACTGGCAAAGCCAGAGAATAACTGAGTCTTCCATAGAACATTAATACAGCCTTAACTTACACATAATGAATTATACATCACATAAGCTCTGCATTGCTGACTGTTAAGATACACACATACTTTCAGCATGTATGTAGCATTCCTGATCTTAACAATGATCAGAAGTCCATAAATATAGAATAGATTAAATACAAAGCTTATGGTATTCTATCCTCTACACACAGCATTGGGTAAAGCTAACACATACTGAAACATATAAATATCCTGAACATAAATTCAGTTCCCATGAAGTTAAGATGATTTACAAATGGCATGGCAAAATAAAAGCATCTTTTGTCCTGAAATATTGCTATGATACCTGAAACGATTTTAAGATGTTTTTACTAATCATATCTTCCCTCCAATATATTAATCATATTTTGATAGGGATTCTGTAACGATTATACACTAACCATGTTTTTACAAGATTCTGTAACTGTACTATTCTAAATGAATCTAGAGATACAAGTTGAAAGATTTAAACTCTCATAGAGAGAAATATTATGAAACATAGAAAGTGCTTATAAAGATTGTTTGAAACTGCTTGCGTATATCATAATGTATTTTATGACATGTTTTGAGAGTGTGTAAATATTCAATAGAAAGCCTACAGTAGTAGGAATTATCATTGACTCCTGTCTGTGAGGTCTCGCTGAATAAGATAACTTCACTTCTCAGTAAGTGATACATTCTAAGAGTGTAGACCCCTTAATGACATGAGCCGTGTCTCACTATAGAGCTGGGATAAGTTTCGACAAACATTTTTGCTTCACTAGTTCTGCAACTAATTACGCCAGAACAATATTAACAATATTAACAGTCTTCCAGAGGAAATTATCTTCAATATAATCATCAGTATCACTGTGATTACTTCACCCAGGCTCACTTCTAATGGTATTTCCCAGTGGTTGCTTTGTAGCTTCATTTCAGAGATTTCCCATTTGCATTGCATCATGGGTGGGCGGGATCTTTGGTGGTCATTCTGAGTTTACTATTGCAGCTGGGGTCTCTCCTCAGAGAACCTGGCATGTGATCAGAAAAAAAAATTTTTCACTAATTCTAGAAATAAATATGCCAGAAATATATTAGCAATTTTTCACAGGATATTATCTCCACTATAATTATCAGAATCACTGTCATTTCTTTGCCCAGTCCAATAGCTTTCCAAAGGGAAACAGAAAACAAATCAGAAATACAATCTTAAAGTCCTCATTATATAACCATCCATTAATCCACCCGCAGCTAAAATGAGGGACTACAGAGAGGAAGTTTTGGTATTGCAACTCAATATCTCTCAAGCAGAATACAAAACAGACATGGGGCAAATAGGATCAGGTTCACACATCCACTGTTGAAAAGGGTGTTGGAAGAGTTCGGGCGCTATCTGACCCACTGTCTTGAAACCAGGTGGAAGCTAATGATGATGGCTATAGAGGAAACCCAGGAGAGTCCATGTAGAGGGAGAAGTGTTCTTTGATTTCACATGGCAAAGTATGTGATGTTGCTGCTGATGCAGATGCTGCTTCCTTGGGTGGTGGACAAAGTACATAGTATGAAGTGCACCAGAAACCATCCTCGTCAGATTCCATATCAGTGGTATCAGCCAGGTGAAATCCTGATTGGTGGAATGGTAACTCATATTGGTTGTGAATCCCAAAAACCTTCATATAAGCAGAACCCCTCCCAGGAGTATGAATGTTATCCAATGTAAGGAGTTCACTGTTACTCTAAGAGATGATGATGATGATGATGATGATGATGATGATGATGATGATGATGATGATGATGATGATGATGATGATGTCTGTATGCAAAATGGAATAGACCTTTTTGATGATAATGGATGGACACTAAGTATTGTGGCTACCAAAATGAAATATTCGTGTTTCATGACATAAAGATTTTGCTTAGACCAGTGACAGGGCCCATTGCTTCATGAATCACTTAGGAACTGATTGCACTGTTTCAGATATCTTACTTCTACAATGACCCTTTCTAGATCAGAAGTGCACTAAATATACATCATTATATTCATGGAATATTTTGAGGAAGGTCAGTTCCACACAGGGGATGCCAAGAGTTGAAAATAAAGTTATTAAGAGAGAACTAAAATCTGAAAAATATAGAAACTTTTCTAAAAATGTCAGTCTGATGAAGATGCAAAAATATTTGAATTATACAAGATGATTGTGGAGATTATAAGCACAGAATGAGCCAAGTGGGCATACATTTCATCCCTCAGGTTAAAAATCTCTTCTCATTCAGAAAAGAGGCATATGAGGGAAGATGGTGAAGAAATTAGAAATAGTTTGGACAAAACAGAATGTCTTCACAACAGTAAAACACAGAATCACCGAGTTAAATTGCTTGGCAGTACATGGAGAACAGAGGGAGGGCACCATAGTATAGCCCTATCTCACCCAGTATCGGAAGCTAATCAGGTCAGTACTTGGAAGGGAGACCACCAGAAGAGATTTGGCAGAGGAAGGCAATGGCAAAACACCTCTGCTTCTCACTTACCTTAAAAGCCACTTGCTGGGGTCACACTAAGTCAGCTGCAACTTGACGGCACTTTGCACACACACATATGTAGGATGGAAGGAAGGCAGTATGGTATAACTCAATTTTGTCTGTTCTTTGAAGCTAAGCAGGGTCCGTAATTCGAAGGGAGACCACCAAAAAAGAATCTGCAGAGGAAGGCAAGGGGCAAACCACCTCTGCTTCTCACTTGTCTTGAAAGCCCCTTGCTGGGATTGCCATAAATAAGCTGAGCTGTGACATGTGTTCAAGGGAGTTAAACAAATTCATGGATCTATCAAAGGCCAGTTGTTTTGCTAAGTAACAGGAACCTCCAGTATCATCTTGAATGCCAATCTGAGGTGGGTAGTGGGAATGGCTGATGGCTCAATGTCCTGCTTGCGGTTTTCCCAGTAGTATTGTGCTATAGGAAATCAAAAGTGGATCAGATTGGCTATTTTTCTAATTTTGCTGGGGCCTTATTGTGTTCTTAGATCCATCTGTGGCCAATACAGAAGTCGTACATTGAAGCGTTCTCTTCTCAAACAATAACTGATTTTCGTTGCAGCCTGATAACAAAGTTCTACCAGCACATCCTTGCCTTGGTGTTTGCCATCCATGAGATCAACAAGAACCCCAGCATCTTGCCCAATGTCACTCTTGGGTTCCACATCCATGACTCCATCATGGATCCAAAATGGACATACAGGACCACCCTGGACCTCCTCTTCACATCACTTGAACTCGTCCCAAACTACAAATGCGGCACCCAGAAAAAAGTGATGGGTGTCATTGGGGGACATAGGTCTGATACCTCATCAGACATGGCCATTCTCTTAAGTCGTTACAAGATCCCACAGGTATGATCAGAGAATGGTGATGAATTGGGCTTTCACAAATCTCACATGCAGGTCAATCCCCCTTCCTGATCTAATGGCAAGGATTGCAAAGAGTAAGAACTGATCTCAACAGGGCTATCTCCTTGATTTGGAAGATGACTTCATTGGACACATCAGTAACAGTTCACACACCTCTACACAATGAACAATCGATGTGTATCCAAGAGAACAGGCATTCATCACCATTTATTTGGCTTCTTCCATCTCTGAACTCTGCATAAATGAGCATGCATTTATTGACCAGGTTTACACCTGTGCTTTTATGTCTAGACACTCAGCATGAACATAGAAGCCATGTAATATTCAACACAGGATTACATGAGTATTCTGGTTGTGAATATTAATTTGGTGAAACAGGAGATGCCCTGCTAAAGTCTTTTCTATACTCTCTGGCTCTCTACCCTTTTATATTTAACTTGACAGGACTATTGCAGTGCTTCAACGGTACTTGAAGAGTGTTTGGAAGCTGCAGCTACTGTAGAGAGCTGTGGTTAGATGACTGGCTGGGACAGCTAACAGGATATGTGACCCTAATACTGTAGCAATTACACTTGCTAACAATCCACTCCTGAGCCCAATTCAAGATGTGGGTTTTGTGCTTTAAAGACCTGTATGGTTGGGGCCAAGGTATCTTCTCCAATATGATCCTGGCCAGGTATTAAGATTACAGGGAGAGGCCCTCCTGACTCCCACCAATTAAGGAACCACATCTAGTGGGCACACGAGAGAGGGACCTGGTCTGCACACTTTCAATCTTTAGGAAGCAGCTCAACAGTTTTATTTTGGACTTTTTTGATTAATTTAGTTCATTATTTATTGAGATTTAAAATGGTGTTCTTTTATCTATTTTTATAAAGATAAGTTTTATTCACATTATAAGGCACCTTGAGTTTTGCAAGGTGAAAAGATGGTTAATAAATGTTTTATAAATGAAACAAAAATGGTAAAAACTGCCACAGGTTCCAGACAACTTTACTAGCAGCAAGAACAAATATGCAGACCAAAGAACATGCCTTGAAAGCAGAGTTTTATTTTACGCAATTTACATTGTGGCTATAATAGGTTCAAGATCTGGGGTAACATTTATAGACCTTCTGAAACAAGAAGATGATGAATAGAGTTGAGTGTTCCTATTCTCCCTCTGTAACATGATTTTTCTATTTTTAGTTTTCCTGTGGCTCACTTGAATCAGAAGTGGATAACCCAACCACTTTCCCTTCTTTTTACCGCATGTTCCCTAAGGAAGCCCTTCAGTATGAGGGAATTCTCCAGCTACTTCTGCATTTTGGCTGGAAATGGGTTGGGCTCATCACCTTGGATGATGAAGGTGGAGAACGTTACTTGCAGGTGATGCAGCCGATGCTTTCTAGCAATGGAATCTGTGCAGCCTTCATAGAAAAGGCTACAACAGAGATCCAGTTGGATGACATGGATTTTATGATCAAATACTATAGCAATAGTAAAGCAGATTTCCTGGACAACAATGCCAATGCAATTGTTTTACATGGAGAAACTGGAACATTTATGTGGCTGGCAGCAGTTATATCTATGCCTAGAAACGTAAACACCCCAACAGGTTCTGATTATGGGATGAGAACCTCTGCAGGAAAAGTGTGGATTACGACAGCCCAGATTGATTTTGCAATCACTACTCTGCAAAACACATTTGATATGCAAATGTTCCATGGTGTTCTTTCCTTTTCAATTCATTCAAAGGACATCCTAGGATTCCATACATTTCTCCAACAAATAAAACCTTCCTGGGCAAAGGGGGATGGTTTTATCAAGCAATTCTGGGAACAAGTCTTTGAATGTACATTGCAAGATTCCAGTAGTCCAGCACAGTTTAGTGAAACATGCACCGGAGAGGAGAGTCTGGAGTCTGTCCCTTCACCTGTCTTTGAAATGAGCATGACTAGCCATAGCTACAGTATTTATAATGCTGTCTATGCCATTGCACATGCTCTACACATCTCGGACTCATCTAGAACCCACCACAGAGCCATGGAGGATGTGGACAGCCTGGCTCCTGTGAACGTGCCACCTTGGAAGGTAATTACTCCTCACTGACAAAAACAGTCTCCTACCATGCTCAAGGTTCAATTTGTTTGTATGAGTGAGGAAATTGGACTTCTGAGCCTTTTTGTTCTGCCCATCTGGGAGTGAGGAAGACAATTAGCTGTCATGGTCTCCTGCCTAGTGATGCTTTCCCCTCTCTCTGCTCCTGAATTTCCCCTTTCTCTGGATTTTGATGCCACCATCAAGCTACTATAATAGTGGGTATTCTCTTCCCATAGACTTAATTATCAACTCGTTGACCATGTTGCACTTCCAGGCTTAACTCATGCCTTCTCCTGGGAAGCATGGAAGCTGCAATAGCTCTCTTCCCTTCTCTTTGTACAACAGAGTAGAAAGAGGCTTTAATGTGGATTGCAGAGACCAGAATGACGGCATTTTAAATAAAGTACCATTTATTAAACAATTGAAAATGTACACAGTATTTCTAAAAAAAAAAAGGATGAGCGAAGTCTTCAGAAAAGCTAGTAAAACAACAACTCCCTAAGTGCTACATCACCAGAATGATGGAAAATCAGAATAGGTGAACGATTTGGGGAGGTGCAAGCATTTAGAAACCTTCTATTACATTGTTCCAGTGGTTTGGGCCTTTCCCCATTGTGGCTGCAGCCACATGTGCTCAACACTGAGTCCAGGTAAAGAAAGAAAAAAGAGTTCAGTCCCTCATGAGAAAAGAAAGAGAGCAAACAGTGCCAAGAACACCACATGACTAATCCCTGTTTAAAAGAGCTTCTTGCCTATGTGCAGATAGGATGGCCAGTCCAAGGCCAGCAAATGTTAGAACATTACAAAGGGGTGGAGCCAAGTGTCACTGATGGTGCAAGATCACTTCTCTGAGAAAACCCAGAAGGGACTTCAACCCCCACCCCCTGCATGATGCTGTCGGGATTCCCAAAATTTCTAAGGTAAAAGCCATGGAAAGTATGGGAAGTCCTATAGAGTCATGGAGTATTTTCCTCCCACTAACCAGAGCACCAATCTAGAGATGGTGCTGAAAAGTAAGAAATTACATATCACCACCTGGTAAGTGCTAACCCTCTGTCCAGGAGCTTTATCAACTCCTTTTCTACCTGGCCCCTGCAGATTTTTCTTGTCTTCCTGCTTCCTTTGGCTTCCTGGGAATCTATGGGCAAGGTGGGGCATGCCTATTGTTCTTGTGCAAGCTAGCTTCATTTGTGTATCTATGGCACTGAAAGCCACTGGCCACAAAAACTTTTCTGTGAATTCAGAGTTGTAAGTCATTTCTTCACAGTGTAAAACGGAATGATCAATAGGGTTGCCAGGTTCCTCTTTGCCACCGGTGGGAGGTTTTTGGGTGGAGCCTGAGGAGGGCGGACTTTGGGAGGGGAGGGCCTTCAATGCTATAGAGTTCAATTGCCAAAGCAGCCATTTTCTCCAGGTGAACTGATATCAATTGGTGGGAGATCAGTTGTAACAGCAGGAGATCTCCAGCTACTACCTGGAGGTTGGCAACCCTAATGATCAGCATACCATTCACCATGACGTCACTCTAGAAATACGGACTTTTACCACTTGTTTCATTCCCCCTCTGATTACCTCTCTGACTCTGAGCACATATACAGCTTCCTTATACTTGAATAAGGCCACTGGTTCGTCAATATATTAAGAGACCGGAAACCGTTCTCCTGGGTGTCCAGCAGAGGTCCTTCACATCACCTACTAACTCACCTTTGAAATGGAAATGCTAGGGATTGCCCCGGGACCTTCTGAATGCCAAGCAAATGCTCAACACTGAGACATGGACGTAGCAAAACCAAAATGGATGTTTTTGGAAGCCCCCTCAGCAGTATTCATTCCAGAAACACCCTGAATCAAAATTCATTCCTTTGACTTGTAACTGGCAATGGAAGCTTATTCTCATGAACAAGCTAAATACTTGCATTCATAAAACACCTTCTGTCCTAGAAGAAAGTAATCTAAACATCTGTTTGAAACATTAATGTGTTATTAGTGAATACACTGCAACCAATCCAATTAACTCCAGGCTCCGTGATGCTCTTTCTCTTTCTACTAAGCTCCACACACTTCTTCAGAGAATCGCTTTCAACAACAGTGCCGGAGATGAAGTGACCTTTAACGAACGTGGAGAATTAAAAGGTGGATTTGATATTACCAATTTGGTCACTTTTCCAAATAAGTCCTATGTCAGAGTCAAGATCGGGAGGCTGGATCCTCAGGTTCCGCTTAGTCAAAGAGTGATCATCTATGAGGACAGAATTCAGTGGAACAGACACCTCGCACAGGTGAGAAAACATCTTCACTCTCTCTCAAAACTATACAAAAATATTTTTCATTTAATGAAATAGTTTGGCAGAAGCTTGAAGGTGAGTAAATTAACTCCATGAAATTTTAATCGACGAATTTTGCTAAGTCAGCACTTAATTACAGTATCACTGCAACATTTAAAACTTTGTTGGTCAAATTATGCTTTGGATAATACATATTCCTCTTTGAGATACGAGATATTTCTCTTCCATTACCTTCAGAATTACTAGAGAAATTCACAAACAAACCCCTCCCGAAATCTTCTCAGCTCTACTTTCTTGTTTTGTTCAATGACAGCTGCCTCCTTTATCTGTGTGTAATGACAACTGCAAGCCTGGTTACAGCAAGAAAAAGAAGGAAGGGGAACAATTCTGCTGCTACAATTGTGATCCGTGTCCAGAGGGGAAAATATCTGACAAAGAGGGTAGGAAACGTTCTGATTCATATTGCACCTGTTGAAGATACCCATATGTTTTGTAGAGTGGTATCCTGAAGTGAGGGAACTTAACATCTGCACTTTGGGGAAACATGAAAAAGCTTCTGAGTATTGAACATTCCTGTGCATTGCTCCATTTATTTCCAGAGATTTGCTTAATACATTTGAGAAATAATGGAAACTCAAAGAAAAAAAACTCTGGGGCAGCAGGAAGGCACAGTTCTGTTTTAAGGAAAGAGTCAACCTGGTAAAAAATTGAGAAGTATCACCATGAAGTCCAAAACTCCCATAAAGTCCCCACCATAGGATTCACACTCTCGTTTCAACATCTGCTGAAAGGCTCAAAGGCTGGCATGGCTTCTTAGGTATTTTCAATGCATGGGACATTGACTCCCAATCCATAAAAGCCGGTGCAGAAGGTATCTGTTCTCCATGTTTTTTAGGCCTCTCTTACCAAACAAACTCTATGGCTTAGTATTATTTTAACTTAATTATACCCTCTCATCGTAGAGCATTTTTGATGGCCAGATTTAACATATTTCCTTCAGCTGTTGTTAATAAGGGAATTCCACGAGAAGCAAGATGCTGTAGGTGTCAATGCAAAGAACCCGACACAATACATCATATTCTCTTATATTGTCCACTTTTCACACAGCTTCGGTTTTGTTTAATTGGTTCGCTTCCCCAATTCACTAATGCAGTGTCTACCAGAGATATAAATTATTTGGTTGCTGATAATTGTCCTGAAGTTACCAACCAGGTAGCTGAATCTTTGGCCAAGGTTATGAAGGAGGAGGGCAGCTCATAATTAACAGTTTTATAATGTAATTATTGATGAAATGTGTAATTCTTTGTTTTTAGTTTTATATCTAGCTGTTTCTTTGTTCTGTTTTCCTATTGTTAATGCCAATAAGGGTACTGTTTACTGTTATTTTCAATACTAGGACAGGTTTACAAACCTTGATTTCACCGAGGGTTGACCATACAAGGTTAGCTATGGTCTTGGAAAACCTCTTGTTCTCATATGATGGAAGTGTATAAATAGGTTCTCTTCTCTTTTCAGACATGGATTCTTGCATGACTTGCTCTGAAGGTTATTATCCAAACCTGGGACAAGATCAATGCATTCCCAAGATTCCAAATTTTCTTTCCTTTTCCGGACCCTTGAGCATGATTTTAGTCTTTTTGGCTCTCTCCTTTTCTCTGATCACAGCCCTGGTGTTCGCAATCTTTGTCAAGTATAAAAACACTCCCATTGTTAAGGCCAACAACCGGAGCCTCACCTACTGTCTACTCATCTCTCTCCTTCTCTGCTTCCTCTGCTCCTTGCTCTTCATCGGAAGGCCCAACAAGGTGACCTGCCTCCTCCGTCAAACAACTTTTGGCATCGTCTTCTCAGTTGCTGTTTCTTCTGTCTTGGCAAAAACTGCTACAGTTCTTCTGGCATTTATGGCCTCTAAGCCAGGAAACATTTTTCGAAAGTGGGTGGGGAAACAATTGGCATATTCTATTGTTATCTTTTGCTTCTTTGTTCAAGTTGTCATTTGTGCTGTTTGGTTGGCATCTTCTCCTCCCTTCCCAGATGTGGACCCGCATTCACTCAGTAGAGAAATCATTGTGCAATGCAATGAAGGGTCAGCCACCATGTTTTACTGTGTCTTGGGCTACATGGGCTTACTGGCCTCAGTCAGTTTCATGGTGGCTTTCCTGGCCAGAAAGTTGCCCGACAGTTTCAACGAAGCCAAGTTCATCACCTTCAGCATGTTGGTCTTCTGCAGTGTTTGGCTGTCCTTTGTCCCCACCTACCTGAGCACTCAAGGAAAAGACACGGTGGCAGTGGAGATCTTCTCTATCTTGGCCTCCAGTGCTGGGTTGCTGGGCTGCATCTTTTTTCCCAAATGCTATGTCATTATCCTGAGGCCTGAGTTGAACAGAAGAGAGCAGCTGATCAGGAAAAATCATTAAACCCTTCAATCAGCTATTCATAGGGTTGCCAACCGCCAGATACTAGGTGGAGATGTCCTGCTATTACAACTGATCTTCAGCTGATAGAGATCGGTTCACCTGGAGAAAATGGCTGCTTTGGCAATTTTGTTTTCTGCATAGAATGTAACCCATGAACCTTTCCCTAATACTTAACTGATTTCTATCTGCTGGAGATCAGTTGCAAGAGCAGGAGATCTCCAGCCAGTCCCTGGAGATCGGCAACCCTACAGAAAAGGAGGCTTCATTGGGAACATGAGCAACCCTAGTTGTGTCTGAAGTGACACAAAAAAATCTATTAGCAACCTGCTACTCAAACAGATTATAAAAGCAGTTTGAAAAGGCAGAGAGAGAGAGAGAGAGAAAGAAAGAGAGAGAGATTACTTGGAGGTCTAATCAGAGACAATCAGCATTATTTCTGGCATCCCTGTTATTGCACAGCCTTATTTAAGACTAGGGGTGCCAGTTACCCCCTTGCAACTGGTGGGGTGCGGGGGGAATTTACCAGCAGCAAACTGAGGCGTTGGTATCTGTCGTCAGTACTGTTGCCAACTTCCAGGTACTAGCTGGAGATTTCCTGCTATTACAACCTCCAGCTGACAGAGATCAGTTCACCTGAAGAAAATGGCCGCTTTGGCAATTGGACTCTATGGTAATGAAGTCCCTCCCTTCCCCAAACCCTGCCCTTCTCAGGATCAGCTCCAAAAACCTCCCGCCGGTGGCAAAGAGGGACCTGGCATCCCTAGGGCTGCCAACTTCCAGGTAGTAGCTGGCGATCTCTCATTATTTCAGCAGATCTCCAGCCGATAGAGGTCAGTTCACCTGGAGAAAAATGGTTGCTTTGGCCATTGGACTCTATGGCAGTGAAGTCCCTCCCCTCCCCAAGCCCCGCCCTCCTCAGGCTCCCCCCCCCCCCAAAGATCTCCTGCCGGTGGCAAAGAGGGACCGGGCAACCCTAGGCAACTCTAGTTGGCGGCAATACCATTTTTACCATAGAGTGTTGCCAAAATAACAGATTGTCCACGTGGTTGCCAGTGACATGATGATGTCACGTCCACTGCACTCTGGAAGTGGCATTGCCGCATCACCGGCAACAGAGGCCTGGGCCGCAGTTTTCTGTTGGTAATTCCTGGACTTCCCAGGTGCCCAGATGTTGATGTACATTTTTTCACTTTGACCAGGTTCTCTGGGCAAGTGGTGCAGAAATGTTCTAAATAAATAAATTCATCCAAGGAGAAGTTGTTCACAGTTGTGGTTTGTCTCTTCCTTTCAGAGATTTTCAATTTTTGCATTGCATCATGGGTGGGCATTGCATCATTTGGTGGTCATTCTGAGTTTACTATTGCAGCTGCCTCCTCTAGGGTTGCCAGGTCCCTCTTCGCCACCGGTGAGCAGTTTCTTGGGTGGAACCTGAGGAGGACGGGGTTAGGGGAGGGGAGGGACTTCAATGCCATAGTGTCAAAGCGGCCATTTTCTCCAAGGGAAGTGATCTCCATCAGCTGGAGATCGGTTGTAATAGCAGTAGATCACCAGCTAATTCCTGGAGGTTGGCAACCCTAGCAGTCTCTCTTCAGAGAAGCTGCAATGAGATCAGAAAAAAATATTTTTTTCTTCACTAATTCTAGAAATAAATATACCTGAAATATATTAGCAATCTTCCACAGGAGATAATCGTCACTATAATTATCAAAATCACTGTAATTTCTTCACCTAGTCTCAGTTCCAGTAGCTTTCCAGAAGAAAACAGAAAACAAATCAGAAATTAACTCGTAAAGTTCTGCTTATAAAGCCCTCCATTGAGTTATTCGGGGCTAAAATAAGGGACTAGAAGGAGGTAGTTTTTGAATTGCTACTCAATATCTCCCAAGTAGCATACAAGGGAGACACTTGGGACATGAGAGATGAGGTTCATACGTCCAGTGTTGAAAAGAGTGCTGGAAGAATCAGACGCTAACTGAGCCACCTTCTTGAAACCAGGCGGAATCTAATGATGGCTACAGAGGAGACCCAGGAGAGTCTGTGCTGACAGAGAGGTGTCCTTGATTCCACATGGCAGAGTCTGTGATGTTGCTGCTGATCCAGATGCTGCTTCCTTGTGTGGTGTGTAAAGCATATAGCATGAAGTGTACCGTGACCAGTCCTCCTCAGATTCCAAATCAGTGGTATCAGCCAGGTGAAATCCTGATTGGTGGAATGGTAACCCATATTGGTTGTGAATCCCAAGAACCTTCATTTAATGAGAACCCCTCCCAGATTTATGAATGTTTTCCAATGTAAGGAATCCGTTCTTACTCTTAACGTAGAAATGATGATGATGTCTGATTTTATTTTAGCAATTCTGTCTATTTGCAAAAATGGAAAAGGCCTTTTTGATGATAATGGATGGACACTAAGTATTATGACTACCAAACTGAAATAGACATGTTCCAAGACACAAAGATTTTGCTCAGACCAGTGAGAGGGCCCATTGCTTCGTGAATAATTTAGGAACAGGTCGCACTGTTTCAGTTATCATACCTCTGCACTGAGCCTTTCTAGGTCTGAAGATGCATGGAAGGAGGTAGTGATTTTAAAAAATCGCACTAAATATACATCCCTCCATTCATGGACTAGTTAGAGGAAAGTCAGTTCCACACAGGGGATGCCAAGACTTGAAAATAAAGCAACTGAGAGAGAACTAATATTTGAAAAATGTAGAAAATTTTGAAAATGTCCATCTTAAAAAGCTGCAACAATATTTATATTACACAAGAGGCTTGTGAAATTCATTAGCACAGAATGAACCAAGTGGGCAAACATTTCATCCCTCAGGTTAAAAATCTCTTCTAGTTCAGAAAAGAGGCATATGAGGGAAGTTGTTAAAGAGACTGGAAATAGTTTGGACAAAACAGAATGTCTTCACAATAGTAAAACTCCGAACCATGGAATGAAATTGCTTGGCAGTGCTTGAAGAACAAAGGGTGGGCACCACCGTATATCCCTATCTCGTCCGATCTCGGAAGCTAAGAGGGGTCATTACTTGGAAGGGAGGCCGCCAAAAGAGATTCTGCAGAGGAAGGCAGTGGCAAACCACCTCTGCTTCTCACTTGCCTTGAAAACCCATTGCTGGGGTCACCATAAGACGGCTATGTCTTGACAGCACTTTAAACATGTATGTAGAACAGAAATAAGAAAGTAATTCTTTACAGAACACATGGGACTTGCTGACACACACTAAGCTGAAGGCTGCTGGATTATGTGTCTTCAAGGGGGTTAAAACAAATTCATGGCTCTATCAAGGGCCAGCTGTTTTGCTAATAGGAACCTCCGGTATCAACTTGAATCCCAGGTGGACAGAGGGAATGTCTGATGTCTCATTGTCCTGCTTGTGGGTTTCCGAGTAGCATTGTGCTGGGGGAAATTAAAAGTGGACCAGATGGGCCATTTCTCTGATTTAGCTGGAGCCTTATTATGTTCTTAGATCCCTCTGTGTCAAATACAGATGTTGTACATTGGAGCATTCTCTTCTCAAACAGGAATTGATTTTCTTTGCAGCCTGCTAACAAAGTTCTACCAGCACATCCTTGCCTTGGTGTTTGCCATCCATGAGATCAACAAGAACCCCAATATCTTGCCCAATGTCACTCTTGGGTTCCACATCCATGACTCCTAAATATATCTGAAAATGACTTACAGGACCACCCTGGACCTCCTCTTCACATCTCGTGAACTCATCCCAAACTACAAATGCGGCACCCAGAAAAAAGTGATGGGTGTCATTGCGGGACATAGTTCTGAAACCTCAACAGACATGGCAACTCTCTTAAGTCGATACAAGATCCCACAGGTATGATCAGAGAACTGCGATTATTTGGACTTTCACAAATCTCACATGCAGTTTAAGCCCTCTTCCTGATCTAATGTCAAGGGCTACAAAGAGTTAAGAAGTATAAGCAAAGAATAGGGGGAGAGGTGAAGTATGTTAAATTGCTTTTGGGTGTGATATGGGTCTTGAAATGATAGTTGTCAGGAAGGATTCCAAAGGTTGTGTGTTGAATATTCCATTTGAATATGTTGAGATCATTGGGGGGTGTTACAAATACTTCATTCTGTTCAATGCATGGGTGTTGATTTGATTTGTTGGCCAATTCCATCCATTCTAAGTACTAATGCAGCTTCTGTTACGGTAGGTACTAAAAATGAAAGAAAAGCGGGATTGCAGGGGAAAGGAAATGTGATGGATTCCCACAAATGTGACGATCTTTGTCTGTGGTTTTTGGCTTCTCAGATTATAAAAAACGTTCCTAGAAGAAAATATTTTTGTTTTTACTCTGAATCTTCTTTTGAACACCAAGGCTAGAAGTGTCTGGTTCTTCTGGCATACTGCTAAAGAAAAATCAGCTTCCTGACTCCAGCCTCAGGGAGTAATCTCCAAATGACTCTTTGAATCAGATCTTAGCTCATGTCTGCAAGCATGAAGGATGTGTTCTCCTATTTACTTGGGTCTTGTGTACCCAAAAGGCCATTCTGCGTATACTTACTTTTTAACTGTCCCACAGTGTAGAAAAGTTTTCATGCTGTCTCAGCTAAATGTAATTCTATCTCAATTGTTAAAAGGTCATTATCCTAGTAAGCCTTACTCTGATAGGACTTGCCTTTGCACATCGGGACATATATACACGTTGGGGCACTGTCTTTTAGAATGTAGCATATTCATACATATAAGGAAGAAATTTAATTCTTCTTTTCTGCAGAGTTATTTATGCATCTGTAGGCAACTAACTGAAAGTTTTGCTCGCTAGATTAGATCCTAGTGTAACATCATGAGTTGCAAAAAAAATTGGATAGAAAATGAATGATTAATTTTATCCAGTCCAATCAACCTTTATTGGCATATACCCAGAAACAACATTAGCAGTGCACAAAATGCTCTGACCATTCATTTTCAGTTTAAGTACGGTTTAAACTTTGGTCCTAGTTTTGACAACTTCCATCAGAAATTCTGCCACCTTTAAAGTGACTTCAGGAAAAGATCAGCATACAGAGGATTCTTGGCTAGATTTTATTTTATCAATCAAGGGTAGAATTATTTTCTTACAGTGGCCGTCATGCAGATGACAATTTATGATTATATGCTGTAACTTGTCGTATTGACTCAAGCCACATATACATATTCTTTTCTCGAAGCGAATATTTTTAAATCTACCATTTAGTACCTCCAAAGGAAGGGCATTAAGCCTGGTGAGGATAAATGCCCTCCGTTGGACGGGTTCTTCAAGTGTAGCAAAGTACTGCTGTAATTTCCCATATTTATCTCAGGGGATATTATTGTGATTAACTCATGGTCTTTAGGCTGACAAAGCAGATCATTAAAGCTTCCTGACTCCAGTTTCCATATCTAGGAGGGGTCTGAATGGTGTGAGAGAAAGTAATCAAAAGGAAGGAAATAACAAAGAGAAACTTTTCCCTGTATAGACCATATGATACGATTTCTAAAATATATATTTTAAACATACTCCTCTTGAACCCATTCTGTTTAATGCCAGAATAAGAAACAACACTGCTGGATTTTACATGGAATATAGCACTGTATTAGATGTCATGTGGAAACCAAGCTTCTGTTTCACTCATAGCAATTAGTCAAAATTAATTGCCAGATTAGCTTAGAAGGTTATTTTGTACTATGTCAGCATCACTGTGGGGCAAAGAAGAACATAAGAAGAAAGAAACACTCCCTAAAGGTCAACATTATTGACTAGGTTGGAAAACCACTGACCTCAACAGGGCTATATTTTTGATTTGGAAGACAACTTCATTTGCCGCATCAGTAACAGTTCATACAGCGCTACACAACAAACTATGGATGTGCATCCAAAAGAAGAAGTGTTCATGACCATTTATTTGGCTTCTTCCATATCTCCACTTTGTGCATAAATGGGGAGGGGCTATGGCTCAGTGGTAGAGCATCTGCGTGCCATGCAGACGGTCTCAGGTTCAATCCCCGGCATCTCCAGTTAAAGGTTCTAGGCAAGTAGGTGATGTGAAATACCTCTGCCTGAGATGCTGGAGAGCTGCTACCTGTCAGAGTAGACCATACTGACTTTGATGGATCAAGGGTCTGATTCAGTAGAAGGCAGCCTCACGTCATTCACTTATTCTCCTGACCACTTTTGCATCTCTGCTTTTACATCAGTGCACACAGCATGAACACAGAAGCCATGCAATATTCAGCACAGGTCCACATGAGCTTGGTTCGTGAATGTTGATCAGGGCAAAGAGAGGATGCCCTGCTAAAGTTGACTCAATACTTTCTGCCACTCAATCGCCTTCTTTGCCCTTTTATATGGAACTAGATGGGACTATTGCAATACACAGTACTTGAAGAGGGTTTGACCCTGAATTACACATGATATCGATCCACTGCTGAGCCGGACTCAAGATGTGGGTTTTGTTCTTTAAAGCCTTGCTTGGCTTTGGACCAGAGACTCTTCTCCAATGTGATCCTGGCCAGAATGAAGATTAAGGGAAGATACTCCCACCAATCAAGAAAGTACGTCTAGTTGGGTTTTTTCAGTGGCAGCCCCAGAATTATGGAAGAACCTCCCCAGGGAGATGTACTTGGCCCCCTTGTTTCCAATCTTTAGGAAGCAGTTTGACACCTATTTGATTAATGTAGAATCATAGAACCATAGAGTTGGAAGGGATCACCAGAATCATCTAGTCCAACCCCCTGCACAATGCAAAAATTCACAACTTCCTCCCCCCTACACCCCCATAACCCATACTCCATGCCCAGAAGATGGACAAGGTGCCCTCCCTCTCATGATCTGCCTAAGGTCATAGAATCAGCATCGCTGACAGATGGCCATCTAGCCTCTGCTTAAAACCCTCCAGGGAAGGAGAGCTTACCACCTCCCAAGGAAGCCTGTTCCACTGAGGAACTATCCAAACTGTTAGAAAGTTCTTTTTAGTGTCTAGACGGAAACTCTTTTGATTTAATTTCAACCCATTGGTTCTGGTCCAGCCTTCTGGAGCAACAGAGAACAACTCGACACCCTCCTCTATATGACAGCCCTTCAAGTACTTGAAGATGGTTATCATAGCCCCTCTCAGTCTTCTCCTCTTCAGGCTAAACATACCCAGCTCCCTCAACCTTTCCTCATAGGACGTGGTCTCCAGACCCCTCACCATCTTTGTAGTCCTTTATTTGTTGAAATTTAAAATTGTGGTTGTTATGTATGTATATAGTTAGGCTGGTAAGCAGGGGAAAACCTAAGAGCTTGAGTCACCGACGAAGGCTCCTAAACCTGCACATACCATTGGTCCTAAGCCGGCACGCGCCATTAGTGACCCAGGGGTTGTTCCCCCCATCACGGATCGAGGGGGAGTGGCTGCGGGCAGCCAGGGGGACATATAAGCAGGGCTGGTTCACTGTATTCTCTAGTTCTTTTCTGTTCACAATAAACGTGTTGCTGTTGGAACTCCATCTCTGACCTCGTGTGTCCTCCCCACGCGGACTTAACAGTGGCGACAAAGGCAGTCCAGCTGTCCTGCTGAGATCACTCTCGCTGAAATCACCTTCGTTTCCGCGACCTCACAGTGCCTGGTAGGCAGGCTGGCTCGCCTTTGCTGAAATCTCTTGGACGCACGAAAGAGACGCAACACCTCGCACAATGGCCACCAAAGACTCGATGGAAGAGTTCGACAGGGCCCACCCCAGCGAGTGGGAAAGCTACGCCGACCGTGTCGCGTTCTTCCTGGACGCGAACAATGTCACGGACGAGACCGCCTCGTGTTTGGCCTTTGGAAAGAAAAGGTGCACCGCAGACTCATCGCCAAGAAGGACATCTCCCTGACCGAGGCCATTGAGGAGGCCACAGCGGCCGAATTGTCCACAAGGTCTGATCGTTTGGGCGACCGGGGCGGCGCACCTCCTCCGGCTCCGGCCCCCGTCCATTATGAGAGTGCCAGCGATGAGGACGTCAAGGCCCACAAGATGGCCGCCTGGGTGCCCAGGTCGTGGGGCCCAGCGACCCACCCGTGTGCCAGCTGTGGAGAGCCACACAACCGCCGCACATGCCACTTCCGCGATGCCGAGTGCTGGGGTTGCGGTTGGTGGGCCACATTGCCAAGGCCTGCCTCTCAGCCAAGAAGGGATGCCCAGCCCTGGCAAGAAAGATGGCGCCGCCCAGCCCATCCACGACTTGTCTGACGGGGACTGCTCTTCGGCCTGCAGCTACCGCCACATCGTCCGGAGCATCGAGCTGCATAAGGTCCATGGTGTCTAGGTGTCCGTCACGGTCCAGATAGAGGGTGCACCATGCGAGATGGAAGTCGACTCAGGGTAAGCGCTCTCAATCATCTTGGCCAACACATTCCGGGCTTTGGGTGCCACCACGATGCTTCCCAAGCTGCAGCCTACCGGCATCTTCATCACCAACTACCAGCGTCGTCGGGTGCTGGTCCGGGGTGTTGCCTATGTAACTGTCCGGTTCCAGCAGTTCACGAGCCGCCTCCGCCTCATCGTGGTCGACAGACCCCGTGCCAGCCTCCTGGGCCTTGAGTGGTTCCCGGCCCTAGGGATCCACCTCGTGGGCATCCACCACCTCGGCCAGCCTCAACTCGACACCGTCTGGGCCGAGTTTGAGGACATCTGGCAGGTTCTGCTGGGCCGCTACAAGGGGCCACCTGTCCGCCTGCAGATCATCCCCACCGCCTCCATCCGCCTCAAGCCCAGCTGGGTTCCCTTCGCTCTCAAGGACCGGATCGACGCAGAGCTCGACTATCTTGTAGCTCAGGGCATCCTGGAGCCTGTCCTCAATGTGAAGGGGGAGACCCCGATTGTGACGCTGTTGAAGGCCAACAGGGATGTCCACATCTGCGTGGACTACAAGTGCACAATAAAAAAGGCGCTACAGAGCCATGCCTACCCAGTGCCGGTCATCAGCCACCTCCTGGCCTCCCTTGCTGGGAGCCGGGTGTTCGCCAAGCTGGACCTTGCCCAAGCATACCAACAGCTGCCAGTGGACTCTGAGTCGGCTGAGGCGCAGACGATCATCACCCACCGGGGCAACTTCCGGGTGACGTGCCTGCAGTTCGGGGTCAGCACGGCCCCAGGCATCTTCCAAAACCTCATGGAAGACCTCCTCAAGAGGTTGCTGGGCATCGTTCCCTACTTCGACGACGTCCTGGTCGCCACCAGTTCCAAGGGGGAGCTCCTGGAGCTCCTGGAGCACGTCCTCCGGGTTATCAGCCGGTTCTGGGACGCTGGCCTCACGGTGAAGCATGAGAAATGCCAGCTGGGCCTGCCGCAAGTGGAGTTCCTGGGCTTACTGATCGACGCCGACAGGATCCACCCGATGCCCGCCAAGATCACAGCCATCCACAACGCCCCCCCCCGCCCCAGTGCAAGCAGGAGCTCCAGTCGTTCTTGGGTCTCTTAAACTTTTATCACACCTTCTTACCCAACAAGGCATCGGTTGCAGAGCCCCTTCACCGCCTCCTCAAAAAGGCCACCCGTGGGCCTGGGGCAAGCCGCAGCAGTGCTCTTTTGAGACCGCCAAGGGCCTGCTGTCATCCTCCAGCCTGCTCGTGCACTTCGACGAGCGGCTGCCGGTTGTGCTGACCTACAATGCCTCGCCGTACGGCATCGGTGCTGTTCTCAACCACCAGCTGCCAGATGGTCGGGAGGCCCCAATCGCTTTTTACTCATTTGACGCCATCATGGTCGGCGTCAAAAAGTTCCACGACTATGTTTACGACCACCCGTTCACCATCGTGACGGACCACAAGCCGCTCCTGGGTCTGTTCGTGCCGGATCGCCAGACGCCACAGATCCTGTCCCCCGCATGATCCCCTGGTCGATCTTTCTTAACACCTACGACTTCTGGCTCCTGCATCGGCCTGGGAAGAGCATCGCCAAAGCCAACGCCCTCAGCCGCCTGCTGCTCGAGGGACCCGATCCCGACCCGTCCCCGGCCCACAACGTCCTCCTGCTGGAAACCCTGCCGGAGCTGCCCCTGCACACAGTGTACATTGCCGCCCACATGGCGAAGGACCATACCCTTGCCCGGGTTCTCAACTGGGTGGGGAAGGGGTGGCCAGCAACCCAGCCGGATGGGGAATTCAAGCTGTTCACCACCCGCCAACACGAGCTGTCGTTACAAAAGGACTGCCTGCTCTGGGGGAGCTGGGTCGTGGTCCCAGCCAAGCTCCACACAAGGGTCCTGGAGGCACTACATGCCTGCCACCCGGGGATCGTGCCACTTTATAGGCTGGGAGGAGAAAAGTTTGGAAACCATTTTTTCTTATTAGTTTTCCTGTGCCTCGCTTGAATCAGAAGTGGATAACCCAACCAGTTCCCCTTCCTTTTACCACATGTTCCCTACGGAAGCCCTTCAGTATGAGAGAATTCTCATTGGAAGGGTTTACAATACTTCATTCTGTTCAATGCATGGGTGCTGATTTTGATTTGATGGCCAATTCCATCCATCGACTGGATGATCCATTCTTACTACAAATGCTGCTTCTGGGGTAACTTTTAAAGACCTTCTGAAACAAGAAAGTGATAAATAGAGTTAAGTATTTAGCGTGGTGTAGTGGTTAAGTACAGTGGACTCTAATCTTGAGAACCGGGTGTGATTCCACACTCCTACACATGAAGCCTGCTGGGTGACCTTGGGCCAGTCTCTCAGAACTCTTTCAGCCCTATTGGCCTCAGAAGGAGCCTCTTGTGAAGAGGTGTGGGGGGGAGGAGATTGTAAGCCGGTTTGAGACTTCTTAGAGAAAACTGAGGTATAAAAACCAACTCTTCTTGTTCGTCTGTTCTCCCTATGTACCATATTCTTTTTTCTTATTAGTTTTCCTGTGCCTCACTTGAATCAGAAGTGGATAACCCAACCAGTCCACCTTCCTTTTATCGCATGTTCCCTAAGGAAGCCCTTCAGTATGAGGGAATTCTCCAGTTACTTCTGCATTTCGGCTGGAAATGGGTTGGGCTCATCACTCTGGATGATGAAGGTGGAGACCATTTCTTGCAGGTGATGGAGCCGAAGCTTTCCAGCAACGGAATCTGTGTAGCCTTCATACAAAAGGCTGCAATACAGGTCCAGTTGGATGACTTCGATTTTATGACCAAAAACTTTCACAGTAGTAATGCAGATTTCCTGGACAGCAAAGCCAATGCAATTGTTGTACATGGAGAAACTGGAGTAATTTTTTGGCTGGCAGTAATTATATCTTTACCCAGAAACTTAAATACCCAAACAAATTCTGATTATGAGATGAGAATCTCTGCAGGAAAAGTATGGATTACAACAGCCCAGATTGATTTTGCATTTAATTCTGCAACAAAGATATTTGATATACAAACATTCCATGGTGCTCTTTCCTTTGCAATTCATTCAAAGGACATCCTAGGATTCCATGCATTTCTCCAACAAATAAAACCTTCCTGGGCAAAGGAGGATGGTTTTATCAACGAATTCTGGGAACAAGTCTTTGAATGTGAGCTGCCAGATTCCAGTAGTCCAGCAGAGTCTAGTGAAACATGAACTGGAGAGGAGAGACTGGAGACTGTCCCAGCACCTATCTTTGAAATGAGCATGACTGACCATAGCTACGGTATCTATAATGCTGTCTATGCCATTGCACATGCTCTACACATCTTGGGATCTGCCAGAACAGAACACAGAGTGATGGAGGATGGGGGCAGCCTGGCTCCTCTGAATGTGCCTCCTTGGAAGGTAATTACTCCTCACTGACAAAAACAGTCCCCTTCCATGCTTAAGGTTCAATAGGTTGGTATGAGGGGAGAAATTGGACTTTTGAGCCTTTTCTCCTGTCCATCTGGGAGTGAGGAAGTCACTTAGCTTTCATGGTCTCCTGCCCAGTGAGGCGTCTCCCTCTCTCTAGTCCTGAATTTCCCCTTTCTCTGGATTTTTATTTCACCATCAAGCCACTACAATAATGGGTATTCCCTTCCCATTAACTTGATTATGGACTCCACAACCATGTTGCCCTTCCAAGCTTAGCTCTTGCGTTCTCCTGGGAAGTAGGGTAGCCACAACAACTCTCTTACCTCCTTGTGGACAACAGAGTAGAACAGGGGCTTCAATGTGGATTGCAGAGACCACAATGACTGAATTTAGGTGAAGTACAATTTATTAAAGAATTGAAAATGCACACAGTGTTTGTATACAAAAAAAATGCTGAGCAAAGCCTAAAGAAAAGCTGATATAACAACAACTCTGTAAGTGTTACACTACCTGAATGATGGGAAATTAGCACACACTGTCAATTTGGGGAGGTGCAAGCATTTAGAAACCTTCCATTACATTGTTCCAGTGGTTTTTGGCTTTCCCCATTCTAGTTGCAGCCACATGTGCTCAACACTGAGTCCAGGTAAAGAAAAAAAGAGTTCCATCCCTCATGAGAAAAGAAATTGAGCAACTAAGTTAACCTCTCAGCAGAATTCATTCCAGAAACACCTTGAATCAAACATTGTTTTGTAACTGGCCATGGAAGCTTATTGTCATGAACAAGCAAAATACTTGCATTCTCAAAAATCTTCTGTCCTAAAAGAAAGTAATCCAAAAATCCGTTTGAAACAGCAATGTAGTAGTGAGTACATTCCAACCTATCCAATTGACTCCACACTCCATAATGCTCTTTCTCTTTCGACTAAGCTCCACACACATCTTCAGAGAACTGCTTTCAACAACAGTGTCGGAGTTGAAGTGACCTTTAACGAACATAGAGAATTGAAAGGTGGATTTGATATTACCAACTTGGTCACTTTTCCAAATAAGTCCTATGTCAGAGTCAAGATCGGGAGGCTGGATCCTCAGGTTCCGCTTAGTCAAAGAGTGATAATCTATGAGGACAGAATTAAGTGGAACAGACACCTCGCACAGGTGAGAAAACATCTTCACTCTCTCTCAAAACTATACAAAAATCTTTCTCATTTAATGAAATAGATTGGCAGAAGCTTGAAGGGGAGCAAATTAATTTTTAATCCACAAATTTTGTTAAATCAGCACTTAATTACAGTATCATTGTAACATTTAAACCTTTGTTGGTCCCATCATGCTTTGGATAATACGTATTCCTCTTTGAGATCCGAGATATTACTCTTCCATTACCTTTTCAATTACTAGAGAAATTCAGAAACAAACCACTCCCAATATCTTCTCAGTTCTACATTTTTGATTTGTTCAAGACAGCTGCCTCCTTTATCTGTGTGTAATGACAACTGCAAGCCTGGTAACAGCAAGAAAAAGAAGGAAGGGGAGCCGTTCTGCTGCTACGATTGTGATCCGTGTCCAGAGGGGAAAATGTCAGACAAAGAGGGTAGGAAATGCTCTGATTCATATCTCTCCTATTGATGATCCCCCTGTATATTTTAGACTGTCTAAGGGGAGGGAATTCAACCATCTGCATTATGGGGAAACATGAAAAAGCTTCTGAGTATTGAACATTCCTGTGCATTGCTCCATTTATTTCCAGAGATTTGCTTAATACTTTTGAGAAATGATGAGAATTCAGTTCTAAAGAAATCAGAACTCCGGGGCAGCAGGAGGGCATAGTTCTGCTTTAGGAAAGCAAAAACCTGGTAAGAAATTGAGAAGTATCACCATGAGCTCCAGAACTCCCATCAAGTTCCCACCATAGGATTCACGGTCTCATTTCAGCATCTGACGAAAGGCTCAAAGACTGGCATTGTTTCTTAGGTATTTTCAACGCTAGGACAGGTTTTCAAAACTGAGTTCACCAAGGGTTGAACATACAAGGTTAGCTACAATCTTAGAAAAACTCTTTTTTTCATATAATGAAAGTTTCTAAATAGGTTATCTTCTCCTTTCAGACATGGATTCTTGCATGACTTGCTCTGAAAGTCATTATCCTAACCTGGGACAAGATCAATGCATTCCCAAGATTCCAAATTTTTTGTCCTTTTCCGAACACTTGAGCAAGATTTTAGCCTTTTTGGCTCTCTTCCTTTCTCTTATCACAGCCCTGGTGATCGTAATCTTTGTCAAGCACAAGGACACCCCCATTGTTAAAGCCAACAACCGGAGCCTCACCTACTGTCTACTCATCTCTCTCCTTCTCTGCTTCTTCTGCTCCTTGCTGTTCCTCGGACAGCCTAACAAGGTGACCTGCCTCCTCCGACAAACGACTTTTGGCATCATCTTCTCAGTTGCAGTTTCTTCTGTCTTGGCCAAAACTGTCACGGTTGTGGTGGCATTTATGGCCTCTAAGCCAGGAAACATTTTTCGAAAGTGGGTGGGGAAACAATTGGTATATTCTATTGTTATCTTTTGCTTCTTTGTTCAAGTTGTCATTTGTGCTGTTTGGTTGGCATCTTCTCCTCCCTTCCCAGACGTGGACACACATTCATTCAGTAGAGAAATCATCGTGCAATGCAATGAAGGGTCAGCCATCATGTTTTACTGTGTTTTGGGCTACATGGGCTTACTGGCCTCAGTCTGCTTCATTGTGGCTTTCCTTGCCAGAAAGTTGCCCGACAGTTTCAACGAAGCCAAGTTCATCACCTTCAGCATGTTGGTCTTCTGCAGTGTTTGGTTGTCCTTTCTCCCCACCTACCTCAGCACTCAAGAAAAAGACATGGTGGCCGTGGAGATCTTCTCCATCTTCGCTTCCAGTGCTGGCTTACTAGGCTGCATCTTTTTCCCCAAATGCTATGTGATTATCCTGAGGCCTGAGTTGAACAAAAGAGAGCAACTGATCATGAAAAAGGATTAAAACCTTCCATCAGCTATTCACTATTTCTGCAGCTGAATCTGAATCCAATGTGGAAATTTTGTTTCCTGCTTAGAATGAAACCTGTGAACCTTTCCCTGACATTCTTCTGTAATAGGCATCACTGACACATTTACAGAATTTTTATGGACCTCTATTCCTAGGTGGGGAGTTGGAAAGAATTCTACATTTGAATGATTCATTCTTGTAAGTCTCAAATGTAAAATGCTGGTTCTGGGTATTATGTGTGTGTGAGAGAGAGAGAGTAAGAGAGAGAGAGAGAGAGAGAGAGAGAGAGACAGAGACAGAGACAGAGACAGAGCCAGCAAGAGACAGAGACAGAGACAGAGACAGAGATGACTTGGAGGTCTAATCAGATGCAGTCAGCATTATATCTGGCATCCTTATTATTGCACAGATTTATTTAAGACTAGGAGTGCCAGTTACCCACTTGCAACTGGTGGGGTGTGCGGGGAATTTACCAGCAGTAAGCTGAGGTGTTGGTATCTGTCGTCGGTACTGTTGCCAACTTCGGGTACTAGCTGGAGATCTCCTGCTATTACAACTGACCTCCAGCCAACAGAGATCAGTTCACCTGAAAAAAATGGCCGCTTTGGCAATTGGACTCTATGGTAATGAAGTCCCTCCCTTCCCCAAACTCTGCCCTTCTCAGGATCCACTCCAAAAACCTCCCGCCGGTGGCAAAGAGGGACCTGGCATCCCTAGGGTTGCCAACTTCCAGGTAGTAGCTGGCGATCTCTCACTATTTCAGCTGCTCTCCAGCCGATATAGATCAGTTCACCTGGGGAAAATGGCCGCTTTGGCCATTGGACTCTATGGCAGGGAAGTCCCTCCCCTCCCCAAGTCCCGCCCTCCTCAGGCTCCACGCCCAGATGTTGATGTACATTTTTCAAGTTGTCAACCACTCTGAACAGGTTCTCTGGGCAAGTGGTGCAGAACTGTTCTAATTAAACAAATCCGTCCAAGGAGAAGTTGTTCACGGTTGTTGATTTGTCACTTCCTTTCAGAGATTTTCGATATTTGCATTGCATCATGGGTGGGCGGGATCTCTGGCGGTCATTCTGAGCTTATCTTTCCAGCTCCTTTCTCTCTTCAGAGAAGCTGGGATGCGATCAGAAAAAAATATTTCTGCTTCACAAACTACAAATAACTACACCAGGGAAATATTAGCTATCTTCCAGAAGAGATAATCTCCACTATAATTATCAAAATCACGGTAATTTCTTCACCCAGTCTCAGTTCCAATAGTTTTCCAGAAGGAAACAGAAAACAAATCAGAAATTAACTCGTAAAGTTCTGCTTATAAAGGCCTCCGCCGATACATTGAAAGCTAAAATGAGGGACTAGAGAGACACAGTTTTCATATCGCTATTCAATATCTCCCAAGTAGCATACACGGTAGACAGTTGGGACATGAGAGATGAGGTTCATATGTCCACTGTTGAAAAGAGTGCTGGAAGAGTCAGGCGCCAGCTGAGCTACCTTCTTGAAACCGGGCGGAATCTAATGATGGCTACAGAGGAGACCCAGGAGAGTCTGCATGGAGAGAGAGGTGTCCTTGATTCCACATGGCAGAGTCTGTGATGTTGCTGCTGATCCTGATGCTGCTTCCTTGTGTGGTGTGTAAAGTATATAGTATGAAGTGTACCGTAACCAATCCTCCTCAGATTCCATATCAGTGGTATCAGCCAGGTGAAATCCTGATTGGTGGAATGGTGACTCATATTGGTTGTGAATCCCAAACACCTTCATTTGAGAAGAACCCCTCCCAGGATTATGAATGTTATCCAATGTAAGGAATTCATTCTTACTCTTAACGTAGAAATGATGATGATGTCTGATTTTATTTTAGCAATTCTGCCTATTTGCAAAACAAAATAGGCCTTTTTTGATGATAATGGATGCACAGTAAGTATTGTGGCTACCTAAATGAAATACTCCTGATGTCTTTCACAACACAATGATTTATCTTGCTTATGCCAGTGAAAGGGCCCATTGATTCATGAATAACTTAGGAACAGATCGCATTGTTTCAATTATCATACATATATACTGAGCCTTCCTCGATTAATAGATGTGTATCTAGTGTAGTGATTTTTTTAAAAAATGCAGTAAATATACATCCCTCCACTCATGGACTATTTTTAGGAAGGTTAGTTCTACACAGGGGATGCCAAGAGTTGAATGTAAAGTAACTAAGAGGGAACTAATATTTGAAAAATATAGAAATTTTGGAAAGAATGTCAGTCTGATGAAGTTGCAAAAATATTTATATTATACAAGAGGCTTGTTATGTTTATTAGCACAGAATGAACCAAGTGTGGCACCAGTGGGCATACATTTCATCCCTCAAGTTAAAATCTCTTCTAGTTTAGAGAACAGGCATATGAGAGAAGAGGGAAGAGAGACTGGAAATAGTGTGGACCAAACAGAATATCTTCACAACAGTAAATATCACCAAATGAAATTGCTTCGCAGTACATGGAGAATGGAGGAGCCACTGTATAGCCTGATCTTGTCAGATCTTGCAGGCTAAGCAGGATCCGTACTTGGAAGGGAGCCACCAAGGAAGACTCTGCAGAGGAAGGCAAGGGCAAAGCACCTCTGCTTCTCACTTGCCTCAAAAGCCCCTTGCTGGGGTCACCATAGGTAGGCTGAGACTTAACAGCACTTTACACACATGTGTAGGACAGACATAAGAAAGCAATTCTTCGCAGAACTCATGGGACTTGCTAACACACACTATGCACAAGGATGCTTGATTACATGTCTTCAAGGGAGTTAAACAAATTCATGGTTCTGCCAAGGGTCAGTTGTTTTGCTAACTAACAGGAACCTCCGGTATCTACTTGCATGCCAGTCATAGGTGGGCAGTGGGAATGTCTGATGGCTCAATGTCCAGCTTGTGGGTTTCACAGTAGCATTGTGCTGTTGAGAAATGAAAAATGGATCAGATGGGCCATCTCTCAGAACTAGCTCTGGCCTTATTGCATTCTTAGATCCATCTGTGGCCAATACAGATGATGTACATTGAAGCATTCACTTCTCAGACTGATTTTCTTTGCAGCCTTGTAACAAAGTTCTACCAGCACATCCTCGCCTTGGTGTTTGCCATCCATGAGATCAACAAGAACCCCAACACTCTTGGGTTCCACATCCATGACTCCACCATGAATCCAAAATGGACGTACAGGACCATCCTGGACCTGCTCTTCACATCACTTGAACTCGTCCCAAACTTCAAATGTGGCACCCAGAAAAAAGTGATGGGTGCCATTGCAGGACATAGTTTGGAAACCTCATCAGACATGGCAACTCTCTTAAGCCGTTACAAGATCCCACAGGTATGATCAGAGAACTGTGATTATTTGGACCTTCAAAAAACTCACATGCAGGATAATCCCCCTTCCTGATCTAATGTCAAGGGTTGCAAAGAGTAAGAAGTATAAGCAAAAGTTAGGGGGAGAGGTGAAGTATGTTAAATTGCTTTGGGGTGTGATATGGGTCCTGAAATTATTGTTGTCAGGAATTCTACAGGATGTGTGTTGAATGTTCGATTTTAATATGTTGATATGGTTGGAGGGGTTTACAATACTTCATTCAGTTCAATGCATGGGTGCAGATTTTGACGTGTTGGCCAATTCCATCCATCCACTGGATGATCCATTCTAAGTACTATGAACCCTGCTTCTATTACAGTAACTACTAAACATGGAAGAAAAGTAAGATTGCAGGGGAAAGGGAATGTGATGGATTCACACAAATCTGACAGCCTTTGTCTGTGGTTTTTGGCTTTTCAGATTATGACAACATTCCTTGAAGGAAACATTCTTGTTTCTACTCTGAATCCTCTTTTGAATACCAAGGCTAGAGGTTTCTGGTTCTTCTGGGATACTGCTAAAGTACTGAAATCAGATTCCTGACTCTAGCCTCAGGGCTGGTCTCAGCTCATGCTGTAATCTCCAAACGACTATTTGAATCAGACCTATTTAGCTCATGAATGCGAGCGCGAAGGATGTACTCTCATAGTTACTTGGGCCTTGTGTACCCGAAAGGCCCTTCTGCCCATGCATATGTTTTAATTTTCCCATTTTGTAGAAGAGCTTTATATTGTCCCAGCTAAATGCAAGTCCATCCCAGCTTTTAGAAGCTCGATACAGTAATAGACCTTATTCTGATAGGATGTGCCTTTGTAAATTGGGGCAGATATATACACTGGAGCACTGTCTTTCAGAATGTAGCCTATAAGGAAGAAATGTATTTTTTTTTCTGCAAAGAGTTACTTATGTACCTATAGGCAATAAATTGAAATTTTTGCCCACTGGATCAAATCCTACTATAAACCTTTTGCAAAAAAAATTCTAGGCGCAGAGTGGAAAGCTGCAGTACTGCAGTCCAAGCTCTGCTCACGAACTGAGTTGGTTTCAGTTAGCCGGCTTAAGGTTGACTCAGCCTTCCATCCTTCCGAGGTCGGTAAAATGAGCACCCAGCTTGCTGGGGGTAAAGGGAAGATGACTGGGGAAGGCACTGGCAAACCAACCCTTAAAACAAAGTCTGCCTAGTAAACATCGGGATGTGACGTCACCCCATGGGTCAGGAATGACCTGGTGCTTGCACAGGGGACCTTTACCTTTACCTTTAATGATAGAAAATGAATGATTGATTTTATCTCAGGGGATTTTATTGTAATTTGGCTCATGGTCTTTAGTCTGATAGAGCTGTATCATTCTCTTTTTAGTTTTCCTGTCTCTCACTTGAATCAGAAGTGGATAATCCGACCACTTTCCCTTCCTTTTACCGCATGTTCCCTAAGGAAGCCCTTCAGTATGAGGGAATTCTCCAGCTACTTCTGCATTTCGGCTGGAAATGGGTTGGGCTCATCACTCTGGATGATGAAGGTGGAGACCATTTCTTGCAGGTGATGGAGCCGAAGCTTTCCAGCAATGGAATCTGTGCGGCCTTCATAGAAAGGGCTACAACACAGGTCCAGTTGAATGACATCAATTTTATGATCAAATACTATGGCAATAATAAAGCAAATTTCCTGGACAACAAAGCCAGTGTAATTGTTGTACATGGAGAAAGTGGAGTGATTATGTGGCTGGCAGCAGTTATATCTTTACCCACAAACTTAAATACCCCAACAGGTTCTGACTATGGGATGAGAACCTCTGCAGGAAAAGTGTGGATTACAACAGCCCAGATTGATTTTTCATTTAATTCTGCAACAAAGACATTTGATATACAAATGTTCCATGGTGCCCTTTCCTTCACAGTTCATTCAAAGGACATCCTAGGATTCCATACATTTCTCCAACAAATAAAACCTTCCTGGGCAAAGGGGGATGGTTTTATCAAGGAATTCTGGGAACAAGTCTTTGAATGTGATCTGCCAGATCCCAGTAGTCCTGCAGAGTCTAGTGAAACATGCACCGGAGAGGAGAGACTGGAGACTGTCCCGGCACCTTTCTTTGAAATGAGCATGACTGGCCATAGCTACAGTATCTATAATGCTGTCTATGCCATTGCACATGCTCTACACATCTTGAGGTCTGCCAGAACGAAACACAGAGTGATGGAGAATGGGGGCAGCCTGGCTCCTCTGAATGTGCCTCCTTGGAAGGTATTTACTCCTCACTGACAAAAACAGTCCCCTGCCATGCTTAAGGTTCAATATGTTGGTATGAGCAGAGAAATCGGACTTTTAAGCCTTTTCTCCTTTCCATCTGGGTGTATGGAAGTCACCTAGTTGTCATGGTCTCCTGCCTAGTGAGGCTTCTCCCTCTCTCTATTCCTGAATTTCTCCTTTCTCTGGATTTTGATGCCTCCATCAAGCCACTACAATAATGGGTGTTCTCTTCCCATGGACTTGATTATAGACTCCTCAACCATGTTGCCCTTCCAGGCTTAGCTCTTGCATTCTCCTGGGAAGCGTGGTAGCTTTTCTTCCCTTCTTTTTGTACAACAGAGTAGAACAGGGGCTTTGATGTGGATGGTGGTCTATAAAATTATGCATGGTCTGGAGAGAGTGGACAGGGAGAAAAGCTTCTCATAGTACTAGAACATGGGATCATCTGCTGAAGCTGGAGGGTGAGAGATTCAAAACTGATAGAAGGAAGAATTTCTTCATGCAACGCATAGTTAAATTGTGGAACTCCCTTCCCCAGGATGTGGTTATGGCTGCCAGCTCGGAGGGCTTTAAGAGGGGAGTGGACATGTTCATGGAGGAGAGGGGTATTCATGGCTACTAGTTAAAATGGATACTAGTCATGATGCATACCTATTCTCTCCAGGATCAGAGGAGCATGCCAAATATATTAGGTGCTGTTGAACACAGGCAGGATGGTGCTGCTGCAGTTGTCTTGTTTGGGGGCTTCCTAGTGGCACCTGGTTGGCCACTGTGTGAACAGACTTCTGGACTTGATGGGCCTTGGTCTGATCCAGCATGGTTTTTCTTATGTTCTAATGGTGGAGGCGAGAATTGATAATGAACACAATGTTTGAAAACAAAAAAGTACCGAGCAAAGTAAAAAGAAAAGCTCATGAATCAACAACTCACTAGTTATTGCTTAACTTGAATGGTGGAAAATTAGATAGGCTATTGATTTGGGAGGTCCAAGCGTTTAGAAACCTTTCATTACATTGTTCCAGTGGTTTCGGCTTTTCATTGTTGTGGTTGCAGTATCTTGTGCTTAACACTGAGTCCAGTTAAAGAAACAAAAAATACAGTCCCTCATGAGAAAAGAAATTAAGCAAACAGCGCTAGGTGCACTCCATGACTAATCGCTGTTTAAAAGAGCTATTGCCTAGGTGCAGATAGAGTGGCCAGTCCAAGACCAGGAAATGTAAGAATTAAGGGTTGAGTCCCCTTCAGCAGTGTTAAATGGAAAATATGGCAACTTACCTTATTCAGATAGGCTTTGTCCATGTGATTTGAAGAGAGTGGATTCATTATCCCATATGATGGTGGAATGCCCCAATATAATTCCCATCGCAATCAATGGATTATCCCTATCTTAATCAAATTACCTGCCACTGTAACAAAAGATAAAACAGTCTCCTTTTTGCTGGCAGATAGAGACCAAAGAATAACATTGGCGGTAGCCAAGTATCTATCCACCGTATTTTCCTTAAAGAAACAAAGGCTCCCCTTTTATTGCTCAAGACCTTTTGGTCAAGAGAGCTTGAAAGGAGGCAAAGGGTGGAGCCAAGAAGCACTGATGGTGAAGGATCACTTCAGTGCGAAAACCCAAAAGTGGCATCAAAACCCGCCCCCTGGATGATGCTGTCAGAATTCCCCAAAATTCTATAGTAAAAGTCATAGAAACTATGGGAAATCCTATAGAGTCATGGAGTATTTTCATCCCACTAACCAGTGCAAAAGTCTAGAGATGATGTTTAAAAGTGAGAAATTACATCTCACCACGTGGTAACTGCTAACCCTCTATCCAGGGGTTTTATCAACTCCCTTTCTGACCAGCCCCTGCAGACTTTGCTTCTCCTCATGCTTCCCCTGGCTTCCTGCAGCTCTCTAGGGAAGCATGCCTATTGTTCTTCTAATGGCTAGGTTCATTTGAGTATCTATGGCGCTGAATGCTGCTGGCCAACAAAATGCACTGTAGATGCAGCAAAACCAAAACAGATCTTTTTTGACTCTCCCACAGCAGCATTCATTCCAGAAACAACCTGAATCATACTTCATTCCTTTGTCTTGTAACTGACAATGGATGCTTATTATCATGACCAAGCAAAATGCTGGCATTCATAAAAATCTTCTGTCCTAAAAGAAAGTAGTCTAAAAATCTGTTTCAAACTGAAAAGTATTGGTGAGTACATTCCAATCCATCTAATGGACTCCGGGAACCTTAATCCTCTTTCTCTTTCTACTAAGCTCCACATACTTCTTCAGAGAATCGCTTTCAACAACAGTGCCGGTGATGAAGTGACCTTTAACGAACGTGGAGAATTGAAAGGTGGATTTGATATTACCAACTTGGTCACTTTTCCAAATAGGTCCTACGTCAAAGTCAAGATCTGGAGGCTGGATCCTCAGGTTCCGCTTAGTAAAAGAGTTAGTATCAACGAGGACAGAATTAAGTGGAACAGACATTTTGCACAGGTGAGAAAACATCTCCACTCTCTCTCAAAACTATACAAAACTGTTCCTCATTTAATGAAATAGATTGGCAGCAGCTTTAAGAAGAGCAAATAAAGTCCATGAAATTTTAATCCACGAATTTTGCTAAGTCAGAACTTAATTACATAAACATTGAAACCTTTGTTGGTTCCATCATGCTTTGGATAATATACATTCCTCTTTGAGATCTCAGATATTACTCTTCTATTACCTTCACAAGTATTAGTGAAATTCAGAAGCAAATACCTCCCAATATCTTCTCAGTTCTACATTCTTGTTCTGTTCAACAACAGCTGCCTCCTTTATCTGTGTGTAATGAGAACTGCAAGCCTGGTTACAGCAAGAAAAAGAAGGAAGGGGAGCAATTCTGCTGCTACAGTTGTGATCCGTGTCCAGAAGGGAAAATGTCAGACAAAGAGGGTAGGAAATGCTCCGATTCATATCTCTCCTATAGAAGATCCCCATGTATTTGGTAGACCGATCACCTGAAAGGAGGGAATTTAAACAACTGCACTATGGGAAAACATTAAATGTTTCTCGACGTTGAACATTCCTGTGCATTGCTCCATTTATTTCCAGAGATTTGCTTAATACTTTTGAGAAATAATGGCAAATCAGTTCTAAAAAAAACCAGAACTCCAGGGCAGCAGGAGGGCATAGTTCTGTTTTAAAGAAAGAGAAAACCTGGTAAGAAATTGAGAAGTATCACCATGAACTCCAGAACTCCCATAAAGTTCCAACCATAAGGTTCACGCTCTGATTTCACTATCTGCCTAAAGGCTCAAAGGCTGGCATGGTGTCTTAGGTCTTTTCAATGCTAGGGCAGGTTTACAAACCTTGATTTCACCAAGGGTTGACCATACAAGGTTAGCTATGGTCTTGGAAAACCTCTTGTTCTCATATGATGGAAGTGTATAAATAGGTTCTCTTCTCTTTTCAGACATGGATTCTTGCATGACTTGCTCTGAAGGTTATTATCCAAACCTGGGACAAGATCAATGCATTCCCAAGATTCCAAATTTTCTTTCCTTTTCCGGACCCTTGAGCATGCTTTTAGCCTTTTTGGCTTTCTCCTTTTCTCTGATCACAACCCTGGTGCTTGCAATCTTTGTCAAGTATAAAGACACTCCCATTGTTAAAGCCAACAACCGGAGCCTCACCTACTGTCTACTCATCTCTCTCCTTCTCTGCTTCCTCTGCTCCTTGCTCTTCATCGGAAGGCCCAACAAGGTGACCTGCCTCCTCCGTCAAACAACTTTTGGCATCGTCTTCTCAGTTGCTGTTTCTTCTGTCTTGGCAAAAACTGTTACGGTCATTCTTGCATTTATGGCCTCTAAGCCAGGAAACATTTTTCGAAAGTGGGTGGGGAAACAATTGGCATATTACATTGTTATCTCTTGCTTCTTTGTTCAAGTTGTCATTTGTGCTGTTTGGTTGGCATCTTCTCCTCCCTTCCCAGATGTGGACACACATTCACTCAGTAGAGAAATCATTGTGCAATGCAATGAAGGGGCAGCCACCATGTTTTACTGTGTCTTGGGCTACATGGGCTTACTGGCCTCAGTCAGTTTCATGGTGGCTTTCCTGGCCAGAAAGTTGCCCGACAGTTTCAACGAAGCCAAGTTCATCACCTTCAGCATGTTGGTCTTCTGCAGTGTTTGGTTGTCTTTTGTCCCCACCTACCTGAGCACTCAAGGAAAAGATACGGTGGCCGTCGAGATCTTCTCTATCTTGGCCTCCAGTGCTGGGTTGCTGGGCTGCATCTTTTTTCCAAAGTGCTATGTCATTATCCTGAGGCCTGAATTGAACAGAAGAGAGCAGCTGATAAGGAAAAAGCATTAAATCCTTCAATCAGCTATTCACTTGTTCTGCTGTTATATCTTTATCCAAATCAAATGTGGCAATTATGTTTTCTGAATGAAACCCATGAACCTTTCCCTGACATTTGCCTGTAACAGGCATCTAAGACATTTACAAAGTCACTATGGGTATTTATTCCCAGGTTGGGAAGTAGGAAGAATTCTACCTTTGAATGTTTCATTATTATTTTTTTGAATAGTTTTTATTATTTTTTAGGAAATACAAAAGGAAACAGGGGAAAGTTTGGCATCCGTTTGCAATAACCAATGTTATCTCAGTCAATAATGAACATATTTAATACAGAGATTTGTTGCTACTAATTCAATATATTAATTTCTCATCGTATTTTTACTCAATAAAGATAATCAAATATATATTTTAAAAGATGGTGTCATTAAAAATAAACTAAGGTGTATTTCTCTAAAGGTAATCATCATTAAGGTAAACCAAATATGTTTATATGTATAAGAAACATCTTCTCATATAGAAAGGAAAAAAGATTAACTGAAAACAAATATTTAAGGACATATACATATACCAAGGTAACCATTTTTCATTAAACTGTTTAGCAATGTTTCATTTTTGTAAGTCTCAGTTATAAAATGCTGACTCAGGATATTACATGTGTGTGTAATTCTGTGAGTTGTAATTCTGGCTCTGTCTTGTTCAGTTTTAACGTTGTTTATCTGCCGGTCAATTGACCATAAATGAACTGAACTGAACTGGCCTGATCATAGACAATTAGCATTATTTTTGGCATCCCTGTTATTGCACAGCCTTATTGAAGACTAGGGGTGCCAGGTACCCCCTTGCAACCAGTGGGGGATGGGGCGAACTTACCTACTTACCTAGGGCTCTTGTTGTTAGCAATGGTATTTTTACCATAGAGTTTTGCCCAAATACCAGATCGTCCATGTGGTTGCCGGTGAAATGATGATCGCACTTCTGCTGCACTCTGGAAATGACATCACCACATTACTGGTGACAGAAGCTTAGGCTGCAGTTTGCTGCTGGTTCTGACAGCCCTTGATGGCTTCTCAGGGGTAAAACTTTGCTTTCTTTGGAAACACCATAGGTTTCTTTGGGAGATAATTTGTCCCAGAATGGATGGATTCTCCTCGCTTTTGGTACTGCAAGGCCCATGATCATCCTGAAGCAGATCACCTATTTTGAAACCCATAGCTTTGTTTTCTGATGGGTCATGCCTGCCACAGATAACATAACTTCCAACGCTAAAACAGAAGGGGATGGGAGGTGTGTGCCCGGAGACAAAACTTTTCGGGTTTGGCATCTTGCCCATAGAATGCCCTTCCCTTTGAGGCTGACACCTGACACCTAGACCACTAGGTCAAAACTATTCTCTTTGCCCAAGCGAAAGATTTCCACATTTTGATAGTTTGTTCCTAATTTGGGAGAACTCTTTTAAAACACATAGGCCATTAACGCATGGTTGTTTCTATGGATTTTGTTCCTGTCTTGTTGCACTACTTTTTATTTTGATAACAAATAATTGCATGCATGGGCCGTGCGGGAGCTGCCGCTGCCACTCTGCATTCCCGTTCCTGGTGGGGAAGCGGCAGGGACTGGTGGGTGGAGGTGGGTGGAGGCAGCAGGGACTGGTGAAGATGGGATGAAAAGATGGGATGAGATCAGGGGGAAAAAGTACTTCACTAGTTCTGCAACTAATTAACTCAGAAGAATATCAGCAGTCTTCCAGAGGAGATAATCTCCACTATAATTATCAGAATCACTGTCATTTCTTTGCTCAGTCTCAGTTCCAGGAGCTTTCCAGAATGAAACAGAAAACAAATCTGAAAGAAAACCTTGAAGTTCTGTTTATAAAGCCCTCTGCTGAGACATTCACAGCTAAAATGAGGGAAATAGCTCCTAAGTGAAGGGGTTGATCCCTAACCAGTTTTCAGGAATAAAACTAGACTATTTGTATGTCCTGACTCCATAAACAGTAGAAACATTGATTCAAGAAACTTAAGCCTGTTCGACTTAGCAGTGACTGCCAAGGGTTCTTTATTTCAGTATACATCAAAAGTACCAACTCCTGTCTGTGAAATACTTCAGATACATCCTGATTAAAAATATCTATTGTTTATAAATAGCCTAAATTGTTTATTCTTGTTGTTTAACCTGCCAAGTTTATTTCCTGAAACCTCCCTGCAAACCTGACTTTACCTTTTCCCCAAAAGAGACAAATAAATCCATTTTGAGATTTTACTTCATTAAGCCTCCCTTGTGCCACATTCTAGCTTATATAAAGAAAGAGATAAGAAGAAAATTAATTTAAAAAGAGGAGTTCCATTATAGTTGCTGTTTAAAGGTTCCACCTAGTTGCTGCACCTCATATTACAACCCGACAAGAAAGTGTGGGGTGATCTGCTGCAACTCTCCACATTCTAGATAACATGTTCCAGGGATGGGGAGTTGACCTACTGCCCCACTTCAAATGCACAGACTGATTAGGCATGGTGTATTTCCAGAGACCATACATAAAGCGTTCAATATATAAGAATGTTTAATAAATGAATAAAATAATGCATGTGCTTCATTAAACTTCCAAGCTGAGTAAGGGAACAAAGAAAAGGTGAAAACACACAATTCTCTTTCCCTACACTAGATACTTCCTAAATGATGTGGAATCAGGACAGCCTTGCTTTACTTGAAGTTGCAAAAGTTCATCATTACTTTTGATCACCTGGTTGGGACCATATGGACAAGATGGAGTCCCTAGTTATAAGCTTACCCCATCATTACTTGTGCTCCCAAATCAAGAGCAATAGAAAAGAGAGTTCTTTCCTTGTGCCCTGATTTAAACCACCTCTGTCTTTCTCCCTCTGCCCTTGAAATGAGCTTACTGTCCCTTCCTTCTTACAGGAAGAATTTCCCCCCCATCACTTTAGTCTTCTCAGCAATATGGCTTTGTGGCCACCGCCAGGAAGGTTTGGGGGCGGATCTTGAGGAGGGAGGGGTTTGGGGAGGGGAGGGACTTCAATGCCATGGAGTCCAATTGCCAAAGCGGAGATAATAGGTATGCAACATGAGTAGTATCCATTTTTACTAGTAGCCATGGATAGCCATATCTTCCATGAACATGTCCACTCCCCTCTTAATGTCCACTCCAGGCTTCTGCCGGAAACGTTGAATCATTCCTATTAGAGTCTCCCTCCCTGACATTTTGTGATTGGCTCCACCTCTTGTGGTAGCCATTGGTGGTTGGCTCCATCTTCTGCAGCAGCCCTCTTATGGTTGAGCCCACCAGTTTGTGTCAAAATTCCAAAGGTGCTTGCCGGCTCAAAAAAGGTTGGGGGCCTGTGTTCTGTACAATGCTGCTGCTACAAGTGTTGTTAACTATGGGATACTGAATGGACAGTCCTCCCTATGTAGTTTGCAGTTCCACAAAAGTTGTTATTTGCAACTTATTTGGGGGGTGGGGGCAAGGTGCCTCTTGCTTCAGCCCGCAGAATATGAATGCATGACAGCCCTCAGTTTCCAAGATCTGAGCAAGGCTGTCAAAGACAGGACATTTTGGAGGACTTTGATTCATAGGGTCGCCAGGAGTCGGAAGCAACTTCACGGCACTTAACGCAAGCTGTATTTCAAATCTTTTTCCAACATCAAATCTTCCACTTAGAGTCAATAATGTTTGTGTCTTAGGAAAGTACTTAGCAAATACGACTTCAGAGCCGTTTCCTGTTTCAAGCCAAAGATTCAAGCAATTTTTGAGGAGGAACGCGATAAACATGCTTTAAAAACCCCAATCGTTTGCAAAAGTTAAAATGGTCTGTGTGTGTGTGTGTGTGTGTGTTAAGTGCTGTCAAGTCGCTTCCAACTCATGGCGACCCTATGAATGAAAGTCCTCCAAAATGTCCTATCTTTGACAGCCTTGCTCAGATCTTGCAAATTGAAGGCTGTGGCTTCCTTTATTGAGTCAATGTGGTGTATGGTCTGGGTGTATGCATATATCGTACCACTAGGTGGCAATGCAGGACTGCTTTTCCCGACCTGCTCATTTCACCCCAGGACGACACATCATGCTAAGCAGCCCTAAGCGTTTTAACCGCTCCTTGTAGGGGAGTTGCACCAGTCCCCTGATCATTTGGGTGGCTCTTCTCTGCACCTTCTCAAGCTCTGCAAGATCCTTTTTTAGGTGTGGCGACCAGAACTGGACACAGCATTCCAGGTGTGGCCTCACCATAGATTTGTACAAGGGCACTATGATAGCAGCAGTTTTATTCTCTGTTCCTGGTCTAATTATGGCCAGCATGGAATGTGCCTTTTTCACAACCACCGCCTCCTTCGTCTAACAAAACTGCCTTTCTCATAGAATCACAGAGTTGGAAGGGGGCCACCAGGGTCATCTAGTCCAACCCCCTGCACAGTGCAGGAAATTCACAACTATCTCCCCACGCACACACCCAGTGACCCCCCTACTCCATGCCCAGAAGATGGCCAAGATGCCCTCCCTCTCACGATCTGCCTAAGGTCATAGATTCAGCGTTGCTGACAGATGGCCATCTAGCCTCTGCTTAAAAACCTCCAGGGAAGGAGGGCCCACCACCTCCCGAGGAAGCCTGCCCTGCCTTGGCCGGTGCTTGGATGCAAAGGGTGTTTCAAAGGTGTTTCAAACGCAAGCTCAACCCCTCCCCCCCCCCCATTTGAAGATTTTTCTCCTTCGTGTGAAAGGCACCGCTGGAATCTCCAGGTTTTATCTCGGGGCTCTGTGAACTGCTCTTCAACTCTAGAGAGCAAAGTCCAGAAGAGCACCAGAACTATTATAATGCAAGCGGTGTTAAGCGGGTTGCCAAAACCAATGTAAACAGCACGATTCTTCTTTAAAGAATTCTTTAAAGATTCTGTAAAGAATTAAAGCCCTTTTATTTTATTTTTTGGCTTGGACAATAACGAATTCTGGTGCATGGTAATATTGTGTATTCGGATACCGAGGCCATTCGTTTCACTCGATGGTGAAATATTTCTTGTCAATCACCAACTAATAGGTGCTTTGGAATCAACTTTTGCAAGATTGCCAGGAAGCAGCATATTCACTGAAATTGACAAGACCGTTGTAGCGAGGTAGCAGAGTGGCGCAGCGGAAGCGTGCTGGGCCCATAACCCAGAGGTCGATGGATCGAAACCATCCTCTGCTAGATTCATTTTACGCCCTCCAGTATTTCCCCTCCAAAACAAAAAGAACTTCCCTATCAATAATTATGGCTATATATATATATATATATATATTTCCCCATCTGTCGCTTCAGCTGCGGTTTTATTTCTCAAATGAATTAAAAAGCTTTATGGGCACTTTCACACATACTGTATAATGCACTTTCAATGCACTTTAACGATTGTTTGCAAGTGGATTTTGCCGTCTCACACAGGAAAATCCAGCTGCAAAGTGCATTGAAAGTGGATTGGGAAAGTGCATTATTTGGCATGCGTGAAAGCGTCCTATGTTGCTCCCCGCTTCTTTAATTGGAGATTACAGGCTAGTGTAATGCCGCTATAAACACACCAGACCCCATAAACTGTCCATTGCAATATTAGATAAAATGCGAGATCTGGTTTGCATCACAATTTGTGTTCTTGAGTTTTAAACAATCGAAAAACATCCTGTAAAAGGGTTGAAAGGGAAAAAAAAGATTCCGCCCAACGTGGGGCTCGAACCCACGACCCTGAGATTAAGAGTCTCATGCTCTACCGACTGAGCTAGCCGGGCTCTGCGGCTAGCTTTTTCAAAAAGTTTATATATAGAGATCACAATGAGAAGCAGTTTGCTTTTTCTGAAGGTCTTTTCATTAGCACATTATCTTGATACTTACAGGACAATGATTAGCACATTACTTTTGCAGGACAATACTCAGCTCAAACCCAACCCCTTTCTGACTATATATTACTCTTCCTACACCCTTGACACTGAGAGACACTGTCCTTCAGTGTTACTCCTCTGAAGATGCGTGCCACAGCTTCTGGCGAAACGTCAGGAAAGAAAATACCAAGACCATGGTCACACAGCCCGGATAACCTACAAGAACCAATGAACTCTGACCGTGAAAGCCTTCGACAGTCTTTTCCTTTATTTGTTTTATTTATTTATTTCTGGCCGCGTTTGTTTTGACAAGCTGCCTAGATGGAGTGCATCGCGATGGAAAAGATACTCAGGGGTTACTTTTGCAAAGGCTCTGAGGGTCCTCTTCTAATATTCAGCCTTTGTCCCTAGTCCGATCCAAGCACAAAAGTCGCGGGGTGCCTTCCTTGGAGACCAACCCGAGCGGCAGCATGCGGCGAGAGGGCTTTCCAGTTCCCCCCCAACTCTCCATCAACCTGGATGTTAGTTAAAAGGAAAGGTCGGGAGAGGAGAGGAGAGCCATTGATGCACGGTTGGTTTTGCCTTGGATTTGCCGCTCTCTAGATGCCCATTTTCCCCATCTCAATTCTCAAAACTCCCCATAGGAGCTTATTGTTGATTTTTGAGAATTTGATGGGAAACGTTAAAGGCTATGACTTAAGCTTGATTAAAATTGATTAATGTTGAAGGGATGAAGTATTTAACAGTTAAAGTATATAGGAGGATAATGTGTAGTTTATTGAAATGATACAATGAACTATAATGAATTAGAAAACAAATACAGAGGGGATTCCATAGATATTAATTTCATAGAGGAGGGGAGAGGGGAAGTCAGAAAAAGTCAATACTGATTAGGTTGATTAATTTGAAATTGTTTTATTTTGTGTAACTCTGAAGATGACAATATTGAAATTGTATGTGACTTAATAAGAAAATAAAAAAAATTAAAAAAAAGATTTTTGAGAATTTGGATGGGGGAAATGTACATTGAGAGAGAGGCAAATCCAAGGCAGAACCTCCCAGGCATCAATGGCCCCAGTGTGATCTGAAACAATAAGCCCCCATGTAGTTTTGAGAATTCACACGGGGAAAATGTGCATCTGGAAAGCAGCAAACCCAAGGCAAAACCTCCCAGGCATCAATGGCCTTCGCTAGTCTCCTTTAACCCGCGTCTCTTCCTTCTGGGAAGCGATTGGCCGGACTCCTTTGTTCAAAACAAAAAATCCCGCGCTTCCACCGATTGGTCAGATCCCTCCCATTTTTAAATTTCAAAATCCCCGCGCTTGCGTTGATTGGCCCGAGCTTTTCTGGTCTTTTCTTCCCCCCCACACACACAAAAAAAAATCCCCGCGCTTGCACCGATTGGCCCGGGCCCTTTTGAGTTTTCTCTCCCGCTTCCCCGGGTCTGTGGAACATTGCAGCAAACAGAAAAGGCGTTTCCAAAGCAGCTACTAAGGAGCTAGAAAAAATTCTGAAGTGTAAGGATGTGTCCCTGGCCACCAAGATCAAGTCAATTCATGCCATCGTATTCCCTGTTACTATGTATGGGTGTGAAAGCTGGACATTGAAGAAAGCGGATAGGAAGAAAGTAGATTCCTTTGAAATGTGGTGTTGAAGGAGCGTGTTATGGAAACCGTGGACTGCCAAAAAAAAAAAAAAAAACAGTGGGTTTTAGATCAAATCAAGCCTAAACTGACCCTAGAAGCTAAAATGACTAAACTGAGGCTCTTGTACTTTGGTCCAAAAGCGGGACACCTACAGCAAGGTTGTGTTGCAAAGCGAGACAACAGCTCTTTCCAGGAAGCTGTGGGTAGCTCTTAAAAGAGCTTTTGCTGCCTGGTAACGCAGATGGGAAAGTACCTCTGAGACTCCAAGCCCGGGGTGGGGGAGGGGGAGAGAGAGAGGCTTATTTGAAAAGTATTTAAGAAGTTGCTTAGGGATAGAAAATTGCTCTTGATTTTTTTGCTCAACTCCACCGGATGTATAAATTTGAAAGGATGCCTTTGAAATGCAAGTTAGACTTGCAAGAATGCAAGACTTGTTTGAATTTAAAATGCATGATTTAAGCAGACAGCAGTACCTGTTGTGCGCAATACATTTAAAATCAACAACTTGTTCTCAGCACTTCAAGCAGCAGGTAAAAAAGAAAAAAAAACCTTCAATTGTCCTCCCAGACCGTATGCATTCTGTAATGTACTCCTGTGCAATAAGCAGCTCTTTCACAGACGTTGTGGGTGGCTCTTAAAAGAGCCTTTGGGTTGGTGCGAGCGGTCCGAAGGCCCCGGACGTCTTTTATTTCCCTTTGGCCTTGTGGCTCTCGGTCTTCTTGGGCAGCAGGACGGCCTGGATGTTGGGCAGGACGCCGCCCTGGGCGATGGTGACTTTCCCCAGCAGCTTGTTGAGCTCCTCGTCGTTGCGGATGGCCAGCTGCAGGTGGCGGGGGATGATGCGCGTCTTCTTGTTGTCGCGCGCCGCGTTGCCCGCCAGCTCCAGGATCTCGGCCGTCAGGTACTCCAGCACGGCCGCCAGGTAGACCGGCGCGCCGGCCCCCACCCGCTCGGCGTAGTTGCCCTTGCGCAGCAGCCGGTGCACGCGGCCCACCGGGAACTGCAGCCCGGCCCGCGACGAGCGCGTCTTCGCCTTGGCCCGCGCCTTGCCGCCCTGCTTGCCGCGTCCCGACATTTCAGCACCAACCCAGCAAAGGACAGCGACCCAAAAGCTCTCCAAACGCCACGAATGCAGCACGCCGCTCTCCAGCCCTTATATGCTTTCCCTGGGAGTCAGCAGGGAGCATTTCCATTGGCTCAATCCAAACCCCGCTGTACAGGTCGCCCAATGAGCGTGGAGTTCCTCGGGCTGGTCAATGGGAGAGGGGAGACGGCACGGAGTGGACCAATGCGCGCCCATGGAATGCGCTCCCCAGCCAATGCGCGCCCACCGAACGCGAGTTTAATCCAAACCCTGCTGCACTCGTCGCCCAATGCGCGTGGGCCGGCCAGTGGGAAGCTGGGGACGGCCAATGAGAGAGGGGCGACTGCAGGGAGTTGACCAATGCGCGCCCACCGAATGTGAGTTTAATGCAAATCATGCTGTACTCGTCGCCCGGTGCGCGTGGAGCTCCTCGGGCTGGTCAATAGGAAGCGGGGTTCCGAGGACGCCCAATGAGAGAGGGGCGACGGCAGGGAGCTGACCAATGCGCGCCCACCAATGCGAGCTCAATGCAAATCCTGCTGGACTCGTCGCCTAATGAGCGCGGGCTCCTCGGGGTGGCCAGTGGGAGGCGGGGCTGTGAGGACGGCCAATGAGAGAGGGGCGACGGCAGGGAGCTGACCAATGCGCGCCCATGGAACGGGCTCGCGGGCCGGGGCGTCTTTCTCCTTGTGACCTCAGAGGGGGTTCTGACCAATGGGAGTGGGAGAATGCGCGATACCTCATTTGCATAAGGGTCTTATAAATAACAGAGCCCGGGCGTCGGGCTGGGTCGCAGTTCGTCCTTTCCCCACGTGCGTTTGAGGAAGGGGTGGCGGAGCGGAAAGATGCCTGAGCCAGCCAAGTCGGCGCCTGCGGCCAAGAAGGGCTCCAAGAAGGCCGTGACCAAGACGCAGAAGAAGGGGGACAAGAAGCGCAAGAAGAGCCGCAAGGAGAGCTACTCCATCTACGTGTACAAGGTGCTGAAGCAGGTGCACCCGGACACCGGCATCTCCTCCAAGGCCATGAGCATCATGAACTCCTTCGTCAACGACATCTTCGAGCGCATCGCCGGCGAGGCCTCCCGCCTGGCCCACTACAACAAGCGCTCCACCATCACCTCCCGCGAGATCCAGACCGCCGTGCGCCTCCTGCTGCCGGGCGAGCTGGCCAAGCACGCCGTCTCCGAGGGCACCAAGGCCGTCACCAAGTACACCAGCTCCAAGTGAGCCCCTCTCCCCTCCCTGGAGGCCGCAAGCGGCAGATCTCGAAGCCAAAGGCTCTTTTCAGAGCCACCCACTTTTCTCAGCAAAAGAGCTGCTGTTACCTTGTATTACCCCAAACATCCTTAATTTAAACTTTTATATTTGTACTAAAGCAAAAAGCCCTGCAACCCGGTGAATGAATCCTCCAGTAAGCTTCATTTAGCAGTAAACTTGAATTTTAACGGGGAGCTTATTTCTAAATGAACTTTAGGTACACTTGGACTTGGGTACACCCGTTTGCCGAAATGAGAGAATGCAACCGTTATCTAGAAGAGCAAGGTTTGAGTTCAGTCCTTAGACTGAGTTTTCCAGGGTTGAAGCTTTCAAGAGTCAAAGCTCTCTAGCAAAGGTTTTTGATAAAGGGAGCTTTAACTCCAGAAAGGTTCTACCCTGGAAAGAAACCTTGTTGGTCTTTAAGGTGCTACTGGATCCGAATCTTGCTCTTTTACGGACCAGCACCGCTGTCCGCTTGGAGTAATATCTAGAGCAGTTCGATTCGAGTCCAGGGGCCCCTTAGATGCAAACATGGAAAGGGCAGAGAGCGTGAGATTATTATTGGTGTCCTCCCGAAGGAGCAGCTGCAGTACTTGGTGGGCTTTCTGAGTACTTAAGGTTACCGTCCAGCCCGAATAAAAGGGAGGGGGGACCCTAACCAGTTATTGCTTTTCTGAAAAATGTGCATTTAAGAAAAACGAGCCTGCCCCCTCTGAGGTTCGAACTCAGGACCTTCAGATTATGAGACTGACGCGCTGCCTACTGCGCTAAGGAGGCTTCGCATATTTTGGCTTATAACAGTAAAAAGTCTTTCTATCGACATAAAATTTCCTCTATAAATGAGGCACCAAGATTTAAAATAACTTCTTTTCTCTCGCCTGCGTTGCTCTCGTTTTTTAAAATATCCACCCTAGTACAGATTTTCTGGTAACTCGGACTTGCTACTATTGTCTGTTGTTCTGGTTGCGCCTAATAAAAAGCATTAAGCCACTTTTCGTTGGGTGTTTTTGATTTAGGCCCACGTGGCCTACACGAAACCTGTCGTTTCCACATAGACAATCATATACAGATTATCTACACGCAGCACTGATCACGAGGAACACTAATTTGGAATACTGGATAAGCAAAGGAGTAATAATTAACACAATACAGTGAGGACCGGAAGAGAGGCGACCTCATGTTTATTTTCATAAAGAAAGAACTGGCCCGTACGGGGATCGAACCCGCGACCTTGGCGTTATTAGCACCACGCTCTAACCAACTGAGCTAACCGGCCACGTTGCACTCCATAGTCCAAAAATAGCTACTCACTGTTCATGGGAATCAAAAAAGGCAATTTAAAATTGCTGCAGCATTTGAACTCTGGCTCTCTTCCTTATACACGGGTCTCTTTCACTCTGACAAGACAGTCCCAGAAGGAGGTCTTCAGGGGGTACAGCTTCCTCTCGCAGATTCAATTATGAGCGTTGGTGTTATATGGCTGCTGGAGAAGCAATATACATGAGCTTCCTCAGGCCATGCCCCGTGTCATCTTGAGGCTTGACTACTGCAACGCATTTGAAGACAACCTGGCAACTACTGTTCTTTCTTGCAGAAGGCTCTCTTTCACCTTTTAAGGGTGGCCAGTTGAAGCTGGGCCATCAGTGTTTCCACTTGCTTCCCCCCGCCCCAAATTTTATGGAACAGTTTCTATGAACAAGAGAGAAAGGCCTCCTAGCTGGGGGTGTTTTCAGAAGACGCTGTTAAGTTGGGCAGCAGTAGAGCTTTGGAGATGGCGACTCCTTTTTGTATGTGGCTTCTGGTGGGGATTTTAAATATGGTGTTATTGGATGAAGTTGCCAGCTTTGGACTGGATTCCAGATTTCTGGAAGAAAGGTGGTTTCATGCATATTTTTCAATAAATAAATAAACGACTACTAGTTTTAAATTGTAGCCACGGCAGGGTGAAACAAGAGATAATTACCTATACAGATCTTAAACAGGTATGAGCCCGTTGAAAATGAAAACGATCGCCAATAAAATTGCTCTTGTCAGAAGTGGGATTCGAACCCACGCCTCCAGAGGAGACTGCGACCTGAACGCAGCGCCTTAGACCGCTCGGCCATCCTGACAACTTAGCTATCTAGTCCAGTATTTTAATAATGGTAAAGATATCCATTGTTGTTATTTTGAAGCAGTTCATGTAAGAGAAAGATTCTGTATTTGCAATGTTACTTGGATAAGAATCAATTGTTGCGAAGTAGACGTTACAAAAGAGTTGCAAAATTCAAAAGAAGTCTGCCAAGAAGCCAACAGGCTTCGGTGATTCTCTGGATTGATCTCTCCTACACAAATCCGGAAGCGTATTTCCAGCAGAGCCCGGATAGCTCAGTCGGTAGAGCATCAGACTTTTAATCTGAGGGTCCAGGGTTCAAGTCCCTGTTCGGGCGTTAATTTTTTTTCCCTTTTTGCTTTCCAATTTTAAAGAAATTTTAAAGAAATTGGAAGAAAGAAATTATTCTAGCAAGGCCTCTTTAGTGTCACAAAGTGTACATGTTGTTCCCTTCACGCTATGGATCATTTCCGTGTCTCTTGCTCAGAAGGAACGAGGAAATCGGTGACATTTATGCCTGTCGTGCTCCATACAGGCAAGGCTGTTGTGCCCACAGCTATTTTTGCATGCCACCTTGCAGCTAGAGAATCGGCTGTAGAAATCCCAAAAGATAAAAGTCATGTAAAACTTCTTCATTAAGACCCACCCGTACCCAAGAAAACACAACGTGCAAGGAACCCTTCCTTGGGTTGGATTTCTCCCCCCCCCCCCACCACCCTTTTAATAAAGTCCACAGAGAAGAATCTCCCAGGCCTTTAAAGCCCTTTTGTGCCAATGATTGAAGACCGATTTCAAAGACCAGTTTGAAAATGAAGATCAGATTCCAATGCCAATTCCGGGAGTATCTAATAAAAAACGGCCTGGCAAGCGATCAATAATCGATTGCTATCGATTCTACAGCTGGGGGCGGGAGGGATGCCGACTGATGCACGCAATTGATTGATGCACGCAATTGATGCACACAGAACACTCCCACCAGCGGCGTTTGATTCATTCAAAGTCAAGTTGTGTCGTTTGAAGCGGCAGAAACTGTTTCCTTTTCCAATCTGGAAAAGATTGTAAATTCCTATTTATGCAGCTCCTGGCAACAACAACAAAAAAAGGCAAACCGGGTTAGGAAAGCCACGAGAGCTGCGTCCTCCTCCCCTCTTCCACCCAAAAATATACCACCTTGGCACCTCTATTTATGCAAAGAATGGACAAAGCCATTTAAACGTTTCCAGAAGATGGCTCAGAGCAGTCGTGTGGTTGTGTGACTGATTCTTTCTGCCTGTTCATTGTTTTTAAAGTAGCATTTTTCTACTTCCCAGTGTTCTATTATTATTGTTGTAATAAAAATGATATATTATGCACACACCAAAAAAAAAAGATGCTAGCAGAGGATGGTTTCGATCCATCGACCTCTGGGTTATGGGCCCAGCACGCTTCCGCTGCGCCACTCTGCTGGTCGAGATTCCTTTTTTGCATTGCAAGCTTTAATACTTGACTCATTATAGTGTATCAATCACAAAAATCACTTTTTGTGTCAAATATTTGGGATGCCATACATCTAATATTTGAGGAGAGTAACCTTTATGCAATGTCAGTATAACAGAGTGCTACACTTTCCTTTGGAAGCATTAGTTTTAAAGAAACTACACTATTTTCATGCAGTTGTACCCTACAGGCATCTGATACAGAGAACTTGTTCTTTACTTAATCTTCAGTTTTCTTAATATAATCACTAGTGCTGGGTTTTTTGCTCTTTTCTCGGCCTTTAAAAGAATGTGTGTGTTCTGACAAAGAGACGTTTGGTTACAATAAATAAATGCATAGATATCCTTAAGTTGCCTTCTACCCTTCTGTAAGCACCCTGCCAGGTTTACAGAAGCCTGCGATAATATTTTGTTTTTTCAGGCATCATAAGGATGAGGGGAATCTTTAAAAACCCATCCTGGGCCAGGGAGAATCATGGATGGGCAGAGGTGAAGGAGGGCGCATGCCAGCCCTAAATATTCTTTCAACCATTTTTAAGTTTTTTGTCACAATTTATGAAGGTTGTTTTTCAACAAACTGGCAATAGGGGGGCACATTCACTGGCTCCCCCACCTCACTTCCGCTTCCCAGAGATACTGGAGGCATACTAAGGCACAACACCACAGGCATGTAGGGACCATCCCCTTAAATGAAGTGAGTCTACATTCCTCTGGCAGTTCAGTGCACAGCAGTGCCATCCATACAGGAACGGGCATTTTGAAGGTCAAATCCTGTATTGCTAATCCAAAGTCTCCATTGCTTTCAGTTTGTTGAACAAACCAGCTAACCAACAGCTTTCAACTGATTAGGCAGAGGAATCCAACTCAGATTCAGAGGTTACATTTTCTTGACCATTTGTATTATTAAAGCATAAAATTCCATTAAAAATACTCTTTAACAAAAACAGTATTTAAAGAAAAACAGAGAAGGTGAATGTGTTCCGGACCTCTGTCTTAACCAGAAGTCTGCCCCTCAACATGAAATGACCTATTTTCTAATTTAATCCATTTAATCAAGAGTTGAAGGAAATTCAAGTTGCTCATGCCAAGAGCAGCTCAGTTCCACTATCCTATGGTGTTAGTCGTTCCCTAACCCATTTTACAGACCTGAAATCGAGGCTGAGAGACTGTAGCCTGCCCAACCAAGCAGAGACTGAAATGCCATTTAATGCCATCATTAAATCCAAACACCAAACTGCAGTTTTTGGCCAGTTCTTCTCACACACGATCTACATCACCCATCAACTAGATGGTCCCTTCCAACTCTATGATTCTATGATTCCAAATCCAGAGAGGTGCATTATGGACAATTCTGCTAGGTTCATCCATTTGTGTGTGTGTGTGTGGTGTGATGGTTAAGAGTGTCACATTATGATCTTGGGAGACTCAGTTTCATATCCGTTCTGCCATGGAAGCTTGCTGAGTGACCTTGGGCCAGTCACACACTTTTAGCCTGACCTACCTCACATGGTTGTTGGGAGGATAAAATGGTGGCAAACAGAACATTATAAGCCATTTGGGCTCCCCACTGGGGAGAAAGGTGGGCTATAAATGAAGCCAGCGTGGTGTAGTGGTTAAGAGTGGTGATTTGGAGCAGTGGAGGCTAATCTGGTGAACTGGATTTGTTTCCCCACTCCTGCACATGAAGCGAGCTGGGTGACCTTGGGCTAGTCACAGCTCTCTTAGAGCTCTCTCAGCCCCACCTATCTCACAGGGTATGCGTTGTGGGGAGGGGAAGGGAAGGTGATTGTAAGCTGGTTTGATTCTTCCTTAAGTGGTAGAGAAAGTCGGCATATAAAAACCAACTCTTCTTCGTCTTCAAATAAATAATGCCTCCAGTAGAAACTAGATGTCCGGTTTACATCACAGATGCTGCTTCAATGCATTTAATGCATCCCAGTGAAAGTTAGCTCTAAGAAGCCAATGTTTTGTAATTCATCAAACTGCACACAACTCATCCGCCACATAGTGTGGCTTCCCAAGTGCTTAACAAACACAGCATTTCAAGAGGAAGAGAGAATACTTTCTCGGGGAATCTTCAACTGGCAGCTAGTCCTGCTAATGGACAAACTTTTGTCTCTTGGTGTCTGTAGACAGAGATGGGTTTTTGAGTTTGGGTCACCCGTTGCACAGCCTGGCTCCTGCTGGGCGCAGACCCACACCTGGACACACCCATGGCTTCCCCACAACTCCAGGCTCGGTGCATAGCTAGAGCCTAGTCCCCATGCCCCCAGAGCAAGTTATAAATTCAGTCAGGAGCCACTGAGAAGTCAGACCCACATGAGGGGAGGGGCCGTGAGTCAGTGGTAGACCACCATCTGTTTCACATGAAGGTCCCAGCTTCAATCTCCAACAAGGATCAGGTAATTGGTGACGTGAAACACAGTACAGACCTTGGAGAGCCGCTGCCAGGCTGAGCAGGCAGTACAGAACTTGATGGCCTGCTGGTCCGATTCACTACAAGGCAACTGCATATGTTCAGGTGTGTGTGCACATGTGAAAAGGATTCTTCTTTTCCCAACCCCTTTATTTCCCACCATGCATCGCAGCCCTGGAAATCCATGCAAGGTCAATGCGTTCAATGATCATAAACACATGAGCATTCTTAAAATCATTTAATTTTTTTTAAAAAAAGGTAAAAATAAAATAAGAGATATCCCCTCAAATGAACCACCTACGTTATGAGTTACTCAAGAATGGAAATCTGTGCCAAGTTACGGCACTGGTCCTCCAAAATGCCCCGGTAAACCTCATAGCGGTGGTTAAGGTCTTTGCGGCTGTGGATGTGGTACTTGGTCGCCAAGGCTCCATGTGGGGATGGGGCCCCATAGAAGACCCTCTCGATGCGTGAGTGCACCAGCGCCATGGCGCACATGGCGCAAGGCTCCCGTGTTAAGTACATGTCATAGCCAGTGCAGATGTACGGTAGCCCATCGGTGCAAGAGGAGGATTGGTCCAAGCTATCGGCCAATGGGAGGAAGGTGCAGCCGGGATAATCTTGGTAGCGGTACGCTCCTCCTCCTTGGCCGCAGGCCACCAGGTCGATGCAGACCATGGCGGCGTGGAGCAGAGGGTTGACGCCATCCCTGCAGTCATGTCCCACTGCCAGGATTCTCTCAGTGGCTGGGTCGACCACCACAGCCCCTACCGGCCTCATTCCTTGCCTCGCCCCCCTCTGCGCCGCTTGGATGGCCAGCTCCATGTGGCATTGCATGGAGGCCTTCTCCGACGCAGTGAACAGACACCCACTCAAGGCCTGGCTGATGCGCTTGTTTTCGTGGAAGGTGACCGGCCAGTGGGAGGCAGCTTCCTCGTACTGGAGTCGAGTCAAGGGCGGGTTGAGCGGCACCTGGGTCAAGAAAGGTTCCCCCAAGCCAGACAGGTCCAGCTGGCTATTGGGGAAGAGTTCAGAAACTGTCCTCAAAGCCTTGCCTTTGCCGTCCGCCAGACACAGGATCATCTCCAGCGAGTGCAAACTATTTGCGGAACCGCAAGCTCGGACACGCTTCAAGTGCGAGTAGTCACCCAGCGGGTAGATGGCAGAGACCTCCTTCACCAAGCGTGATGCCTCCTTCTTGTCCAGGACAGCAGCAGCGTAGACTGGCATTAACGTGACACTCTGCAATTCCCTCTCGGAAAGAACTGGTACCACTTGCCAAGAGCAGGCATCTTTCGGTTCCTTCGTCTTCCGCCGTTTGCAGTCTGGCTCCATCAGGATAGATGCATCCCAACCATACTCTCTGGAAGAATCAAAGAGAGAATTCAGGCATATAACAGCTGGCTTATTGAATAAGAGCAGTTTGAATAGCCCAGACTAACAGCTCAGAAGCTAAGCAGCATCAGCCACTGTTAGCACTTGGAACACCAAGAAAAATCGGGGTTGGTTAACTGAGGAAGGCAATAGGAAACCAAATCTGTTCATCTCTTGCTTTAAAACTACATAAGGGATCGCCATGAGGTGGCGGCAATTTGACAGCACTTGATTATTATATTATTATGACCAATGAACTCTGTGGGTAAAGGGTATGCAGCTGACAGCCCATGGGCCAAATCCAGCTCTCCCAGTCACCAGTCTGAAGAAATGGGGGCTCTGGGCTATGAAGGACTATGCTGGGATTTTTGTTTTTCAATGTTTATTTTAATTTATTTTATTGCTGTAACAGACTAACATAGCCATCCCTTTGGAATCATTCTCATATTTCCTATATATTCCCTTCACAGCATTAGACAACATGCAGAATTTAACAAACTGTCATCATCCTCAGTACAGGGGGCGGAGGAGGGGGAAGGGGCTGTCTCCCTGACTCATCTATCTGCTAGCGCAGACCCTCTAAATTGGCCTTTTCCCCTAAAGAAATTGAATGGGCTCCCTGTTGACTTCAGCTACCTCCCAGGGTTGTCTGTGACAACAAACTGGGAGAGCCGTGAATGCCGCCCGGACCTCCTTAGGGGAAAGGGCAGTGTAAAAATAGGATAGACAGAAAGGCTGAAGGTTGTTGAGAGGGCAGCGGGACACTCTGTACAAACTCAGAGACATCCTCTGGCATGTGTGAAGCCATGCTAAGGAGAAGGGGAGGTGAGCAGGGCTGCCAGCTCTGGGCTGGGAGATTCCTGGAGATTTTGGGGGTGGACCCTGCGGCGGGTGGGGTTTGGGGCGTACAGTTAGGGTTGCCAATCTCTGCTATTACACCTGATCTCCAGCCAATAGAGATCAGTTCACCTAGAGAAAATGGCCACTTTGACAACTGGACTCTATGGCATTGAAGCCCCTCCCCTCCCCAAACCCCACCCTCCTCAGGCTCCGCCCCCAAAACCTCCCACCGGTGGCAAAAAGGGATCTGGCAACCCTAGGTACAGTATCATAGAGTCCACCCTCTAGAGCAGCCATTTTCTGCAGCGGAACTGATCTCTGCTGTCTGGCGGTGAGGTGTAATTCCGGGAGATCTCCAGGCCCCACCTGGAGGTTGTGAAAAGCAATAGCACAAGACTCAAAAAACGAATGCAACAACTATATTAACACTATGACAAATATAACTAACAAGTGATAAATGTGAATAATCACCAAGTGTAACAGTGCACAAATGAAGACGACTACAATACAAAAATACAAACAGTTGTCTCTCAAAGTACAATGACAATTGTTCGTGCCTAGTATGCACTTAATAGTACAGTTCAACAAATGAAGGGTGTGTGTGTGTGTTAAGTGCCGTCAAGTCGCTTCCGACTCATGGCGACCCTATGAATGAAAGTCCTCCAAAATGTCCTATATTTGACAGCCTTGCTCAGATCTTGCAAATTGAAGGCTGTGGCTTCCTTTATTGAGTCAACCCATCTCTTGTTGGGTCTGCCTCTTTTCCTGCTGCCCTCAACTTTTCCTAGCATGACCGGTACTCGTAGCATGGAGGGTACTCGTAGACAATTTCTTTCTATTTGCCTATAAGGCTATAGACAGAACAGAAGTGGCTTCAAGAGAAGTCTTCACAGCCAGAAAGGAAAATAGGAAAGCTTTCCGGATTGTTACGCGCGTTTTCGCCACTAGGGGCTCCATCAGCATCTTATTAGCACGGTAGGCTCATGAGAGACCTGTAGGCCTTGCCGTTTTAGCTCTGCCTTTCAGGGCTGGTGAGACTCGCAGGTCTACCATTTTGTTATAGCATAGGTGTTTTTTTCCTTCCACCCACCTGGAGGTTGGCAACAGTTCCACCGCCACACCAGTCTGCGCAAAAAAATGCCCCTTAGTCACGCCCCCTCCTTCCCTCCTTGGCCACACGTGCCGGGAGCCTCATTACCCGCCAAACTCTCCTCCAAGCGCCGGTCCTCCTGCGTCCCGCTTCGATGCCGTCATCTCCGACCGCGCCGGTTGGCTCCCAGAGAGCGCGCGGATTGGCCGAACCCAAGCCACGCCCCCTTTCCCCCCCCCGCGGCCGAGCGCAGGGAGGCGGCCGCCACACCACAGAGAGGGCAAGTCCCAGAGCGGCCGCTTCCGTGCCCGAACGAGCCATGGAGGGGGGGAGGGAAAGGTAGAGCGGCCGGAAGCCGCTCTTTGACCGACCAGGAAGCGGATGCGGAAGTGAGTTGGTTCCGGGAGTTGGGACATGGAGCCCGGGCAGCTGCCGGTGTGGCGCGGCCTGGGGCTGCTCGGGAGAGGAGCGGAGGGACCCGCGCTGGGGCCCGGCGGCTGCGAGAGGCGGCTGCTGTGGGCCGCGTCCCTGCTGTGCGTCTTGCTGGACCTGCAGTTGCCAGGTGACCATGGAAACGGGGTGGGGGGGCTCCTCTTTCCCCCCCCCCGCCCTTAGGAAATGAGCGCCTGCAGGTCCCGCCCCCTTTTGCTATTCGCCTTCTCCCGCCCCGCCTTTTCAGGCTCCGCCCTTGTCTGCCAGACCCCGCCCACTGTCCAAGCTACGCCCCCGTGTGACGTCCCTCAGCCACGCCCTCCGAGCATGAAGGTGTTATTCTCCTCTACTCTTCTAGTCCTCATTGTCCTTATGTGACTTGGTTTCAATATTATCAGATAAAGTCTGTATATATACAGGACACGAAAACAGGTTTTGTTAAAGATAAAACAACGTTACAACAAGCGTTATTAGATAATAACGATCATTTAATTTCAAAGATGTACAAGATGCTGTTAACATCATACGTATACAGAACAAGATCAAATTAAACCAACGATGATAACTTGGGCGCAGGCATTGGGTCATAATATCCCTTTGAATAGATGGGAAAGACTGGTCACGGGATATGATGGGGTGGTGGCTGCCCACTTGGAAGTCTTTAAGAGGGGAGTGAGTTGGAGCTGTGGCTCAGTGGTAGAGCATCTCCTTGGCATGCAGAAGGTTCCCAGGTTCAATCCCCGCATCTCCAGTTAAAGGGACTAGGCGAGTAGGTGATGTGAAAGACCTCTGCCAGAGACCCTGGAGAACCGCTGCCGGTCTGAGTAGACAAGACTGACTTCGATGGACCAAGTGCCATCTAGTCCAACCCCCCTGCTCAATGCAAGATCAGCCTAGAGCATCCCTGTCAAGCGATTGTCCAGCCTCTGCTTAAAGACTGCCAGTGACCGTTTCTTGACTGTTCTCTGCCTTTCAGGTTTGCTGGCTGCTGGACAAGCGGAAATTGAGAACCACCTGGAAATGGGTCGGAAGCTCTTGGCGGCCGGGCAGCTGGCTGAGGCGCTGTCCCACTACCACTCAGCGGTGGGTAGGTAGCCAGCCGAGCCGATGGCAGCCCTTGTGTACAAGGTACCTCCAACCTGGTCCTCAGGGCAGCAGGACCTGGAGATCCGTTGCCCGACGGTCGTCGTATCCATGGTGCGGCTTTGCAGGGCTTCCCCCCGGTCTTAGGCGGCAAGAGTCTCTGCAAAGGCTTTGGAGAAATATGCATGAGATGGCTGAGATTCAGCAGCGTCAGAGAGAATTTGCTAAGAACTACATCAGTGGGATTCAGTTCTGGCACACAGGGCCCTGGTCGATTTGGGAGGGCAAATCTGGCTTCCCCGCTTAGATTATAAGAAAAAGTAGCGGGAGATAGGGAGGCCAGCTCTGATGGAAACCGCTGCTGCCCTCAACCATAGGCCTTGAGGCACGTCTTGGTCCCGCAGGGCCCTAGTCTCCTCTAAGCGGGAGTTCTGCCAGGGCCAAAAAAGCCCTGGTTGAGGACAGCCAGACGCTTCTCGGGCCGGAGACAACCAGGTGCCCTGGATTCAGTTCCTGGTATCTCTAGTGAAAGGAACTCACACAGCAGATGTTGCAGAAGGTCTTTCCCTAAAACTCTGCAGACTCGCTACCCACCAGAGTAGTTGATAACTGATCTAGATGGACTATTGGCCTGACTTGCTACAAGGCGATTTTATGTAAACTAGAAAAGAAGGGGTGGTTCTCTCCTGTGCTTCCTCAGGGCCGCAAATGGGGAACAGGAATGTGAGAGTCCATCGGCTGATATGTTTTAAACCTTGCCTGAGAGGCAAGGGCATATACCGGTTATTGTATTATCCATACGTACCCCACGTGTTACAGCCCTGATATGGAAAGAAAGACCAGCAAACCTCTGAGTCCCAGTGCTGGGAGGCGACATCAGGGGAATGTCTTGGCCTCTAATCCCTGTTGTTGGCCTTGTAGAGTAATTGGCTCTTCTGATGTTGTGATGAAGACTTCGGCCTCTAGGCCCTGGTGTTGGCCCTCCAGAGGAACTGGCAGGCCGCTGTGTGAGACGGGATGCTGGACTAGATGGACCCCTGGTCTGATCCAGCGGGGCTCTTCCATTCTTCAGTTCACCCCCCTCTTTTTTCCTTCTCTTGTTTTATTCCATGTATCCATCCATCCTTCAAAGAAAGCGACCCCAAGAACTACCTGACTTACTACAAGCGGGCGACCATCTATTTGGCCATGGGCAAGTTCAAGTCGGCACTGCCAGACCTCTCCAAGGCTATCGAGCTCAAGCCGGATTTCCTGGCTGTAAGTCTGTTTCTCCCCCCCCAAAAAAAAAAATCTGTGTAAATCAGGAGGGGATGAAAGAGATTATTCTGGTTTAGAAGAAGAAGAAGAGTTGGTTTTTATATGCCAACTTTCTCTACCACTTAAGGGAGACTCCAGCCGGCTTACAGTCACCTTCCCCTCCCCACAACAGAGACCCTGTGAGGTAGGTGCGGCTGAGAGAGTGTGACTAGCCCAAGATCACCCAGCTGGCTTCAGGTGGAGGAGTGAGGAAATAAATCCAGTTCACCAGATTAGCCCTTTCCGCTCATGTGAAGGAGTGGGGAATCGAACCGGGTTCTCCAGATCAGAGTCCACTGCTCTTAACCACTACGCCACGCTGGCTCTCGAGCACCAACTTGGTATATGAACAGCCCAGCTCCTTTTACGCTCCCATCTTTTCAGTATCCCCATGTGGAATCTAAATCATGACAGTGAGTGTACTTTATTGGGATTATTAATAATCCGTAGTATGAATAAAGCAGGGGGAAGGGGGCAGGGAGGATGGCAAAACCGTAGCTGTCCTCAACCGTATGCCTGGTGGAACAGCTCCGTTTTACAGGCCCTGCAGAGGGTCTCACTGGGAAGGGAGTTCCACCATTGTGATTAAAAACAGGGCGTATGTTTTTTTCGTGCCCCTACAGAGCAGCTTCCTGCACCCAAGCAGGAAATGGTTGCTGTTGCTTCCAAGCCTGCCTATGGGTTTCCTGTAGCCTAAAGCTTTTCTGCACCCTTTCCCCTGCCAGGCACGACTGCAGCGAGGCAACATCCTCTTGAAACAAGGCAGCACACAGGAGGCCAAGCAGGACTTTGAAGCCGTGGTAAGCGACATCCGGAAATTGGTCATGGGGTACAAGTGTCCGGGGGTGGGGGGAAGCAGCGTGTTACAGCCCGATCTTGCCAGACCTCAGAAGATAAGCAGGGTCGGGACTGGGATGGGAGACCACCGATGAAGGCTCTGCAGAGGAAGACTATGGCAGACCACCTCTGCTTCTCACTTGCCGTGAAAGCCCCTCACTGGGGTCACCATAAGTCACTTATGACTTGATGGCACGTGCGTACATAAAAGTGTCTGGGCTGCAGATGTGCCTTCAGTCACAGCTGAGAATGGAGAATGGTGATATATTTTGGGTTGGATCCAGCTGGCTTTTTCCACTAGTGAAAAATGGAGGAGGGGGTTCCCTTCGACAGCCTAAAGCTATGGTGGGGATCTGTGCAGGCAAAAGGCACGTCAGACGGGGGGCTGTAGCTAAGAGGAGCACTGGGGTTGTGGGCTGTGGCTCAGTGGTAAAGCCTCTGCTTGGCATACAGAAGGTCCCAAGTTCAATCCCCGGCATCCCCAGTTAAAGGGACTAGGCAAGAAGGTGATGTGAAAGACCTCTGCCTGAGACCCTGGAGAGCCGCTCTTGGTCTGAGTTGGCAATGCTTACTTTGATGGACCAAGGGTCTTGTTCAGTATAAGGCAGCTTCATGTGTGTGTTCATGGGGTAAATTGAGCGAGAAAGATGTCTGGATCGGACCCGTTTTGTGGTCTCCTGGACTTCCTTAGTGGTCTCCCATCCAAGTACTAGCCAGGGCCGACCCTGCTTAGCTTCTGAGATCTGATGAAATCGGGCTGGGCTGGGCCATGCGGGCGAGGGCAATTGCTAGATGTGTTTAAAGAGCAGGATGGGCCTGTCCCATGTGCAGTGACCTAAGGGTAAACCTTTTTCATTACTCTCTCTATTTCTGTCTCTTTCACACTATTTCCTCAGCTCAAGAGCAATCCAGATAACACAGAGGCGCAAAGCCAGCTTGTGCGAGTCAGCGAACTGGAGTTTTCTATGCAAGAGGCCCGGACTGCCTTCCAGAGGAAAAACTACTTAGGAGCAATCAGTATTCTGGATCGAGCCATCGAGGTACTTTTTGGACCACAACTCTCTGTCCTAGAGGGGGGAGAGTTGCTTTTGCATCTCTGTGATCTGACTTCGAACTCTCACTTAATCGGTGACCCTGTTAGTACCCGAGCAAAGTGCATTCTGGTAATTGGCATAGCGGGTGAACTGTCCTGTCTAAGTAGAAATAATTTAAATGGGTGGGGTTGCGAAGGATGTCGCTGAGTCTGCGGGAAGGTCCTTTCTTCCCGCAATTTAAAGCCATTATTGCAAGTCCTATCCTCTGCTGTCAACAAGCCCCTCAGAGAAGAGGATGTTTTAATTAAAGAGCAAGAGAAGCCAGCTGCTGACAAGAGCTCTAAAACATGGGAGCTTTTCGCACATAACACATGAAGCTGCCTTCTACCGAATCAGACCCTCAGCCCATCAAAGTCAGTATTGTCTACTCTGACCGGCAGCGGCTCTCCAGGGTCTCCGGCAGAGGTCTTTCACATCACCTACTTGCCTAGTCCCTTTAACTGGAGATGCCGGGGATTGAACCTGAGACCTTCTGCATGCCAAGCAGATGCTCTGCAAACTGAGCCACAGCCCCTCCCTTATGCATAACCACTCCTTGGATTGTTTCAGATTTCTCCCTGGGACCCCGAAGCTAAGGAGCTGCGCGCCGAGTGCCACTTGTTCCTCGGCGACTACCACAAGGCCGTTCTCGACCTGAAGCCCACCACCAGACTGCGGAACGACAACCGGGGGGCTTTCCTGAAGCTCAGCAAGCTGTACTACAACTTGGGGGAGCACGAAGAGTCCTTGAAGTGAGCGGCCGTGTGGCGTAGGGGTTAAGAGCGGTGGTTTGGTGCGGTGGAGTCTGATCTGAAGAACCGGATTTGATTCCCCACTCCTGTACGTGAGCGGCGGAGGCTAATCTGGTGAACTTCATTGGTTTCCCCTCTCCTACACATGGAGCCTGCTGGGTGACCTCGGGCTAATCACAATTCTCTCTGAACTCTCTCAGCCCCACCCACCTCACAGGGTGTCTGTTGTAGGGAAGTAGTTTTCTTCCTCCTCCTCCTCCTCTTCCTCCTCTTCTTATAGAATCATAGAGTTGAAAGGGACCACCAGGGTCATCTAGTCCAACCCCCTTCACAATGCAGGAAATTCACAACTACCTCCCCCCATACCCCCAGTGACCCCTACTCCATGCCCAGAAGATGGCCAAGATGCCCTCCCTCTCATGATCTGCCTAAGGTCATAGAATCAGCATTGCTGACAGATGGCCATCTAGCCTCTGCTTAAAATCCTCCAGGGAAGGAGAGCTACCACCTCCCGAGGAAGCCTGTTCCACTGAGGAACCGCTCTAACTTTTCTTCCTCCTCTTCTTCCTCCTCTTCTGCTTCTTCTTCTGCTGTTGCTGTCATTTTTAATGCTGTGGACACAGGCAGAGATTGGGGGGTGGGCCAGCATAGGCAACTCCCTGTCTCAGGCTGAGCAGATCTGATCCTGATTAATTAATTTCTGCAGCCAAGTGCGGGAGTGCCTGAAGTTGGACCAGGATGACAAAGACTGCTTCTCCCACTACAAGCAAGTGAAAAAGCTCTCCAAGCAGCTGGAAGCAGCCGACGAACACGTGAAATCTCAGAGGTGCGGCAGATCCTCCCCTTGCGCTGCGGGGTTCTCATCTGCAGGGGGGAAGATCAGGGGTGGGCAGGAAGGTGGCAGAGCGCAGTTTACGCACTTTTGGCTGAGGCAGGCCCGTCGAAGCAGAACCACTTTGAGATGTCAGTGGAAGCTAAAGCTGCCTGCGTGCGTTCGCTTCCGATGTGATTGCAGGGAGGGGAAGGTTTATTAATGCGCTGTAGTATATACATAGGCATAGATACTATATCTTTACAAGAAAAATTTCCCAAATTCTTTGCAGTTGTGACACATCATCTCCTTTCTTTAAATTTGTCGTTCTGATTAGGAGAAACATTTCCTTAGATTTCAAAATCCACTTGTCAACTGTAGGACTTAGGTCTGATTTCCAGTGTCTTGCAAATACCAGTCTAGCAGCGGTCAGGAGATGTGCAATTAAATTTCGTTTGCTTTTTGGGAAAACGGCTATGTAGCTTACTAACATGACCTCAGCAGAAAAGGGGAAATCTGTATCAAAGCCTTTTTTAAGATAAGCTTTAATAGAGGACCAATAGGTTTGTGCTCTACAGCATATCCACCACATGTGCAGACAATCTGAATTTGGTAATTTACGGAACCAATATTTATCCTGCATTTTTCCTTTCCTTTATCCCTTAAAAGCTCCTTGATCCATTGATCTTGAGCAGCGTAATTTTAAATCTAATGTTTGAGGAGTATAAGGGCTGAAATAAATCTTGCCACTGACAATGTAGCCTTGGGATCCCTGTCACTTAATTAAAAAGGCATTATATCGGACACAGAGGCATTAGATTTATATATTAAAAGGGGAGAGATATAACGTGATCTAGGTTCCTCATAAAAGCGGCATTCCAAGAGGGCATGAGCTAATGAATCAATAGAGCCAGAAGAGCAAGGACAGGTCCTGTCTGGGTATGGTATATTCAAAATTCTGCCTTGCATAACCATAGAGGGGTTAGCATTCAGTCTAGCTAAACAGAAGGCTCCTGCATATTTCCATAGATTTTGGCTAATTTAAATGGCAACAGGTGCCGTCGATGCTCAGTAATCCTTTAACTGAAAGACCGCAGAATGAGTCCCCCATGAGCCCTTGGGTTGCTTGTTCTCTCTCGAAATGCCCATCAAGCGGCCTCAACTTTAGCCCCACCCCCCCGTCGCCCATCCTTTCTTCCTTCCCAAATGCTAAGATTTCTGAGTCATCGCCCGCAACAGGTACGAAGAAGCCATTGAGAAGTACAAAGCAGCAGTCAAGACGGAGCCCAACGTGGCGATCTACACCACCAAGGCAAAAGGACACATCTGCCACTGTTTGACCAAGGTAAGGCAGGGCACCATCTTTCTCCAATGAGAGGAGGGAGACAGGATTGAAACAAATCTGGCTTAACCACAGAAGGTGTGAGTTTGGGCAATGCAGTGTAATGGTTAGTGTCAGAAGCTGCCTGGTGAATTGGCAGCAGACGTGTCTGTTGTCCTTCCCCTGCTCCCACTGTAGAGCAAACGGCCTCGTGAAGCCATCGACGTTTGCACGGAAGCTCACCACCTCGACCCCAGGAACGTCTTCATCCTGCGGGACAGAGCTGAGGCATACATCCTGAACGAGGAGTTCGAGAAAGGTAGGAGAAGAAGAGGCCGGGGCCTTTGGGAACGTCTCCCAGAGATCAACCCTGCCCTACAAAAAGTTATTCTCAGTGGATTATCACGATCTGAAACTAAGCCGAGGCCACCAAAGAAAATGGCCAAGCGATCTTTCAGCGGGGGTCACCTGCACTTTTTCAAATCTATCTTTGTGACCACGATGACTAGGCCAGGGTTGTTGAACTCAATAGTTACGAGGGCCGGATATGACATAAATGTCACTTAGTCAGGCCGGGCCATGCCTCGCCAGCCCAGATCAAGAATGGGTGTCTGCCTCAGCTGGCTCGTGGGCCGGATAAGAGCTCTCGAGGGGCCAGATCCCGCCCGTGGGCCTTACATTTGACACACCCTGGACTAGACACTTTTCATTTCAAATCAAAGTAAAAGTCAAGATCCTTTGGGTGTCTGCCTTTGATCCCAACCCTGCCCGCTTCCCAATGTGTGGATCTACCAGCCCTGCCCCTAGCACACAATGCAGAAAGGCAGTGTAGCTTTGGGGGGAGGAATATAACCTGCTCTGCCTCGTTTTGTAGCTGTCGAAGATTACCAAGAAGCCAAGGAGTTTGATGGGGAAAACGAAGAGTTGAAAGAAGGACTGGAGAGGGCACAGAAGCTGCTGAAGCAGTCCAAGAAACGAGACTATTACAAGATCCTGGGGATCCGAAGGTGAGCGTGCCATCGTCAGGAACGCCTTTGCGGCCTGAAATGAGAGGGTTGTGTCTGGGATACCACGTGCTTTTAAAAAAAAAATGTTGCCAATTCGGCTCTGAACACTGTCACATTAACAGAGCGGTTCCTCAGTGGAACAGGCTTCCTCGGGAGGTGGTGGGCTCTCCTTCCCTGGAGGTTTTTAAGCAGAGGCTAGATGGCCATCTGTCAGCAATGCTGATTCTATGACCTTAGGCACGTCATGAGAGGGAGAGCATCTTGGCCATCTTCTTCCTCTTCCGCTTTGGCCATTGGACTCCTTGGCATTGAAGTCCCTCCCCTCTCCAAATCCTGCCCTCCTCTGCCTCCACCCCCAAAATCTCCAGGTGTTTCCCAACTCAGAGCTGGCAACCCTGTCTGCACACCATGCGAGTTGGTGGGAAATCTTCCAGCGGTTTTCTCCTCGGAACTCCCTTCTTTCGCCAAGAAGCAGAGGCATCGGCCCTGTCTTTTGTTTCCCTCCTCCAGGAACGCAAACAAGCAGGAAATCATCAAAGCCTACCGGAAGCTGGCTCAGCAGTGGCACCCTGACAACTTCCAGTCAGAGGATGAGAAAAAGGAGGCGGAGAAAAAGTTTATCGACATCGCGGCGGCAAAAGAGGTCCTGACAGATCCAGGTATAAAAGCTCTGTGTTGCGTCAGCTGGACTCTTTTAAAACAAAAATGAAAAAGCAATACGATTGTGTCCAGAAACCTGAATACCTTTAAGCCACGGGTAACTGCTTGGCCTAAATTAGAACTGTGGAGCCCTTGACCAATAGAGTTTTTAATTGCTCCCCCTAGTGGCCATTAATACTTTCCTGGTTGCCCTAGTGCAGGGGTGTCGAACTCATTTGTTATGAGGGCCAGATATTTTTTTTAATAAGTTTTATTGTTACAAAGTGCAGAAAAAAAACACAGGAACATCAGAAATTAAGAAAGAAAGAAAAAACCATAGATACAAAGACCGAAAGAAAAAAAACAATCACAAAAATTACATAGACCAAAGAAAAAGTCCGTTTTTGAACTTCATTTGCAAACCCCAATGGGAGCATCAATACATTCCACTAATTCTCTGCTCATTAAGCCATAAAATATTGGTTTACCTAATTAAATTACTTATATTACAATCGGAGGTTTTTCCAAAATTAAATAACAAATTTCCCCACACCTTATTACATTCTTCCCCCACCTTATATCCTTGAATTACTCTGGTATTAAAAGTAATTTTTTCCAAAATCATGAACATTTTTATTTTTTGTTGCAGCTGTCCAACGTAATATTTTCTGCCATTTTCCAATTCGCGGCAATTACCAACCTCGCTACTATAATCAAAAAACTTACTAATGTTTTCTGTGTATAAGTCCCGTTTTCATTCAAAAATAGGTTCAGGAGAACTATCTGCACTGAGGGTTCTATTTTTTCTTTGGTAATCACCTCAATTTCCTTGAAAATTTCCTTCAAAAAATTTTGTATAACTGGACAGTCCCACCACATGTGAATAAATGTACCAATTTCCCCACATCCTCTCCCAACAGTGCCTATCTACTACCTTATTTATAAGATGTAATTTTTGTGGGGTAAAGTACCATTTCTGCAATACTTTCATACCATGTTCCTGAATTTTCATGGATATCGATTTGAATGGGGGTCTGTAAAAAATTTCCTTCCACTTGAGGGCCAGATATGACATAAATGTCACTTGGTTGGGCCAGGCCATGCCTCGCCAGCCGAGATTGGGACTGGTGGGGGGGGGTGGCTGCCTCAGCTGGTTCGTGGGCCGGATAAAAGCTCTCGGGGCCAGATCTGGCCCACAGGCCTTATATTTTACCACCCCTGCCCTAGTGTTTACCATCCATCATAAGGGTTAGAGCTCTTTCTTTTAAATAACATAATGGGATGATGAAATCCTTTGCCTGGTAGTGTGTGTGTGTTACATACAGGTTGAGTATCCCTTATCTGGACATCCAATTACCTGGTAAAGTAAAGGTAAAGGTCCCCTGTGCAAGCACCGGGTCATTCCTGACACATGGGGTGACGTCACATCCCGACATTTACTAGGCAGACTTTGTTTACAGGGTGGTTTGCCAGTGCCTTCCCCAGTCGTCTTCCCTTTACCCCCAGCAAGCTGGGTCCTCATTACCTGGACTGATCCCAAAACCAGACTTTTTGAGCCGGCATGCAGACATTACTCAGAGGCCCTCAGCAGCACGCTGGTTTGCTTTCTGAGGGTTCATTGTACATAAAATTATTAAATATAGTGTTTGAAACTACATTCGAGCTATGTACATAAAACATATATAAAACATAAATGAATTTCATGTTTAGACTTGATATCTCATGATGTATATGCAAATACTCCAAAATACAGAAAGATCCGAAATACGGACCGCTTCTGGTCCCAACCTGTACCAAACTGCATCTCACAAGCCTTTCTCTCGTCTATTCGTCTGTGCCCTGTAGTCTGTGCCTTGTAGGAGTCAGCGTGGTGTAGTAGTTAACAGCAGTGATTTAGAGCTGCAGACTCTGATCTGGAGAACCAGGCTTGATTCCCCACTCCTCCACATGAGTGGTAGACACTAATCTGGTGAACCGGGTTGGTTTCCCCACTCCTCCACATGAAGCCAGCTGGGTGACCCTGGGCTAGTCACAGCTCTCTTAGAGCTCTCTCAGCCCCACCTACCTTACAGGGTGTCTGTTATGGGGCGGGGAAGGGAAGGAGATTGTAAGCCAGTTTGATTCTTCTTTAAGTGGTAGAGAAAGTCGGCATATGAAATCCAGCTCTTCTTCTTGCCTCCGCCTCCTCCTTGCCCACAAAGTTTTGTTTCTCTCATTTTCCAGAAATGCGGCAGAAGTTCGACTCTGGCGAGGACCCTCTAGACCCGGAGAATCAGCAGGGAGGGTCCGGACACCAGCACCACTGGCCGTTTGAGTTCAACCCGTTCAGCTCTGGGAACGTTCACTTCAAATTTCACTTCAATTAATGGGGCCAAACCCGGGAAGCAAAACTGTGGCGGTGGTACGGACATGCGACCCTCTGGCTTTGCTTCACCCAGACAGAGACCGCGGGAGTTACCACTCTGTGCCGGAAACGGGAATTCCTCCACGGGAGGGCAAGGTTTGGAGGTGCATCCCTGCTGTTGTCAAAACGTTCCTTTTCCAGTTGTCCAGGTGCTCTTTGGCAAGAGAGCCAAAGAAAGACGGTGACTTTGTTTCTGCCAGTGTTGCTCAGTCCACCAGTGCTGATGGGATGTCCCATGCATGCAGTGCCCACCGCAGTCCCTACCATTCAAGGTGAACCTCAAAAAAGATAAATTGAATTGACCTGGTCAGAGTATAATTTTCCAGCGGCTGGGCTACGCTGCGTGTATTTTCAAGGCAGAGAAGCACAGTTCTCTTCCTCCCACCCACCAGACATCGAAAAACCTCTACTGGTAGCTGGGCTTCATAGCTCTTCTCTACCACATCTTGGTTTGAAGACGCCCCTTTAAAAAAATATTGGGAAAGGTGTTGCCACGTGTCATGCTGTCCAGTTGTTGTTCTCGTATACCTTTGGGGTGACGCGACGGGTAAGATAATCTCTACAGCGACGGAGGCTAGAAGGCTGCTCTGAGCCTGGAAACCGTATACTCTTCCGTTACAACGCCTTCCGTATTGCTTTCTTTTTGGGTGGCTGTCCTGTGACCGTAACCTTCCTTTTTGTGGGGACCAGGCCTGGAGGTTACCACCCGTTTTGTTAGCATGTCTCGTCTAGTGGTAAAAATGGTTATCACAATGGGGAAGACTCTGGTATTACATACTGACTTACTCTGCCTTCAAAACCCTGCAGCTATCTGTGGGACCCCCCGTTCTGGACTTGGGGGGCTTAATTCCCTCTCTTTCCCCGCCAGCCCGATTGTTTCCACTATGGCTGCTTCGTGCGTGACGTTGCGGCGGAGTGGGGACCCCTCAGTTGTTAGCTTTTGATTTACTTTTGGCTTTCTTTCTTCTTTTTTCCCCCTCCCTTCCCCTCTGGGAAGGGAGGGGAGACACTGTCTGTTCTCCAGGCCCCTCCCTCCCAATACAGTAGTTAAAACCTGGTCTGTTCCAATCGTCACCCCGGCGATGGAGAAGAAACGTTACGGAGGTCTGTTGCCTCCATCTTTACCAAAAGTGTCAAGATTTAAAAGTTTGCATTGCAAAACAAGCTTGTCGCCTTTTTCTTTTTTGGTACCCTGCTCTGGTGCAGCCCTGCTCCTCAGCAAGTGATTTGGACGTGGGCCGACAGAGATCTTTTTTGTCTGCCTTCAGCCGTGGGCCTATAGAAGAGAACTGCTGCTCTATCCTTTCAGGCTCGGAACCCACCTTTTGTCTCAACCTGGGAATCCTCATTTTATACTATGCATTTCTTCCCTTCTTGCTTCTCCTTTTCCATTGTGCTAGACCCTACCACCTCTATTCTTCTTGATCTTACCTGATTTCCCTCTACTATGACCCATGTGGTTTCGTCCAGGCGGACCCTGTCATTCCCAGCACAGCCAGCGTGGTGTAGTAGGTAAGAGCGACGGACACTAATCTGGAGAACCAGGTTCGATTTCCCTCCTCCTCCACATGAAGCCAGCTGGGTGACCTTGGGCTAGTCACAGCTCTCTCTGAACTCTCTCCGCCTCACCTACCTGGTAAGGTGTCTGTTGGCGGGAGGGGAAGGCAATTGCAAACTGCTTTGAGACTCCTTAAAGGTAGAGAAAAGGCAGGGTATAAAAACCAACTCTTCTTCCTGGATAAAAGGAGCCCTGGGATGTGGAATGGCATAGTATAGGCCGATCATGTCAGACCCCAGAAAGCTAAGCAAAGTCGATCTTCCGTAGAAGAAGAGTTAGTTTTTCTATGCAGACTTTCTCTTCCATTAAAGGCAGAATCAAACCGGTTTACAATCACCTTCCCTTCCCCTCCTCACAACAGACACCCTGTGAGGTAGGTGGGGCTGAGAGAGCTCTAACAGAGCTGTGACTAGCCCAAGGTCACTCAGCTGGCTTCATGTGTAGGAGTGGAAACAAATCCAGTTCACCAGATTAGCCTCTGCCGCTAATCTGGTGAACTGGATTCTTCCAACTGAAGATGCTGGGGATTGAACCGGGGACCTTCTGCATGCCAAGCAGATGCTCTACCACTGAGCCACAGCCCCTCCCGTCCCTGTTTGTATATCAAAAGCTCAGGCTCCCAGCCTGTACTGTCTCATCACATTTAAAGTGCTTTATTGCAGGGTGCTTTGAAGAAGAGTTGGTTTTTATACCCCGATTTTCTCTACCTTGAAGGAGTCTCAAAGTGGTTTACAATCTCCTTCCCTCCCCCTCCCCATGACAGACACCCTGTGAGGTAGGTGGGGCTGAGAGAGTTCAAAGAGAACTGTGACTAGCCCAAGGTCACCCAGCAGGCTTCATGTGGAGGAGTGGGGAAACCAACCCAGTTTACCCCATTTGAATCCACCGCTCATGTGGAGGAGTAGGGAATTGAACCCAGATTAGAGTCCACTGCTCCTAACCACCGCTCTTAACCACTACACCGCGCTTTGGCCAGATGAACTAATTCCAGAGTGGGGTGTATCCATTGTCAGGAATCCCCCCCACCCGCAAAGAATCCTGTTTCATTCCAGTTTCGCTACTGAGCTTGGTTACACGCTGAAATCCAAAGGCAACGATTCAATGCCAAAATATTTCCTTTTTATATATGTATACAAAACATTTGACAATGCAAGGAAGTGCTTCTTGGGCGGGGGGGGGGGTCACCTCCCTCTTGCGCTCTGCCCCTCAGCATCCAGCCCCCAAGGACTCTTGGCTTTGGCCCCGCAGAGTTCCACGTGCTCTTCTCTTTAGGGCTGGCCAGTTGCTCCTTCTAGTCGCTGGGCAGCGGCCAAAGCATGCTCTGTCCGCAAGTGGAGTATCTTTCAATGATACTCCGACGAGGAAGGGTGCTGTTGAACTTTCTGTACGCATCCGGGGTGAAGTGCTAAATTAAGCCTCCTTGTGGGTTATTGTCAGAAGTAGAATTTCCCTTTCGACCCAAGTGTTCTACAGCAAAGCCCTTGAAGAGGTTTCGAGAGTGGGCAGAATGTGAGCTTTGTGTATTGTGCGTGGGCTGCTCAACCCATTAGATACCATTTGACCATATCAACCAACCCTTCCCCATATTGGGGGGGGGACAAAAGCAAGGGGGCAGTCCTGGCCTCCATGAATGGCTTAAGCCTTCATAAGTCACCTGTTTAGCCTCTTGTGAAACAGGGCGCTGCAGTAGATGGACCACTGGTCTGTAGGGTTGACTGGTTTTTCCCCACTTTTTCCCCATTTTTAAGTGCCCCCCCCCCAAGTAATGGCATAGACGCAAGGTCAGTTGTTAGCTCTTTAGTGCCTTTTTTAAGGCAAATAAATTTGGCTCCTCTGCTCCTTTATGTCCTTTGCAGTGCTAGGACTGCAGCCAGATTTCATTTTCAGCCCAGGTTTTTTTTCCCCCAGCACCTCAAAAGCAGCTTCTCTAAACGCTGCAATGGTCATTGGCTGCCTTTTGTGCTTCCTTTGCTCCTAATGTCTAGCAGAGACCTCCCTCGCCCCTGTCGCTGCTGTTTCCTGCCTGCTGCATTCCCCAGCAAAAGGGGGGGGGCTTAATCAGCACCCCCTGCATGATATACCGTCACTTTCAGCATGACCACAAAGTGATGTCATCTTGTCAGGTGATGCCCTACCACTCATCCCAAACTCTCGATCCATAGAGTTAAACCACAGAATTTGGGGCAAACGTTAAAGCGTCACCACCAACACAATGATGGCACTTCTGGGTCACACTGGAAATGATGTCATTGCAACTTCCCCTCTCCCACTGGTTTCCCTACATGTTCCCCTGATATCTCCTCGGCCAGAGAAAGAGAAGTGGAGACAACCGCGCGCCTTACATTAATTAGTATTTCCTGTGGTCTAAGACCCTTGGCACATTCGCTCCACCCTTTCACCCCTCCGCTCTGTCCCTCGGTAAGTGGACCCTTTGACCCCCAATGGGCCCCGCTCCCTTGACCCCACTAGTCCTGCTCCTGGATGGGTGGCCCTTGACCTGGGCTCTGCCCCTGGATGGAACCTCTCCCTCTCAGATTTGTGCACTCTAAAAGTTGACAGCCCTCCTGGTCTGATGAATCGGGGCTCTTATGGCCTGTGCAAACCTTTGGAATTAAGAAGAAAGGCTTTTAGATCAGAAGGTTGGCTTGAACCTCTGCCCCAGACGTCATGGACACACCTGAAGGTCCACGCAGGGGAGAACAGAGCGAAACTGTTGTACACAGAGAGAGCTCAATAAATAATCTAGTCCAATGCAGCATCTTCCAGGGCTGCACCCTATGTAGAAACATGGTTTCCATAGATCTGTCCAATTCCTAGCATCACCAGGGCTTCGCAGAATGTCCAAAGGGAGCGGCTGAGAGAAGAAGAGCCCCTTAGAATCATAGAGCTGGAAGGGACCGCCAGGGTCATCTAGTCCAACCCTCTGCACAGTGCAGGAAATTGCCATCTCCCGTTCAGGTTCTGGGCATCCAGAAAAGTCTCTGAAGGTGTCCTTTGGGTGGCGCCCCTCCGCACCGCCTTAAACATAAGCGTTTTTGCCGTACTTGCCGACACTGCTGGTGGTAGATTCTACCCGGGGGCGGGCAGGCGTCATGTTCGGGGCTGAGACAGCACTCTTCGTGCCCTTGTATGGATAGTTGTAACTGTCGAGGCACAAAAGTGGAGGAGGGGGAGGAGCCAGGGTTACCTTTTGGTCAGTTTCAACATAATACACATATAGGTTAAACATAGGAACCAGGCACCACAGCAGGTGATGTGAAAGTCCTCAGCCTGAGACCCTGGAGAGCCACCGCCAGTCTGAGTAGACAACATAGACCTTGATGGACCAAGAGTCCGATTCAGTATAAGGTAGCTTCATGTGTTCCCACTCTGTTTTGGGGGAAAGGTCACAGGTCATAGCTCAGTGGTAGAGCATCTGCTTGGTATGCAGAAGGACCCAGGTTCAATCCCCGGCATCTCCAGTTCAAGGGGCCAGGCAGGTAGGTGATGTGAAAGACCTCTGCCTGAGACCCTGGAGAGCCTCTGCTGGTCTGAGTAGACAATACTGACTTGGATGGACCGAGGGTCTGATTCAGTAGAAGGCAGCTTCATGTGTTCAGGTTCTCAAGAACCAGAGGTGATGGATGGAGACCATCAGTGGACAATCTCCAGCCCGTTTCTCAGTCGGAAGCCAAACGGCCACAATAGACTGGTCTCTCTACCCTCTTGTCACAATTTCCCCTACACCTGTCTTTAAGGAGTCTCAAACTGGCTTACAATCGCCTTCCCTTCCTCTCCCCACAACAGGCACCTTGTGAGGTAAGTGGGGCTGAGAGAGCTTCGAGAGAACTGTGACTAGCCCAAGGTCACCCAGCTGGCTTCGTGTGCAGGAGTGGGGAAACCAACCCGGTTCACCAGATGAGAGTACACCGCTCATTTGGAGGAGTGGGGAATCAAACCCAGTTCTCCAGATTAGAGTCCACCACTCTTAGCCACTGCACCATGCTGGCTTGGAAGAGGGACAAGATCAAAAACAAGCTAGGCAGATAATTTTTTTAAGGTAAGGTCACCTCTCACCCTAGCTGGGCACCCTATCTTCATTGCCTAGACCAGGCAATGATTCCTTCTTCCCCATCAGGCCTCATCCAACCCCACCTGTGCAAGATCCTGCCTCACCTCTTCTCCGGTGAAGAATGAACCCTACATGAGCTGAACAGGAACCCTCCTCCGAGGATCGCCAGCAGCGAGGCACTCCAGCCAAGGTAGAGGGCTGGGCCAATTTCATACCTGTGCAATTAAGGAAATGATGTCAGCACCCTACCTGAAAACATTCGACCACCGCCCGGCTCCATTCCCCCTAGCGTTACCAACCCCCTGGATGGAGCCAGGAGATCTCCTGGAATTACAACTGATTCCCAGGTTACAGAGAGAGTTCCCCTGGAGAAAACAGCTGTCTTGGAGGGTGAACTCTATGGCATTATAGCCTGTTGCAGTCCCCTCCTTTCCCAAACCCTGCCCTCTTCTGGATCCACCCCCAAATCTCAGGAATTTCCCAACCGGGAGTCTGCAACCCCAATTCCACGCCCAAAAAAACATTTCATAGGGGCTTCGCTCCTTCATTCCACCCAAAGTTCAGACATTGAAGAAAAAGAAAAGTTGGTTTTTATATGCCGACTTTCTCTACCTTTTTAAGGAGAATCAAACCGGCTTACAATGACCTTTCCTCGGCCTCCCCACAACAGACACCTTGTGAGGTAGATGGGGCTGAGAGAGCTGTGACTGGCCCACGGTCACCCAGCTGGCTTCGTGTATAGGTGTGGGGAAACCAACCCGGTTCACCAGATTAGAGTCCACCTCTCGTGTGGAGGCGTGGGGAATCAAACGCGGTTCTCCAGATTAGAGTCCACCACTCTTAACCACTACACCAAGTCATAAATGTCTGGAGACTGGAGGAGGAATTACCTAAGGGCGTGGAATTTAATTATTGCAAACCTTGGCGCCTGCAATGGACCGCAAGAACGTTGCAACCCAACAGAACCAGAATGTCAAGTTGCAACGGCCCTCGGAACATACTGGGGACAATTAACCCATCGAAGGCTCATTACTCTTGCCTTTGTGCAGTGCTCAAGCAACCAGGGGTCTCTTAAACCACTAGAGCATGTCATAAGACAGATATTAAGTCATTAAAACAGCACCAAAAAAAATTTCCCCTCCCTCAATTTCAATATTATCCTTTCTCTCTTCCCCTTCTTCCATCAGCTGCCCCATTGCAGACTTACTTTGTGCCAGCAAACAGTGGGTTAAAGAAGTCCCGGGTAATGTTGAAGGCATACCAAGAGAGCGTCACCATGCCACAGAGACCTAAACAGTTGAGAGAAGAAGAAGGATGAAAGTGACTCAATATAGGAAATCCTGGAGAGGACATCGCATGCACCTAGGGTTGCCAACCTCCAGGTACTAGCTGGAGATCTCCTGCTATTACAACGGATCTCCAGCCGACAGAGATCAGTTCACCTGGAGGAAATGGACACTTTGGCAACTGGACTCTATGGCATTTGAGTCCCTCCCCAAACCCCGCCCTCCTGAGGCTCCACCCCAAAAACCTCCCACTGGTGGCAAAGAGGGACCTGGTAACCCTACATGCACCTGAGAGCTAAAAAGAATTGGTTCGGCTTCCTCTTGCAACCAGCTGCATAGCCTAGTCATCCCCACTAGAGGGAGACAAAGCCTTCCTGGGACACAACCAATGGGAGCCCTGCATCGCGGAGAGAAAAAGGGGGCCACCCTTCTATTTACACTCCCAAGGAAATGTTATCCCTTGACGTTATTTTACAGTAGTCGCTATAAACGATATAATTTTGCTTCTCTGCTCCCTACTGAAAGTGGTCATCCAGAGTCATTTACTAAATCAGTGGTTCCCAACCTTTTTTTGACCAGGGACCACTAGGACTTTTTTGTTTGGTGCAGGGACCAAATAATAAAATAAAAATTCCGTGAATTTGAAAATAAACTTTAATCATAACTGTTAGTTAAACATTAAACTTATAATAATATTTGAATATATATATTTTATAATAGAGAACTTTTAATTGAAAATATTAATTTATTATGGGTTTATAACTTTGTTTCGCGGACCTTAATTTAGTTCTCGCGGACCCCTGGGGGTCCGCGGACCCCCGGTTGGGAACCAGTGTACTAAATAGAATAGAAGTGTTTGGACTGAGCTGAAATGGGAAGAGGCAACCACGGACATTTTTAGCAGAGCTGAAAGGGGGGGTCTCTTGCTTTTGGCAATTTGGGGGCGATCTCTGCATGAACGGAAGCATGGCCCTCCCTCTCGGACTGATGCAGTTACACAGGGTCATGGCTTTCTCGCTTTCCTGAGGTGCCCCATGATTGCCAAGACTGTTCTCTAAAGGGGAAAGAAGCTGTGCCCAAAGGAAAAGGGGAGGGGCCATGGCTCAGTGGCAGAGCATCTGCTTGGCATGCAGAAGGTCCCAGGTTCAGTCCCCACTATCTCCAGTTAAAGGAACCAGGCACTACAGTAGATTCCTCAGCCTGAGACCCTGGAAAGCTGCTGCCAGTCTGAGTAGACAATATAGACCTTGATGGGCCAAGAGTCTGATTCTGTATAAGGTACTTCATGTGTTCCCACTCTGTTTATGGAGAAAGGCTATAGCTCAGTGGCAGAGCATCTGCTTGGCATGCAGAAGGTCCCACGTTCAATCCCCAGCATCTCCAGTTAAAGGGACTAGGCAAGTAGGTGATATGAAAGACCCTGAGACCCTGGAGAGCCGCTGCCCGTCTGAGTAGACAATACTGGCTTGGATGGACCAAGGATCTGATTCAATAGAAGGCAGCTTCATGTGTTCATGTGAAAAGGAGAAAAAACAGCAAGGACTAGCTTTGCTCCACCTACCAGCCATGACAAACAGGCAACCTCCGACAGTGGCTATCTTCGCCTTCACGTTGGGGTTCTCATCAGCCACCTTGGTGCACTTCATCCCCACCATGGCGCAAAGGATGCCGAAGAAGCCCAGCACCAACGCCGTGATCATGAGGGCCCGGGAAGCCTGCAGGTAAGCTGGAGGAGAGAAAGCAGAGCTGCGATTAGTTTAGGGTCGATGCAGGCCGGACTTAAAACACACAAAGGACTCAGGTAAGCGTCAAGGGCAGGCCTTGTTGCTTCCCAGTTGCAGATTCCACACAGGTGGTGCCATTTCCCAGACTCCACAAACAAGCTTCATCTTAGAGCAATGGTGTCATTTAGGGAATGTTTCCCAGTGAAGGAGATTGTACTTGAGGAGTCTGTTGTCTCTGTGGGAGAGCCAGTGTGGCATAGTGGTTAAGAACACATGAAGCTGCCTTCTACTGAATCAGACCCTCGGTCCATCAAAGTCAGTCTTGTCTACTCAGACGGGCAGCAGCTCTCCAGGGTCTCAGGCAGAGGTCTTTCACATCACCTGCCTGCCTAGTTCCTTTAACTGGAGATGCCGGGGATTGAACCATGGGCCTTCTGCATGCCTAGCAGATGCTCTACCACTGAGCCACAGCTCCTCCCCGACGGTGGTTTGGAGCGGTGGACTCTGATCTGGAGAACCGGGTTTGATTCCCCACTCTTCCACATGAGGGGCGGAGGCTAATCTGGTGAACAGGATTTGTTTCCCCACTCCTACACATGAAGCCAATTGGGTGACATTGGGCTAGTCACAGCTCTCTTAAGCCCCACCTACCTCACAGGGTGTCTGTTGTGGGGGGGAAGGGAAGGTGATTGTCAGCCGGTTTGATTCTTCCTTAAGTGGTGAACAAAGTCGGCATATAAAAACCAACCATCTTCTCCAGCCACCGCCTGGAGGATGGTAACCTAGCACTGATCATATGTGGAGGCTTCAAGGTACTGTGCTGAAAACAGGGATTATTTTTAGAAACAAATTTGTAAAATAAGTGGAAGGAGTTTTGGATACAGGTGTCCATATTTCAGGATAATTAATACTGCTTGTTATGGGTGCCTTGGAGGAGCGCACGCTACACACCTGTGCTTCTTTGTACACAAACAAAGCTGCCTTATGCCGAATCAGACCATTGGTCCATTGAAGAAATCTTTCATGTCCCCTATTATCACAGCCCCTCCCCTCTAAAATGGATTTCTAGTCCATCGCCTTAACCACTCGGTCACGGCTACAACGAGTTTGTAGGAGATGCTTTGTTTACAAATACACTGTGCTTTTCTTTCGCTCCCCTACCCCGCAAAAATTTGCCTTCAACTTTTCCCTAACCAAACGACACAGTTATTCCCAACGCAGAGTTGGCAACCTTCTGCTTAGGATGGTACTGCAAATTTGGGAACCTGCATACCCTTAAGGGGCAACTACTCACAGATGAACCTACGCAACCGCTATGGTCATCTTCCGAGGCCCTGCTTCAAGCGCCCCTGCCGTCTGAAGCTGGAGGGGTGGCAATCTGGGAATGGACTTTCTCAGTCAAGGCAAAAAAAAATCTTGGAACTCCCTCCCCAGGGAGACTTAGAATCATAGAGTTGGAAGGGGACCACCAGGGTCATCTAGTCCAACCCCCTGCACAATGCAGGAAATTCACAACTACCTCCCACACACACACACACACCCTCAGTGACCCATACTTCATGCCCAGAAGATGGCCAAGGTGCCCTCCCTCTCATGATCTGCCTAAGGTCATAGAATCAGCATTGCTGACAGATGGCCATCTAGCCTCTGCTTAAAATCCTCCAGGGAAGGAGAGCTTTCCACCTCCCAAGAAAGCCTGTTCCACTGAGGAACCACTCTAACTGTTAGAAAATTCTTCCTAATGTCTACACGGAAACACTTCTGATTTAATTTCAACCCGTTTTGATTTAATTGCCTGTCCCCTTCAATCAGTCTTCTGCCAGTGGGTGAAAACTCTTTTGCTTTGTCTAGCAGTGGCTCAGTGGTAGACCATCTGCTTAGCATCCAGAAGGTCCCAGGCTCCATCCCTGGCATCTCCGGTTAAAAGGACTAGGCAAGGAGGTGATGGATGGGAAAGACCTTTGTATGAGACCCTGGAGAGCTGCTGCTGGTCTGAGTAGACAATACTGACTTGGATGGACCAGGGGTCTGATTCAGTAGAAGGCAGCTTCGTGCGACCATGTGATCTCCCATCTGTATATTTATTTGTTGATATGCTCTGTTTCAATTGTTTTTTTAATATGTTTCTATGTGTTTTTAAATTTGTTTTAATGTGTTTTTTTTTAATCATTCGCCATCTTGGGGACCCTAAAGTGAGGTGGAAAGGCAGCTTTGAAATGTTTTACAGAATCGGCATGGGGTGGGATTTGAACCTGGATCTCCCAACGATCTAACCACTCTGTCTCTCACAGCAGCACAGGCTTCTGTCTCGCAAGGCCGTCTCTGGGTTTGCACACTCCTGAAACCGATGTATATCTGGGCAAGTGTTCAGCAGCCTGTGAGATCTAAATCCCCTCCGGTCCCTTTTCTGCTTCAGTTCCATCTCTTTGTGGAAGGAAAAAAGACCCATTGTGCCGGAGGGGGCGCGGCAATAAAATAAACACGGAAGAAGCCATCAATTGGTTTTGCCATTCCTCCTCGGCGTCCCCTGGCAGCCCTCTCTCGCCTGGGCACTGCTAATCTGGGGCCAAGTTGAGCTTCTTCCACCCTCCTCCTTTATCGTATGCCAGCTCAACTGGTCTTTCTCCTCTCCTGATCCAAATATGCCACGATTCACACATATATCGAAGGTACTCACATCAGTGAACCCCAAATATATATATCAGCAGGGGTTGCGGGTTTTCGACCTGCCTGTGTTGCTATGCCTTGTCAAATGTATTTACTTGGTTTATAGCCCCACTTTTCTCCCCAACGGGGACCCAAAGGGGCTTCCGTCGTTCCTCTCTCCTCAGTTTATCTTCACAATAATCCTACAAGGTAGGTTAGGCTGAGCATGTGTGAAGAAGAAGAGTTGGTTTTTACATGCCGACTTTCTCTACCACTTAAGGAAGAATCAAACCGGCTTACGATCACCTTTTCTTCCCCTTCCCACAACAGACACCCTGGGAGGTAGGTGGGGCTGAGAAAGTGTGACTAGCCCAAGGTCACCCAGCTGGCTTCATGTGTAGGAGTGGGGAAACCAACCCAGTTCACCAGGTTAGCCTCTGCCGCTCACGTGGAGGAGTGGGGAATCAAACCCGGTCCTCCAGATCAGAGTCCACTGTTCCAAACCACTGCTCTTAACCACTACACCACGCTAGCTCTCCCAACGTGACTGGCCCAAGGTCACCCAGCAAGCTTCCCTGGCAGACCAGGGATTTGAACCTGGACCTCCCAGGTCCTAGTTCGACGCTCTGACCGCTTCTAGTTTGAACGATGGGTTGGACCCAGCCGGTTTTTCCACTGGTGGAAAAGGGACTTCCTTTGCCCACCCAAAAAGGCTACGCTGGGGGTCAAAAGCCAGGGGAGGGGGGTATAGTCAGGAAAACAACGGGCAAAGATTGAGTGAGAAAGCTAGCTGGATCCAGGCCAATAACACGTCTGTTTCCCGCAAGAAAGCTTCTCCGCTGGCAACTTAATGGCATACCACTGCCTTCCCCCTCGGAGGGGAGAGGAATTTCCAGATCCCGTCCTTCGCCTGTCGATCTGCCTGGGAGGTAGACACCTGTTTGGCTCCTTTGCAGCCAGCAGAACCCTTCTGCAAACAGCATACCACGATGCCGACTGGCTCCATAAACCCTTTGACCTTTCGGGGCTGGAATCTCAGCCAGAGCCCTGTTTGCAGCTCCATTTAACTAAGCACCGACGATTGCCCCACGCGAGGGAGAGATGAGCAATGCTCGCTACTGGGATCCCGAAATCCACAGGAGCCTCGCCTTTGCGTTTCTTTATTTACACCCCGCTTCTCTCCCCGCAGGTGGGACTCCAAGCGGCTTAGGGCATCGCTCTCCCCTCCTCCGTTTTCTCACAACAGCGACCCTGTGAGGTAGGCCAGGCTGAGGGTTTGTGACGGGCCCAAGGTCCCCCCGTGGGATTTAGAACCCGGATTGCCCAGGGCCCTCGTCCACCATTCTGTCCCCTACATCACGCTGGCGGTACCTTAAAGACTAACTGGAATGCCGTTCCAGCAGAAGCATCTGTGGACTACAGTCTGCTTCTTCAGATGCTACAAGGGAATCCTCGCTTTATGTAGGAGGTACAGAAAGAAATAACCAGCCATTGTTCAGGGCCGAATTGGCCATATGAACAATATCATTAAAGTAAATAGAAATAAGCAGCAGCAGCAGAAGAGTTGGTTTTTATATGCTGACTTTCTCTACGACTTAAGAGAGACTCAAACCTGCTTACAACCACCTTCCCTTCCCCTCCTCACAACAGACACCCTGTGAGGTAGATGGGGCTGAGAGAGCTCTAGCAAAGCTGTGACTTGCCCAAGGTCACCCAGCTGGCTTCATGTGTAGGAGTGGGGAAACCAACCCAGTTCACCAGGTTAGCCTCTGCCGCTCATGTGGAGGCGTGGGGAATCGAACCCGGCTCTCCAGATTACAGACCACCCGCTCCAAACCACTGCTCTTAACCACTATGCCACGCTGGTCAAGGGGCCATGAAATGCAGGAAGGAATCGGCGAAATGTAACGGTGTGAAATCCTAATCTAATCTAGAAAAGGACAGCATATATATATAGGGGCTCTGACCAACCACTCCCAAATATCAAGAGAGAAACACTCTGAACATGCTCCAGAACACTGTGTTATCATTTCACATCGTCCAGGGCTGAATCCAGACACAGGAAACAGAGTCCTGGACTAAGCAAAGAGATACCGGGGCTTAACCCTGTCTTAAATGAAGCTCAAGGCACCTTGAGGCCAGGATCACACCAGCATGTCAACAGTGCTCTGGAGGATTTCCTAGCCGCATCTTTAGCAGTCATAGAAAGTCAACAAGTAAAGTTGCCTTTATTACAATAGGTCATGCGGGGGTGAAGCTTCACCTGTTGAACATTTGGCAGTCAAAGAGCATTAATGACTAGAGGCATGGATAGCCCTCTCCTCGATGAACATGTCCATTCCCCTCTTCAAGCCTTCCAAGTTGGCAGCCATTCACCACATCCTGGAGCAGGGAGTTCCACAATTTAACTACGCGTCATGTGAAGAAATACTTCCTTTTATCTGTTCTGAATCTCTTACCCTCCAGCTTCAGCAGATGACCCCGTGTTCTGGCATTGTGAGAGAGGGAGAAAAGCTTCTCCTGGTCCCCTCTCTCCCTACCAGTGGTTCCCAAACTTTTCGGGCCACAGCCCCCCTTGGTTCCACAAACTCCACCCCAGTGCCCCTTACCCTATCCAACAACACAGTTGAAAGGGCCCACCTCTAGCGCCCCCCTGCTGCCCCCTTGCCTCTTAGTGCCCCTCTAGGTAATCCCACCGCCTCCCCAGGGGGTGGTACTGCCCACTTTGGGAACCACTGCTCCACACCATGCATAATTTTATAGATCTCTACCATGTCTCCCCCTTAACCACCTTCTTGCCAAGCTAAACAGCCCTGAGCGTTTTAAACCGCTCCCCGTAGGGCAGCTGCTCCAACCCCCTGATCGTTTTTGGTGGCTCTTTTCTGCACCTTCCCAAGAACTGCAATATCCTTTTTTAGGGGCGGCGACCAGAACTGCACACAGCATTCCTTCAACAGCAACCGACTTCGACCCCATCAGCAATGGGTACCGGCTCACCCGTCGCCTCCCCCCACCAACTGCTGGTGGGGGAGGAGGCAGCTGCTGATGGGGTCGAAGTCAGTGGCCCCTAAAGGCATTGCTCAGCTCGGCTGGTTCCAGAGCCAAGTTCCCTTCCCAGTCACCTCCTGGCACCAGCTGATGGCATTTGACCGTGTCACCTGGGCCTCTCCAAACAAAGAAAGAGCGCCTCTGAGCACATGCAAAGGGGCTTAATCTCTCCATCTGACCAGTCACCTCATCCGCCAGTCTGGCACAGGGCAAGCAAAGAGGGAGGGGCTGTGGCTCAGCAATAGGGCATCTGCTGGGCATGCAGAAGGTCCCAGGTTCAATCCCCGGCATCTCCAGTTCAAGGGGCCAGGCAAGCAGGTGATGTGAAAGACCCCTGCCTGAGACCCCGGAGAGCTGCTGCCAGCCTAAGTAGACAATACTGACTTGGATGGACCCAGGGTCTGATTCAGTAGAAGGCAGCTTCATGTGTTCATGTGGGGACTGCAATAAGGAAGAGGCAGAGGAGTCATGCCCTGAAACGCAACCGATGCCCGTCTGCCCTGGGCACAAGAGTCCACCTGGATGTTGGGATCGTTTTCTTATTGACCCCCAAAGAAGAAAGGGCACCAGAAACGGATGCCTAAGGAGTGGGCAAGCCGGGAGGGGGGATATTCCGGGATGCCCAGAGACAGGGCAGGTGTTGCCCACCTTACCAATGCTAAAACACTGGCAAGGGAAGGGAGATCTGCGTGGGTCAGCGCTCACCTGTGGGCACGGTCGTCCCTGGCTTCAACAGTTGCATTGCTAGGACGGAAAGGCAGTATAGTAGGGAAGCTAAGCAGGGTCGGGGCTTGGATGGGAGACCCCCCCCAAGGAAGGCAAGGGCAAACCGCCTCTGCTTCTCCCTTGCCTGGAAAGCCCCTCGCCCGGCTCACCCAGAGCCATTCGTCGCCGCCGCCGCTCACGGTCTAGAAGCACATTCGTCAATAACGAATTCATCCCCGTCGGCCTGTCGGCGGGGGAAGCCCCGAAGAAGACCCTGCCGAGGGAGGCTCTGCAGAGGAAAGCGCCTCTGCTCCTCCCCTGCCTCGGGACCCCCTTCGCTGGGGTGACCCACAGGCCGTTCGGTGTTGCCATGCTAAGGAATGAATGCATCCCGTCGAAGTCCTTCCCTTTTTCATTTGGCTTCATTCGTTTTTGGGGACCCCCCCTTGGGCACTTGCGGGGGGTCAGCCTTACATACATCATCATCATTTTCGGAAGTATGTAAGGCGACTGACCCCTTGCAAGTGCCCAAGGGGGGGTGTCCCAAAAACGAATGAAGCCAAATGGGGGGAAAAATGGAAAGACTTCAACGGGCCCTCGGGACGCATTCGTTTTAGGGACCCCCCACCACCACTTGGGCACTTGCAGGAGGTCCGCCTTACACACATCATTATCATGTTACGATGTGCGTAGGGCGACTGACCCCTTGCAAGTGCCCAAGGGGGGGTCCCCAAAACGAACAAAGCCAAACGAAAGAGGGAAGGACTTCGACGCCGTCGGGAGGCGTTCGTTTTGGGGACACCCCCCCCCCTTGGACACTTGCAGGGGGTCAGCCTGACACACATCATCCTCACGTTACGAGGTACGTAGGGCGACTGGCCCCCTGCAAGTGCCCGAGAGGGGGGGGGTCCCCAAAAACGAACGAAGCCAAACGAAAGAGGGAAGGACTTCGACGCCACCGGGACGCGTTCGTTTTGGGGACACCCCCCCCCCCAGGGCACTTGCAGGGGGCCAGTCGCCTTACACAGGGAGGGGATCCGAGGGCAATGTCTGGGGGGGGTCTCCCCCCTCCCTCCCCCGGTCCTCACCCGGCAACTCCAGCATGGACTGGAACTCCCAGCAGTTGTAGACGCCGGTGGAGTCGGTGGCGCAGCTCTGCCACAGGTTCTCGAAGAGGGTGGAGGTGGTGATGACGTTGCCCGAGACGGTGGAGACCCTCCAGTAGCTGTTGAAGAGGGTGACGGCCAGCAACCCGACGGTGGCCAGCAGGAAGCCCACCGCCTCCAGCAGCGACATGGCTCGGCCGGGGTGCCTGGAGCGCGCGCGGCGGGGAGCGCACCGGGAAGCAGCAGGAGCCGTCTGAGCATCCCTCCGGCCGTGGGGCACAGCTAAGGGCAGGGGCGGGGCCAAGTCCGCGCTCCGGCTAACGGGGAAAGGGGAGGAGGAGGAGGGAACGGAGAGGGCAGGGCAGGTGCGCTGGATCCAGGTATGCCGGGGGCGGGGGTAGTGGTTCCCAACCTTTTTTTGACCAGGGACCACTAGGACTTTTTTGTTCGGTGCAGGGGCCCCAAGGTTCAAAATTAAAAATGCCGAGAATTGGAAAATAAACTTAATCATAACTGTTAGTTAAGCATTAAGCTTAGAATAATATTTGAATATATATATTTTTATAATAGAGAACTTTTAATTGAAAATATTCATTTATTATGGGTTTAGAACTTTGTTTTGCGGACCTTCATTTAGTTCTGGTGGACCCCTGGGGGTCCATGGACCCCTGGTTGGGAACCAGTGATAGATAGATAGATAGATAGATAGATAGATAGATAGATAGATAGATAGATAGATAGATAGATAGATAGATAGATAGATAGATATGTTTTTATTAATTTTTATAGCATAACACATAAAACAAAAACAAACGAATACAATAAAAAATTTATATATATATATATATATGAAAATTGACATAAGAAAATACAAGAGTATCTCTATATACTTATTAATCCATTCGTAGTTACAAAATTCTATCAACCAAGAAGAGACCCCTTCAACCCTCCACCCACCTTAAAGAAGTGACCCATCACCCGACTTCCGAAGAAGTGTCTTAACAGTTTTAAAAATATCTATTAACAGTAAAATATAAAAAGACTAACTAGTTTCTATAACTCACTAATTAAAGTAGTAAAATCCATTTTTGCCAGTTTAGCCCAATATGTGGCGGCCTTTGTCCAAGTTTTTTGGTATTCTTCCATATCTTTTCCATGTAGGAATTCGGTTAGTTTGGCCATCCTCATATACATCCATAATTTCTCTCTCCAGTCATAAACTGAAGGTTTATTCACTTGCTTCCAAACTTTATGGGGGGAGAAGGGTTTGAAGCTGGGGGTGGGGGAGAAGATTCAAAGCCCAGCAAAGGAAGCCTTTCTTGGCGCGACGCAGTGTTAAACGGTGGAACTCCCTGTCCCAGGATGGGGGGGGGATGGCTGCCCACTTGGAAGGCTTGAAGAGGGGAGTGGACAAGTAAATATTTCCATACAGCGAAGCCACAATCGGATTCTTGCTGTGTACACAATGCTGACATCTCAGTCAAGCATTGAGAGGGCATTGAAGAGATAGGGATGGATCTGATGTCTCCGTTCCACTAAGTGGGATCATATAATCCTCTACTGCCCAAGCCCGCCTCCAATGCAAAAAGAAATCTGTCTCCTTTGGAAAATGACCAGGTGGCAACAAGACTTCTCGGTGGCCTCCTATTACTTCCATCTTTATGGTCCAGCACAGACCAAGACGACGGATTTAACACACAATGCAGTTAAATTGTGGAACTCCCTGCCCCAGGATGTGGTGATGGCTGCCCACTTGGAAGGCTTGAAGAGGGGAGTGGACACGTTCATGGAGGAGAAGGGTCTTCATGGCTACTAGTCTTGATGGGGCTGGACTTGATGGGCCTGGGTCTGATCCAGCAGGGCTTTCCTTATGTTCTTCTGGAGGATGGGGCTATCCATGGCTACTAGTCAAGATGAATACTAGTCATGATGCATACCTATTCTCTCCAGGATCAGAGGAGCAGGCCTGTTATATGAGCTGCTGTGGAACACAGGCAGGATGGTGCTGCTGCAGTCGTCTTGTTTGGGGGCTTCCTGGAGGCACCTGGTTGACCATTGTGTGGACAGACTGCTGGACTTGATGGGCCTTGGCCTGATCCAGCATGGACTTTCTTATGTCCTTATGATGCATCCCTATTCTTTCCAGGATCAGAGGAGCATGCCTATTCTATTAGGTGCTGTGGAACACAGGCAGGATGGTGCTGCTGCAGTCATCTTTTTGGTGGGCTTCCTGGAGGCACCTGGTTGGCTGCGTGTGAACAGAAAGCTGGACTTGATGGACCTTGGTCTGATCCAGCAGGGCTTTTCTTATGTTCTTACAACTTTTCACTCCCCCCGCCCCACCTCTCGAGAAGACAAGAGTCACTGGAAAAGACCATCATGCTAGGAAAAGTTGAAAGCAGCAGGAAAAGAGGAAGATCAAACAAGAGATGGACTGCCTCCATCAAGGAAGCCACCACGGCCTTCAGTTTGCAAGACAGTAAGGCTGTTAACAAGAGGATGTTTTGGAGGACATTGTTTCATAGGGTTGCTATGAGTCGGAAGCGACTTGACGGCACTTAACACACACACCTCTACGATGTCAGGCTCTGGTCTGAGGGGGAGAGCTCAGGGTGGGGCCTGGAGATCTCCCAGAGCAAACGGCTGCACTGGAGGGTGGGATCTAGGGCATTATGCACTTCTGAGGTCCTCCTCTTCTCAGACCTCATCCTCCCCAGGTTCCACCCCCACCCTTCAAATTTCCAGGAATTTCCCAACCCAGAGCTGGCAACCCTCTGTATACACACACACACATTTCATATGTATTATAGTGATATTTTTTAGGTTGGTTAGGTTATTTCTCCAACAACAATTTTAAAAAAAACAGCGAAAGAAAAAAAAGAAAGAAAGAAAGAAAGAAAGAAAGAAAGAAAGAAAGAAAGAAAGAAAGAAAGAAAGAAAGAAAGAAAGAAAGAAAGAAAGAAAGAAAGAAAGAAGGAAGAAGAAGGAAGGAAGGAAGGAAGGAAGGAAGGAAGGAAGGAAGGAAGGAAGGAAGGAAGGAAGGAAGGAAGGAAGGAAGGAAGAAAGAAAGAAAGAAAGAAAGAAAGAAAGAGACCAGCTGAGGTGCCTGATTGGTGAACATCATAGAATTCTGAGTAAACCCATTTAGGATTCCTCTCCAAAATAAGCACTTGTCAATCCCACTGTTTTCAATGGGAGAGTTGAACAGGTGCTTAAATCTCTTCCCTGGAAGTCATTAGAAATGCCTGGCTGTAACTGAATCATGGCCCAAAGTAGCTGTTTTGGGATTTCCCTCCTCCCATCTGCCTTTGTGTTGAGTGGGTGGAAATATTAAGAGCTGCTTGTCTTTAGAACTCAATTAGACCTGTGCTGAGTAAGTATAGACTGTGGAAAGAGGCAGCTGCCTCTTTCCACTGTCTTTAGAACTCAGCTGGGTGACTCAGAGCTCAGAGTGTACATTTTGTGTCTGTTGCACATCATAGGTTCACAGATATGTAGCCATCTGTTTCCTAACGGAGTGTGGCCCATCCTGACAACGGCACCGTGTTTGCTTTCGATCCCTGGAGGATTTTGCTGCTTACCGCATGACTTGCTGCTTGGATATCCACCCCCCCCCCCAATAAAATCAGCCTTCAAAGTTTAACTGTTTGGAGCCTGGACACACAACACATAGTTAAATTGTGGAACTCCCTGCCCCAGGATGTGGTGATGGCTTGGAAGGCTTGAGGAGGGAAGTGGACATGTTCACGGAGAATAGGGCTGTCCAGGCCAGGGCTACTAGTCAAAATGGATACTGGTCATGTCCGCATGGGTTCATGATCTCCCCGTGTACCCTTTCCAGTGCTAAAAAAAACACAGACCCTTCCTCTCTCTTTGGCCAGCTGGTAGGCTCTAACCCCTTCCTCCCTCCCAAATGACAGTTTCACCTCCAGACTACAGCGTTGCTTTCAAAACCACATTCTTATCCGCTGACAAAGCGGACTTTAGCCGAGCGGATTCAAAGTATTTTTCCAGCCCATGCAAGGTGTTCCCGTTACCTCTTCTCACACTGCCAGAACCGGGCCTGAGTCAACCCACTGCGTCATGGGTACAGGGGGAATACCCACTGCCTCCCGCTTCACCAATGGCCAGGAGTGAACCGAGCCTCTGTGCTGTATCAGCACCTTTCTCACTCGACTGCCCAAAACAGCCCTTGGGTACTTTAGCCAAAGAACTGGCTTAGAGGCGTTGGCTTTTAAGAAACAGATTTCTGAAACTCTGGGTTGTTTCTTTGACGCAAAACTTCACATTTCTTTAGTTCACAGATTTATATTGCGTTTCCCTTTCCACATTCACTATGCATACTCTCCTGTGAGCCTGCACGAACAACCACTATGGTCATCTTTGGAGGCCCTGCTTTGGGTACCTTCTGAGGTTTGTGTACCTGCTTTGGGTACCTTCTGGGGTTAGGTGGGTGCAAACCGGGAAAGGGCCTTCTTGGCGGTGGCACCAAAGCCTTGACCCTCTCACCCCCGGGAGACTCACCTCTTCCCTTCTGACTGTGTCCATCTTCCACTAGCAGGTGAAGGCTTTTTTGTTGTTGCTCCATTTGGCATTCTCTCAGTGGTCCCTCCTTCCTGACCAATGTTTTAATTGGCTTTCTATGGTTTTGTATTCATTTAACTCTGTTTTTAATTTGCGTTGGGTGGGGGTTGGTTTTAATGGTTTTAAAATGTGATTTTTCCCCGCATGTATTTTTTTTTAATTGTTAGCCACCGTGGTGGCCCTTTTGAGGGCAAAAGAAAGGCAGGATGTAAAATTTGTAAATAAACGAATAAATTAATATGTTCACCCTATGTATTTCTTCATGATTCCTGGCAAAGAGAAACCAATTGCTGCTATGTGAGGGGGCAGAAAAAAAATGAATGAGGATTCCACCTTAACACAACTTGTCTTTTCCCATAAATGGTCAGGCCCTGACCTGGATGGCCCAGGCTAGCCTGATCTCGTCAGAAGCTAAGCAGGGTCAGCCCTGGTTAGTATTTGGATGGGAGACCACCAAGGAATACCAGGGTTGCTGTGCAGAGGAAGGCACTGGCAAACCATCTCTGTTAGTCTCTTGCCATGAAAACCCCAAAAGGGATCACCATAAGTCGGCTGCAACTTGAAGGCAATTTACAGACACACACACACACACACACACACACACACACACACACACATAAATGGTCAGGGCCTTGAGAAGGTGAGTTTTCCCATCTGTTTCTCCTTCTTTCCCCCCACACCTCATTCTCAGCTTATTTCAACATTCTGAATTCAATGAGCATACTCAGTCCTCATGAAGCTATTGTCCTTTTTTAAAAAAATTACAGAATAATATTTTGTTGTGCCCTGGTGTGTTTGGAAGAAACCTTTTTGTCCGCTAAAGGTTAGACACACACAACCAAAGGATGTTTAACTGCCTTCTAGCCCAAAGGTGCCAAATTCATGTTGCGCCAACAGAAAACACATTATTTCCCTGGGGCAGATAAACATCTTCGTTGCCCGGTGTATCTTTCGAAGTTTCCTCCTTTATAAAGCATGCTTTTAAATTAAACGTGGCGCCTCTATTCCCTGGAAATATTTTTTACCTTGATTTCCATTCCGAATTGATGGGAGTCGAGGGAGGGCGGGTGGTATAAATCCTCTTTATGAAGTGGAATCCTTCCTAAATACAGTTGCTTGGAAGCGTGCCCGGTTAGTTTCAACAGGATGGTTCTGCAAAGCTTACGCTTGTTTAAAATTGCCAGTTTGGGAAGTATCTACTTGAGGGCCCTTCTTTTAAAACACATCAAAGCAGTAGAAGAGAGCAAGAGCCCAGTAGCACCTTAAAGACTAACAAAATTTCTGGCAGGGTAGGCGCTTTCGTGAGCCACAGCTCAGTTCTTTAGAAAGCTCCTACCCTGCCAGAAATTTTGTTAGTCTTTAAGGTGCTACTGGGCTCTTGCTCTCTTCTACTGCTAATGACAGACTAACAATGCTACTCATCAAAGGAGACATTTGGCAGTTGTCATTGTTATCTCTTTGAAAACTGTTGCCTATGTAGGTAGCTAACCAATGGACAGAATTCTGTGGACACTGTTCAGCTGGAGAAAACAAAAGCCTATTAATATTTTTTGTTACCTTATCTCCAAAATATTTTGCACAACATACACTGGATACAAATCAATCCATTTGTCCTAAGACCATCAAGATTGTTTTGAAGGATTAGACCAAAAAGCCCATCAAGTCCAGCATCCAGTTTCCAACTGTGGACAGCTAGATACTTCTGGTAGTCTTGTAGGTCAGGACCTGGTTGGTTGCCCCTAGCATCTAGGATATACTGCCTCTGTACATGCAGTCTCAACTTACCCATCATGGTCAATATCCTTCATGAATCTGTCCTACTAATGATTGTTTTTAAACATAAAGCCAACAGTTATTGCTTCAATATTAGGGCAATCAATTCCATATGTTAATGATGCGTTTTGCTTCCTTTTGCCTGAAGTTTCTGCCAATTTTGTTGGATAAGTTCCCACCACTATCCCTGAAATATGAACCATAGAGACAGGGGGAAATTCCTAGAGGGTCGCTATGTGGAGGCCATTTTTCCTCCACTGCTCAGTTCTTCAGGGGTAGGAAATTGGGGCTGGAGGCAGGTAAACGAAAGACCTAGTTGAGCATCCTGGCTAGGACCCAGTAGGTTTTTTGCTCCCAATGGTGGCATTTTCCTTTGGCACAAGTAGGTTTCCACCACAATTGCGTCAGTAAACCTTCTTGCTTCATACAAAAGAACCACCGCTGGCAGATCTACCGCATCCATTCCAACCCCCTCTGACTGAAGGAAGGGATGCCTGCCTCACTTGGGGCACTTTCACACATGCCTAATAATGCACTTTCGATCCACTTCTAGTGCGCTTTAGCGATGGTTTGCAGTTGGATTTTGCCGTTTCACACAGGCCGTTTATGCTTGGTAATTAGCAGCGCGTTCCAGGCTGAAGTGCCCTGCATATTTTTTTTATTTCTTCATGCTGAACTGTCATTCCAGATGTCACTGCGAAGCCGGTGCATACCTGCTTCGCATTTCTTAAGAGCCCCTTTAACACGACCTTTTGTATTTGCTCCGCCCTCCTATCGAAGCATTCACTGAAGGAAGCATGCAGAATCCCAGCCTCGGCTTAGCTATGCAAACGACTATTGCTAATGGCTATGCAAATGAAGGAACGAAGGAGCAGGCGAGTGGGGGTGGTGGAATTTGTTTGACTTTCTCCTCTTGCATCAGGACCATGAATAGTCATTTTAAAGGTTGGAGTTAAAAATCAGTATTGAGCAAGGAGCAGAATCGACCCTGCATAAACAGCCACAGTAAAATCCAGCTGCAAAGTGCATTGAAAGTGGATTGAAAATGCATTATCTGGCATGTGCGAAAGCGCCCTTTAGATTCAACAGATGCTCAGACACTGCTCCACTCCTCAACATCCCGAGGAACGTCCTTCGCGTAACCCACAACAAGTGCCATTCCTGGCTGACTGAAAGAGAGTCTTTGAAATCACTCCGACAGCAGCCAAGGAAGCAATCGCCTGGAGGAAGAAACCTGTGAAGGGGATAAATAAAGAAGATAAACAGAGCATCGACAGGACACCGTGTGGAGTTTCAGACTGTCCTTTTTTTGCCAAACCATTTTATGGCCATTATTTATCGTGAGCTGCTTTGAGCTACTGTGAGAAAAAAGGAGGGAAGGAAACGTTCTTCATTAATGGCAAACATTGTAAGAACTTAATGAGCGCCTGGGGAAAGTAAATAGAGGAAATCTGCTCTTCTTCTCCAGTGGAGAAGCCCTGGGGTGCAGTGTTTGGAGGACGGGCTGCGGAGACTTGGGTTCATGATCTCTAGGGGACCTCAGGCTGACTGCTCTCTTACATCCTAACCTACCTGCTGTGAGGATAAAACAGGAGAGTGGGTGTTGCCATAAGCTAGTTGCAGGAAGGGTCGGATAAAAGCAAAAGGATGCAGTAGGTTGACATCCCTATTTGATGTGATGTTGTGAATCTTATAGGGTTGCCAGATCCAGGTTGGGAAATTCCTGGAGATCTGGCGGGGGAGTCTGGGGAGGGCCAGGTTTGAGGACACAGAGACCTCAGTGTGGTATCTCTGTTGTCTGGAGATTAGTTGTAATCCTATAAATAAATAAATTAATATAATATATTTATGTATATATTTGAGTCTAGAATGTTGATTGCTTAGACCAGGGCTTCTTAAACTTTTGCCACACGCCACTTTTGCCCAAGAAATTTTTATGCGACCCTGGGTATATAGGTATATAAAATAGGGTTGCCAACCTCCAGGTACTAGCTGGAGATCTCCTGCTATTACAACTGATCTCCAGCCGATAGAGATCAGTTCCCCTGGAGAAAATGGCCACTTTGGCAATTGGACTCTATGGCATTGAAGTCCCTCCCCTCCCCAAACCCCGCCCTCCTCAGGCTCCGCCCCAAAAACCTCCCACCGGTGGCAAAGAGGGACCTGGCAACCCTCTCTGCATTCCTTCAGAATACAGGGGAGAGTTTGCATTTTTTAAAGTCTCCTACAAGAATCATTCCTGATAAATGGGAAGCAAGCACAGCACGTGAGGGTCTGAATTCGAACTCTTCTCTCAGATGTGCTCAATTTTACCCGCAGCGAGTCTTTGCCAAGGGGAACCTGACTGTGTGTTTTCTCTCACCTCGTACATTCAGGCGCGATCAGCCAGAAGCTTAAAACCTTTTAATGCTTCAAACAGCTTAAAATAACAAGGAAGCCATGGAACAAACGTGTGTCGGTCTCTAAGCTCGGCTGCTAAGGGTGGTTGGTGGACCGCTGCAGTTGGAGGGAACGGGCTCCGCTCTCTCCGCACCGGATCGGACTTCTAAAACCTGAGAAACAGAAGCACCCCTTGAAAAGTGTCAGATTTCTAAAGAGCACAGGTGGGGTGAAACGGGATGCTTCCTTCCCTGTGCCACGTGTGCCAAATTTCAGGGACATTTTTACTTTTAAGCGAACTTTTCCTGTTGTTGATTTAAGCCGCTCTTTTGCAGTTTCATAACTACGAATGCAGGCCTGACTGTACAACAGGTGGTAAGTATTGTCAATACTGCTTGTCTTCTACCTTTCCCTGATAGGTCGATCTGCTCTGATGTCACAGCAGCTGGGCCAGCCTCTTTGTCTGTCATTGGCTCACCTGCTCTGATTAGAAACTGATGAGGTTGCCAACTTCCAGGTGGCTTAGCAAAAAGAAGCACCGAAACTAACTAGTCAAACTGTGCAAAGAAATAGTAACCAGCTCTTGCAATATATGCAAATTAGTGATGTAATTATATACAGGTACAAAAAAACATGCAAGGTTACAATATCACAACAAATGATACACTTATATACATATGGTAGCTGAAAGCTACCAAAAGGAAGTCAATATCAGTTAACAATAACCTTATAAGGTAAGTACAAGAACTTGTTTTTTAATGTCTTTTCTTTTTTTGCAGGTAAGAATGTAGAATATTGAAGCGTGGATGGATCTGGAACGGAACGAAGCTGGGGAGCGTTCTCCGGATGAAAACAACGCCCCCGCTGTTACAGAACAGCCTCTTCAGCCAAAAGCCTCAGCAATATACTTATCTTCATAAAGCAATAACTTTTCTCAGCTTTTTTGTCTCATTCTTCTCTGCGCCCAGTAGGCTGCTTGAATAGAATTGCCTGTGATATTGACTTCCTTTTGGTAGCTTTCAGCTACCATATGTATATAAGTGTATCATTTGTTGTGATATTGTAACCTTGCATGTTTTTTGTATCTGTATATAATTACATCACCAATTTGCATATATTGCAAGAGCCGGTTACTATTTCTTTGCACAACTTCCAGGTGGCGGCTGGAGACCTCCTTGAATTATAACTGATCTGCAGCCTACAGAGACTGGTTCCCCTGAAGAAAATGGCTGCTTTGGAAGGTGGACTCTACGGCATTATACCTTGCTGAGGTCCCTCCCCAAATGACATCTTTTCCAGGCTCCACCGCCAAAACCTCCAGGAGCTGCCAGCCCTATCTTGGTCATCTGGAGATTAGTTGTAATTAGGGTTGCCAACCTTCAGGTACTAGCTGGAGATCTCCTGCTATTACAACTGATCTCCAGCCAATAGACATTATTCCCCTAGAGAAAATGGCCTGTTTGGCCATTGGACTCTATGGCATTGAAGTCCCTCCCCTCCCCAAACCCCACCTTCCTCAGGCTATGCCCCCAAAACCTCCCACTGGTGGTGAAGAGGGACCTGACAACCATAGTTGTAATTCTAGGAGATGTCCCACCTGGAGGTTAGTAACTCAAGGAACTATGGTTGCCAGCTCCAGGCTGGGGAATACCTGGAGATATTGGGGGTAGAGCCTGAGGAGGGTGGGGTTTGGTGAGAGGAGGGACTTCAACGCCCTAGAGTCCAATTGCCAAAGCGGCCATCTTCTCCAGGGGGACTGATCTCTGCCACCTGGAGATCAGTTGTCACAGCGGGAGATCTCCAGCCACCACCTGGAGGTTGGCAAGCCCGCAAGGAGCAGGAAGTCACATTCGCTCAGACGAGGAAACCGCCAGTGTGCCTCCAGAGCCAGGGGAAAAAAGTTCCAGCCTTGGCAAGGCGGGTGTCATGCCAACGCCAAGGCCTCTGGCACTCTTAGTCACGGTGATCGATCCGTGAGAGCATCTGCCTTCCCCTGCCCCCCTCTAGGGACACACACAGCCCATAGGGACGGGTCTCCTGTTTACCCACTTCATGCATTTGCTGGGGTGCGGTGAGACTTCTGGAAAGGCCAAGCGTGGAGGAAGAAGGTCCCCGTCACTCCAAGCCCCAGCGAGTTAATAATTATTTGCTCCCACCAAGGACAAATCGAAGGCCTTTGCCAGACTCTGGCTCCCTGAGAAGAACGCCTCCAGGAAGAACCCAGGCGGCTGTCAAGGAACAGGAATTATTACACACAGCCAGGCAAGTAGGGTTGCCAACCTCCAGGTACCTTCTGGAGATCTCCTGGTATTACAGCTGATCTCCAGCTGATAGAGATCAGTTCCCCTGGAGATCAGGTTGCCAACCTCCAGGTACTGAATAACTAAATAAGCACCACCAAAGCTCAAGTCTAAGCAAAAAATGAACCACCACTCACTGAGTAAGAAAGGCAGTTTGGGGGCGGAGCCTGAGGAGGGCGGGGTTTGGGGAGGGGAGGGACTTCAGTGCCATAGAGTCCAATAGCCAAAGCGGCCATTTTCTCCAGGTGAACTGCTATCTGTCGGCTGGTGATCAGTTGTAATAGCAGGAGATCTTTAGCTAGTACCTGGAGGTTGGCAACCCTACTCCTCAAACCCCATCCTCCCCAGGTTCCACCCCTAAATTTCCAGGAATTTCCCATCCTGGAGTAGGCAGCCCTATGCCCGATGCATTGTGAGAGACTCGATTGTTGTGGGCTTGTCCTGATCCAGGCAGCGTACAGGTCTACCTGTCACGAGTGAGTTAAATGCCCGTCTCATCTCACCACTCCCCAACTGGGGACAGTTTAAAAAAACAAAATTGAAACTGTCAGTTTGCTCACTTTTCCCCCTTCTGTTTACTCTTTTGTCCCTATTCAGGAGTGATGGGATGTTTCCACTTGGCAGCGAATTAACCAGCCGCTTCTGATCTACGCTACACAATAAGGCTTCTATCTGGGGACAGTTTTGCCGTCCACAGAGGACCATTTAACAGCTGGTTTCCGCCTTTGCCTGAAAGCTACCAGCGAAGAACCTGCCTGGTTTTTTTCCACTGCCCCTTTTTGGATTCTGGCTCTGCCCGATCTCTTAGCTCTCTCTCGGAGCCCCCTTTTTCACACAGCCGTCCGCTTCCATGTTTCCACCCCCCAGTCCCCTCAGACGCCCACCCCACCTCTGCCGTGCCTCTCCCTTCCTGTTTTCACCAACCTGCTTTTGTACCACTTTGGTATCTCGGCTTCCTCAGATCAAGGCCGAAGCCTTCTCTCTTCTCTGGTTTTGCTGCCCGATAATATCCCCCGCGAGGACCCCCTTTCATCCCATAAAGCTAATCTCCCTCTTTAGTGCCATAAATTGCTAGGCAGCATCATGGGCACCAAGGCTGAGAACTTCCCCTCTAGTTCCAGCCCGTAGGAAAGTTTGCTATGGACGTCATTAAATCCTCATCATCATCAGCCTACAAAGTCTGGATCATTCAGGGTGTGGTTGCCTGTAATAAAAGGACAAAAGTAATGACTACAGGAGAATTACTCCGCTTTGAGGTTGACAATGAGGAAATTGAAATTGTTCAAGGCTTTCTATTCCTTGGCTCCATCATCAACCCAAAGGGAGACTGCAGCCAAGAAATCAGGAGAAGGCTGAGGCTGGGAAGGGCAGCCATGAAGGAGCTAGAAAAGATTCTGGTGTAAGGATGTGTCACTAGCAACGAAGATCAAGTCAATTCATGCCATCGTATTCCCTATTACTATATAAGGGCGAGACAGCTGGACAATGAAGAAAGCTGAAAGGAAGGAAGTAGATTCCTTTGAAATGTGGTGTTGGAGGAGAGGGTTACGGATTCCGTGGACTGCCAAAAAAACAAATCAGTGGGTTATAGATCAAATCAAGCCTGAACTGGCCCTAAAAGCTGAAATGACTAAACTGAGGCTATCGTATTTTGGTCACATTATGAGAAGACAAGAGTCACTGGAAAAGACAATCATGCTAGGAAAAGTGGAAGGCAGAAGGAAAAGAGGAAGACCCAACAAAAAGAGATGGATTGACCCAATAAAAGAAGCCACAGCCCTCAATTTGCAAGACCTGAGCAAGGCTGCTAAAGATAGGACGTTTTGGAGGACATTGATTCATAGGGTCGCCGTGAGTCTAAAGCAACTTGACGGCACCTTTTTAAAGGTGCTGCTGCATTCATAGATATGGAGGGAAGGCGGCATGGTATAGCCTGATCTCGTCAAATCTCAGAAGCTAAGCAGGGTCAGTACTTGGAAGGGAGACCACCGAGGAAGACTGCAGAGGAAGGCAAGGGCGAACCACCTCTGCTTCTCACTGGCCTTGGAAGCCCCTTCCTGGGGTCTCCCATAAGTCGACTGCAACTTGACGGCACTGATTTCCACCAATTCCCCCCATAGGACTTCAGAGAGCCCGCCCCCCCCAAAAGGTGCTGTTATTCAGTACCAATGAGGCGTTTTTGTTTTGCTGTCAAATCACAGCTAATATATGGCGACCCTATAGAGTTCTCAAGGGAACCTGTCTCTGCAAACAGCCAGCGTACAGTAGTGGTTAAGAGTGGTGGTTTGGAGTGGTTGACTCTGATCTGGAGAACCAGGTTTGATTCCCCACTCCTCCACTTGAGCAGCGGAGGGTGAACTGGATTGGTTTCCCCACTCCTACACAAAGCCAGTTGGGTGACCATGAGCTAGTCACACTCTCTCGACCCCACATACCTCCCAGGGTGTCTGTTGTAGCGAGGGGAAGGGAAGGTGATTGTCAGCTGGTTTGATTCTCCCTTAAGTGGTAGAGGAAGTCTGCATATAAAAGCCAACTCTTCTTCTTCCTCGGTGGTCTGCCATCCATGTACTAAGTAGGGCAGACCCTGCTTAGCTTCAGAGATCTAATGAGATTGATCCGGCTAGCCTGAGCTATCCTGGGCTGTTACTGCACTAGGTATTCCCAGCGATGTATCAAGAGTTTGGAAACGTTATAAAAAATATCGCTTTAAAATGTTTTTGGATGCAACAGCTAAAAAATGGTTGGAAGACGTCTTCACAGCTAAAGGGGCCAAACAAAGTGCGAACAGTATTTTTTATAAAAGTTTCAAATTCATAATACATCGGTGGGAATACATAGAAAGTGCAAACAGTATTTTTTATAACATTTTCAAACTCTTAATCCTGGCCGGATTTAGATTTGATGAGGCCTTAGGCTATTGAAGGTAATGGAGCCCTTTATATGTCCAGCTGTCCTTTGTCAACAACAAATTGTCGCTGTTTTTTGTGTTAAATCTATGCTATATGGTAATTTATGGACCTAATAGGTATCTAAAGCCATTTGCACATAACAAAATATGTATTTTATCAAATGTACATCCAGGTTTTTTTTCCTTTAAATTTTTTTGGGGCCCCCAAGAGAGTGGTGCCCTAAGCTATAGCTTGTTTAGCTTATACGTAAATCCGGTACTGCTCTTAGTACATCGCTAGGAATACCTAGTATGGTAACAGTCCTGGTCAGGGTTGAGTACCGCCCCCCCCCCCCACACACACACACAAAAAGCCCTGAATAAGACAAAACCATTGGACGGGGTGGGGAAACACTCCAAATTAATGAGTTGTTCTTGGACAGATCCTTATCAACTCGTCCAAAGCTGACATCAGCTTGCATAAGGTTCTTTCACAGAGTCCTGGTCGATTTGAACATCATAAACACACCGTGTACCTTTCAAAGCAGCATCTTTGGACAGAAAGTGCTGTCAAGTCGCAGCTGACTTACGGCAACCCCGTAGGGTTTTTCAAGCCAAGACACGAATAAAGGAGGGTTGCCATTGCCTGGCTCTGCGCAGCAACCCTGGACTTGCTTGGTGGTCTCCCTTCAAGGTACTAAGCAGGGCTGACCCTGCTTAGCCTCCAAGATCTGATGAGATCGAGCTAGCCTAGGCCATCCAGGTCAGGGGTATCTTAGTAGGGTTGGCAGGTCCCTCTTCACCACTGGCGGGAGGTTTTGGGGGCCAGGCCTGAGAAGGGTGGGGTTTGGGGAGGGGAGGGACTTCAATGCCATAGAGTTCAATTGCCAAAGCCGCCATTTTTCTCCAGGTGAACTGAACTCTATCAGCTGGCGATCAGCTGTAATAGCTGGAGATCTCCCGCTAGTACCTGGAGGTTGGCAACTGTATATCTTTGGGTTGGGAAACATGCAGGGACAAATGAAGCAATTGAGGATTGAAGCACCTTCCCTACAAGGAAAAGCTAAGGAGCTGGGGGCTTTTTAGTTTAAAGAAAACAGGACGGGAGAGACATGAGAGAAGTTTATAAAACTGCACATAGGGTGGAGAAGGGGGGGGGGAATGTTTCCTCCCTTCCCCAAACATCCCAGAATTCATGGGCACCCAATGAAACTGACAGGCAAAAGGAAGTACTTCTTTACTCAGCAAGTGATTAAAATGTGTGGTTCGCTGCCAGAGGATGTAGTGATGGTTTTAAAAGGAGATTAGACAGATTTGTGGATGAGAGGCACTTCAGCCATAATGCCTAAATGGAACCTCCATGTTTGGATGCAGTATATCTCTGAGTACCTGTGGCTGATGGGAGCCAACATCAGGGAGAATTCTTGGCCTCTTTGCTCTACCTGTGGGCAATCCCTGTGTTCACCCACTGAATTCTACTGGGCAGGAGCAGAAATGGACTATAACATGTTCTAATTCAGTAAATGTTATTGTGCTGGTCCAGGCTAGCTGTATCTTCTCAGAAGCTAAGCATGGTCAGCCCCGGTTAGTATTTGGATGGGAGACCACCATGGAACATGAGGATGGCTATAAGAACATAAGAGGAAGAGTTGGTTTTTACATGCTGACTTTATCTTTCAAGGAGCATCAAACCAGTTTACAATCTCCTTCCTGTCCCCTCCCCACAACAGACACCCTGTGAGGTAGGTGGGGCTGAGAGAGCTCTACAGAGCTGTGACTGGCCCAAGGTCACCCAGCAGGCTTCATGTGCAGGAGTGGGGAAAACAACCCGGTTCACCAGATTAGAGTCCGCCGCTCATGTGTAAGGGTGGAGAATCAAACCCGGTTCTCCAGATTAAAGCCCACCATTCCAAACCACTACACCACGCTGGCTCTCCGCTCCCCAAACCCTGCCCTCCTCAGGCTCCACCTCAAAAATCTCCAGGTATTTCCCCTATCTCTAGGGTCTCACGGCATCGCCCTACTGCCTTCTCCTCTTCTTAACTGGAGATGCCAGGGATTGAACCTAGGACCTTCTCTATGCCAAGCCAACACTCTACCTAGGGTTGCCAACCTTCAGGTAGTAGCTGGAGATCTCCCACTATTATAACTGATCTCCAGCTGATAGAGATCAGTTCACTTGGAGAAAATGGCTGCTTTGGCAATTGGACTCTGTGGCATTGAAGTCCCTCCCCTCCCTAGACCCCACCCTCCTCAGGCTCCGCCCCAAAAACCTCCCACCGGTGGTGAAGAAGGACCTAGGAACCATAGCTCTACCGTGGTTCCACAACCTCTCCCCCTCATGTACCAATTACTCTCTGCTGCTGTTTTGCCAATGCAATGCACCGAGTTGGAGGGAGAGTCATCAGCTTACCAGGAACCGAGTCAACCTGGGGCCATTCTTTGGAGAGCGCAATGGTGGAAGGAAAATAACAACAGGTGTGCGGCTGACCGCCACTGACCTCCCCCATCACTTGACAAGCCGTCCATTGTTATGGCCTGAACCAGCTCAGCCAGAACTGCCAAAGCAAAGAGGCAAACGCCCAAGGGCCACCTCGGTCTGGAAAGGAAGAAGCCGGGATGCCACAAACAAAAGAGGAAATTCTGACATCCGATATGGCTTGGGGTTTAACAGGCACCTTGCTGGGAAGCTAGCCAGAGGGGATCGGGAGTGTACACAGGACCAAGTCAGTATGGTCTACTCAGACAGGCAGCGGCTCTCCAGGGTCTCAGGCTGAGGTCTTTCACATCACCTACTCGCCTAGTCCCTTTAACTGGAGGTGCCGGGGATTGAACCGGGGACCTTCTGCTTGCCAAGCAGAGGCTCTACCGCTGAGCCACGGCCCCCCGGATGGAGCCTGGGGAGGACTGGGACCTCAGTGGGGTACAATGCCAGAAAGTCCACCCTCCAAAGCATCCATTTTCCCCAGGAGAACTGATCTCTGTAGTCTGGAGATGAGCTGTAATTTCAGGTCCCACCTGGAGGCTGGCATCCCTAGCATAGACTCGGGGGAGTCTCACAGTGTACATCCGAGTCTTGAGAGGTAAACAAGGAAGAGGTGATGGAGTTTACGGCCACCGTGACTTACTGTAAAACCACCTGTGACGCAGTGAATATTCCTTAATTCCCCTTCTTTGGTGACCGGGACAGCTTCACCTGCGAGAGCGGATGAAAGGCTGGATCCCTGGCAGGAGGCCACGACTCCCACGCGGCTCAGAAACAGGAGCCAAGCTCTACCGGTGCCTCCCTTCTCCCGTTGCAGGGCGGGCATCTGGGCGTTTCGGCCATCCATCAAGCACCGGGCACATTCCTGATCCAGCGGCCCCAGCCAAAGGCTGACTGGAAGGGCAACAAGGGCTGGAAGGGAGACGGTCAACCTGATAGCTTGCCTGAGATACGGACACAGGTTTGCGTGAACATCAGAAGAATCCTGCTGGATCGGACCAGCGGTCCATCCAGGCCAGTGTCCTGTTCCACACAGCAGCCCACCAGTCACAGAGGAGCAACAAACAGGGCCTAGAGAGGCCCTTGTGTTGCCTCCGAGCTCTGGGTTTCAGACGTTTACTGCCCCTGAATGTGAAGGGGTTGTGGGCTCAGTGGTAGAGCATCTGCTTGGCATGCAGAAGGTCCCGGGTTCAATCTCTGGCATCTCCAGTTAAAGGAACCAGGCAAGTAGGTAATGTGAAAGACCTCTACTTGAGACGCTGGAGAGCCAGTTAGAGTGGTTCCTCAGTGGAACAGGCTTCCTTGGGAGGTGGTAAGCGCTCCTTCCTTGGAGGTTTTTAAGAAGAGGTTAGATGGCCATCTGTCAGCAATGCTGATTCTAGGACCTTAGGCAGATCGTGAGAGGGAGGGCATCTTGGCCATCTTCTGGGCATGGAGTAGGGGTCACTGGGGGTGTGGGGGGGAGGTAGTTGTGAATTTTCTGCATCATGCAGGGGGTTGGACTAGATGACCCTGGTGGTCCCTTCCAACTCTATGATTCTATGATTCTCCTCCATGGATCCATCTAACCTCTTAAAGTCAACTGTGCTCATTGGGACTTAGGTCTACACCAGTGGTTCCAAAAGTGGGCAGTACCACCCCCCTGGGGGGGATTACCTAGGGGGGCACTAAGAGGCAAGGGGCACTAGAGGTGTGCCCCTTCGACTGTGTTGCTGGATAGGGTAGGGGGCACTGGGATTGAATTTGTGGAACCAAGAGGGCGGTGGCTCAAAAAGTTTTGGAACCACTGGTCTACATGGAAGTCAAGCATGGCCCCAAAAACCTCCCACTGGTAGTGAAGAGAGACCTGGCAACCCTATCTCCCATCCAAGCACTACCCAGGACTGACATTGCTTAGCTTCTGAGATCTGATGAGATCAGGCTGACCCGGACAACCCAGGTCAGGGCCAACCATGGGACAATAATTACACTGTTCATGGGTACTGAGATGGGCAGATGAAGAGCAACACTAGTCAACTCCTGCCTGAGTAATTCAGCCCATAAAAAAATAAGCTGGCAATGCCAACCATTGGCAAGCTTGGGCAACGGTGGGAAGGGGAGGGGAATCAGTAGCCAAGCACTCTTGGAATTGTGTACAGACTTATAAAAATAAGTTCAGAGAGTTTATTTTAAAAAAAAAAAATACAGATAAGGAAATTCTTGGAAACTCCAAGATGTACCAGTCAACAGGGCCCAGCCAATATACACGCCCAAGGTGTTCAAGAGGGAAATGCCAACTATTGAGCCAACACCCTAACAGGCCGTCAACCAATGTGACTCCCCGCCCCCCAAAAAGAGCATGAGTTTCCAGATTAGTTGTACTCAATTTCCCCACATTTAGCAATTACATTTGGCTGCTTCTACCCTTCAAACGTGAAAAGCCTTGTAATTTCAGATCGGAGAAACAGAGGAAAGGGTACTTTTTGGTGGGTGGGAGGTATCGCCACTGCAAACCAGACCTCAGAAGCCTGCCGTAGCCTGGAGAAATCTAATTAGAAATACAGAGCAGGATGGAAATCATGTTTTATAGCCCCCGCCATAAACCTTCACCGTCACCCACGGCATCTGGGCCAGACTCGGCGGTAGAAGTCCAGGGCTGTGATTTATTTGTTTGCTGAGACTCATTGAGACTCAAAGCTGATTACACAGCGTAAGTCCAAAGAGACATCTGAGACACAGTGTGGTGTAGTCCCCTCCTCTAAGTGACCACCCTTCAAATTCTTGAAGAGAGCAATCATGTCCCCTCTCGACCTCCTCTCCTCCAGACTAAACATTCCCAAGTCCCTCAGCCTTTCCCCGTAGGGCTTGGTCTCCAGGCCCCCGATCATCCTCGTCAAATGAAGCTGCCTTCTACTGAATCAGACCCTTGGTCCATCAAAGTCAGTATTGTCTACTCAAACTGGCAGCAGCTCTCCAGGGTCTCAGGCAGAGGTCTTTCACATCCCCTAGTCCCTTTAACTGGAGATTCTGGGGATTGAACCTGGGCCATTCTGCCTCTCAAGCAGATGCGTTACCACTGAGCCACAGTCCCTCCCCTCGTCGCTCTTCTCTGCACCCGCTCGATTCTGTCCTCATCCTTTTGGAAGCGAGGCCTCCAGAACTGCACACAATGCTCCAGGTGTGCCTGGCCAATGCAGAGTACAGCAGAACAATGACATCTTCAAGTAACATACAGATGACTGATACCGGAGAAAGCCAAGCGGCCAAGAGTTTAACAAGTCCCCCAAGAGAAAAGGGTTTGTGTTCAGAGAGATTTCGCCATTCCCCCAAACTCACAACCTGACACCAATCAAGAACTCGCTACAATCTGATGTTTCCGCAACCCAGCTTCCACCACAGCGGCGCCTCCAGCCCCAAGTAAATATTTTCATACAGCGAAGCCACAATCGGATCCTTGCTGTGTACACAATGCTGACATCTCAGTCAAGCATTGAGATGGCATTGAAGAGATAGGGATGGATCTGATGTCTCCGTTCCGCTAAGTTGGATCATATAATCCTCTACTGCCCAAGCCCGCCTCCAATGAAAAAAGAAATCTGTCTCCTTTAGAAAATGACTAGATGGAAACAAGACTTCTCGGTGGCCTCCTACTACTTCCATCTTTATGATCCAGCACAGACCAAGACGACGGATTTAACACACAATGCAGTTAAATTGTGGAACTCCCTGACCCAGGATGTGGTGATGGCTCCCAACTTGGAAGGCTTGAAGAGGGGAGTGGACATGTTCATGGAGGACAGAGCTATCCATGGCTACTAGTCCAAATGAATAGTAGTCATGATGCATACCTGTTCTCTCCAGGATCAGAGGAGCATGGCGAATATATTAGGTGCTGTGGAACAAAGGCAGGAGAATGCTGCTGCAGTCGTCTTGCTTTTGGGCTTCCTAGAGGCCCCTGGTTGGCCCCTGTGTGAACAGACTGCTGGACTTGATGGGCCTGGGTCTGATCCAGCAGGGCTTTTCTTATGTTCTAACATAGGGATCTAAGACAGCTTCCGAGAAGAGTTATCCAGATCAACATTGTAGTTTATGTAAAGAAGAGCCAATGGGGATATTCTAAGCAAGGACTAAATGTTATTAGTGAAAGCTTCCAAATCTCAATATTTTTCCTATCCACGATGCCTAAAACCTTCCATGACAGATTAGCACCACTGCTTTAAGGAAAATAACAGAGGGGGAAGCAACCAGTCATTTGTAAATTGCTCCCCTACCTGCCTTTTTCAGCACTGGAACATACTTCCTGATATTTAACCCCAATCTTTTCTCCCTGTGTTTAATCCGATTATCTCCTGTGATATAATCTCAGCAGAGAGAACGATCCGTTCCCATTCTTCTCAAACAGCATTTTACATTGAAAGAGGTTTGAGCAATGCCCTCTACAAGCAAATTATTCCAGGTAAGAAGCTCTTTAAATCAGATCTGAGCCCATTAGCACCTTAGAGATCAACAAGATTTTCAGAGTATAAGCTTCTGAGAGTCAAAGCTCCCTTCGTCAGATACCTGATGAAGAGATCTTTTGACTCTAGAAAGCTTCTACCCCCAAAAAATCTTGTTGGGTCTCTAAGGTGCTACTGGATTCAAATCTAGCTTGTCTGCTGCAAACCAACATGGCTACCCTCCTGAAACTCTTTCAATCTTGTGGAAACTTGAAGACTAATCTAACCTGGATAGGCCAGGCTAGCCCGATCTCGTGAGAGCTCAGAAGCTAAGCAGTCAGTCCTGGTTAATATTTGGATGGGAGACCACCAAGAAAGTCCAGGATCCTTATGCAGAGGTAGGCAAGGGGAAACCACCTCTGAACGTCTCTTGCCTTGAAAACCCTACGGGGTCACTGTGTGAACAGACTGCTGGACTTGGTGAGCCTTGGTTTGATCCAGCATGGCCATTCTTATGGAGGATAGGGCTGACCATGGCTACTAGTCAAAATGGATCCTAGTCATGATGCATACCTATTCTCTCCAGGATCAGAGGAGCAGGCCTAATATATTGGGTGCTGTGGAACACAGACAGGATAATGCTGCTGTAGTCTTGTTTGTGGGCTTCCTGGAGGCTTCCGTGCGAACAGACTGCTGGACTTGATGGGCTTTGGTCTGACCCAGCAGGGCTTTCCTTATGGAGGATGGGGCTATCTGTGGCTACTAGTCAAAATGCATACCAGCCATGTTGCAGACCTATTCTCTCCAGGATCAGAGGAGCATGTCCATATGAGGTACCATGGAACACAGACAGGATAATGCTGCTGAAGTCGTCTTGTTTGTGGCTTCCTAGAGGCACCTGGTTGGCCACTGTGTGAACAGACTGCTGGATTTGATAGGCCTTGGTCTGATCCAGCAGGGCTTTTATTATATTATGTTCCTTAAAGGTAGAGAAAAGCGAGGTACAAAAACCAACTCCTCTTCTACACGAGTGTTTTAAGCACTGCCGGTTTCGAGCATCAACCACCCCATTCTCCTCCCCCCCACCTTGACTCTTTTGCACGCAAACACCAACCCTCCGCTTATTCTCGAAGACGCAACTTGGGCTGCACACAGCTGGACTCAAGAGGCAATTTGTCAGCAATTAAGAATCAGCCAGTTGCCAAGGATCCAGAGTCCAAGGAAAGATGTGTGGGGCGTTTCACTGCTGGAATAGGTTCTGGCCAAGGGCCAGGAATGCAGAAACGATCTACTGCCAACCGGGAGGGATCTCTATGCTAGATCTCTGGCCAAAGGACACCGAGGGACCCGCGACGCCGACTTCCCAGGGACGGAAAGCAAGACAAAGCCGGTGCCATTCTTACTGTAACTTTTTTTAATTCACATTTCTGCCTCACTCAACTCGGAGGCTAGAGAAGAGCACCTGTTAGAAGAGCAAGGAAGATAATTGCTAAAAGAGGAGGAAATTAGTGGGGGAGAAGTGGGGATTATCTCTGAAGACCCGGGTGCCACTTCAACTCTGTGCTAAAGGAAACCTCCTGACTGCTTTCCTAATGTGACCCTCTTCTCCACCAACTCCAAAACAGATGTGCTAGACTGAAAATGCAGGTTCCCCCCCTCCTCTGTGTAGTGGGTATCCTACTTTTCCAATCAGGCTCCTCGCAACCCACTATTAAGGCAGGTAGGACTAATTCTCCTGTCACAACCACCACGTTTTCACTGTCTCCATCAAACGGAAAGGGCAGGCGAATTTAAACAGAGCCCGCACAACTGGCTCCAGGTAGAAAGGACCTAAGGGACCCTTGTGACAGAGTATCGTAAGTTCAAGGTGTGGAAGGGGGAGACACGCAAGGCATGACCACGCATGCGACAGAAGGAAGGCGGTCCATGAAGGGGGAGGGGAGAAGAAAAAGACTACTTGACGCTTTCTCTGGAAGGTTGCCTTCTCCCAGGCAGCGAGTCACTGCGAAGAAGAGTCGAGCCTAACGCTACGGGTAGGGGTGGACCCCCGGCTTCCCAGAGCAGACGCTAGCCACCCAAATCCTTTTCAGAATAGCTACAGACGTTCAATTGCCTCCTGGCTATTCAGCAGGTTTTGCCCGGCGGAAAGGGAACTTCCGAGCCCTGCAGCTAGTTGCAGAGAAGGAAAGAAAGAAAGGGAAACTAACACACTCGGCCTGGGAGACAGAAACTGTGGCAAGAGCCCAAAGCTTTGGTTACATAAGAGGAGAGTCGGGTTATCGGAACTTAAGGCCGCCTCCCCCTCCCCTCCCCCCACTGGCTAGTCCGCTATCGTGCTACTATGCTGAATCACCGCTCGGTCGCCCCGAGAGCTTCAAGCCCACAGGGACAAAGGGAAGCCAGAAAACGTGGGTCAGGTTAGTGGCCGCGTTTTTAATGTCCCTCGACTTCTCCGCGGGATTCGACCACCGGTCACCATGTCCGGGAGGGTAAAGGGGACGGCCAGGCCTCCAGAGCCGGTTACGATTTCGACTTGGCGACGGCCAAGCCGATCAGCCCGGCCAGCCCGGCCACGCCCAGCGCCATGCCGCCGACGATCGCCATGCCGACCAGGCCGTCTGCAGAAAGAACAAAAGGCGTCATCCTAAGGTTAAGGACCGCAAGACTAGAGTTTGTGGGATTTTTTCCACTGCGCAGGGCAAGGAGGGGATGGAAAGACCAGGCTGCTGAACACACACATGAACACATGAAGCTGTCTTCTACTAAATCAGACCCTTGGTCCATCAAAGTCAGTATTGTCTACTCAGACCGGCAGCGGCTCTCCACGGTCTCAGGCAAGAGTCTTTCACATCCCCTACTTGCCTAGTCGCTTGAACTGGAGATGCTGGGGATTGAACCTGGGACCTTCTGCATGCCAAGCAGGTACTCTACCACTGAGCCACAGCCCCACTCCATGGCTCTCAGGCAGAGGTCTTTCCCATCACCTACTTGCCTAGTCCCTTTAAGTGGAGATGCCAGGGATTAGAATCATACAGTTGGACGGGGCCATACAGGCCATCTCGTCCAACCCCCTGCTTAATGCAGGATCAGCCTCGAGCATCCCTGACAAGTTCTTGTCTAGCCTCTGCTTAAAGACCGCCTGTGAGGGAAAGCTCACCACCTCGATTCCACTGTCGAACAACTCTTACTGTAAAAAAATTTTCCCTAATATCCAGCTGGTACCTCTCCACCCACAATGTAAACCCATTGTTATGAGTCCTATCCTCTGCTGCCAACAGGAACAGCTCCCTGCCCTCCTTTAAATGACAGCCCTTCAAATACTTAAAGCGAGCAATCGTGTGCCCCCTAAACCTCTTCTTCTCCAGACTCAAAATTCCCAACTCCCTTAGCCTTTTCTCATAGGGCTTGGTCTATTTATGCAAAGTAAAACACGCATTTGCCAAGCAGCAATCTCTAGACGAGGTTCTGCCTTTTTTCTACCTTTTTTCTTGGCCATAGGAAAAAGAAAAACAAAACCTGGGAGCTTCTGCACGCCAAGCAGATGCTCTACCACTGAGCCACATCCCCTCCTCCCCCCCCAATGCCAGGTTGCTACGGCAACCAAAAAAATCACTACAAGCCTCGAGGGTTGCCCCTTCCTCTTGTCTGAAAGGAGGCCCGCCTCCCTGGCCCACCGCAGTCTGGGTACAAGCTTTGGTACCAGCTACAAACCCTTTCGGCGGATGAGGGCTGCAAAACAATTCCCCGGCCCGCCAATAAATACCAGAGATATTTTAAGGGAGGATTTGAGCCTGCTCGGAAACGAGGGGTGATTGATGCCATGCCTTCCGTCCTCCCCCGCCAAGAGCCCGCTCCCGCTTGTTCTGCCTGCTGACCTTTCTGCATCGCCTTGTTGATGAGCTTCTCCAGTTCCAAGGCCTGCGTGTTGGTCGGCTCCGTCTTCAGCAGCGTCCGGATGTACTTCAGAGCTTTCTCGTACTCCTGCCAAGGGAAAGAGGGAAGGGGGGAGGGGGAGATGAAAACATGAAGCTGCCTTCTACTGAATCAGACCCTTGGTCCATCCGAGTCAGTCTTGTCTACTCAGACCAGCAGCAGCTCTCCAGGGTCTCAGGCGGAGATCTTTCTCATCACCTACTTGTCTAGTCCTTTTAACTGGAGATGCCGGGAATTAAACCTGGGACCTTCAGCATGCCGAGCAGATGCTCTACCACTGAGCCACAGCCCCACCCCATCTGTGTTTAGAATTTCTTGCTGCAGTTCTGGGGCACCTCCTTTCATGAAAAGTGCACACAACTGAAGGACTGTTGCTGGCTTACGAGCAGGGCAGCGCGGGGAGGCGGGCAGTGCGACTCGACAAATGTTTGCAGAGTTCAGAGCGGAGAAGTCATGCGCTTTCCCCCAAACGCACACCGTGCTCAAAGTCACACATGAACACATGAAGCTACCTTCTACTGAATCAGACCCTTGGTCTAGCCAAGTGAGTATTGTCTACTCAGACTGGCAGCGGCTCTCGAGGGTCTCAGGCAGAGGTCTTTCTCATCACCTACTCGCCTAGTCCCTTTAACTGGAGATGCCGGGGATTGAACCTGGGACCTTCTGCATGCCAAGCAGATGCTCTACCACTGAGCCACGGCCCTCGACTGGTGGTAGATCCGGGATGGACAAAGAAATGCTTTGTGCAGCTTTGGGCAGGGGAAAGATGGCCATCGAGAGGTGTTAGGAAAATTCCTGTGGGAAACCAGGCATGACAGTTAAATGGAAACTCCACGTACTAGAGGTTAAGGCTGTCACCACCCACACTCTGAGAGCTTCACAGGTGCACCAGCCAGTTGACTTGCCAGGAAAAAGAATGCTGGACTAGGTGACCCTGGCAGTTCTTATGCCAGGGAAATGGGGGAGGGGACATGTCACTCAAACGGTGGAAACCACGCATGAGGATCCTGCTTTTCCTTCTAGCCCAAGACCAGGAGTTTGAGCTAGATGGGAGAGAGAGAGAGAATATGATACATCTTTGGCATTGTGGTCACAGAGATGTGGATGGCCGTCCGCAAGCCACCGGTGCTCGCAGCAGACAAAGCAAACACCAATGTCACGATGCTGTTTCAACATTGCCTTCACGAGGAACAGTAATTTGGCCATGGCAACCAGGAAACTTTTGAGTTTGAGCGCCCATGTCCAGACACAACTGCTATCCATTCCACCGCAAAGAAGCCACTAATTAGATACACACAGGGGGGTCCCCATCCCTTGTGCTCAGCGCCGCCACCCATCCCTCGCAAGACGGATCAATGCACATTATCTACCCCGACGCAATGCCCTACGATCGAGGAGTTATGATGTGCTTTTCTCGCAGTCCATAAAGAGCGCTGATAACGGGCTAAGCCAAGGGAGATATGGCCGGGCACCGCCCACGCTTCAAACAGGTTTATGGAGTTGGAATTAGCTGCAGAGATAAGGAGGGCTGAACTAATGGGGAGGGGGAAGGAGAGAGCGAGAGGGAGGGACTTTCACCTCTGCCTTGCCAGAAGAGCTGACCTCTTTTCATCTGGTTGAGCATTTATGCAGGGGAACACTGAATTAACAGACGCGTACCAATGTCCCCCTGCCCTATCACCACAACAGTGAATACTGCTCCCTGCCTGAATACACAATTTATAATTTTATTCTTGAATCTTCCGGGGGACGAGACAGACAGGATCAGGCACTCTCAATCACTAGCCCATCTTGCCAGGAAAGGATATTTGCTGTATGTTTATTTACAGGAAAGGATATTTGCTGTATGTTTATGTATGTTTATTTGGGGTTTTTAATGGATTTTTTTGGGGGGGCTGTCAAGTCACAGCTGACTTACGGCGACCCCGTAGGGTTTTTCAAGGCAAGAGATGTTCAGAGGTGGCTTGCTGTTGCCTGCCTCCGCGTCACGACCCTGGCGTTCCTTGGAGATCTCCCATCCAAATACTAGCCAGAGTGGACTCTGCTTAGCTTCTATCCAGGGCTTATCCAGGTCAGGGCTTTAAGTGGATGCTGATGTCTTATTTTTAATGTTTGCCCCCTTGAAGAAGAGGAGTTGGTTTTTTATGCCAACTTTCTCTACCACTTAAGGCAGAATCAAACCGGCTTACAATCACTTTCCCTTTCCCCTCCCCACAATAGACACCCTCTGAGGTAGGTGAGGCTGAGAGAGCATGACTTGCCCAAGGTCACCCAGCTGGTTTGGTGTGTAGGAGTGGGGAAACAAATCCAGTTCACCAGATTAGCCTCCGCCGCTCATGTGAAGGAGTGGGGAATCAAACCCGGTTCTCCAGATCAGACTCCACCGCTCCAAATCACGGAAGTTGGTTTCAGGTAGGCGGCTCAAGGTTGATTCAGCCTTCCATCCTTCCGAGGTGGGTAAAATGAGGACACAGCTTGCTGGGGGTAAAGGGAAGGCGACTGGGGAAGGCACTGGCAAAACCACCCCATAAAACAAAACCTGTCTAGTAAACGTCGGGATGTGATGTCACCCCATAGGTCAGGAATGACCCGGTGCTTGCACAGGGGACCTTTACCTTTAAGGAGTCTCAAAGCGGCCTTTCCCACGACAGACACCTTGTGAGGTAGGTGGGGCTGAGAGAGTTCGGAGAGAACTGTGACTGGCCCAAGGTCACCCAGCAGGCTTCATGTGTAGGAGTGGGGAAACCAACCCAGCTCACCAGATTAGCATCCGCTGCTCACATGGAGGAGTGGGGAATCAAACCCGGTTCTCCAGATTAGAGTCCACTGCTCTTAACCACTATACCACGCTGGCTCAAAAGCTTCTACCCTGGAAACCTTCTTGGCCTTTAAGGCGCTAGTGGACCCTAATCTAGCTCTTTTACTGCTGACCAACACAGCTACCCACCTGAAACTTAACTTTTCAGCCACTTGGACCCCAAAGGAGCCAAACAAAAAATTAGATGGGCTGTTTTGTAGAACAACCTCCAGAGGGGGAGACAGAAAATGGAGGGGATCAGCGATATGCTGTCCCAGGCCAAATCAGAGCAACGGGGCAGGGGGATGTTACGGTAGCGAGAGAGGGATGCGGGAGGACTTGTCAGAGGTGACTAAAGGCAGGAAGAAGAGGGAAAGACGGCTCCCTCCCTGCCCACCCCACTCCTCTGATTGACAATCCACTGGCCAATTGAGTTGCTGATGAAGGGCCAAGGTGGGAAGGGTAACCCATCAGCACTCACCTTCAGCCGGTAATTAGCAACAGCGAGGTAGAAGACATAGTCCCGCTTTTCTTCTTTGTTCCCTTTTGGCAACAGATCTATGGGTGAAGAGAAGTTTTATTTATAGCAATTCCCAACACCTACTTTCAAAAGAAAAAGAGAAAATGGTGGAGTGTGGATTTCTCTGCTACCTGCTTATAACAACTAAAGAACTACAAATATCCCTTAAAGGAGCTCGATGGTCAAATGTTGAGCAGCCTCGGACTTCTTGGACTTTGGCAAGACGAAGAAGAGTCGTTTTTTACATGCCTATTTTCTCTACCTTTTAAGGGGAATCAAACCAGCTTACAGTCTCCTTCCCTTCCTCTCCCCACAACAGACACCTTGTGATGCAGGTGGGGCTGAGAGAGTTTGGAGAGAACTGTGACTAGCCCAAGGTCACTCAGCAGGCTTCATGTGTAGGAGCTAGGAAACCAACCTGGATCACTAGATTAGCATCCACCAATCATGTGGAGGAGTGGGGAATCAAACCCGGTTCTCCAGATTACAGTCTGCCGCTCTTAACCACTACACCACGCAGGTACACCTCCTTTCTCCTTGTGAGTGTGTTATGTGCCATCAAGTCGCTTCCGACTCATGGCCACCCTATGAATCAACGTCCTCCAAGATGTCCCATCGTTATCAGCTGCGCTCAGGTCTTGCAAATGAAGGCTGTGGCTTCCTTTAGAAGAAGAGTTGTTTTTTATATGCCAACTTTCTCTACCACTTAAGGGAGACTCAAACCAGCTTACAATTTCCTTCCCTTCCCCTCCCCACAACAGACACCCTGTGAGGTAGGTGGGGCTGAGATAACTCTAACAGAGCTGTAACTTGCCCAAGGTCACCCAGCTAGCTTCTTGTGTAGGAGTGGGGAAACCAATCCAGTTCACCAGATTAGCCTCTGCCGCTCATGTGGAGGAGTGGGGAATCAAACCCGGTTTTTCAGATCACGGCTCCAAACCACCACTCTTAACCACTACACCACGCTGGCTCCCACTTTATAGTCAATCCATCTCTTGTTGGGTCTTCCCCTTTTCCTGCTGCCTTCAACTTTACCTAGTGCTTTCCTCCTTGCGGACCTTGAATTTGGAACCTCAAATCGAGTTGCCGGATTCTCTGCAGCTGTCAGTATCTACCGAGGGACAGTGTTGATTCAGTGTCATGTATCAGCTTTTTAAAATATCTCTTCATGGAAGATTGTGTATATACCCTGATCAGCACTCTGTTAATGCGTTAATGCATGTGTATTCTCTGCTGGTCCATGGCCATAATTAATTGTTAATTGACTGCCGTTAACTTGGAGTAGCTCTCCAATGCCTTGGGCAGGAGGCCTTTCCCAAGGCTTGCTTCCTTGACTGGAGATGCCAAGGATTGAACTGGGCACCCACGTACCAAGCAAGGACTCCTATCAATGAACGGCAGCGGGTCTCCAGAGGTGAAACTGGGGCAGAGAGTGGGGGTGTGCCTCCCCAAGGGGCAGAGAGTGGGGGCATGCCTCCCCAAATGCCAAGAAAATAAAATGGACTGCATTCCCAAGATGGTGTTTTGACAATTGCTTTGCTGTGGAGGGGAATGATTGAGCAACTGGGCAATGACTTCACAAGGGGATTCTGGGAGATGGCCCAGTGGCCACTCCGGTCTCACGCTTACCTTCCAGGAGCACGACACCCTTCTTGATGTCCCCGCTGTATTTGCTGCGGACAAGGCACCAGGCGTACTCAAACGTGGTCCCTTTGGAGACGTCGCCGGCGCTGGCCTCGGTGTTGTACTTCTTCTCAAACCTCTGCAAGGTGGGCAAGAGAGGGATTGGGGGAGAGTCGTGGTGAGTCCCAAGATAAGGACCCTCGGTTGATCAGCCCAACTGGGGAAGAGTCTGGAGATAAGGGACTGGGGGAGAATTGTGATGGGCCCCAAGATAAGCACCCCCAGTTGAATAGCCCAACTGGGGAAGAGCTGAGGCAAGTCCAGCGATAAGGGATTGGGGGAGAATTGTGGTGAGTCCCAAGATAAGGACCCTCAGTTGATCAGTCTCTTTGCACCACGCTTGAATGAGGAAGGGGAAAAGAACTCCTCATTTGCTGAAATGATCTCAGAGTGCTTTGGAAAACAATACACCAGCAGGGTAGACCCAACTCCATCTTTAGCTACACTTTGCCACATGGGGAAGATAGCAGAAAGCCTAGTGTGTTAGGATGCGGAAGAGTTCTGCTGCTGCCACAAGGCAAGTCCCTTGTCTCTGCCAGCCCAGCCCAGCCAAACGTCCTACAACAAACCTCCAAGGCCTCTCCAGCACATCAGAATCTAGCAAGCTGAACGTCAGCGCAGCCCGGCTAGATCAGATGAAAAGGTCTTTGTGGTTCAAAAACATCTTCTACACACTACCTAACCAAGTACTAACCAGGGAGGGGCTGTGGCTCAGTGGTAGAGCATCTGCTTGGCATGCAGAAGGTCCCAGGTTCAATCCCCGGCACCTCCAGTTAAAGGGACTAAGCAAGTAGGTGATGGGAAAGACCCCTGCCTGAGACCCTGGAGAGCAGCTGCCAGTCTGAGTAGACGATACTGACTTTAATGGACCAAGGGCCTGATTCAGTATAAGGCAACTTCATGTGCTCTCGTGTTCATTTGGAGAGGGGCTGTGGTTCAGCGGTAGAGCATCTGTTTGGCATGCAGAAGGTCCTACGTTCAATCCCCGGCATCTCCAGTTAAAGGGACCAGGCAAGTAGGTGATAGGAAAGACCCCTGCCTGAGACCCTGCAGAGCAGCTGCCGGTCTGAGTAGACGATACTGGATTTGATGGACCAAGGGGCTAATTCATTATAAGGCAGCTTCATGTGTTCAGACCCTGCTTAGCTTCTGAAAGTTGACAAGATCAGGCTAGCCTGGGCCAAAGAAAGCAGAATTTTGCATGATTGCCCATTCTCCCCACTGCACAACCACAAAAACAAACACCTTTCTCTTCTTTGTCAGAGCCCAGAGTTTTAATTAAAACTCCCTGGTAAAGAGCACACCATTCCCACAAGAGGAATCGCTCCAACAGGAACCAACTACCCGGCTTTGCCAACCGGATCTCTCATGAAGCATTATACAAGAGCCACGAGGATTCACAAGGAAAACCAACAACGCGCCAGCCGCCTCCGTGACCAGGCTGGGGCTGTCGGAAACCAAACACTAATCTTTTTGTTTCCTTACCGACGGAGGGATCGAAGCAGGGGATGCGGATGGCTGCCAGAGGCAGGCGGGGCCGGTACAGCCCCGGCGGGTCTAAGAGGCTCTCTGCTCGGTATTGCTTATGAACCACTTGCTCCCGACGTTGGAAGGAAAACACTAATTTCGCCCTGTTTAATAATGGACTTCCAAAGCGAACTTGAGGGCAATGGGGTAGGAGGGAGGGTTTCCCAGGCAACAGTGAAAGGAAGTTAACCTTTAGCGAGGGAATGAACTCGCCGCAACGCCCCAAGGACTGGCCCCGTGCGCCAAAGATCTGTCCAAGTGGGTGTGACTCCTCATGAGCCCGCTTGAAACCCACACTTACCAAAAGCAGCGACGTAGGAGGAAACGTCATCGGCCATAAAGCGGCCCTTTCATTCCCTTTTTTAAGGAAACAGAAGTCTGTTTGAACAACACGGCGGTTGCGACACGCCTTTCTCAAGGGCCTGGAGACGTCAGTGAGGAGCCAAGGGGAGCCCGCACGCTTGCCCTCGCCGAGGTCCGGATCCTTCAGTCACAAGGATCAAAGAATCATAGAGCTGGAAGGGTCCATAGAGGCCATCCAGTCCAACCCCCTGCTCAATGCAGGATCAGCCTAGAGCATCCCTGACAAGTGCTTCTCCAGCCTCTGCTTAAAGACAGCCAGTGAGAGGGAGCTCACCACCTCCCGAAGTAGCCGATTCCACTGACAAGCAACTCTTACTGTAAAAAACCTTTCCCTAATATCCAGCTGGTACCTTTCCTCCTGCAATTTAGAAGAAAGAGTTGGTTTTTATATGCCGACTTCCCCTACCACTTAAGAGAGACCCAAACCGGCTTACAATCCCCTTCCCTTCCCCTCCCCAGAACAGACACCCTGTGAGGTAGGTGAGGCTGAGAGAGCTCTAAGAGAGCTGTGACTTGCCCAAGGTCACCCAGCTGGCTTTGTGTGTGTGTGTGTGGGGGGGGGGAATCCAGTTCACCAGACTAGCATCTGCAGCTCACGCGGAGGACCTGGGAATCAAATCTGGTTCTCCACATCTGAGTCCATCACTCCAAACCACCGCTCTTAACCACTACGCCATGCTGGTGGTGCATAATAAACCCATTACTGCGAATCCTATCCTCTGCTGCCAACGGGAACAGCTCCCTGCCCTCCTCTAAGTGACAGCCCATCAAATACTTGAAGAGAGCAATCATGTCCCCCTTCAACCTCCTCTTCTCCAGACTAAACATTCCCAGCTCCCTCAGCCTTTCCTTGTAGGGCTCGGTCTCCAGGCCCGATCATCCTCGTCGCTCTCCTCCGCACCCGCTCGATTCTGTCTACATCCTTTTAAAAGTGAGGCCTTCAGACCTGGACACAACACTCCAGGTGCGGCCTGGCCAATGCAGTGTACAGCGGAACTATGGCACCTTGCCATGTGGATGATATGCCTCTGTTGATGCAACCCAAGATCGCATTAGCCTTTTTTGTCGCTGCATCACAGAGGCAGGAAGAGCAGCCAGCAGCGCCGGGGGCTGAATCAGCCCTCCCAGAGGCAAAAAGGGAAGATGTGCGCATGGCGGGACCACTGCCTGGGATGGGAACTGGTGGGCGGAAATCTTTGGGCACAGGCCCGACAACTGTGACACTCATTATCGATTCAAGTTCCAGCAGTTCACACAAAGCCCGCCGGCCTAGCTTTTAACTTCTTGCCCAAGGCAAAGCATGTAAAAAACTTGCCAACTTTTTGATTTATGTCCTGTTTTTACTCCCTGATTGGAGATTCCAATCAAATCAGCTTTTCACAGAGCTTCCCTCTCCTCCATCCAATCCTCGCAGCAACTACCACCTTGTGAGGATAGATTAGGCGAAGCGGCCCAAGGTCATCTAGTAGTAGGACTGCCAACTCCAGGCTGGGAAATGCCTGGCAATTTGGGGACGGAGCATGGAGAGACTGTTTGGGAAGGAAGGAACCTCAGGAGGGTATGCCACAGAATCCACCCTCCATTTTCACCAGGGGAACTGATCTCGGTCATCTGATCAGGTGGGGGGTGTCCAGGCCCCACCTGGAGGTTGGCGGCTCTACCTGGCTGGCTTCCATGGCTGAGTGGTGGATTCGAACCTGGCCGTCCCACATCATATTCCTACACTCTACACCATGCCAGCAACTATGCCAAACACTTAAAAAAGGGAAAAACAAGGATTTTTGTAATGAAAACTGGAATATATGCAATGCTTGCTTTCTCAACAAACCTAAACTTACCTCTTTAACATAAAATGCAGCATTCCTAACTAAGCCATGTGGAACTCCCTGCCCCAGGATGTGGTGATGGCTGCCAACTTGGAAGGCTTTAAGAGGGGAGTGGACATGTTCATGGAGGAGAGGCCTATCCATGGCCACTAGTCCAAATGGATACTAGTCATGAAGCATACCTATTCTCTCCAGGATCAGAGGAGCAGGCCTGTTATATTGGGTGCTGTGGGACACAGGCAGGACAATGCTGCTGCAGTCGTTTTGCTTGTGGGCTTCCAAGAGGCACCTGGTTGGCCACTGTGCGAACAGACTGCTGGACTTGATGGGCCTTGGTCTGATCCAGCGTGGCTTTTCCCATGTTATTATGCTCTTATACACATTTTCAGGATATTTCAAAGGATAAACACCTTACCTGTCCATATGCAGACCTGTGAATACACTCAACACTAGACAGAAAACTGCAAACTCTTGCACTTTATGTTATCTAAACACTGCATTTTAAAGGTCACCAGAGGAAGACAAGCAGCAAGCTACAAAGAAAGAGGCCCTGTATACTCATCTCCCGATGACAGATTTAGTGCAGAAATGTGTCTCGGCTGTGAATGTTGCCATCAGCGTTCTCTAGCGCTGTAAGCTGTCTGGTAAACAAGTCTTGATATGACAGATTTTAACTGAGCAAAACCGTGTCTTAAAAGTCTTGCACTCAGCCAAACAAAAAAAATATCTCAGCCATTTTCAGCACCCTTCAAAAGTTCCTAATGGAAAACCCCTAAGGGGAAAAACTGCATATTTTTAATTCTGCTCGTTTTTCCATTTCCCCTGCAGGCCAGAATGGTGTAGTGGTTAAGAGTGGTGGTTTGGAGTGGTGCACTCAGATCTGGAGAGCCGGGTTTGATTCCCCACTCCTCCATATGAGTGGCAGAGGCTAAACTGGTGAATAAGGTTTGTTTTCCTGCTCCTACACACAAAGCCATCTGGGTGCCCTTGGGCAAGTTACAGCTCTGTTAGAGCTCTCTCAGCCCCACCTACCTCACAGGATGTCTGTTGTAGGGAGGGGAAGGGACAGTGATTGTAAGCCGGTTTTAGACTCCCTTAAGTGGTAGAGTAAGTCGGCATATAAAAACCAACTCTTCTTCACAACTGTAGTGGAGAACACACATGTGCGTACTCAATGACAACAGCATGGAACAATGGCTTGGGCGCATCACCTGCCACTGCAAGTCAAAAACTACGGGCAGGGGTTTCCTTTGCATGGGTGTAAGTCTGCAACGGAAGCAGTCCGCTCGGTCAGCTGATACACATGCTGGTGACGGACGCATCTGCGCAAATGGATGTACCACAGTCCATTCAAGGCACACCAATGGGTCCCGACGCACAGATGTTGTTCTGTTTACCCAGAAAGTTTTCCATTTCTTCCAGCTTCCTCAAAGCCATTAGGAAGAAAATTTCATTATAACGATAAAATCTCTGCTGTGGGAGAAAGAAAAACTCAAACTTGGAGACTAAGGAAACCCTAAAACATTGTCATCCCCCCAAAAAGAAACTGTTACTTGCTTGTTGGGTAAAATTGTGCTTAGTGGACTTGGATCTTAAGTCCTTGGTCTACCTGCAGGAGGCACACATTCGCATAGAGAGAAGGAAGAAGAGTTGGTTTTTCTATGCCGACTTTCTCTACCACTTAAGGAAGAATCAAAGAGGCTTACAATCTGTTTCCCTTCCCCTCCCCACCACAGACACCCTGTGAGGTAGGTGTGGCTGAGAGAGCTCTAAGAGAGCTGTGACTAGCAGAAGGTCACCCAGTTGGCTTCATGTGGAGGAGTGGGGAAACCAACCCAGTTCACCAGATTAGCGTCCGCCGCTCCAAACCACGGCTCTTAATCACTACACCATGCTGGCTCCTACTTGCCAATACTTACCAGTTCCCCCCACTTATTGCATCCCTCTGCTTCGACTACCATGATGTTTCTGGGGATCCCCAGGGGCAGAACTGCAGAGGGTATGGTAGTGGTGGGTTGCCATTCATTCGATGCAGATCTGCCAGCCCAGCTTAAGATCCAAATCTGAGCTTTTAATCAGGCACATTTTAAAACCTGCCAGCTTCGCCTGAATGGCTGGACATCTGCAAAGTTCGGTATCCATTTTCACTTCAGCACTGCAATGGCAAAGGCCAGCTATCCTGATTGGTAAATACTTTGTCCATCTTTTGACCGGCACGGTAAGTGTAGACGATTTATGCTGCCAAGCAAAGCTATGGCTCAGAACCAAGCCATTACTTGGAGACCGCAGAACACGAGGTAGTAAACCCCATTAGGTTGGTGCATCTGTCAACTGACTAGTCAAATATCCCCTGCCACAAGTTTCACCATTAGGGGGCAGCTTCCTTTAAAAATTGTATTATACAGAAATCTCACAAAGGCAAGGGTGAGATTGTCTGCCCCCAAACTCCACAGCAATTGGGGCAGAGCAAGGGCTCCCCCTGCTGGCCAGTTTCTATACATGTAGGCCAAACAAACCCAAGCAGTACACAGTGACAAAGGTTAGTTTCAATATCATTTTTAAAGTGGGGAGGGCCTGTGGCTCAGTGGTAGAGCATCTGCTTGGCATGTAGAAGGTCCCAGGTTCGAGCCCCGGCTTCTCCAGTTAAGGGGACTAGGCAGGTAGGTGATATGAAAGACCCCTGTCTGAGACCCTGGCAAGCCACTGCCAGTCTGAGTAGATGATACTGACTTTGATGGACCAAGGGTCTGATTCAGTATGAGACAGCTTCATGTGTTCAGGTTCACTGGTTCAGAACGCTGCTTAACTTCTGTCATTTATTTCCCAAAACATACACACAAAATCAGGTGGTTACGTTCTTTCTTTTGTTGCTGCAGAAAAGTCAGTCCTTAAACATGTTGGATCAAATCCTTCTCAAATGGTCAAATGCTCAACTGGGAGAGATATCCAAGACAGACACGTATTCTCCACTATCAGTGCCTGAGAGTTCCCAGCAATGCATCAGCGCCCCCTAGTGGGCATGCTTGTCAAGCCATATACTTCTACAAGGTAAGAGGGTCCACGCGTTCAGGAATGGTGTCCAATGGCCCTTCCCAGGCACAACACGGCAGCCTGCCTCATTACAAAGATGCTAGAAGTACTACACTGTGAGAAAATGAAGATTGGAATGATAAAAGACAAAGAAAGACTCCTCCAGTCTCCATCAAGGAAGCCCACCTCACCCTACCTGCCCCGCCACATCAGGTACTGCAAATAAAATCTCCTGTACACAAAGTCCATGCACAATACCTTTCAACTGAATAAAAACATAGTAAGCTAGGGCAGTTACATTATTGTGTGTGCGCCGTCAAGTCACAGCTAATTTATGGCCGTCCTCATAGGGTTTTCAAGAGAAGAGACGTTCTGAGGTGGTTTGCAGACATTACCAAGGGCGGGCACTTGTACCATAGCTAGCTCACTAAATGTGGTAGAAAGAGAAAGCACAGGGAGCAGTAGCTGAGGCCGTGAGCCTTGCCAGAAGATGACGCTAGAGGAATCTATCATCTCTTCCCATTCCTATAAACATCCCTTCGGGACAAAGAAAAACTGTTGCCGTCTGGTTTTCACGGAGAGAAAGAGAATTCTCGCTAAAAGGATAAATACTTAAAAGTATATCTGGATAGATATTCTCTACAAGAATTGCCACGTGTGGCGCAAGAGAACTGGACCTCAGAGTACACGCCCAGCCTGAGAAAGGCCTCTTCTGCACATGTCTATGATTCACTGCTTCAGCTGGGCTCTTTTCAGCCAATTCACATGTGGAGTTGTCCATCACACACCTGCAGACGTCAATATTACACATTTGCCACCATCCAGTTTCAATTTTAAAAAATCTAAGCACACCTCCTAGTGTGGTGTAGTGATTAACCGTGATGGACTCTAGTCTGGAGAACCGGGTCCAATTCCCCTCTCCTCCATATGAGCAGCGGACTCTAATCTGGTGAACCGGGTTCAATTCCCCATTCCTCCACATGTGTGGTGGACTCTAATGTGGTGAACCTGGTTGGTTTCCCCACTCCACACGAAGTCAGCTGGGTGGCCTTGGGCTATTCACAGTTATCTCTGAACTTTCTCAGCCCTACCTACCTCACAAGGTTTTGTTGTGGGGAGAGGAAGGGAAGGAGATTGTAAGCCAGTTTGATTCTCCTTAAAACAGAGGAGTTGAACTAAATTGTTAGGAGCGCTGGATATGGCATAAACGTCACTTGGTTAAGTGACATAAATGTCACTAGCCATGCCTTGCCAGCCCAGATTGAGTTTGGGGAGGGGTGCCTCAGCTGGCTCACGGGCTGGAAAAGAGCTTTCAAGGGGCCGGATCCAGCTCTCGGACCTTATGTTTGACACCCCTGCCTTAAAAGGTAGAGAAAGTCAGCATTAAAAAACAACAACAACTCTTTTTCTTCTATTAAAACTCTGTGAAACACTATTACACAGAAATACAGCCAGGTCTGGTGTCAAGGTTGCTTTGAGTCCCATAATTTGGAAGAAAAGTTAAATATAAATATTTCAAAGAAGTCTAAGAAATGAGGAAAAACATTTCAACAAGAAGATACATGGTGGGGGGAGGGAAGCACATGGGAGGCAAGCGTAAAGCATTAGGAGTTAATATTTCTTGCTAACTTACGAGGAAAAACAGCTCTGGTATGAATGAATCAACAGAAGGATCTGGGAAGGATAAACATAAGATGTTGTTGCAAGAGGAGCAGTTTGTACAGCGCCTTGAGAACCTCTCGGGGCTACGACGCAACATACAACTTGAGAAAGAAATAATAGATTCTTTGCTGCAGAGGAACCAAAGTCCATTAGTCCAGCATCCTGTTTCCAAGAAGCCACTAGGGAAGGTGCAAAGCAAACACAACCCATTGTCGGGAAGACGCTGCGAAATAAGACACTTATCTGGTGATTTACAATCATACTCACTGAAAAACAAGATAATTATGAGGTTGGAAGGGGGCAGAAAAAACTTTAGCTTTCTTTAGTTTAAACCAAAAAGAGCCATGAACACATGAAGCTGCCTTATACCGAATCAGACCCTTCCTTGGTCCATCGTAGTCAGTATTGTCTACTCAGACCGGCAGCTGCTCTCCAGGGTCTCAGGCAGAGAGGTCTTTCGCATCACCTACCTGCCTGGTCCCTTTAACTGGAGCTGCCGGGGATTGAACCCGGGATCTTCTGCGTGCCAAGCAAACACTCTACCACTGAGCCACAGCCTCTCTCCATGGCTCTCCGGCAGAGGTCTTTCTCATCGCCTACCTGCCTAGTTCCTTTAACTGGAGATGCTTGGGATTGAACCTGGGACCTTCTGCATGACGAGCAGATGCTCTACCGCTGAGCCCACAGCCCCTCTCCATGGCTCTCCAGGGTCTCAGGCAGAGGTCTTTCTCATCACCTACCTGCCTAGTCCCTTTAACTGGAGATGCCAGGGATTGAACCTGGGGCCTTCTGCATGCCAGGCAGATGCTCGACCACTGAGCCACAGCCTCTCTCCATGGCTCTCAGGAAAGGGTCTTTCCCATCACCTACTTGCCTGGTCCCTTTAACTGGAGATAGTGGGGACTGAACCTGGGACCTTCTGCGTGGCAAGCAGATGCTCTACGAACGGCGCCACAGCCCCTCCCCATCCTTCCCTTGTTTGTCTCCAACCTCAGGCGCTCGGGGAGGTAGACTGCCCTTGGCCAGGGAAGCCCCACTCAGCCTTGGCGGACGGCCAGCGACCACGCGGGGAACGAGGCCCGCCCAGTACCCACCACCAGATCTTCCGACGCCACCACTTCGCTCAGCACCGACTCCATCACGCCCAATCGCGGAAGCGGAACCGGAAATATGTTTTAGCCGGAACCAGGATGAGAACAGCGCCCCGCCTCCCCCTTCCACCACGCCCCCTCTCCCTACGTCACGCTTGCCGCTCCTCTCCTTGCTATAAAAACACCCATGTGAGGGGGGGGAGGCTCCTCTTAAGGGCCGCCTCTTTCCCAGCCGCGGCCAACCGTCATCAGGCGGCCAAGGAGCGCGCGGGCGAAGAAGCCGCCAATCAGAGAGCCTCGCGCCTGCTCCCATGGCAACGCGTGGCGTTGAGGAGGACGGCGAGACGCGCGCGGCCTCGAAACTTCCGCGGGAAAGGAAAAGCCGCTCTCGGGGACGCTCTAGGCTGCTCCGTCTCTTTGATTAACGCTATTGCGTTTCTCGGAAAGCGGGGGGGGGAGAGTAGCTTCAGACCGGAAGTTGATGACGCGTCATGACGCTACAGTAGATTTTTATCTCTCTAGGAGTAATGAAGGGGTGAGAACTAGGGAGGCTTAATTAGTTTGTTTATTTATTCGTTTTGTATCCCGCTCTCCCCCCCCATCAAGGCGGGGCTTAGCTCAGAGCCTCTATCAACAACTTAAAAGTATGCATACCTTAGGGTTGCCAACCTCCAGGTAGTAGCTGGAGATCGCCTGCTATTACAGCAGGTTACTAATGAAGTGCCCTGGTTGTCTATAAGTTGTCTTATAGACAACTAGGAGGAGGTTAAAAAGAGCAACAGTTCTTTATTTAGCTAAACAGAGACCCTGGGGGGTGAAATAACCCACAAATAAAATGCAGAGTTACTCACCCGAGAAACAAAGGAAGCTCAGAAATATTTATGCATATGTTAAGGAGTGGGAGGCGTGGATTGTTTATTGCGAAAATGAACTTAATGTGCAAAATGTTAAAGGTTATAACTTAAGACTAAGTTAATTTTCTTGTTTCTACTTTTTTTTCTTTTTTAATAACTGTAGAAGGTTTTATAAAAAAAAATTTTTATAAAGAATTAGAAAATAATTGCTAAGAGGATTACGAAGATAAGTCAGAGATAGAAGAAGGAAGGGGGGAAGTTAAAGTAGGGGAAGATAATTGTTATATATATGTTAGTTTTAATTGAGAATTAGAAAAGATTGAAAGGCAATGTTAATTGTATTGAATATATAAAAAAACAATAAAAAAATTAAAAAATATATTTATGCATTCGCATGGGGCAGGCCCATGGCTGCTGACAAGCAGATTGATACACAAAAGCACCAATGCCCATTAAGTGTCTACTTCACTCTAATTAGCATAACCTATAGATATTGGCCGAAGGCTGTCTCTAAGCAATTGCTAGGTCTTGTGATCTTCGTAACTAGAAAACACATTCCTAAGGATGAAGGTAATTCAGAGCTCTCTACTGGTGAAAGGCAGTACCAGACACAGAGAGCATGATTTGTTGGTTCATGGCTCCCGGATGCCAACTTCCCAAAGCTTCCATGTGTGTGCGTATGAATACATCATGTTCTAAACCAGCCCTTATATCTGGGCATTACAATAACAGGTAGCGTTGGTCCCTGAAGAAGGCTCATTAGCCGAAACAGAGTGATAACCGGACCTCTGTAACAAGAAACCACACCCTATGAACCTTGGAACCACAAGACACTGAATAGCATTCAGTGCAACTAGCACTTGTTCTTATATGAACTCACTTGTGTATATCTGTGTATATACTAAGGATTAATTCTGTGCTTTATTTGATGTATCATATGTTTTATGTTACATATATGTAGTTTGATATGAATACTAAATATCAATACTTTTCTACAACAGCATAACAATTTCTGCAATTTTCTGCTGTTTCTGTTTTCCTAAACCTCCAGGTAGTAGCTGGAGATCGCCTGCTATTACAGCTGATCTATAGCCGATAGAGATCAGTTCCCCTGGAGAAAATGGCCACTTTGGCAATTGGACTCTATGGCATCGAAGTCCCTCCCCTCCTCTAACTCCACCCTCTTCAGGCTCCGCCCCTTAACCTCCCGCCGGTGGCGAAGAGGGACCTGGCAACTCTAGCATACATACCAATAAAATAATAATTGAATGTAGAGTACTAAACCAAGATTTTAAAATCCAATTTTGGTTAACAAAACAATCTTATGGACCAGGTCCCTCTTCGCCACCAGCGGGAGGTTTGGGGTGTGGGGCCTGAGGAAGGCGGGGTTTGGTGAGGGGAGGGACTGCAGTGCCATAGAGTCCAATTGCCAAGGCGGCCATTTTCTTCAGGGGAACTGATCTCTCTCAGCTGGAGATCAGTTGTAATAGGAGATCTCCAGCTACTACGTGGAGGTTGGCAACCCTATATGGACCAGCGCTCACAGTGTACCACGCTAGTTAGAGTGGGTTCTCACTCTGCCCTACAACTTATTGGGTGACCTTGGACCAGGCAGGCTCTCTCAGCTAAACCTACCTCACAGGGTTGTTGGGAGAATTAAACCAAGACAAAGGAGAAAATTGGGTCTCACTCTGCTCATTTAGGAGGGTGGGAGGGATTAAAGTGTAATCAACATAGAGCTGCAATTATTCTCCTATCCCAAAGGAGGAGGGTGCCACTTGATGCAAAAAGAGATTGCGGGAAACATGCACAGGGCAGTTTCCTGTGTCTTTCCGACAAGTCTCCCGGCATCCTGAAAAAAATCTTGAAAGTTCAAGACTTAAAAAACAACAACACCCTCCTTTTAAGACTGCCAGATCAGTACAGGAGGGGTTAACGGGGGGGGGGTCATCTGCATACCAAACACAGATCTCCTGGGCTGCCCATCCTCTTTATGAGGGGCAATTTTCTGAGGCAAGCAAACAGCCTTCTAATTGGTACTGGAAAGGGCAAGTGTTTCACTTCATGTTGGAACTTGTCCTCAATTTCGTGCACTTATCTGCAATTTTCTCAACAGTAATTGGTGTACAAATAATCTTACGACTCTGCTGTCACATACATTCACCAGTGCACGGTAGTGGGCATGTAAATGCTAGTAATGTGTTGCTTATTTGGTTAATGAGACGAGTGTTGGGACAGGAACTAGGAAGTGGTTCAACGTGTACAACTGCCAGGAATAGATACATCAGTGACAACAGTTCGCAAAGTTTTGTGGCCCAAAGTTAGTTCTCAAGTCTTCAACAGGTATCTTTTTTCTTTTTAAGCGCTGTCAAGTGGCATCTGCCAATGGATGTTTGGCTTGAGTGATTCAGCTGCACTGTGCCCCAGATGAACAAATGAATCATTGCTGGATTCTCTGGCCTTGTGAAATAATTTGTCAGACTCCTAAAACTAGGCTAGATGGCCATCTGTCAGCAATGCTGATTCTGTGAACGTAGGCAGATCACGAGAGGGAGGGCAGGAAGGGCTGCATCAGTGTTTGGCTCTCATGGCCCTTCCTTGCATGCCCAGGGTAATGTCGATCGCCACTTTGGGGTCAGGAAGCAATTTTCCTCCAGGCCAGATTGGCCAGGGATCCTGGAAGGTTATTTTCCCCATCTTCTGGACATGGAGTAGGGGTCACTGGGGGTGTGGGGGAGAGGTAGTTGTGAATTTCCTGAATTGTCCAAGGGGTTGGACTAGATGACTCTGGTGGTCCCTTCCTACTCTATGTAACACCTTTTTAATGAAAGCCAGCCATGACAAAGTGCATAAGCTTTCATGTTCTCTTGTGTTCTTTTGGTTGGTCTTAAAAAAGGGTGTTACGTGTCTTGCCTTTGGATTGAGCTATGGATCAGTGCTGCTATCTATGTTCTTTGCAGGTATTCCATAACATGTCAGATAATAAAACTTCAGAGGGAATACTTTTGTGTTGTTGTGATTTGCAGAAGCCAGAAGCTGCCTTGCTGACTGGAGTCTCTGTTGAGCTCTCCCTACGGTCCCTTTCAGATTGTGCAGCACCTTTCGTGGGAGGTTGCTTCTCCCTTCCCTCTTCTGCCCTCCACAGTTTTCCATCTGGGAGAAATACTCCAGAGACGTTAAGAACTAACGGCAACTTTTCCCACTCCCCGCATTCCCTCCCAGACCATTGAAAAGGGCCTTTTGAGGTCCAGGCACTTCTGCCACCCTTCTGTGCCGAGGATGTTCCTGAGAACAGTCACCCTGGTCCTTCGCTTTTTCTAGTGCTATGTGAGCATTACCTCTTCCATCTTCTCCGCCATCATCCAAGAAGATCTCCTGCTTTTTCATTGTGCCTTGTAGTCTTGACAGCTAGCGGTCTGGATCCTAATTTCTGACATTACCCCAAATAATCCCCAGGAATGAGATCCTCCAGGCCAGGGATCCGGCAAAAGGTGCTTCAAGAACCTTCCTTACTCATTCCCTTCTGTTCTCAGAAAATAGCCAAAGCATTCTGTCACAGATTGATGACACCCCTGGTCCTTGGACTCCCGTTTTTCATTCCCGTGCTCGGCATCACTGGGCACAGATGCCGCTTGCCCACCTTTGGGATGGAGGCTTTTGAGAGAGGAGGAGACGTCCTCCTCGGGGGAGTGTTCCCGCTGCATCCCCACCAGTCGATCGATGCTGTGAAAATCGCCTTCACCCAGCGCCCCAGTCCCATGGTTTGTCACAGGTTGGCTCCGCACCGGCAGATTCTTCCTGGGAGCTTGACTTCTCCTTCCAAAACGGCCAAAGATGGCTTGGGCCAGATCAGCCCCAGGTAAACCCAGAATGTCCAGGTGTGGGGGACGTGAGAGCCAGCATGGTGTAGTGGTTAAAAGCGGTGGTTTGGAGCAGTGGACTTACCTGGTTCTCCAGGTTTGATTCCCCACTCCTCCACATGAGAGGTGGAGACTAATCTGGTGAACTGGATTTGTTTCTCCTCTCCTCCACATGAAGCCAGCTGGGTGACCTTGGGCTAGTAACAGCTCTTAGAGCTCTCCCAGCCCCACCTACCTCACAGGGTGTCTGTTGTGGGGAGGGAAAGAGAAAATGATTGTAAACTGGTTTGATTCTCCCTTAAGTGGTAGAGAAAGTCAGCATATAAAAACCAACTCTCATACTTCTTCCTCTTCTACAATTTCAGGGTTGCCTGAGGGTGGGTACACACACTCACAGTGGCAGAGTGGTCATATGCAAGAGGTACCATAGGAACATAAGAACATAAGTACCAAGTTCAATCCCTGGTATCTTCAGTAGCAGGTAGTGGGAAAGCCCTTATGCTCATAGTTCTGTGAGTCCGCTTAGTGAGAATCAATATGTCCTACGGACTTGGTCTAAAGCGGAATGCATTGCTTATTTATTATCCCAGACTCAGGGGGGCCTGAGTCTAGGATAAAAGAATGGTGTGGTAGGAAATGGCTTTTGTTTACACTCCTATCAAGGCCTGAAGAAGGTGAAAAGCCCACTTAGCTGTGTTTTTGTGTGTGAGGCAGAGGTTTGGATCCAATGGGTCATTTCCACAGAAAGAAGGATTTTCATCTGCAAAGAGCGAGTTTCTTGCCTCCCTGTACACATGAAGCTGCCTATACTGAATCAGGCCCTTGGTCCATCAAAGTCGGTATTGTCTACTCAGACCGGCAGTGGCTCTCCAGGGTCTCAGGCAGAGGTCTTTCACATCACCTGCTTGCCTAGTCCCTTTAACTGGAGATGCCAGGGACTGAACCTGAGACCTTCTGCTTGCCAAGCAGATGCTCTACCACTGAGCTACGGCCCTTCCCCAAAAATAATCTGGAGATTCATGAGATCGGGAAGCTGCCTTATACTGAATCAGACCATCAAAGTCATTATTGTTTACTCAGACTGGCAGTGGCTCTCTCCAGGGTCTCAGGCTAGAGGTCTTTCACATCACCTACTCGCCTAGTCCCTTTAACTGGAAATGCCAGAGACTGAACCTGGGACCTTCTGCATGCCAAGCAGATGCTCTACCACTGAGCCACAGCCTCTGAAGCTCAAAATGCAACCCCCCCTAATTCTGCTCCTGGGGACCCTTAGGAACAGAATTTCAGGGAACATTGGGCTATAGTGGAAAGCAGCAAGCAAGAAAGTTGCACTCCATGGATGCATCTGCTGAAACACACTTCTGAATTCAGCCCAGAGAGAAAGAGGCAGATGGGCTGCAGTGAATTAGCAATAGCCCCTCGTGGTTAGGAATCGCTCTCTCTACCTGCGATGTGGAGTAGTGGATCTGCCGCCCTGCCCTTCTGCAGTCTGCCTCTATGAGTGCCGTATTTCTAGATTTGTCAGTGCCTGTAAAGGTGATAAATGCCCAATGCCCTTTCCCTCAAAGGAAACCAACCACCTTACGCAGAGAGGTGAGAAACCCGAAACGGTATGAACATGTGAAAAGCACTGGGACTGAAGTGATTTTGTGTGGGATGGCCCCATTCACATGTGCATCTAATCTCTCGATGCTCCAGTTCAGTCCGCATATGCCCCACCACCCTGTTTCCAGAGGCATAGCTGGTTTATACCCTGGCAACAAAAGGTTTTGTGGACGAATCAACTTTTGTGGATTAGAGCCCACTTTGTAAGAAGTATGTATGTATTAAGTTTGCCAACTCTGGGTTGGGAAATACCTGGAGATTTTTGGGGCGGAGCCTGAGGAGGGCAGGTTTTGGGGAGGGTCTTCAATGCCATAGAGTCCAATTGCCAAAGCGGCCATTTTCTCCAGGGGAACTGACCTCTATCGGCTGGTGATCAGTTGTAATAGCGGGAGATGTCCAGCTACTACCTGGAGGTTGGTAACCCTAGTATGCATGAATATATAATATATATCCCTGATATAATAGGGATAGAAAGAAAATGGGGCGGAGGAATGTAAACAGTGGGGCCAAAATGGCCACAAAGTACAAGAGTTACTATGTCTGTAAAGTGTAGGAAAAGTTACATTGTTTCTGTACGTTCAACTTAACTACATGAATGTAACAAAGTAAAATTGAGTTTTTTGAACAGTTTTCATCATAAACCTGCTGATCTTAACCAATACAGCAACCTCATCCTCAAAACAAAACTTCTCTGGTTGTTCTACCTGGGATCGTGTGGAGTCAGAAAGACTATCACACAGGTTTCATCCTATATTCGAGTGAATATTGATTTTTAACCACAGACCCAGATCAGAGAAATAACTTTCCTCTTCATCAGTTTTGATTTATTTTACGTGTCTGTACTCTGTTTTTCTCCCCAGTGGGGCCCGACAGCAGTTTACAATCTCATTTTCCCCTTCCACATTTTATCCTCACAACAACCCTTCGAGGTAGGCTGTGCGGGAGTGACTGACCCAAGGTCACCCAGTGAGCTTCCATGGCAGAATGTGAATTTGAACCTGGGTTCAAAATCAAGAAAATTGGCACATAAAAACCAACTCCTCTTCTTCTTCTTGGTGGTGGTCTCCCATCCAAGTATTAACCAGGGCCAACCCTGCTTAGTTTATGAGATTGGACCAGACTGGTCATCCACCAATAAGGGTACGTGACAATAGTAGATAAACCTATTCATGCCATCTTCCCACCTCCCGAGTAGAACCCAAACCCTCTGTTCCCCTTTCTCTACAGCTTGTCCTTTTGGTTTTACAAGCTCATCCAAACCATGGTCTTTGCCACTGAAGAAATCAACCAGGACCCCACCCTTTTGCCCAACATCACGCTGGGCTTCCAGATCTTCGATTCGTGCAGCGTGGTCTCCCGGGCCCTCTTGGGCACCATGCAGTTCCTCACAGGCTTTCAAAAAGTCATCCCAAACTTCCGTTGCCGGGAGCACCCTCCGCCAGCCGGGGTTATAGCGGAGGCTGGCATCACAGAGACCGGGATGATAGCCAGGTTGTTGGATCTCAACAGATTCCCTCAGGTGAGAACTGTGCTTGGTGCATGGAGTCATGGTTAAGATCGGTGGTTTGGAGCGGTGGACTGTAATCTGGAGAACTGGGTTTGATTCCCCACTCCTCCACATGAGCGGCAGATGCTAATCCGGTGAACCCCACTCCTGCACGTGAATCCAGCTGGGCGACCTTGGGCTAGTCACAGCTCTCTTAGCGCTCTCTCAGCCCCACCTACCTCACAAGGTGTCTGTTGTGTGGAGGGGAAGGGAAGGTGATTGTAAGCCGGTTTGATTCTGCCTTAAGTGGTAGAGAAAGTCAGCATATAAAAACCAACTCTTCTTCTTCTTTTTCTACTTTGGAATGGGGGAGGCATTGGCAAAGGTCATGTCCGAGTCCTCAGCTGCCTCTATGGGACCTGGGCTCCCTTTGCACAGTTGGACCCCAAGAGAGGAAGGAGAGGCTGTATAAATTTTTTAGTGATCAATTGAGATCCTTCCTCTCATACATTGATAAAATAACACACAACAGACGATCACACCGTTATAAAACAGCAGCAATCCTACCTTAAAGCAATTGTAAACATGCAGGGGGCGGGGGAAATTCGTGCAGAAGTAGAAATTTTGGCAAGGGAGGTTTTTCATGTCACGGTACTGTGGAAAGGAAGACAAGCACAGCCTGCCAAAAAAAACCCCCGTTTCTTAAGCAAACTCTAAACCTATGGGGTAGGGTTTAGGGTTGCCAGCTCCAGGCTGGGAAATACCTGGAGATTTTGGGGATGGAGTCTGAGGAGGGTGAGGTTTGGAGAGGGGAGGGGCTTCCATGCCATAGAGTCCAATTGCCAAAGCTGCCATTTTCTCCAGGGGAACTGATTTCTATCGCTTGGAGATCAGTTGTAGTAGCGGGAGATATCCAGCCACCACCTGAGGGTTGGCAACCCTAGTAGAGCTGCCAATTTCAGGTTGGGAAATTCCTGGAGATCGGGGGTGGAGTCTGGGGAGGGTGGAATTTGGGGATGGAAGAGACCTCTGCAGGGCACAATGTCATAGAATCCACCCTCCAAAGCAGCCATTTTCTCCAGGGGAACAGACCTGACCTAGTATATCTGGCTTACATCAACCCATTGTGGGCATCCAAGGCCTAAGACTGTACTCTGTCACCCTCGAGAATGGCTGCTCCCCTGACACAAGCTATGTTTGCCCCAGCATCTTCCCCCTGGGTACCACATCTGGCCACATCTGGCCACTGCGAGACTGTCGTTTCAAAAAGCAGTCATGTCAGTGCCCGGCTAGCTCAGTTGGTAGAGCATAAGACTCTTAATCTCAGGGTTGTGGGTTCGAGCCCCACATTTGGGCGGAAATATTTTTTGGGAGGGGCCGTGGCTCAGTGGTAGAGCATCTGCTTGGCATGCAGAAGGTCCCAGGTTAGGTTCAATCCCCGGCATCTCCAGTTAAAGGGACTAGGTGAGTAGGTGATGTGAAAGACCTCAGCCTGAGACCCTGGAGAGCTGCTGCCAGTCTGAGTAGACAGTACTGACTTTGGACCAAGGGTCTGATTCAGTAGAAGGCAGCTTCATGTGTTCATGTATCTGCAGTACAACAGATAGATTCGAGCCCAGTAGCACCTTAGAGACCAAGAAGATGGTCAGGGTATAAGCTTTCGAAGACTCAAAGCTCCCTTCGTCAGATACTTTGTCAGTGTTCTCATGAAGGAAGCTTTGATTCTGGAAAATTATGCTCCCAAAATCTTGTTGGTCATTAAGATGCTACTGGACTTGAATCTATCAGATGGTAGTAATTGCACAGATGGGCCATGTGGGGGAGATGTGGTTACATGAATTGATTTCAAAGAGGATGCTGTGTTTAGCGTCTAGGGCAGGGGTGTCAAACATAAGGCAGGGGGGGCTGGATTTGGCCCCTTGAGAGCTCTTATCCAGTCCCCAAGCTGGCTGGGGCAGCCACCCCCACCCTGCTCCTGAGGTGTCAATTATCAAAGACTGTTAAATGAAAGAAAATACTGTAAGAGAGTTATTGTTTTAAGCGTGTTTGTATTTTAAGTTTTTAAAAAATAAAGTAAAAAATTATACCGTTAATTGGCTTTTCCTGTGTCTTCTATAAAGTTTGTATCTCCGGTACCTGGCATTAAATTTTATGGTGCACACGGCCCAGCCCAACCAAGTGATATTTATGTCATACCCACCCTGAGCCTGTCTTCAGCTGGGGAGGGCGGGATAGAAATAGAAATAAATAAATAAATATCCGGCATGCGTAACAAATGAGTTTGACACCCCTGGCCTAGAGGAACACAGCAAAAAATTTTTTAAAAAGTATTGTGGCATCCTGACAAATTTATTGATATACATGTTTACATAAAGAGGTTGCACTGTGCCTCTTCTATTCCCCCCCCCCGCCCTTTCAGGATCTTAGTCTAACCACTATACTGCACTGGCTTTAGTTACAGAGGTCTCTTTTTATATAGGGGAAACCATAACAGGGCAACGGGGCCATTGGATACAATCAGTATTTGCTTCTGAATTTGCTGAAACATGGGATAGTTATGTTAGGGTTGCCAACCTCCAGGTACTAGCTGGCGATCTGCTATTACAACTGATCTCCAGCCAATAGAGATCAGCTCCCCTGGAGAAAATGACCACTTTGGCAATGGGACTCTATGGCATTGAAGTCCCTCCCCTCCCCAAACCCTGCCCTTTTCAGGCTCCGCCCAAAAAACATCCCGCCGGTGGCGAAGAGGAACCTGGCAACCCTAGTTATAGCTGAGTTGCCATACTCCATTACTACTGATCTCCAGGTGACAGAAATCAGTTCCCCTGGAGAAAACGGCTGCTTTGGAGGGTTGACTGGTGTCTATGGTATTATATGCCGCTGAGGTCTCTCCCCTCCCCAGGCTCCACCCCCCAACCTCCAGGAATGTCCTAAGCCAGAGCTAGAAACTTTAATTTGTAGATATACTCTGTGTAACTGATGGACGTTTCCTCCCAATGTTCCAAGATCAGCTACTTTCCCATGGGCCCAGTCACAAATGGCGGATCCCAGTTCCCGTCTTTCTTCCGCACGGTGCCCAGCAACGAACTCCAGGCCCTCGGCCTAGCTCAGCTGGTGATTCATTTCGCCTGGTCATGGATCGGGCTACTTGGCGAAGACTCAGAATATGGGAAGCAAGGCGTTGAGGTCGTGCGGGAACAGGTCCTCAAGAAGAGTGTTTGTGTTGCCTTCGAGCACATGCTTTCCATCTCACCTAACCGAGACAATGCAATGGAAGTCGTTGATATAATCAAAGATTCCCAGGCCCGTGTTATTGTAGCTTTCTGCGGGGTTGAGATGCTAGCTGTACTGAATAGGTTGCATGAGCAGGGAGTAAGAGGAAGGGTGTGGTTGTACTCCGAGTCCATGACCCAGATCGTCTTCTTCAAGGATCAGAAGGCCAACCAGATGCTCAGCGGCTCATTGGCAGTTGTGCACCACAAAGAAAAAGTTCCAGGCCTGAGGGACTTTGTACACCATCTCCATCCCTCTAGTTCTCCAGAAGATGTCTTTATCCAAGAGTTCTGGAGCAAGGTCTTCAATTGCTGGTGGAACGCAAGCTCGGGGGAAAGGACCAATAATGCCCACCGCTGCACAGGGGAGGAGAGCTTGGGGAATGGTACCAATTCCTTTCTCAGCATGCCTGGCTTTGGCTTGGCCTTCAGCGTCCACAATGCAGTCTACGCCATCGCCCATGCCTTACATAACATGATGCAGGAGGAGCCTAGAGGACCAAAGACCTTTGGGAACAGGACTCAAGTGGGAACTCATCATGGATTCAAGCCTTGGAAGGTGATGTCTAGCTTATATGATGTGTGTGTGTGTGTGATAATTGCCATCAAGTCCCTTCCGACTCATAGCACCCCTATGAATCAATGTCCTCCAAAACATCCTAGCTTCAACAGCCTTGCTCAGGCCTTGCAAACTGAGGGCCATGGCTTCCTTTATAGAGTCAAGGCATCTCTTGTTGGTTCTTCCTCTTCTCCTGCTGCCCTCAACTTTTCCTAGCATGATTGTCTTTTCCAGTGACTCTTGCCTTCTCATAATGTGACCAAAATACGATAGCCTCAGTTTAGTCATTTTAGCTTCTAGGGTCAGTTCAGGCTTGATTTGATCTAGAACCCACTGATTTGATTTTTTGGCAGTCCACTGTTTCCATAATACTCTCCTCCAACACCACATTTCAAAGGAAACCACTTTCTTCCTATCAGCTTTCTTCATTGTCCAGCTTTTACACCCATACATAACAATAGAAGAAGAAGAATTGGTTTTTATATGCCAACTTTTTCTACCATTTAAGGGAGACTCAAACTGGCTTACAATCACCTTCCCTTCCCCTCCCCATAACCTTTCCTTTCCTTTTATCCCTTAGAAGCTCCTTGATCAATTGATCTTGAGCAGCATATATCTAGTGTTGGAGGGATAGAAGGACTGTAACAAATCTTGCCACTGACATTGTAGCCTTGGGGTCCCTATCGCTTAGTAAAAAAGGCAGTATGTCAATCACAGAGGCATTTGATTTGTATATCCTCCCCATAACAGACACCCCAACAAATGTATGTACAAGACAAAATCTAATACCCTCTTTTCTCCCTCTACTCAGTTGCTTCGGTATTTGAGGAAAGTTCATTTCAAGAACAAGGCAGCTGAGGAAGTTTTTTTCGATGAACATGGTGACCTTCCTGCCCCTTTGGACATCTTCAACACGCTCTTCCGCTCCCAGGACGAGGTCAGAATTGTGCTGGTTGGAAGAATTGCATTCGGCCCCTCCCAAATCAAAGAGCTGGAGGTTAACCATAGTGCTATCTTGTGGGCTGGAGGGAGCACAAAGGTGAGGAAGACAATTTGTGTGTTTCCTTAAATGCCGTATCGACATTCTATGATTAGGGCTGCCAACCTCCAGGTACTAGCTGGAGATCTCCTGCTATTACAACTGATCTCCAGCCGACAGAGATCAGTTCCCCTGGAGAAAATGGCCGCTTTGGCAATTGGACTCTATGGTATTGAAGTCCCTTTCCTCCCCAAACCCCACGCTCTTCAAGCTCCACCCCAAAAAACCTCCCACCAATGGCAATGATGGACTTGGCAACCCTTTCCATGATGTAACTTGGGCACTCTGTATTGGAAGGTATGATAAATCTTAATATTTTCTCATTCATCAAATTTGAGTCTGTGTCACAAAAACAGCGCATTGTCTGCCATTCTGTTTCCAAGTTAAATTCAAGCTGCTGATTATGACTAGGGTTGCCAACCTCCAGGTGGTGGCTAGAGATCTGCTACTACAACTGATTTCCAGCCAATAGAGATCAGTTCCCCTGGAGAAAATGGCCGTCTTGGCAATCGGACTCTATGTAGGGTTGCCAACCTCCAGGTACTAGCTGGAGATCTCCTGCTAATAGAACTGTTCTCCAGCTGATAGAGATCAGTTCACCTGGAGAAAATGGCTGCTTTGGCCATTGGACTCTATGGCATTGAAGTCCCTCCCCTCCCCAACCCCCACCCTCCTCAGGCTCCACCCCAAAAACCTCCCGCCTGTGGGGAAGAGGGACCTGGCAACCCTAACTCTATGGCATTGAAGTCCCTCCCCTCTCCAAACCTCCCTCCTTAGGCCCCAACACAAAATCTCCAGGTATTTCCCAACCCGAAGCTGGCAACCTTATGTTCTGCCATTCCTATATTTTAATCTACATTTTTAAAGGTAATATTGGAATTTCAACAAACAATGTCACTAACTAGATCACTTCTCTTCCCCACCCCCCCCCGCATCCACGTGCCTAGATCCCTGTCTCTGTGTGTACACCAAGCTGCCCGAGGGGCTACCACAGATCCTACCTCGCCCATAGACCAACCTGCTGTTTTGACTGTGTACCATGTGCAAGTGGGGAAATTTCAAACCAGACTGGTGAGTGAGTGGGCCTTCCATCCTCTGGGCATACCTATGCTACAAACGTATATCAGTTTTATACCAGTAGACATGGCTTCTCACAGAGAACCCTGGGAAATGTCTAGGGTTGCCAGGTTCTTCTTCGCCACTGGCGGGAGGTTTTTGGGGCAGAGCCTGAGGAGGGTGGGGTTTGGGGAGGGACTTCAATGCCACAGAGTCCAATGGCCAAAGCAGCCATTTTCTCCAGGTGAACTGATCTCTATTGGCTGGAGATCAGTTGTAATAGCAGGAGATCTCCAGCTAGTACCTGGAGGCTGATAAAAAATAAACACAGATAGGTAAAAATACAACTGACCATCTATATTGTGTCTCACAACTCAGCTCTTAGCCTAACATAAATGATGCACAGTGCACAAAGAATACTGTGACATCAGAGAGTCCATACGTGATCCTCATAGGTATCGCAAAAGTACAAAAATAATCCTCCAGGGTATTACTCCAATATCCTCTTCTTAAGTTAAGCAGGAGAGTGTGAGACTCAATATAGATGGTCAGTTGTATTTTTACCTGTGTTTATTTTTTTATCTACTTCCTTACATTGAACACAGAGGTGTCAGGTTTCTCCATCAATACCTGGAGGCTGGCAGGAAGGTCAGCCATCTGATAGTTATAAGGTTGTTCACTTTTCCTGCCTTTGCTTCTAGACTTGTCCATCTGTACCCGGTGCCCAGAGGATCAGTGGCCAGATGAAGAGCAAACACGGTGCCTACCCAAAAGGGAACTATTCCTTCCTTTCCTCGAGCCCCTGGGCACCGGCCTGGCCGGCACCTCCGTCTGCGGCTCCCTTCTGCCCATCTTGGTCCTTGCCCTCTTCGTCGCACGCCGGGACACCCCTCTGGTGCGGGCAAACAGTTATGAACTCAGCTACCTGCTCCTGGCAGGGCTGAGCGCCGGTTTCCTCAGCTGCCTTCTCTTTCTGGGCCGGCCCACCCGCAGCGCCTGCCTGCTGCGTCCGGTGGTCTTCGGGCTGGCCTTCGCCCTCTGCCTTTCCTGCCTCCTGGCCAAGACCCTGATGGTGGTGGCGGCTTTCAGGGCAACCAACCCCGGCAGCCGCGTGAGGCGGTGTCTCGACCCCCGCGTGGCCCGCGCCGTCGTTCTGGGGGGCTGCCTCCCCCAAGTCCTGCTCTGCGCGATGTGGCTAGCCGTCTCTCCTCCCTCCTCTGTGAAAGACACATCCTCCGTCCCCCGTGCCATAACACTGCTGTGTGTCGAAGGCTCACCTGCCGCATTCTGGGGCATGCTCCTATACCTGGGCCTGCTGGCTGGGTTCACCTTGGCCGGAGCTTCCTTGGCGCGAAACCTCCCAGACGCCTTCAACGAGGCTTGGCTCATCTGCTTCAGCTTGCTGGGGTGCCTCGGCGTCTGGATGGCGTTTGTCCCCGTCTACCTCACGGCGAGAGGAAGGCACACGGCAGCGGCGGAGGCCTTTGCGATCCTGGGCTCCAGTGCGGCCTTGCTTAGCGGGATGTTCTTTCCCAAGTGTTACATCCTTTTGGTACACCCGGAGCTGAACACCCGGGGCTACCTCATGAGAAAAGGCCCTCACTGAAGCAAAAAAAGTCAACGGGAGGACAGAGAAAAGATTTCTCCGGCTTGGAGTTTTTCTGTTAACGTTCCTTGCTTCTGCTAAAATTTACCTGTAGGTAGCTAAAGGTGGCTGAGCGGCAGGCATAGCTCCGCGAAACTCAAGTTCCCATAACCCAAAAAAGACTACCAGATTTTATTGTTACAAACTTTTGTGATTATAATTTACATAATATATCTCTTCATCTTTAAGGTGCCGCAAGATTATTATTATTTTTGTTTTGCTTTAGCAGACTGATAGAGCTGTCCATCTGGAATGTGGGTTGAAGTAAATCTTATCTCTGCTACAGATTCATGATAAACCCTTGGGGAAAATCCCACACACACTCTCTTGCTCCCTCTCTGCTTCAGTTCCCCAATCTGGAAGGTGAGAGTATTTGCAAACTAACTGTTAATATCAGTGACAGGGAGCACAGTAAAAACTGAGGAGCAAATAGGAAATTAAAAGCTTTAATGAGTGGTAGTATGGCCTCAAAATCTTAAATTTTCTATCGGAAATCGGAATGCATTATCAGTTGGTGTGCAGTCAAGTCTGAGAAAGCTTAATATGGGACGAGACTTGAGTTTCTGTCTCCATCAAAACAAAGAGCTTTCGAAATCTTTTAAGTTTTGGTTCAAATTATTTCAGGAAGTTCACATCGAGGCCTTTTATGCACGGGTTGTTTCTGTGGTGATCACTCCCCCCCCCCCCGACTGCTTCGGGGCTTCATTTGCATTACGCATGTCTTTTCCAGAAAAAGCATCCAGAAAACTCAGGGAGAGAGCAAAGCGACTTCTAAAGGTTGGAAAAGATGTGCATAATGAACATGAAGTTCTAAAATATTTGGGTGTGTTTATATGATCACCACAAAAACAACTCGTGCATAAAAGGCCCGGCAGTATTTTCAGTACTTCTAGCTGAAGAGGAAAAGCTACTATGGCCTTTTGTGCAGGGACGTTCCCGCGGTCACCACACCAACTAGGGCTGCCAACGTCCAGGTACTAGCTGGAGATCTCCTGCTATTACCACTGATCTCCAGCCAATAGAGATCAGTTCACCTGGAGAAAATGGCTGCTTCAGCAATTGGTCTCTATGGCATTGAAGTCCCGCCCCTCACCAAACCCCACCCTCCTCAGATGTTGAAGAGGGACCTGGCAACCCTACCATCAACTGCTTGGGGGCTTCTTTTTGATTATGCAAGCCTTCTCTGCCTCACTCCCCCCACCGTGTTTTGCCGGCATTTTCCAGATGCTGCTTTAGCCAGAATCTTGAAAATGCGGGCAAAACGTGCAGGGGTGGGGTGGGGAGCGAGGCAACCTCTGATGGGTGGAAGAGGCATGCATTATCAAAAGGAAGCCCCCAAGCAGTCAGTGGGGTGACTGCGGGGAAACATCCCTGCAAAAAAGGCCTCGTTTGCAGTGATTTCATTGTGATTTCCTGGTAACACTCACATTTCACCATCAGAGATATACGGAATTTATTAAAATATTCAAGACCTGAGCCATACAGTTTCAGAATGGAGGCAAGTGTAATGCCTGAAATAATTATATGCTATGGGAAATGTATTGGAAATGTATTCTTTGATTTGAAATATATTCTTTGTACTCAATAAAGTTTATCTGCACTCATGAACATGCCACACTCAGCATATTAGAGGTGGCTTGTATAGTTACACCAAGCACTTGCATATGTTACAGGCCTCAAGTATAAGAGGCCCACTGTTGCTCCTTAGTCAGAAGCTAATTAAAGAATCCATAGATGGCCTTAGTATGCTTGCATAAGCTGGTTTTCCAGAGATAAGAACCAGCTAGGAACCCTTTTAGTTAGCCTTGGCAGCTGCCAGGGTCCCAGATAAGAAGAATTGCAGTAATTTAGGATCAAATAGAGAAGCACCTGGGAATATGGGTCTTCACTGCTCATTAGTGAGAATGAGATCACCATTTCTATGTAATGCCTCCGAATCTCTAATAGGGTATTCAAATCCTTAAATATCTATCATTGGCTCTATGTATTGACGCCATGTATTTCGTCTTTTGTACCTCCCATTACCAAAGATTATATCCGTGTTTGCACTCCTTTGATGTTGGTGTGAATTGTCCTGGGCATTTGGGCAATTTTCACCCGGTGTGTATATTGGTACTAATAAACAAACTGCTTTGAACTATCAACCTCCTACTGTGTTATTGTCATTGGGAATTGATACAGTAATACAGGCTTATCACTAGTGGGTGGATAGCTCCAAGGTGAAAGCCACTCATATCTAATCCTACCTGAGGAAAGCATTTTCTTTACTTATTGCAACTTTAAAAAATCACTACTCTGCTCGGTCTCACTTCTGCTGCAGAACAGTTTCAGCAACGGGATCATCAGACCAAGAGAGGCACCGTAGGTTCTAAAGCTCCAGAAGTTCACCATGGACTCTGAGATGTATGCTTACACCAGAAAGTATTTGCAGATGAACAGACGTGGGGCATGGCCACGATGGTAATTCCAGACAATGGCACCTGAAAGAAAGACGACGTAGCTGAAAGTACAAACAATGGAATGTATTTATTTATTTCATTTACACCCCGCCTTTCTCCCTAACGGAGACCCAAATTGGCTGACGTTGTTCTCCTCACCTCTGTTTTATCCTCACAACTACCCTGTGAGGAAGGTTAGGCTGAGAGTGTGTGAATGGCCCAAGGTCACCCAGCAAGTTTCCATGGCAAGAGCGGGGATTCGAACCTGGGTCTCCCAGATCCTAGTCCAAAACTCTCTTTAAGTTTGAAGGGCTGCCACTTAGAGGAGGGCAGGGAGCTGTTTCTGTTGGCAGCGGAGGACAGGACTCGCAATAATGGGTTTAAATGGAAGAAGAAGAAGAAGAGTTGGTTTTTTATATGCCAACTTTCTCTACCATTTAAGGGAGACTCAAACCGGCTTACGATCACCTTCTCTTCCCCTCCCCACAACAGACACCCTGTGAGCTAGGTGGGGCTGAGAGAGCTGTGACTAGCCCAAGGTCACCCAGCTGGCTTCGTGTGGAGGAGTGGGGAAACAAATCCAGTTCACCAGATTAGCCTCCGCTGCTCATGTCAAAAGGTGGGGAATCGAACCCGGTTCTCCAGATCAGATTCCACCACTCCAAACCACTGCTCTTAACCACTACACCAATCTCCTGGAGGGCAGAAAGGTACTGGCTGGATATTAGGAAAAAATGGTTTACAGTAAGAGTTGATCAACAATGGAATCAGCTACCTAGGGAGGTGGCAAGTTCCCCCTCACTGGCAGTCTTTAAATAAATACATTTATTTAATACAGTCCAAGACCAGCAAAATAAAATCCATATAATAACCCACACTTCCAGTATCAAATAACTTTTGAGAAAAGAAACATTTTAAAATTATAAATTCATGGAATAATACAGTATCTTTATGAAAATTATAGCTTAAAAGCCTATATATGACGCAATGGCAGCCTTTAAGCAGAGGCTGGACAAACATTTGTCAGGGATGCTCTAGGCTGATCCTGCATTGAGTAGGGGGTTGGACTAGATGGCCTGTATGGCCCCTTCCGACTCTATGATTTTAAATGATTTTAAACAATGCTGGAATTGAGTGAGCAATACTGTTTGGCCATCTGCCTCTGTGTATAGGTTTGTACAGATGCTGGGTTGGAATTGCCCTTCCCCTCACGGAAGGACGGCTGCCTTTTTATCCAGCCCCATTTGTCATTATCTCAGCTTGGTTTAGTCAAGATGAAAAGAGCCCAAGCATCCCTGCCAAGAGAAAGAGAAGGGTCCTTCCCCAATTTTCTCTGCCCATACCGCGATCGGTCACTCTCACAGCTGATAAGTGATTCTGATGTTCTTCAGGAGCAGGCGATTTTGAAAATTTCTCATACTGGAACGGTGATTCATCGGTCCATGTCCAGAGAAATTCTTCACCCTACAGATCCAAAGGTAGGTAGGTAGGTAGGTAGGTAGGTAGGAAGAAAGAAAGAAAAATCATTTATGCATGGGTACTTTCACTCACATTTGGCCCTGGGCTGTCTCAGTTGTTCTTTGGAGTTATGCATGAGTTTTCCTTCCATTAGAGATAACCTTGACCATCTCTCACAAATCCCAGGACTTCCCATTCCTCTGTTAACCCAGTTCTTCCCTCTCCCCTGAGCTCAGCCTGGGTGGAAGATCTCAAAGGGTGCCCCCTCCCAAAACACTAAGCTGCTCAAAAGTGGAGAAGATCCTGTATTAAACAGGGTTGCCAACCTTTTGGTGGGGCGAGGAGATCTCCTGGAATTACAACTGATCTCCATATGACAGAGATCCATTCCTCTAGAGAAAATGGTTGCTTTGTAGGGTGAACTTTGCCATTATACCCGCTGAGGTCCCTCCCCTCCCCAAACCATCCCCAAATCCCCAGGAATTTCCCAGCCTGGAGCTGGCAACCCTAATCAGACCCCTTTCCACTTCCCCCTTGTTGTTTAAACCCACCAAGAAAATACAACAGATGCTACGATCAGCAAAAGACAAAAGAGACCCCTTCACCTCTGTATATCGTATACCTTGCAGCTGTGGACAAGTTTACATCGGGACAACAAAACGCAGCGTACAAACAAGGATAAAAGAACATGAAAGATACTGCAGACTTGGCCAACCTGAGAAATCAGTAGTGGCTGAACATGGACTGACACAAACAGGACACAGGGTCTTATTCCAAGATACTGAAAGACTGGACAATTCTACCAACTATTTTGTCAGATTGCACAGAGAAGCCATTGAAATTCACAAACATCAGCACAACTTTAACAGAAAAGAAGAGAGTTTAAGAATGAATAAGGCTTGGCTTCCTGTCCTGAAAACCTCCAGACTAACAAAGACTACAGTCAACAATAGCCATGCTGATTAGCTTTGGATTTCACATATTAACAGATCACTTCAGGATACAATGGTTCCATTTTAACTTACCACACCCTCATTAGCACGTTATCTTGATACTTACAAGTCAATGATTAGCACATTACCTTTGATTCTTTTTGCAGGACAATGATTCAGCACAACCCAACCCCTTTCTGACTATATATTACTCTTCCTACACACTTGTAGGAAGTGTTACTCCACTGTCCTTCAGTGTTACTCCTCTGAAGATGCCTGCCAGAGCTGCTGGTGAAATGTAAGGAAAGAAAATACCAAGACCACGGTTACACTGCCTGGATAACCTACAAGAACCAATGAACTCTGACCGTGAAAGCCTTCGACAATGCCTTGCAATCTATTCACATACCTATTTTGTAAGGATCCTTCTTTCTATGTGGTATCCTTCAAGAAACCTGATAGTCACCTTTGTGCTTCTGGCATTTCAGCGTGATCTTCCTAAGTTAATTATCTAGTTATATTATGGAGGAATGTTTTCTACAGGCTTCTAGAAATTAAGTACATATATGTAAAGTGTTAATCCTGAAATGACTTATACCTTATAAGACGCAAGATAGATCATTAGCTGCATTTAAACCATTTGGAGCTAAACAATTAAACAGTTGTATGAAGAGTGCTTCTTGCTGACTTAGTATTTTATATATGTTAATCCTTTCAAACTTTTTTGTTTTCAGCTGCTATACTCCAAAAAATCTTATGTCTTCTTCTGTATGTTTCATAATTTTATAATATTTTAAAATACACTTAAAATACGAATCGGTGAACACCACTCACGGATAAGAAATGCAATATTAGATGCCCCATGTGTAGAACATTATAAAATTATGAAACATACAAATGACCCTCAAATGAGATTTCAACTATCAATGTATGAATTGCAAAATAATATATTTTTGTGTTGTTAAATTGAGTTTGCACGCCAAATTGAATATGCCAAAAAATAGGCTTGTATAAGTTAAATGTAAGTGATTGTAAATAAATACATTATAAGATATTAGCCTTGCTCATGCAAAAGTTGTTTTATAGTCTATATAGCAAGTGCCACATGACTGTAATTTGTTAAACTCCAGGTGGTGGCTGGAGATCTCCTGCTATTACAACTGATTTCTAGGTGACAGGGATCAGTTCCCCTGGAGAAAATGGCCACTTTGGCAATTGGACTCTGTGGCTTTGAAGTCCATCCCCTCTCCAAACCCCGCCCTCCTCAGGCTCCACCCCCAAAATCTCCAGGTATTTCCTAACCCAGAGCTGGCAACCCTACTCCCCATCCAAAGTTTCAGAATGTATGAACTTTGGGGACAGATGCTTCTCTTCTTGGCAGAAACCCAAGTGCCATGGTAAAATCCATTTCATAAAAAGGAGCTTTTTTAAAGGAACGAAAGGGGAGGACGACGATATTACCAGGGCTGATCTCAGGAGAGACTGAAGAATTGGGATTTAACAGCAACGGGAAGACCTAGGATTTGCAAGGGCTGGCACAAGGTCATCTCTGAAAGACAGAAAACTCATGCCGATCCGATCTGAAGCCTTTATTGGCATACAAAATAGAGCATACAAAAGCAAATACACAAGGGAAAACTCATGCATAACGCCAAGGAACAACCGAGTCAGTCTGGGGGCGAACATGAGTGAAAGTACGCATGCATAAACATCCAAAGAGTATGAAAACACAGTTTTGGAGCCCCAAAACGTCTTCTTACCTGCATGATTCTCTTTGCTCCAAGCCAGTAGTGCCTGTTTTTGGCATTCCCCATCAGGTGAAGGATAAAGTTGTCTTCTTCATGGCTGTGAACTGAGGCTAGGTGAGCTTCCTTCTCAGCACAGAATTCCTGAGGTGAACAGTCATGCAGAGATCAGTGTTGGCAAGATTCCCACTCTTCCTAGCACAAGTCCCCAGCTCATCAGAACTGGATAGGAATGAGCACAATCTTGCCATTTTTTACTGGTTTCTTTGAAACATTCACATTCTACCTTTTCATTTTTCCAGTATCTAAAGTGGCTTTGATCTAGATAGCCTTATCTCATCAGATCTCACAAGCTAAGCAGGGTCAACCTTGGTTAGTATTTGGATGGGAGACCTCCAAGGAATACCAGGGGTGTGATGTGGAGGCAGGCAATAGCAAACCACCTTTGGACATCTGTTTCCTTGAAAATCCTACAGGGTCGCCATAAGTCGGCTATGACTTAATGGCATTGAAAAAAGTGGCTTATAGGTCATCAAATCCAGGTCCGTGTAAGAGCATGAAAAATGCAGGCTCCAAAGCAGGGGTTCCTCATCTTATAGGGTTCGTGCCTTTGGGGAGGGGCTGTGGCTCAGTGGTAGAGCATCTGCTTGGCATGCAGAAGGTCCCAGGTTCAATCCCTGGCATCTCCAGTTAAAGAGACTAGGCAGGTAGGTGATGTGAAAGGCCTTGGAGAGCCGCTGCCGGTCTGAGTAGACAATACTGACTTTGATGGACCAAGGGTCTGATTCAGTAGAAGGCAGCTTCGTGTGTTCATGTGTTCAATTGGACCTTGGCTCATTAGAAAAGTAGTTTCGAGACACTATCATTTTGCATCCCACTCGTCCTCCTTCCAAAAAGGTCAGGGCAGCACATGTCGTCCTGTCCCTTCCTTCATTTTACCCTCACAACAACCCTGCCCAGTAGGGTTGGCCCACCTCCAGGTAGTAGCTGGAGATAGGGTTGCCAACCTCCAGGTACTAGCTGGAGATCTCCTGCTAATACGACTGATCTCCAGCCGATAGAGATCCAATCACCTGGAGAAAAATGGCTGCTTTGGCCATTGAACTCTATGGCGTTGAAGTCCCTCCCCTCCCCAAACCCTGCCCTCCTCAGGCTCCACCCCAAAAATCTCCTGCCAGTGACAAAGAGGGATCTGGCAACCCTAGCTGGAGATCTCCTGCTATTACAACTGACCCCCAGGCAGCAGAGATCAGTTCCCCTAGAGAAAATGGCCACCTGGGCAACTGGACTCTATGGCATTGAAATCCCTCCCTTTCCCTAACCCTGCCCTCCTCAGGCTCCACCCCCAAAATCTCCAGGTAATTCCCAACTCGGAGCTGGCAGCCCTACTGCCAAGAAGTTAAGACAGGAGAAAGTTAATGGCACCAAACCTCTGAGTTAGTTTTGTAGCAGAATGGAGATTTATGTATTTAATTTCTATTTAATTATTTAGTCTTATATCCCACCCTTCTCCCGGCCAGGGCCAGGCACAGGGCAGCTCACAACAACATAAAAAAACATGGTAAGAACATACAAACAACTCCAATTAAAACTGAACAATCTCTAGATAAATAGGATTGTCAACCTCCAGGTAGTAGCTGGAGATCTCCTGCTATTACAACTGATCTCCAGCCGATAGAGATCAGTTCACCTGCAGAAAATGGCCGCTTTGGCAATTGGACTCTATGGCAATGACGTCCCTCCCTGCCCTCCTCAGGCTCTGCCCCAAAAACCTCCCACCGGTTGCAAAGAGGGACCTGGCAACCCTATAGATAAAGAACAGATGGTGCTAAATTTGAACTTTGTCATGCCTAGCAACAAACACCAGCTGCTACACCACAGTTGCGTCAGTTTTAGGGTTGCCAACTCTGAATTGGGATATATCTGGAAATCTGGGGTTGGAGCCTGGGGAAGGGCAGGTTTTGGGGAGGGGAGGGACCTCAGCAGGGTATAATCAGTGCCATATAGAGTCCACCCTCAAAGCAGTTATCTTCTCCAGGGGAACTGATCTCCTCCGTCTAGGGATCTGTTGTAACCCCAGGAGATCTCCAGGCCCAACCTGGAAGACGGCAAACCCATTCGGTTGAATTTATGGGTGGGATTCCCTCATCCTGCTAGTGACATCTAAAGGTTTGCTTTCTCCCTCTCCCCACACTCCCCAAATACCTCAGCCTTGTCCCATATTTTTGGATTCTGGAGTTCAGGCAGGTAACAGGCATCTTTGTACTGGATCCACCCATGATCACAACACCCTTGAGTGCAGGGGCACACGGAGCCTGGAAAGAAGAAGAGTTAGTTTTAATATGCTGACTTTCTCTGCCACTTAAGGAAGAATCAAACCGGCTGACAATCACCTTCCCTTTCCCTCCCCACAACAGACACCCTGTGAGGCAGGTGGGGCTGAGAGAGCTCTAAGAGAGCTGTGACTAGCCCAAGGTCACCCAGCTGGCTTGGTGTGTAGGAGTGGGGAAACCAACCCGGTTCACCAGATTAGCCTTTCGCCGCTCATGTGGAGGAGTGGGGAATCAAACCCAGTTCTCCAGATCATACTACACTGCTCCAAACCACCGCTCTTAACCACTACAAGGAAGGGAGGACATATCAGTAATGAGAAATCAGGACACTGCAAGTAAGATTCTCCCTGGGCCATGGTGAAAGGGGGGAGTATCTACACAACAAACATATTGCAATGCTAGAACTGACAATTCCAGGTTGGGAAATTCCTGGCGTTTTGGGGGTGGGGCCTCTAAGGAGGGTGGGATTTTAAGATGGGAGGGACCCCAGCAGCATATAATGCCATAGATTCCTTCCTTCCAAAGCAGCCATTTTCTCCGGGAGAATGATCCCCCACAGTCTGGAGATCAGTTGTAATTTTGGGAGATAGAATCACAGTACAGAATCCTACGTCATAGAGTTTGAAGGGACCTCCAGGGTAATTGTCCAACCCCCTGCACAATGCAGGAAATTCACAACTACCTCCCTCCCCACACCCCCAATGACCCCTACTCCATGCCCAGAAGATGGCAACAAAAACCCTCCAGGATTCCTGGCCAATCTAGCCTGTAGGAAAATTGCTTCCTGGCCCCAAAGCGGCAATCTGCATTACCCTGGACATGTAAGATCTCCAGGTCTCACCTGGAGGTTGGCATCCCTATGTAATGTACTCCATAACACCTGCAGCCTACTCTGTTTTTCTCATGCACAATCTCTAAGCGCTCATATCAGACCCCTATTCTGAGTACCCAAGTTTGGGGTACAGCTTCTCCAGTCTGTACACTGACTGTTCAGAAACTGTATTTAAAACTCGCTGGGTAAGACCACAGTTTTTGGGGAGCACTGTTCCTTTTTGGATCCCAACCCATGAAAATTAATACCAGGTGTCAGTGCCCTGACCTGGATGGCCCAGGCTAGCCTGATCTCATCAGCTCTCTGAAGCTAAGCAGGGTCAGCCCTGGTTAGTATTTGGATGGGAGACCACCAAGGAATACCAGGGTCTCCTATGCAGAGGAAGGCAATGACAAACCACCTCTGTTAATCTCTTGCCTTGAAAACCCCATAAGGGGTCACCATAAGTCAGCTGCGACTTGACAGCAAAAATAAATACATAAATAAAATTGTGATGTGACATGTCCAGCAGCAGACCTGAGGATGATCTTCTTTCATCATCATCATCATCATCATCCCTCTTCACCCTCTGCAGGGGCTCTTCAGAGCCTGTGAACAAAAAGAAGAGTTAGTTTTTATATGCCAACTTTCTCTACCATTTAAGGAAGAATCAAACCAGCTTACAATCATCTTCCCTTCCCCTCCCCACAACAGACACCCTGGGAGGTGGGTGGGGCTGAGAGAGCTATGACTAGCCCAAGGTCACCCAGCTGGCTTCATGTGGAGGAGTGGGGAAACCAACCCGTTTCACCAGATTAGCCTCCGCTGCTCATGTGGAGGAGCGGGAAATCAAACCTGGTTCTCCAGATCAGAGTGACTCCACTGCTCCAAAACACTACCCCACAATACTACAACTCAAGCATGTTACTGGAGGAAGACTGCTAGGTAGAGTCTCCTGCTAGCATTTTCTAGGCATTGAGGGACAAAATATTTGCTGAAAGATCGCTTTGATGGAACAGAGGAACGTTGAGAGTCATATTGGTCAATTTCAACTCTGTACGCAGTTACATGCGACCGATGAAGAATTCCAAAAGGCATTAGCAACCGGACTCCCCTTTCAAGTTTGTTTACGTGCTGGAATTGATCATGAGAAGTCGTTGTATGCTTCAGAATTATTAGCACCAGGATCATTATCAAACTCATAATTTGCTTCGGCAATTGTAGCACGCTTGTTTAGAGTTCACGCGCTCCTATACATCTTTGGCAACAGTTGTATGCGGTATGTTATTTTGTCGCTGTATTTTTGCTTATGCTTGTGTCCCTTCGTTTTCATAATATAGTACACTGGAGTATTTAATGTTCTTTGGCCACCATGCTGTTCATTCTTTTGCTTAGTACCTGGAGGTTGGCAATCCTACTTCTCCCTCATCTCCCCGCATCCCATTTCTGACACCCTTTACCTGCCATGGCACTGCCTCTGATCACAAGAACGATGATCACGAGTCTACTCAGGTGAGCTGCCATTTCTGAAAGGAAAGATTTGGAGATGTGGAAGCAGCACATTGGTCAAACTGACCACCAGAAAACCCAAAGATTTTCCAATCCAAACTTCTTCCCAGGCTGTACCATGGTCCTGACTAGTGCAAGGACTTTCCAGTTGACAAACCTTTTCCCCTCCCCTCTGTCATATGCTCCCGAAGCCATAAACGGGGGAGCATTTTTGGTAGAGTTGCCACCCTTTCTTAGTTCTAGTAGGGCTGCTGTGCCTCAAAAGTCCCAGGCAGGCATTCAACTGGCCAGCTTCCCCCTCACCTGGGGGATCTTTACTCATTGAATTTCTACTTGCTGCACCACTGTTAAAAGCACAGAAACCCTACAAGGATAAAGAACAATTTTGTGTAATTTGTTCATTTCTAGATTTAAATCCCTGCACTCCCCCCCCACCCCCCGTAACACAAAGCAGCTTACAATATTGTATTCCTCTCCCCTGTTTTATCATCAGAACAACCACCTTGTGAAGTATGTTAGGCTGGGAGAAACGGTGACTGGCCCAAGGTCACTCAGCAAGCTTCCACAACAGAATGGGGATTTGAACCTGGGTCTCCCAGTCCCTAGTCCAACACTCTAGCCACTACACTGAGCTAAATGTTCTCCACACCACTGTCTTCTTGACCAGGAAAATCTTTACTGATTGGGCTTCTGTCTGTCCTGCTGTTGCTCAAAGCATAGCAGCCATGGAAGGCCTGAAGCTCCCGAAAAAAGGAAACCCAAGCAATCCAATTCTCCTTGCATCTGCCAAGATTTTGCACTGATTTTATAGATAGAAGAAGAAAAAGAAGAACAATTGGTTTTTATACACTGACTTTCTCTACCTTTTAAGGAGACTCAAACCAGCTTACAATCGCCTTCCCTTCCTCTCCCCACAACGGACACCTTGTGAGGAAGGTGGGGCTGAGAGAGTTCTGAGAGAACTGTGACTAGCCCAAGGTCACCCAGCCGGCTTCAGGTGGAGGAGTGGGGAAACCAACCTGGTTCATCAAATTAGAGTCCGCTGCTCACATGGAGGAGCAGGGAATCAAACCCGGTTCTCCAGAGTAGAGTCCACCGCTCTTAACTACCACACACCCGAGAATCACACTGATGGAAGGTAACCTCACATTCCCTGTATTGGCCCAATGAATCCCTACCACTTAGTACGGGTACCAACTTCCAGGTGGGGCCTGGAGTTCACACCACCCCCAAACCTCCACGATATCCCAAGCTGGAGTTGGCAACCCTGACGCTTACCTTGTTGTCGGTTTAGGAGATTCCCCTCTGGCTGGTTCCCTTTTCAGTGGACAAGGCATTTATACAGAGGGAGCAGCTGTATTTGCTCTCGCTGAAATACAGACCAGAAATGAATAGATAGCACGAAAGCAAAAAGGGGAGAGGAACAGAGAGCACAGCAGCAAAAAGGAAGAATCCTTTGTTGCGATCCCACTCGGCATCAGGTAACACTACAGAGCAACTCACCACACCTGGAGTACAAACCTCAAACATGTCATCTCTTTTATCAAGTCGCTTTTGTTCTGTTTTCTTAGAGTGGAGGGGGCTACGGTGGGAGAGTCACATTTAGAAATCAGTCTGGTAGTAGGGCTCAAAAAAAAAAACCCTGACCTTATCGGCCCTCCTTAAAAGCCAGTGTGGTGCAGTGGTTAAGAGCGGTGGTTTGGAGCAGTAGAGTCTGATCTGGAGAAATTGGTTTGATTCCCCACTCCTCCACATGAGCGGCGGAGGCTAATCTGGTGAACCGGGTTGGTTTCCCCACTCCTACACATGAAGCCAGCTGGGTGACCTTGGGCTAGTCACAATTCTCTTAGAGCTCTCTCAGCCCCACCGACCTCACAGGGTATCTGTTGTGGGGAGGGGAGGGGAAGGCGATTGTAAGCCGGTTTGATTCTTCCTTAACTGGTAGAGAAAGTCGGCACATAAAAATCAACTCTTCTTCTCCTCTCTGGTTCTGGTGTTGTTTGTTTGTGTGTTTTTATTGAAATAGTTCATCATTTTAAATGTTTTTAATTGTTCAAAGGGTTAAACTTTTTTACATTCCCTGCCCTTGGGGACCCTGATGGGGTGGGAAAGGCAGCGTCAAAAATGTTTTAAATACATAAATAAAATACCACAAAATCGTACAGACATTGTTGGGTGTAAGCTAACAGTTACCTCTGTGGAATTTAACACTAAAAACAAAATAAAAAAAAGTTGTGTTCAGTTCTGGTGTGTTCTGTCACGGGTAAATGAAATTGAAATATGAAGAGTGGCTTTCCTTTAAGAATGACTTTCCCGTAAATGGTAGCACTTTTAATGGCTTTTTTTGGGGGGGTGTAATAGTATAGAATTTCACACTTCAGTAGTACCTAGGGTTGCCAACCTCCAGGTAGTTAGTAAACAAAAGCAAGCAACAAGTACACATAGGAGAATGGAAACTCAAAAATATGTACTCGTAGAAAGCTCAATAAAGCAGCTACAACACAGATGGTAAATTGCTAAATAGGATATATTAAGAGGAGCAAGCCTCTAAAAGACAAGAGCAACAAGGGACAAAGTCCAATAAATACAGACACAGTTCTAACATCCAAATAATCAGGCAAGAGTTACAAAAAATAACGGGATTTTTAGGCTCCAAGGCGCTCACGACGAGAAGGTCTAGATACACGGGTGAATATCACACAAAGCAACAGAGTAAGTTTCAAACGCAATGGACTTCCGGTAGAGTCCCCATTTCACAGATTTTTTCAAGCTTCAAGTGCTTCTGTATGCTTGTAAAACAGTTCTAGGAATAAGAAATTTATTCTTCCATTACGTCCGGACGGTTGGGTAAGAAAATGAAAAAGAAAATGAAATTGACCTGAAACAAGCCAAGTTTATTACACGAACTATTCTATCGTTAAAAATTAGCACTTTGCCTGTTTGTTTCTCTTGTCTTTGTACAACGTTCAGTTGTTTACTTGTTGCTTTGTAACCCATGTTGCTTAGCCTGGTTTGTGAGTTTAGTTCTGTCTAAGTTACAATATATTTACAGTCTCTGACTGTGTGCATTCTATTGCTTGTTGTTTACTTCTTTAGCCTGCTACTGTTTTGTTTAATTGCAATATCTTTTACAGTAGAGTGAGTTATTTGCTTAACCCCCAGGTACTAGCTGGAGATCTCCTGCTATTACAACTGATCTCCAGCCAATAGAGATCAGTTTGCCTGGAGAAAATGGCTGCTTTGGCAATTGGACTCTATGGCATTGAAGTCCCTCCCCTCCCCAAACCCCGCCCACCCTAAAAAAAACTCCCGCCGGTGGCGAAGACGGACCGGGCAACCCTAGTAGTACCGGAAAATGTCTGTATCATTCTCATGAATTGCTAAAATGGGCAGGGCAGAGCACAGAATTATTAGTTTTTCTTTAATTTTTATCAGTCAAAGACAGCTATCAGTCGACTTTTTTAAAACGAATCGCTCATTGGTCGATAGTCCTACCGACAATTCAAACCCGAGTTGTTGCAAGGTGAAGTCTAAAGAAAATGTTGTAGCAGAAGAAAGTAGAGAGCGGTCTCCGTTTATTTGTTTCATCATGTCTATCCCACAATTCCACTAGCTCAGAGCGGTTTACAACCATCAATAAGAGCACGTTTGTACAGCAAACAAACCATCAAATCAGCCAACAATAAACACAGAGAAACTGATCCACCAAAATTACAACCATCAAAAAAAAATTTCTGTTGTTTGCTTTTCTGGCTGAGACTCAAGGCAACATACAAAATTAGGAGAGAAAGGCAACAGAGTATTCAAGATCCATTTTTTTTCTGGCACAACTCTTTCAATAGGCAGTACAGTACTTTACCACAATCATGGTATACCAGTAGGGTTGCCATCCTCCAGGTAGTGGCTAGAGATCTCTTGCTATTACAACTGATCTCCAGCCAACAGAGATCAGTTCCCCTGGAGAAAATGGCCGCTTTGGCAATTGGACTCTATGGAATTGAAGTCCCTTCCCTCTCCGAACCATGCCCTTCTCTGGTTCCGCCCCAAAAACCTCCCGCCAGTGGTGAAGAGGGACCTGGCAACCCTATATACCAGTACAGAAGAACAGGCTCTGAAGAGCCCCTCTCCCCCCCCCCAAAAAAAGAAAAATCATGAATATAAACATAACTTTACACATAAACTATTCCGCAACTCTGGTATTCTCCCTAGGCCTCAACACAAGCTTCCTGTGGGGAAGAGCAAAGTAAGAGCTCTTCAATCAAATAACATGTAGAAAAGGAAGTTCTTGGTTGCCAAGTCAAGGGGAAACATTTGGAGGTTTTTCAAATGTTTGCTGGGACCACAAATGATAACCTGTTCACTGCCCATTTCCTGTACTGTGAGCTAGTGTTTGCTGTTTGGATATAGTTCAACATTCTTGGGCCAAGGATAGGAAGGTATACCATTCTGCTACCTCTAAATTCTCAAAGGGGGTGGAGAGAGATTCCTGTTCCAGGTAGGGTTGCCAACCTCCAGGTACTCAGCACAGATGTGAAAATTAATAACAAAGTGCAAACATTTATATAAATAGCTACACAAATTCAACACTGTGCGTAAACGGGGATAAAAAGCGGGGATAAGGCCGTTTCGATTTCTTCTCTTAATTCCTTCCTCAGTCCCCCAATATTCATTCACTTTTTAAAGCTCAATACTTCCATATTTCGACTGCTAGTTTTTAATGCTGTTATCTAATTCAGGAAAGTCCCCGTATCCCCGCTTTTCTGTGGCTCCACTTCGTGGGATCCTTTGAGGAACCACTCCTTACATGAAATTTGGACTATTTATGACAGTACAGAAACTTCTGACTGTGTGTATGTGTGTATTAGGATAGTTAATGGTTTGTATATATTAGGCTAGTTTATGCACAGTGTTGAATTGGGGTAGCTATTTATATAAATGTTTGCACTTTGTTATTAATTTTTGCATCTGTGCTGATTTCCAAACCTTGTGGTACTAGTACAGTGGTGTCTTCTTCCTACAACCTCCAGGTACTGGCTGGAGATCGCCTGCTATTATGACTGATCTCCAGTTGTTAGAGAAAATGGCCGGAGAAAGTGGCCGCTTTGGCAATTGGACTCTATGGCATTGAAGTTCCTCCCCTCCCCAAACCCTGCCCTCCCCAGGCTCCACCCCAAAAATCTCCAGGTATTTCCCAATCTGGAGCTGGCAACCCCAAGTAAGGATCCAACCTATATTGATACCTATCTCCCGCCATTGCCTACTACACCAATACTACACCATATATATTGACCTGGTGTGTACCAGAAACCTTGGAATTATTTTTACATCAACATTTAATAATTCCAACCCCATTAATGTGCTTAAATATTTCTTGATACCTTGTTAAACATTTTTTTAAAAATGGGGGGCTGCTTTGCAGTGCATTTCAAATCAACAGTGCAACCACTACCCATATAATCATCCCCACCTCTTCTCCTGCACAGTGTGTCATTAGTTCACCCTGAGCAAGCTAGTGCTGCAGTTCCATTAAAACAGAGGAACATCGCCACAAACCATGTCTTTAAAAAATGACAGTAGGCCAGCAGGCAAAACACTGGATTGCATTATCCTGATTCCCCACAAATAACTGTGAATGGAGGGTGGCAATTTCAGATAAAATGGCTGGTGTGGTAGAAGAAGAAGAAGAAGAGTTGGTTTTTATAGGCCAACTTTCTCTACCACTTAAGGGAGACTCAAACTGGCTTACAATCACCTTCCCTTCCCCTCCCCACAACAGACACCCTGTGAGGTAGGTGGGGCTGAGAGAGCTCTTAATAGAACAGTAACTTGCCCAAGGTCACCCAGCTGGCTTCATGTGTAGGAGTGGGGAAACCAACCCGGTTCACCAGATTAGCCTCCGCCACTCATGTGGAGGAGTGGGGAATCAAACCCATTTCTCCAGATCAGAGTCCACCGCTACAAACCACCACTCTTAACCACCACACCACACTGGCTCTCCAGTAGTCTCAGAAAGTTCTGAGGACTTCCAGTAGAGATCTGATCTGGACTTCCGGTAGAGAGCTGATCCCAGCAAGATGTCCCTCGAGATCGCTCAAGGGAACCAAGAGGCGTTCTGAACCAGGGCTCTCCATAAAACAGGGGATCGGAATGCAGGCAACCCCCTGCTGCAGAAGAAGAGCGGTTTGACTCCCACCCCCCTCCCACAAGAGCTACTTGATGTAGAGGAGGGTTGGTCGAAGTCCTGCCGGCTGAGGAGGAACTCCATCGCCATGAACGTCTCAAGGATATAGGCTGCGATCTCCTCTATCTTTTACCGAACATTGATCAAGCTAATAACAGAGAACCCCGATTTCCAACATCCGAGTAAGTTACATGAACTCCTTTTGTCTACTAATCCGATTTTGAATGGCTGGAACTTTTCAAAATCGACTACAGATTCTGCACCCCTTCACCCAGGATTTTAAGTGACATTCCGACTAAAAAGTCTATTTAATTAAATTAAAAAACTGAATTAGCAGGCAAACGAAACAACCGGAAAGAACTGAGTGGCATAAATAGCTACCAATCGGCGGCTGCGGCACAGAAGGGGGAGGAGAGAAATCCTTCACTTTTGATTCTCCATTCCTTCACCTTAGGAGAATCCTCCAGCCACATTTTCATTCAGGAAGTGGCTCCTCTAGGAAGACAGGAAATCACAGGGGGCTGTAGGGCCGGATGTGCCCCACTCAGTGTAGCAGCAAAATAAATCCTACTTTCAGTAATCATAGAGTGGGAGCGACGGAAAGCCCGCTGCCTCATAACTCGCTGTATACTTCCTGGAACAATCTCCAAAGCCAAGCCAGAGCTTTTTAAACTACTTAATAGCTTTTCTGCACTGAGCTGCCTGCTTACATGTAACGTACTAGCCTGGAAAATACAAAAGCCACAGACAATCATGGAAAGTAATTATGAAAAGATATAGGAAATGTTGGCCATGCAAACTGAATTATTAAAGAAGAAGTTTGAACAGGTCTCCATGCAACAAGAACAATCAACTACACAAATGACTTTAATTATTACACAAAAATTTGATGGCTTATTAAATAAGATCAAGGAAATAAAGGATCAAATTACAGTAATGAAAAATGGCATGAAGAAGATGGAACTTTCAGTTAACAACAACACCGAAGAACTGAAAGGAGTCAAAATGGACATGAAATCTCAAGCACAACATATTGAAGCAATACGGCTCCAGGAAGAGCGAGTGAAGGATCAACTAGCTGTTTTGGACTTACAACAGAGAGAATCTAACCTACAAATACGTAATTTGCCTGAACGACTAGGGGGCACCAGAGAGACCATCATAAGATCGCTTGCTGATATATTCCATTTAAATGAACAAGAATTAAATTATGCAATAAACAAGATATACAGGATCCCCTTGTCAACTCGAGTACAGAAAACAAAGGTAGCTAGATAGATCTTGGTCTCCTTCTTTGACATCAGGATGAAAAATATCATCATGAAATTTCATTTGGAGAATCATCTAAGTGTAGATGATACACCGTTAATAATTCTCAAAGACATTCCTCGTCACCTGATTGAAAAGAGAGCCATCTATAAAGATTTTGCTGAGACATTGAGAAACAAGGGAATAAAATACAGCTGGTTGCTACCACAAGGACTTACCTTCACTTATAAACAAGTCAAATATGCTGTCAATTCATTGGAAGATATTAAAAACTTTTTGACAAGAAATAATGAGCTGTCAGACGATACTACAGGAATACAAGAAGAAGAATCAACAGCCCAAGAAGCAATGGGTAAAGACTGTCATGGACAGGAGACCACTTCAAGAAAGCATGCAGATAGCAACAGAAACTCCAGACAGAAGAAAAGGTTTAAAAAGAAGGGTTAAGAAAGCTGGAAGATTACCAATTTGACTCTTAATATGGGAAAGGTGGGGGTAGAAGAAAAATGATATCAACTTATTTTTTTACTTGGGGGTATATAAAGTTTTTTAAGATCTAATCCATTTTATATGACAGAGATGAGTGACTGGAGAAACTATGTTAAAGTGTTTTGTTCTGTCTCTGTTTTTACTTTTAAAATGATTTTTTCCTTTTTCCTTTCTTTATTATCAATATTATATTATTATTGCTTATTGAAATATATTAAATGAGGGGAAAGCATAACATTAATAATAATGACTTATAAGGATTAGAAAATATTAATAAAAAGGAGATACCAGATATTTGTGGGATGGAGGAAGTCGGTGGGGAAGTCAATTGTAACTAATTATATTTAATACTGAAGACATACACCTAATAATTTTTTAATCTTTTATTGACTCAAAGATTGGTATATAGGATGTATTGTCAAATGAGATGTACAGTAATTATTGAAAAACAATTATCTATATCTATCTATCTATCTATCTATCTATCTATCTATCTATCTATCTAAAGAAAGTTTTGCACAGGCTTCAGGCTTTGCTAGGCCTTGCAGTCTGGCCCCATTCCCTGACCCCTTGGCCCATTCTCAAACAATCCCCCCAGCTTCTCACTGGCATTTGCCTACTCGTAACCGCAACACGCCCTGGGCGTACATTTTAAGATAGAGTGAGAACTCGCTGCTCATGGCATGTATGCCCGGCTTGGGCCAAGTGTTGTCATAATAGTGGTGAGGTATTGTCCGGTTGGCCAGGTCATGCGGGAAAGGCCAGAAGCCATAGAGGGTGATGCGCTTGCAGAACTCCAAGGCCATGTTGACGAGCATAAAGCCAGAGGAGAGGCGCCGGGGGTGGAAGCCATGATCTTTCCAGTATATTCCCAGGGCGTCCAGGTAGCGAGGGTTCATGAAGTAAGCGTGCTGCCCCATGCCAAAGTCCTCCATGGTATACAGAGCACGGTAAGAGACGTCACTGTGGCCCACGAACGAGAAAGCAGGAATGAAAATCAGGGTGCTCCTGAAAGGACGGAGGGCATCGGCAAAGGGCTTCCTATGGGCCTGCAGCTTCTTGAACCTGCAGGGTGAGAGAAGGAATGAGGGGGTAAAGCAAACCGAGTTCAGGATATAGCCCATTGCAAGCTGGAGCAAGGGAGGCCTTAACTCGAGGTAGAAGAAGAGTTCCTTTCCTTTTATCCCTTAGAAGCTCCTTGACCCATTGATCGTGAGCAACGTAAATCTAATGTTTGCGGGATATAAGGACTGTGGACTGTGTTGACTGACACAAACAGGACACAGGGTCTTATTCCAAGACACTGAAAGACTGGACAATTCTACCAACTATTTTGTCAGATTTCACAGAGAAGCCATTGAAATTCATAAACATCAGCACAACTTAACAGAAAAGAAGAGAGTTTAAGAATGAATAAGGCTTGGCTTCCTGTCCTGAAAACCTCCAGACTAAGAAAGACTACAGTCCACAATAGCCATGCAGATTAGCTTTGGATTTCACACATTAACAGATCACTTCAGGATACAATGTTTCCATCTTAACATACCACACCCTCATTAGCACATTATCTTGATACTTAAAGGCAATGATTAGCACATTACCTTTGATACTTTTTGCAGGACAATGATTCAGCTCAAACCCACCCCTTTCTGACTATGTATTACTCTTCCTACACACTTGACACTGAGAGACACTGTCCTTCAGTGTTACTCCTCTGAAGATGCCTGCCACAGCTGCTGGCGAAACGTCAGGAAAGAAAATACCAAGACCACGGTCACACAGCCCAGATAACCTACAAGAACCAATGAACTCTGACCCTGAAAGCCTTCAAGAAAATAAGGGAAGGATCACACCGGCTTACAATCACCTTCCCTTCCCCTCCCCACAACAGACACCTTGCGAGGTAGGTGGGGCTGAGAGAGTTCAGAGAGAACTGTAACTAGCCCAAGGTCACCCAGCAGGCATCACATGGAGGAGTGGGGAAACCAACCCAGCTCCCCAGATTAGAGTTCGCCGCTCATGTGGAGGACTGGGGAATCCAACTTGGTTCTCCAGCTTAGAATCCACTGCTCCTAACCACCGCTCTTAACCACTACACTACGCTGAGCAAGTCACAGCTCTGTTAGATCTCTCTCAGTCCCACCTACCTCACAGGGTGTCTGTTGTGGGGAGGGGAAGGGGAGGCGATTGTAAGCCGGTTTGATTCTTTCTTAAGTGGTAGAGAAAGTTGACATATAAAAACCAACTCTTCTTCTTCTATCAAGGTGGCAGCTACTGGCAAAGGGACATTTGAAAAACTGCACAGCCAATCTAATCTCCAATAGTCAATAAGAAGCCTTGCTGGGCAAAAGCCCTACCTGGCCCCGTCCACTTCCTAAAAACACTTGGCGGGCGCAAGAAAAGGTGTTGGCAGGTCCATGGCCCCTGCGGGACCTCACTGGGGACCCCTGCGATATTAAATAAAACTGACCTAAAGATAAAGATAGTCCCCTATGCAAGCACCAGGTCATTCCTGGCCTATGGGGTGACATTACATCCCGACGTTTACTAGGCAGACTATATTTATGGGGTGGCTTGCCAGTGCCTTCCCCAGTCATCTTCCCTTTACCCCCAGCAAGCTGGGTACTCATTTTACCAACCTCGGAAGGATGGAAGGCTGAGTCAACCTTGAACCGGCTACCTGAAACCGACTTCCGTCGAGATCAAACTCAGGTCGTGAGCAGAGCTTGGGCTGCAGTACTGCAGCTTACTACTCTGCACCACAGGGCTCCTAAAACTGACCTACATGGGCCAATTCTGAAGCCCTGTTACTGTTTGCCAAGGCAGAGCCAGTAAATCTGTGTCTGTTGTCACCCAGCTCCTTACTTCGTCTGAAGGATGCTGGGATTGATGGTAACCAGGCTGGTCTTGGTTCCCACATCTTCAGGCCAGTCCATAGGAGGCAGGTTGAACCTCGACAGGGAAACGAGAGAGAGTCTGCATTAGTTCTTTAGCGCTGTCGTGTCCTCCAAAGAATCGTAAAGAAGTGGGTACATCTGCCAATATGAGCAGTTACTTCCTGTCTCTGTGGATGTGATGGAAGGCATAACAGATTCTCGATAATCATCTTGAAAGTGGCAAATGGATAGTCCTTATGTTACCCCCTCATTCCTAGAAAGCTCTTGCGACAAAACCCCTAAAACAGGGGTGTCAGACATACAGCCCATGGGGCTGGATTCAACCCCTTGAGAGCTAGGGTTGCCAGGTCCCTCTTTGCCCCCAGTGGGAGGTTTTGGAGGGTGGGGTTTGGGGAGCGGAGGGACTTCAATGCCATAGAGCCCTGCGGCCAACATGGCCATTTTCTCCGGGGGAACTGATCTCTATCGGCTGGAGATCAATTGTAATAGCAGGAGACCTCCAGCTAGTACCTGGAGGTTGGCAACCCTATTGAGAGCTCTTATCCGGCCAGTGAGCCAGCCAAGGCAGCTATCTCCTCCAGTCCTGATCTGGGCTGGCCGGGCATGGCCTGGCCCAACCAAAGAGTTACCTCACTATTAAATCTGCCTGGTCAATTTCCTGCCCACAGCTGCTGTTCCGGAGGATTCCGCCATTGCCCACCACTGCACATTGGTCATACAGAATGCTTGAAATGGGTGATCTCTACAGGTTTTAGAAAGAGAAGAAGAAGGTTTAAAAATGTTTACATGCACCAAGTGGAGGTAGTTGCCCAAAATCATATACCCCTGCCAAACAGGGACCTTTTTTTGCTGTCTACCCCCATTAGTGGACCTTGGCTTTAGAAGGAGGTTGATTAACACCTTCCTACTTCAGGTCACTAGACTAGCTGAAAGGCAATGAGTCCAGGGTTGCTAACCTCCAGGTAGTAGGTGGAGATCTCCCACTATTACAACTGATCTCCAGCCGATGGAGATCAGTTCACCTGGAGAAAATGGCCCCTTTGGTAATTGGACTCCATGGCATTGAAGTCCTTCCCCTCCCCAAACCTTGCCCTCCTTAGGCTCCACCCCAAAAACCTCCCGCCAGTGGCGAAGAGGGACCTGGCAACCCTAAATAGGGTTGCCAACCGCCAGGTAGTAGCAGGAGATCTCCTGCTAATTCAACTGATCTCCAGCCGATAGGTATCAGTTCACCTGGAGAAAAATGGCCGCTTTGGCAATTGAACTCTGTGGCGCTGAAGTCCCTCCCCTCCCCAAACCCCACCCTCTTCAGGCTCCGCCCCCAAAATCTCCCACCGGTTGCGAAGAGGGACCTGGTAACCCTAACCCTAAATGAGTCTCACACTCCCAGGAATGGACTCGCAAGTAGGGTTGCCAGGGCCGGATTGGGAAATACCTGGAGACTTTTGGAGAGGGCAGGGTTTGGGGAGGGGAGGGACCTCAATGCCATAGAGTACAATTGCCAAAGCTGCCATTTTCTCCAGGTGAACTGATCTTTATCAGTTGGAAACCAGTTGTAATAGCAGGAGATCTCCAGCTGCTACCTGGAGGTTAGCAACCCTACTCGCAAGCCTCCTGTTCTTCAGGATGATCCCTGGGAGGTCAGAGAAATTCTCTTTGTGACACTACCCCTTCCCCTCATTCCCAGTGTGAATCAAAAACAAACTGGGTAACACACTGATCCCAGCATATGTGAAGGAATGGATTTGCAAGTCCCCTATACCAGGGCTTCTTAAACTTTTCCACTCAGGACCCCTTTTCACCCGAGAAATTTTTATGCGACCCTGGGGTATATAGGTATATAAAATCGGTATACAAATCAAACACTTACTGATAATAAATCATAAAGAAATTTATTTTAAAACAATTCTTTAGTATACATTTAATTTTACTATTTATTAAAGACAAATGCATATTTGCATACTGTTGCCAAATTTTTCACGACCCTCACATTCAGTTACCCATATGGGGTCGCGACCCACAGCTTAAGAAGCTTTGCCCTATCCCACCTCATTTTTAATTGGTACAAAGTTTCATCTCAGGCTTGCTTTTCAGTGGCAGAAGTCCTAAATGTATTATGCAATCGAGAGCGATCTTCGTAGAGAAGCCAAAAGATCCATCATAGTGGATCGGTTTATGTACATTCTCTGCCCCATCTCTTGCTACATCCCAAAAGCAAAATAAGCAGAACCCACAAACTCCGGTCTCCCACCTTTGGCAGCAAGTCCATCAGCTCATCTTTCACTGGCAGTTTGTTGCCTTTCTCCCCATCTAAGAGGATATCCGATCCCACAGGTGTGTTTTCCTTGGTGACCGCCATCCAGAAAGAAGCGTTGCAGCATCTCCCCAGTTTGGTCCTGCAACGGAAAGGGAGGGAGATGAGGAACGGGCACTATGGAGCCCAGACACCTTTCCTGGTTAGGGTTGCCAACCTCCAGGTAATAGCAGAAGATCTCCTGCTATTACAACTGATCCCCAGCTGATGGAGATCAGTTCACCTGGAGAAAATGGCCGCTTTGGCAATTGGACTCTATGGCATTGAAGTCCCTCCCCAAACCCCGCCCTCCTTAGGCTCCACCCCAAAAATCTCCAGGCATATCCCAACTCAGATCTGGCAACCCTATTTCTCTATGTTCAAGTAAGTTTTTGACTTATTATACACTATAGCTAATCAATTGATTCCTCACTCTCTCTAGTACTTTTTTGTACCCTTCTGTCTTCTGATGCAGTATGACAGCTTCACGTGTCCAAAACATTAACCACATAGAATGAGTAAACATCAAAACAAGCCACGGTTGGGGTGAATGTTAATCTAAATCAGCGAGATATCTGGAAAACAACAGAATAGAATAAAATTTGCAAAATTAGGCCCCAAAATAAAAAGAAACAGGAGAGGAAGGTTGGTCCAAGAGATAAAGAATTGGATTTCTCCTGAAGGAGAAAGAGAAGGAGCATGAAATTGAACTACAAAAGTTAAAAGTTAAATTGCAGGATCAGCCTCGAGCATCCCTGACAAGTGTTTGTCCAGCCTCTGCTTAAAGTCTGCCAGTAGCATATAAAAGGAATTTAAAAAAAATCAGGAAGACCACCAAGGAGACTGGATGAAACTAAAAGGCCCACAACAACAACATATGAAAACAGAAAGAAAGCAGATTCCTATATCCTTAACACCAAGTCAGCTCCACTGGAGATTTTATATGTCCCAAAGTTACAATTTGCCTCTGCACTTTCCTCTCTGAGCAGACAAATGGTCCTACCTGTACTGGGCCAATACTGTAGCATTGGGCTGCCAAGGGCATCCTTGCGTCAGTAGCAGGTGCTCCAAAATCTTTCTGTCCTTTGCCTGTACAGGCGATTTCTCAACGGCACGAAGCATCTTCTCATCTCTGGCTGTCAAATGAAGGAGAACGCTCCTAGCAGGAAAGAGGGGCAAACAAAGGACACCTAGCATATATCAAGCTGGAACATGTCCAGAGGAGGGCAACAAAGATGGTGAGGGGTCTGGAGACCAAGTCCTATGAGGAAAGGTTGAGGGAGCTGGGTATGTTTAGCCTGGAGAGGAGAAGGCTGAGAGGGGATATGATAACCATCTTCAAGTACTTGAAGGGCTGTCAGATAGCGGAGGGTGCCGAGTTGTTTTCTGTTGCCCCAGAAGGTCAGACCAGAACCAACAGGTTGAAATTAAATCAAAAGAGTTTCCGTCTAGACATTAGGAAGAACTCTATGATTTTATATCCACTAGGGCCGATCGATCCCGAAAAAGTTGAGTGGAATTGCACATGGGATTGATTTCCTCAATCAGATCTCAGAATCGCCCAAATCTCAATCTTCTAGTCCTTAGGGCCTCCTCTTTTTAATTTAACTTTTCATGGTATCGGTCACTCGCATATACATGAACAGGTTCTCGAGCTTGGCAGAGCCTCCAACATATGCAAACACAGAACCACAATCCAAAATGACGGTGGAGGTCTAAATTTCACCTGTTGAGCCAAATCAGCCACTGACTCTTTGGGCTGTTCTTCCCTGTAGACTTGGGTGACAGTCCCCAATTGGCTGGGAACTGTCAATGATACTCGATGAGTCCTGACTTGGTTGAGAGAAAGGCATGCATAAAAATAAAGATTTTTTTTTTTTAAGGTACTCACTTTTCCAACAGATTTCCAGTCCCAAGGAACCCTTTCAGTTTCCGGCACTTCGCCAATGCTTGTGGTGAAGCCTGGTCTCTGGAAAAGTCACCCATAAAGAAAAGGGCAGTAGACTCTACAGCACTTAACCGACAGCATACCCTACCCCCAACAGAGATACATACACACTTTATGTGTCCTTTTGACAGAGCAGCTATACAGACCTGCTCATCAGCTAGGGTGAGCATTAGAAGTCTTATTCCGAGAGCGGAATATTGGCTCACTATGTCCCTGTATTGTAGCAAGAGGTTAAGCAATTGAGCGTTTTTGAAACTGAATATGAGTGGGTAATATTGCACACTGAAGAAGAATTGAAACGGTACTCTACCTGGGATGACCGTTTGTGCGTGATATTTGTGCTACCCTACTTTGTGAATTACATTGTGAAATCTACAAGGACCCTTGTGCTACCTTGTTTTGTGAATACCAATGTGGAATTTACAAGGACTCTCCAATCAACGGGAGATGCTGATCTGGCTGACAACGTATAAGTAAAATTTAAGTCACAAAGCTGAAGATGATATATGGACTCTTGTAGAAATATCATAAGATTAACATGTGGACTATTTGTGAAATTTACATGTAATCAAATTGGATCCTTTTTGTTTTGCATTTAGTGTGATTTATGTATGTATATGTGTGTGTGTGTGTGTGTGAGAGAGAGAGAGAGAGAGAGAGAAAGAGAGAGAAGAATTCCATTTGAGTGTGATACAGTATCCTATACTGAATTTTGCATACCAGTTAAGTATAGAGGTGTTTGTTTTTCTATCAACCTGCAGATACTAGCTGGAAATCTCTTGCTGATCTCCAGCCGATAGAGATCAGTTCACCTGGAGAAAATGGCTGCTTTGGCGATCAGACTCTATGGCATTGAAGTCCCTCCCCTCCCCAAACCCCACCCTCCTCAGGCTCCGCCCCAAAAACCTCCCACAGGTGATGAAGAGGGACCTGGACACCCTACATCCAGGCCAGGACATCTAACTTAGTAGCCATACTTAATTATTTCTTTCGCATTTATGTTGCTAACCAAAACTGTTTCAGTTTAGTGTACGAAAACACACTGGCAGTTACGGCAGCAGCAATTCTGATTGCCTGTCAACCCAGGGTGTTGGTACGCACGGCTATGCGCTAACGGGTGAATGGTTCTCATAAATAGTGCCTTTGTTTGAACATATTAGTCAGGTATATATTTCTTCCCTTTATTCCTCAACGTGGCTTCGTAAAAAGTTGCCTGTCAACCCAGGGGGTTGGCATGCACGGCTTTGTGCTCAGGTCCGTCTTCACCACCAGTGGGAGGTTTTTGGGGCAGAGCCATAGAGTCCAACTGCCGAAGCGGTCATTTTCTCCAGGGGAACTGATCTCATTTCATCATGTATCCCACAAGGAATTCTGAGTGGCGTACATGGTTCTCCTTTGTCATTTTATCTCTGCCGTTATGGACCCAGGCCAGTTTCGTGTCAGAACAGGCATGTGAATGCAGATCTCCCCAATAGGGTTGCCAACCTCCAGGTACTAGCTGGAGATCTCCTGCTATTACAACTGATCTCCAGCCGATAGAGATCATTTCACCTGGAGAAAATGGCCACTTTGGCCATTGGACTCTATGGCATTGAAGTCCCTTCCCTCCCCAAACCTCACCCTCCTCGGGCTCTATCCCCAAAATCTCCTGCCGGAGGCGCTGGCAACCCTACTCCCCAATCTTAGTCGGACACTCTCACCACTACACCAGATTAGCTCAACCACTTGGGGGGACTTGGTCCCTAACCCAAACCTTGCAACTGGTAATCCTCCTGTGGGTCAGTTTAGCATTGAGCACCCACAATGGGGCTGCTCCAGCCCCACCAGCCCCGGTCCCCAATGCAACGAAGCTGCGTGACTCACCTCTTTGTTCTCTGCAACAACGAAAGAGTGAGGCTGACGAGGAAGATTGCACTGATGCCCAGCCCGAAGTTTCGTTTCCCAAGTCGCAAGTCAAGGTACATAGCACACAAGTCGACTGACCCCCGACAAGCCGGAGTCTCCCTGCCTCCTTGGCTTCTGCTGGGGTCCTTGGATCGGTCAGGGATTGTCCTCTGCGGCTGCTTCTCACGCTGGCACAAGAAGCATTGTTTTCTCTGGAGTCAACCCAAGAAACCTGCCTTTACAAGGAAGCCATGCCTCCATAACTGGACTTCATGTCAGCTTGCCCCCAATAACTGCCATACATTCCAGAAACACACATAAAACACATACAGTGGGCACTGGTGGCCTTACTGGTACATATGGTTGCCAACCTCCAGGTACTTTTAGAAATCAAATACAAAACACTCATGGCTCATGCATGCTATTAAGCACAATGCAAAAATTAGACAAGGCAGTGTTATGCAGCAATTTATGACAATTTTTGAAATTCCAAACTAAGTAAAATACTACATATCCACAATCTTCAAACCATATTCATGTAGCAAGTAACTACACAGAGATTAAATTCATACACATATACAGTGTGCTGAATGTGTCATCCTTGATGCGAAATTATAATCGCTTTTAAAGTCCAAAGAAGCCAAATTCAATGGGTTTCCGGTAAAATCTCCATTTCACGTTCGTTTTTTCAAGCCCGACGATCCTATGGTGTCTTAACAATGGAACCTTTGCTCTGTGAAATTATTAAATTACAATTTTACTGACAAGCACTCCAAAAACATACTTACAAACTGAATCCAACAATAACCAATTGACATATCCTTTCCAAAGGAGTGTACCTTCCCTTTTCAAGTTTGTCAGGATCGTAAAATCACTACCCGTATATTTTTTAATGGTGGGGCGTACGAAGAAGTTTCAAAGGCTGCAGACAATATTAATCATTGCCTATGAGCTCTACATAAAATATGAAATTGCTTATATGCCTTATTTGTTGGTTTCAGTTGACGAATCTATTTCCTCGAATTTTCTCACCTTCCTTGTCCATACACGCCATATGTTTTGATTGGTTGTACACAATCTCAGCTGTTGATGCTCTTGACCCTAGATAATCCACGGTGGTGGTAGAAAGTGCCATTAAGTCACAGCTGATTTATGGCAACACCGTAGGGTTTTCAAGGCAAAAGATGGCCACAGGTGATTTGCCATCGCCTGCCTCCGCATTGTGACCCTGGACTTCCTTGGTGGTCTTCCACCCAGATATTAACCAGTCCAAACTAGGGTGTCCAGCCACCAGGTAGTAGCTGGAGATCTCGTACTATTTCAACTGATCGCCAGCCAATAGAGAACAGTTCACCTGGAGAAAATGGCCGCTTCGGCAATTGGACTCTATGGCATTGAAGTCCCTCCCCTCCCCAAACCCCACCCTCCTCAGGCTCCGCCCCAAAAACCTCCCACAGGTGATGAAGAGGGCCACCCTACATCCAGGCCAGGCCATCTAACTTAGTAGCCATACTTAATTATTTCTTTCGCATTTATGTTGCTAACCAAAACTGTTTGTTTAGTGTATGAAAACACACTGGCAGTTACGGCAGCAGCAATTCTGATTGCCTGTCAACCCAGGGTGTTGGCACGCACGGCTATGCGCTAACGGGTGAATGGTTCTCATAAATAGTGCCTTTGTTTGAACATATTAATCAGGTATATATTTCTTCCCTTTATTCCTCAACGTGGCTTCGTAAAAAGTTGCCTGTCAACCCAGGGGGTTGGCATGCACGGCTTTGTGCTCAGGGGTGAATGTAGGGTTGCAAGGTCTGTCTTCACCACCAGTGGGAGGTTTTTGGGGCAGAGCCATAGAGTCCAACTGCCAAAGCGGTCCTTTTTTCCAGGGGAACTGATCTCATTTCATCATGTATCCCACAAGAAATTCTGAGTGGTGTACATGGTTCTCCTTTGTCATTTTATCTCTGCCGTTATGGACCCAGGCCAGTTTCATGACAGAACAGGCATGTGAATGCAGATCTCCCCGATAGGGTTGCCAACCTCCAGGTACTAGCTGGAGATCTCCTGCTATTATAACTGATCTCCAGCCGATAGAGATCAGTTCACCTGGAGAAAATGGTTGCTTTGGCAATTGGACTCTATGGCATTGAAGTCCCTCCCCTCTCCAAACCCTGCCCTCCTCCATCTCCACTCCAAATACCTTCCACTGGTGGCAAAGAGGGACCGGGCAACCCAAAATCTCCTGCCGGAGGCGCTGGCAACCCTACTCCCCAATCTTAGTCGGACACTCTCACCACTACACCAGATTAGCTCAACCACTTGTGGGGACTCGGTCCCTAACCCAAACCTTGCAACTGGTAATCCTCCTGTGGGTCATTTTAGCATCGAGCACCCACAGTGGGGCTGCTCCAGCCCCGCTAGCCCAGGTCCCCAACGCAACGAAGCTGCGTGACTCACCTCTTTGTTCTCTGCAACAACGAAAGAGTGAGGCTGACGAGGAAGATCGCACTGATGCCCAGCCTGAAGTTTTGTTTCCCAAGTCGCAAGTCAAGGTACATAGCAGATTACTCCGCCCCCAAAATCTCCAGGTATTTCCCAACCTGGAGCTGGCAACCCTAGCCTCGGATGTCATCAGTGTTGGCTCCCCTGTCTTTCCCCCCTCTTTACTTGTATGGTTTAAAGCTAGAGGGGGTAGCTGGCTGATTGCCTTCTCAGCGGGTGCTGGACTTAGCGCCATCTAATGTTTTAGACATGCTTTTAGACTGTTGAAATGTGTATAATTTTAAAGAATTTTAGATATTGTGACATGTTGATTTTAATATTGTTACTTGCCCTGAGCTCGGCTTTGACTGGGGAGGGCGGGTTATAAATCGAATAAATAAATAAAATAAATAAAAGAAGCATTCCTATCCATGTAAGTACTGGGGAAACATCCTTCTAAAGTGATTAACTGTAGGGTTGCCCGGTCCCTCTTTGCCACCAGTGGGAGGTATTTGGAGTGGAGCTGGAGGAGGGCAGGGTTTGGAGAGGGGAGGGACTTCAATGCCATAGAGTCCAATTGCCAAAGCAACCATTTTCTCTTTGTGAACTGATCTCTATTGGCTGGAGGTCAGTTGTAATAGTAGGAGATCTCCAGCTAGTACCTGGAGGTTGGCAACCCAAATTAATTGTGAGAGATGGCTAAGTCTGCAGAAACATGTATAATGCAACTTGTGGGGGACAAAAGGCACCACTTCCTTGGGGTTTTGTGTGTTTTTGATTCATCAGGCCATGCACCAGTTTCAAAACAAGCATTCCTGCCCATGTAAGACCTGGAGGAACATTCTTCTCGATCCACACCTTGTTTTTTGCATATTCTTCTGTTTAAAATTAGCTGCTGTCTGGTTAAGAAGGAGGCAGCCTTGAGACGGTACCCACAGACATACAATACCTTTACGATATTTGCTGTATTTATTTGCAGGGGGAATTTTTACAGGGCGGCAGGTCACCTCCCCCACCACAGAAACTGGCGCCAGTGGGTTTTGTTTCATTTTCAATCTTCAGCAACCTTCCGTTTGCTCTCCGAGTGGAACATGACTGAAAGAAGAAAGCCCAAAAAACTGCAGATTCTCCTTTTACACATGAACATACATATTAACCAGTCTCTTTCCTCTCTTGGGAGAGGTCACCTTCTTCAGGGCTCCATTGAAGACCAGAGTTTATCAGAAGACATTCTCCTAGAAATTCCAGACCATCCCTGAAGTCAATTAGCACATATGGAGGAGAGATATCAGGGACATTTGCTTTTTATCGTGGACTCAGACTCCAGTTCCTCGTAGGCCAAGCCATAGTGATAGACCCAGCCTCAGTAATCTGGAACAATATACATTTCCTTGTGAAGATCAACACCTTCCGGTATACAGAAAAGCAAGATTCAAGTCCCATAGCACCTTAAAGGCCAACAAAATTTCCAGGGTATAAGCTTTCAAGACTCAAAACTCTTCGAGGTATCTGACAAAGGGAGCTTCGACTCTCGGAAGCTTCTCCCCTGGAAGTGCTACTGGATTCGAATCTTGCTTTTGTACTTAAGGAGAATCAAAGTGGCTTACAATCTCCTTCCCCACAACAGACACCTTGCGAGGTAGGTGAGGCTGAGAGAATTCGAAGAGAACTGTGACCAGCCCAAGGACACACAGCAGGCTTCATGTGTAGGAGTGGGGAAACCAACCCAGTTCTACTGCAGACCAACACGGCTACCCACCTGATATTATCTCAGTAGGCAGAAAGTGGGAGATCTTCTACTTCCATACAGACAACCTTTATCTTCTACTTCCTTTGTTCGCAATGTTCATAATCCTCCTCTTGTCCATACGTGCCCCAGTGGTGTGAACCTCTCAATGCCACAGTCAGGATCAAAGCTGAGAGGTACCTCAAAGGTCATTCACTGACCTACAGGTTCATCGAAGCCAGTCTGCATACGAAAATCCAGAGTTTGAACTGCTGCATGATACAGTTGCCTGGTGTATGTTTGCTTGATACGATCCAGAAGCAACTTTGGACTGACAGAAGAAATGCATTTAACCCAAAGATTTTGTTTGGTGTGTGTGTGGAGATAGGTTCTATTAATAAGTAACAAATGAAGACAAACAGGGCCACTACTGAAATAAACATCTCTTGGAGCTTTCATTGCACAACCGAACTGAAATTTGGCTCGGAGCTGCCGGCAGTCTCTCACTTTTTTCCTGGGTCTAAGGGAGGGACTGTGGCTCAGTGGTAGAGCCTCTGCTTTGCATGCAGAAGGTCCCAGGTTCAATCCCCGGCATCTCCAGTTAAAGGAACTAGGCAAGTAGGTGATGTGAAAGACCTCTGCCTGAGACCCTGGAGAGCCGCTGCCGACCTGAGTAGACAATACTGACTTTGATGGACCAAGGGTCTGATTCAGTAGAAGGCAGCTTCATGTGTTCAAGATTTTCCCAACCAGTAACGGCCCCTTCTCCTTCCAAAACAAGGCAGCTGTTGAGCCAGGCTCCAATGCACCAAATCCAGATTAAGTGTGACTTTTCAGTGCAAGCAAAGAGTAAATATGCTTCAACCGCTGAACAAACCGCTCCAGACGACAGGAGGGAAAAAATGAGCAAAGTCACACAAAGAAAATTGGATTAAACACCTTGTTTTTATTACTCGGACGCTTGTGGCAGATTGGTACAAGGCAAGTGATTTTCACTCAGCCCGGGGAACTCAGTCTTCCGGACTTCAGCTCTGTGGGACAAACCACTGGGCCTCAACAGCTGAACAGATCCATGGGCAACAGGCAGGGATCGATCACATTCCACACACAAGCCAGCAACGTTCCTCAGGACGTACATCAAACCGTCCACTTCAGACACCTGCGTATAAAAGAGAGCAGGTGTTTCAGCCTATAAACATATCCGAATACCACTAAACAATTATACAGCAGAAAGAGAAGAAAGAAGAAGAGCTGGTTTTTATACCCTGCTTTTCTTTACCTTTAAGAAGTCTCAAAGAGGCTTACAATCACCTTCCCCACAGCAGACACCTTGTGAGGTAGGTGGGGCTGAGAGAGTTCGGAAAGAACTGTGACTAGCCCAAGGTCACCCAGCAGGCTTCATGTGGAGGAGTGAGGAATTGAACCCGGTTCTCAAGATTAGAGTCCGCCACTCATGTGGAGGAGTGGGGAGCAAACCCAGTTCTCCAGATTAGAATCCACCGCTCTTAACCACTACACCACGCTGGTACTATACTACACTCTTAACCACTACAGTGAAACTAATCTCGTCCTAACTTGGCAAAAAGAACTATCCACCTTTTTGGATTACCCCCCCCCCCCATTTGCTGGGAATGCTGCACTAATAAATTTTAGTTACAAATTTTAGGGAAAGCAGTTACAAAATAAGGAGAACAGAACCCATGCTACAGCTGTCTTTCACCCTGATTTTCACAGACACAGGGGACCAACTGGTTCAAGTTTCCATTTTATCCTGCTATTTTGTAAACAATATATATATCTGAAACAAACTTTTAAACAAAAGTCGACATCTTCCTGGCCTAGTCATCTGGACGAGATCCCTGATCGCCCTAGGTGACTAGGTACCCAAAAGGTTGGGTAAACTAAAATAAATCAAACAATGGAATATATTTATGACAAAGTAAACACATATATTAAAAACAAGCCCTTATGGCAACAGATACAGGGTTGAAAATCTAAAACCAAATGCCAAACACATTTCGGCCCACAGGCCTTCTAGAAAAACATATAATGCACACTTAAACAATCATAAACAAATAGAACAATTTTATATCAGCCTGGGTATGTATCATAAGATGTATTCCAAGTGGACTATGCTAACAGAATGTTGTTTAAATATTTTTTTAGATGGCACTATGCACTGAAAGACCTGCAGAAGATGTATAAAGCAAATCAAGCAAACTGTTGGAAATGCTCTGAAACAGAAGGAACTTACTTTCATCAATGGTGGACATGCAAGAAAGTACAAACTTTTTGGAAAAAAATACATAAAGAAATACAAGACTTTACGAACACCAACTTCCAACTAGACGCCAAATACTTTTTACTAGGCATAATCCCACCTCAAATTTCACCCAAAGAGAATTGTATCAATATGCAACAACAGTGGCGAGACTGTTATTGGCCCAAAAATGGAAAGATAAGCAGATACCAGACTTAAACATGTGGATTACAAAAATGTATGAATATGCAATGATGTCAAAACTATCCACCATGCTACATTATGAATCATATGAAGAACACAAACAAAAATGGCAATCTTTTTATGACAAATATGATAGAGCATAACTATATATTTTAGACAATACTGTTAAGATATTGGTGATTGTTTTTAATAATAGATCAAAAGGTAACATTAGAGACAATAAAACCAATATTAGAAAATTGGAACGATGTAATAGTAATAAATCAAAAGTAAGATTATGATAGATACAATGACATTGAATGTCTGTACCCGGTATAATAGAAATGTAAGTGAATATAATCAAATTATCCCTTTCCCTGTTTTCCTTTACCCATGCCTTGTAACAAAAACAATAAAAATTTATTAAAAATAAAACAAGAATGTTGCTTAAATATGTTTTGAATTGTAACAGCACACAACCACGGAATGCAGTTTAATTATTTCTTTCTGGAATGGGCTGGCATTGCACACAGTGCGCATATCACTATCAATCAGTATCAAGGAATATCCAAAACACACTTTTAAACAAAAATCAACAACACCTTCCCGGCCTGGTCATCTGGATGAGATCCCCAATCGCCCTAGGTGACCAGGCAGTTTATTTACACGCACATCTTACCTAGTCTCTTGATGCGTTCCCAAACACTTCACACAGCAGTAGCGGGCGCCACAGGACACGCAAGTGTAGTTTGAGGGGAAACCGCAGACAGTGCAGAAGTGACGCTGGGGCAAGTTAGAGGGAGGAGCGCAGGCTGTGAGATAGTTGGGCCCTTCGCTCGTGTTGAGGTTCTGCACAAGGCACCAAGGGGGAGAGGTCAGGAGGGCAGCTATGACCCAGTCAAGGAGGAATGAGGATGATCAGGGGCCCAGAGACCAAGCCCTACGAAGAAAGGCTGAGGAAGCTGAGAATGTTCCATCTGGAGAAGAGGAGGTTGAGGGGGGGACATGATTACTCTCTTTAAGTATTTGAAGGGCTTTCGCTTAAAAGGAGGGCAGGGAGCTGTTCATATTGGCAGCAGAGGATAGGACTTGCAATAATGGGTTTAAATTGAGGGCAGAAAGGTGCTGGCTGGATATTAGGGAAAAACTTTTTACAGTAAGAGTTGTTCGACAGTGAAATCAGCTACCTAGGGAGGTGGTGAGCTCCCCCACACTGGCAGTCTTTAAGCAGAGGCTGGACAAGCACTTGTCAGGGATGCTCTAGGCCACTGGTTCCCAACCAGGGGTCCGTGGACCCCCAGGGGTCCGCGAGAACTAAATTAAGGTCCGCGAAACAAAGTTATAAACCCATAATAAATTAATATTTTCAATTAAAAGTTCTCTATTATAAAAATATATATTCAAATGTTATTCTAAGTTTAATATTTAACTAACAGTTATGATTAAAGTTTATTTTCAAATTCTCAGAATTTTTATTTTGAACCTTGGGGTCCCTGCACCGAACAAAAAAGTCCTAGTGGTCCCTGGTCAAAAAAAGGTTGGGAACCACTGCTCTAGGCTGATCCTGCATGAAGCAGGGGGTTGGAGTAGATGGCCTTCCAACTCTATGATTCTATAACTGTGGGACAGTGGGAGACAACATACTTTGCACAAAGGAAGTCCTGGGCATCCCCAGTGATACAGATTACCATCAGCCATTATTATTATTGCACATCTACACATCTTGAAGAGCCCCGTGGCGCAGAGTGGTAAGCTGCAGTACTGCAGCCCAAGCTTTGCTCACGACCTGAGTTCGATCCCAATGGAAGTCGGTTTCAGGTAGCTGCCTCAAGGTTGACTCAGCCTTCCATTCTTCTGAGGTCAGTAAAATGAGGACCCAGCTTGCTGGGGGTAAAGGGAAGATGACTGGGGAAGGCACTGGCAAACCACCCCGTAAACCAGGGGTGGGGAACGTCAGGCCCAGGGGCCATATAAGGCCCGCGAACTCATTTGGTCTGGCCCTTCGTGGGTCCTGGCAGATCTCTAGCTCAGAAGGATCTAAGACTGGCAATCCGCCCCCTCCCGCGGACATGAATAGCCTCTGTTCAAGGCCGATGTGAGTTTGTTTTGCTGAGAAAAGGAACCTTCCCCCCCCCTTGCAGAAGAGTCGTTAGCTATGGAGCTGCTAGGACCACCCAAGAATCTGTGTTCACCCTTTCCCACCCAGGCCGTGGAGAAACGTATTCTCTCTGTACTACAAGAGGACTGGGGGCGGAAGTGGAGGGGTTAAAGGGGGCAGGGGCAGAATGCACGGGGGAGGCGAGTTCTTAGCCAGTGCGTCCTCATTTCACCTCTGCAAGTAGAGGTAGCAGGAGCCGGCTGTAGAATCCGGCCCCGACCATGCGGAGCAGGAGCAAATCCAGCATGTGGCTGGACGGCTACACCTGGCTACAACAGACCATCCAGTGTCACCAGGTGGGAGAGTGCACCACCGGTTGGATGCCTGCCTGCTTGCCCGCGCCGGGGGTGTCCTCTGGGGCAACTGCCTGCTTGGGGCTTGGTCGGCTAATTTTTAAGTTGATAATTTTGTATGGCCCACGAATGATATTATAAATATTCAAATGGCCCTTGGTGGGAAAAAGGTTCCCCACCCCTGCAGTAAACAAAGTCTGCCTAGTAAACGTCGGGATGTGGCGTCACCCCATGGGTCAGGAAGGACCCGGTGCTTGCACAAGGGACTACCTTTATCTTTACTTTACACATCTTTAACTCCCAAGACATTTAATTAAAAATGAATAGATTTCGATTTCCCCATTTTGCAAACCGTTCACAGTTTTATGGCTCACTGTCTCACAGACCAGTTGACTCCAAATGCTCAACGCCCAGATGGTTAAGTCAGTACCAGCCCTGAGTGTCTGGGAAAGACAAACACACACCCAACCCACGCCCTACAATAGAAACAAGAAGATTGACACTCACCTGCTCCTCCAGCAAAGCCTGGAAGTTCTTGCGGAAACGCAACTTGAAATGATCCCCGCGGGTTTTCTTCTTTTTCTTCCCTGTGAAAATAACAGCAATGAAAAAAAACCCCGAGAAAGATGTAAGCTGCTCTGGGCCCTAACTGAGGAGAAAGGTGGTGTAAACAGGAGTATATAAATAAATAAAAACGAACAATTTAACTTTCCAGTTCCCCCCACTTTTCTCTCACCTGCCCCCATTCAATTCCTCAAAGATTCATTTGTGATTTGCCTCTTTAGCATGCTTTTTTAAAAAATGTTGCTTTTCTTCCGAAGACCTCCAGTCAGCATACATCATTCTCCTTTCACTCACTGTATCCTTACAACAACCCTATGAGGAAGTTCGGGTGAGAACATGACACTGGCCCAAGGTCACCCAGCAAGCTTCCATGGCAGAGCAGGAATTCGAACCCAGGTCTCCCAGATCCTAGTCCAACCCTCTAACCACGATACTGCAGCAGAACCTGTCTGGTAAAGACGCAAGGCCTTGCGAGATGAGGGCAGTAGCCACCAGGCCCTGCCCCTACGGTTGCCAGGTCCCTCTTCGCCACTAGCAGGAGTTTTTTGGGGTGGAGCCTGAGGAGGGTGGGGTTTGCAGAGGGGGGGGCTTCAATGTCATAGAGTCCAATGGCCAAAGCGGCCATTTTCTCCAGGTGAACTGATCTCTATTGGCTAGATCAGTTGTAATAGCAGGAGATCTCCAGCTAGTACCTGGAGGTTGGCAACCCTACCCGCCCCCAAACTCACCCGTTTCGGCGTCATCATCAAACTGCGGTAGCCGCTTCACAAGCTGGGGCATGTTGGCATGGGGGTCGTCCTGGAAGTTGTCATTCTCCAAGGCCTCGAGCTGGCGGTTCAGACGCCGCTGCCGGGTGGCCCGATCCAAGATGCGCCGCTGGCCGGGATCCTGGGATCGCGCTGAAGGGAAAGGAGAGGAGGGGGCGTGACGCCAACCAACAGACAGGGCAACGTTTTGCCAGCAGCTGTTTGGAGCCCTCAGCATTATCACCAACCGTTCAACTGGCATCGCCCCCACTCAAGGCAGCAACTGGAGGTAGCCTCCGCATACTTCACTGAGCACTCGTGAAGCTTAAAATTGCACATTATGTTAACAGAAGAACGTAAGAAAAGCCCTGCTGGATCAGGCCAAGGCCCATCAAGCCCAAGAGTCTGTTCACACGGCGGCCAACCAGGGGCCTCTAGGAAGCCCACCAACAAGACAACTGCAGCAGCACCATCCTGCCCCTGTTCCACAGCACCTCATATAATAGGCATGCTCCTCTGATCCTGGAGAGAACAGGTCTGCATCATGACTAGGATCCATTTTGTTACGCTGCTCAAGATCAACGGATCAAGGAGCTTCTAAGGGGTAAAGGAAAGTATCCATTTTGACTAGTGGCCATGAATAGCCTTCTCCTCCATGAACATGTCCACTCCCCTCTTAAAGCCTTCCAAGTTGGTAGCCATCACCACATCCTGGGGCAGGGAGTTCCATAATTTAACTATGCGTTGTGTGAAGAAATACTTCCTTTTGCCTGTTTTGAATCTCTCACCAGCACAGATCCCATCAGTGAATATGTGAAGCTGGGATTTTTTTTGCCCCAATATGCATCACAAGTTTATGTTGTTTGAATGTGCCATCGTGTGGTAAGAGCCGGTATCACCCATGGCAGAGCAAACATTGCCAGTTATAGTGTGGCAAAAAACAAACACAGGCTTTGGGGCCAGGAAAAGTACATGAAGCAGCCTTACATTGAATCAGGCCATTGTTCCATCCAGGTCAGTATTTTCTACTCCGACTGGAAATGGCTGTCCAGGGTCTCAGGCAGAAATCTTTCCCATCACCTACTGCCTGACCCTTTTAAGTGGCGATACCGGCGACTGAACCTGGGTCTTTCCCATGACCAGAATTATATGTGCTCAGCTATGCAAACTGGAAGCTTTGAGCCACAGTACTCCAAAGCTTTATTTGCAAGAATTTGTTGTGGTGTACTAGGAGGGAAATGTCACCCGGTCTACACCGGGAGCAACTGCGCCAGATTGAGAGCAGATGGTCTTGAAGGATTACAAAATGTCTCAGCACAAGGCCTGAAAGGCATAAACTGGTCCTTCCTGTTTGCAATTAAACCAGGGTTTCATTAAGGGATTTTATTTAGAGGTCACAGTCCAAATATTTGAAGAACGAGAAGGACTTTTCCATCACACCCTGATTGTTCCCATTTTTGTTGTTTCTCCTTTTTTTGTTTTCTTGCATTAACATCCACCCTGACGAAGAACTCTGATGAAGGGAGCGTTAACTCTCAGAAGCTTATACCTTGACGTCTTGTTGGTCTTTCAGGTGCTGCTGGACTCGAATCTCGCTCTTTTACTGCAGGCCAACCCGACTACGCGCCTAAACTCTCTGGGAAACTTGAAAGCTCGCGTAGTTTAATGACGTTTTTTATTATTTACTTCATCTTCATTCATACCCCACCTATTCCCCAATGGGGAGATAAGAATATCAGAAGGGCCATGCTGGATCAGACCAAGGTCCATCAAGTCCAGCAGTCTGTTCACACAGTGGCCAACCAGGTTCCTCTAGGAAGTTTTCCAGCAAGATGACTGCAACAGCATTATCCTGCCTGTGTTCCACAGCACCTAATATAATACGCAATGCTCCTCTGATACTGGAGAGAATAGGCATGCGTCATGACTAGTATCAGTTTTGACTAGCAGCCATGGATAGCCCTCTCCTCCATGAACATGTCCACTCCCCTCTTAAAGCCTTCCAAGTTGGCAGCCATCACCACATCCTGGGGCAGGGAGTTCCACTATTTAACTATGCATTGTGGGAAGAAATACTTCATTTTCTCTGTTTCGAATCTCTCACCCACCAGCTTCAGCAGATGACCCAGCGTTCTAATATTATGAGAGAGGGAGAAAAGCTTCTCCCTGTCAACTCTCTCCATAACATGCATAATTTTATAGACTGGGGAGGGATCTCAGTGGGACACAATGCCATAGAGTCCCCCCTCCAAAGCAGTCATTTCTTTCTCAAGAGAAACTGATCCCTGTCCTCTGTAGCTCAGTTGTCATTCCAGGAGATTGCCCGGTGCCACGGGGAGGTTGACAACCCTCAAACGCAGCCCGCCGGATCTGTGCTCTGGAACTCGATGAGGACTAGCATGATGCACCTGACTTTTTTTAAAAGGGGGGTTCCTCACTCCAGAAGAGCCCTGCACCAAGTTAGCAGTCCTTCTGTCCTCTTGCCCTTAGGCTGTGGCTCAGTGGTAGAGCATCTGCTTGGCATGCATAAGGTCCCAGGTTCAACGCCAGGCATCTCCAGTTAGAGGGACTAGGCAAGTAGGTGTTGTGAAAGACCTCTGCCTGAGACCCTGGAGAGCCGCTGCCGGTCTGAGTAGACAATACTGACTTCGATGGATCAAGGGTCTGATTCAGTATAAGGCAGCTTCATGTGTTCGTGCTTTGGAATGAAAAGTCGTTTTCACAAAGTGGGTTTCAGGTGGGCATAGGGTTGCCAGGTCCCTCTTTGACACCAGTGGAACGTTTTGGGGCGGAGCCTGAAAAGGGCAGGGTTTGGGGAGGGACTTCAATGCCATAGAGTTAGGGTTGCCCGGTCCCTCTTCGCCACCGGTGGGAGGTTTTTGGGGTGAAGCCTGAGGAGGGTGGGGTTTGGGCAGGGGAGGGACTTCAATGCCATAGAGTCCAATTGCCAAAGCGGTACTTTTCTCCAGGGGAACTGATCTCTGTTGGCTGGACATCAGTTATAATAGCGGGAGATCTCCAGCTAGTACCTGGAGATGGGCAACCCTACATAGAGCCCAGTTGCCAAAGCAGCTATTTTCTCCAGGTGAACTGATCTCTGTGGGCTGGAGATCAGTTGTAACAGCAGGCGATCTCCAGCTAGTTCCTGGAGGTTAAATCTAACAACAGCACAGGCTCAACAACATAATACTATGCAACTTTATATACTATGCAACATAATACAATGCAACTCTGTATAATTCATCAAACACAACTTATTCAGCTATAGGACACTCAGATTCAGGTTGGCAATCCTAGGTGGGCAGACGTGTTGGTCTGCAGCAGAGCAGCCGGGTTCGAGTCCAGCTGCGCCTTAGAGACTGGCAAGATTTGGGGGAGACGGAGCTTTCGAGGGTCAAAGCCCCTTTTCGCCCTTCCTTAAAGCAAGGGACGTGTTTTGCAAACTCTGGCAGTTTTTTAACTGGTAGGGTTTGTAGTTTGTTTGTCTGGCTATCGCCGTAATAATAAAATCAATCAAACTCTGGCAGTCCCTCGTTCTGCCCCCACCCCCTTAGGAACATAGGAAAGGCCCTGCTGGACCAGTCCCAGGCCCATCCAGTCCAGCAGTCTGTTCACCCAGTGGCCAACCAGGGGCCTCTAGGAAGCCCCCAAACAAGACAGCTGCAGCAGCACCATCCTGCCCCTGTTCCACAGCACCTAATATTATAGGCATGCTCTTCTGATCCTTGACAAAGTACCTGATACTTTCTTTTCCACCATGCTTGCAAGCAAACCAAAGAGAGGGCTGGTCCTCGCAGGCCCAAAACGAACCCCGGCCTTCCCCCCCACTCCCGGTCGATTTCCCCAATGCCAAAGGCTCCCACCACAGAGCTGCCGACGGATAGAGCGGCTCCACTCCCAGTCCCTCATCCAGAGGAGGCCATAGAGGCTTGGGGGGAGCAGCTGCTTGCAGCTTATCCCCGGAAGTGCAAGTTGCACGGGGCTCCAGTCGCGTTCCCCTATGCAAAACGTGGGCACGCTCGCCGCCCGCAAGGCGCCGCCATGCTGCCAGAGGCACACTCATTTCCGCCTGCCCTTAGAAGCCACGCCCCTTTAGGGCGTCTCAGTGACGTCGCCCTCCCAAGGCTGCCAATGGAGTTGTTGCAGCCGCGCCCAGTACTGCTTCGCTGGGTCCTAAACTCCCCCATATTAGGAACGAGGCCGTTCTAATCGTTATTTCCCCCCTCTTGTGAAGTAAGAGTGTGTGTGTGTGTGTGTGTGTGTGTGCGTGCGTGCGTGTGTGTGGGTAGCCGTGTTAGTCTGTTTGCAGTAGTCAAAAAGGGCAAGCGTCCAGTAGCAACTTAAAGACTAACAAAAATATTTTCTGGTAGGGTATGAGCTTTCATGAGCCACTAACAAAATATTTTTGTTAGTCTTTAAGGTGCTACTGGACTCTTGCCCTTTTTGACTACTGAAAAATATTTTCTGGTAGGGTATGAGCTTTCATGAGCCACTCTTCACTTCTTCAGAAGTGAGAAGTGAAGAAGCGAAGAGTGGCTCACGAAAGCTCATACCCTACCAGAAAATATTTTTGTTAGTCTTTAAGGTGCTACTGGGCTTTTGCCCTTTTCTACTTCTTCAGATAGGGTAAGAAAGCTCATACCCTGGTATTCCTTGGTGGTCTCCCATCCAAATACTAACCAGGGCCGACCCTGCTTAGCTTCTGAAATCTGACAAAATCAGGCTATCCAGGATGGTTGGTCGAGTACTCTGCATGCATTCTGCACATGTTCAAAAGAACTCTCTATTTCTGATTTCGCAACCCTGGAGCTAGAATTTTCTGAGGCTAAGTGAACCCTTTCTCCGTCTCGAATGAATGAATGAATGAAAATTATATTCCTCTTGTAAAGTAAAGGAATATAATTTTCATTCATTCATTTGAGACGGAGAAAGGGTTCACTTAGCCTCAGAAAATTCTAGCTCCAGGGTTGCGAAATCAGAAATAGAGAGTTCTTCTGAACATGTGCAGAATGCATGCAGAGTCCTCAACCAACCATCCAGTGCGATGGGGAGACATTGGGGAGTGAAGGGAAGTTTTATCAGGATGAAGGGCAGTTTGGAGCCCCACAAACTTTTATTTGTGAAGAGAACAGTCCAAATACAATTAATTAAATAAATAAAATTTAGTCAAAAATTTAGTCAAAGTGACCTGTATTTTTTTAAGTAGTTATTAGTTATATTAACTGGATGGCCCAGGCTAGCAGGGTCAGCCCTGGTTAGTATTTGGATGGGAGACCACCAAGAAATACCAGGGTTGCTGTGCAGAGGAAGGCACTGGCAAACCACCTCTGTCAGTCTCTTGCCATGAAAACCCCAAAAAGGGGTTGCCATAAGTCGGATGTGACTTGATGGAACTTTACACACACACACATTAGTTATAGTCCGCTTTTCTCACAGGAGCTCGAGGCGGATTACACAGTGTAAGTCAATAAGATCAACAAGATGGGGCATCCAATGCAATAGAGTTTGGATTACAGAAATCTGAAATCGAACGGAAATTCGTGGAGGATAGGGCTATCCAAGGCTACTAGTCAAAATGAATACTAGTCATGATGCATACCTATATACAGTCTCAGAGCAGCATGCATATTATATTAGGTGCTTTGGAACACAGGCAGGATAATGTTGCTGCAGTTGTCTTGTTTGTGGCCTTCCTAGAGGCCCTTGGTTGGCCACTTTGTGAACAGACTGCTCGACTTGATGGGCCTGGGTCTGATCCAGCATGGCTTTTCTTATTTCTTTTGCCTGGTCTATATTACAGCCAGCATCCAGATCGGTGCAGATGCATGAAGAAGAAGAAGAGCTGTTTTTTATATGCTGACTTTCTCTACCACTTAAGGAAAAATCAGTCTAGTTTACAATCGCCTTCCCTTCCTCTCCCCACAACAGACACCTTGTGAGGTAGGTGAGGCTGAGAGAATTTGAAGAGAACTGTGACTAGCCAAAGGTCACAAGGTCACCCAGCTGGCTTCATGTGTAGAAGTGGGGAAACCAACCTGGTTCACCAGATTAGAGTCCGCCGCTCATTTGGAGGAGTGGGAAATCAAACCTAGTTCTCCAGATTAGAGTCCACCACTCTTAACCACCACACCATGCTGGCTTTGCAAAGACATCTTAGCTAACTGTCAGTTCCTGACATTGTAAAAGTTAAGTCTCAGGAGTCAGCAGATGTTGAGATACCTTAAACAACTGGGATGGTTGTGAACTAGCTGATGCAATGTCTTGCAAAGAAATAACTTTCCTTTGCTGCAAACAGTGCCATTTCATAGGCCTCCCAAAGGGATCTATATAGCATGCTTTGTAGGATTCAGTGCGAGTTTTCCACCAGCATCTTTCTACTTACATACATAAACCTTTATTGGCATAATATCATCTTTCTACTTGTCTTCTGGCTCTTTTTAGGTTACCCATTTCCATAGTAAACCATTAGGCTGGCTTTTGCCCCGGAGACAGGAGAGTAATTGGACCCCTGTATCATCAGCTCTAAGAATGCTATGGAGATCAGATAGGCAGCCAGCATCCTTGGCCAGATATTGCCCATCTGTAAACCACTCAAGCTGATGATAAGGGGAAATTGGGGTGTCCCAAGACGCATGTTTTGTTTTTTTGCTGAAATTTGTCACAGTATTTTTTTTAATTGTTTGTTTGGGCATTAGAGGCTCCAGGATCAGAGGAGCATGCCAAATATATTAGGTGCTGTGGAATACAGGATGGTGCTGCTGCAGTCGTCTTGTTTGTGGCCTTCCTAGAGGCACCCGGTTGACCACTGTGTGTACAGACTGCTGGACTTGACGGGCCTTGCTCAGATCCAGCATGGCTTTTCTTATGTTCTTAGGCTCAAACCCTGCATGGTGAAGCCACATTCTTTGGAACCTCAGAGGCCCTTATTCCTGAAATCCCATCTGCCTGTCAAGATTACAAGTCTGTCAGTTAGTTTGACAGGGCAGGATAGATCAGTGAGATCTAAGGACGATGTAATCAGCCTGGAAAGTACCTGGGGAGCTAGAGAAAGCTGGCCTGATCCAGCTAGAGCCAGGTGGCTGATGCAATGCAGTAGCAATGCCAGGATAATTGGATATCTACTGTGATTGGTGGCTGCAACCACCAGGTGTATATATTGAAGTGGAACCGCAGTTCTATGCGGGATGTTATGAGCGGAGAGTGTGAAAGGAGTATCTGTATATATTTCTGCACTGTACAAATAAACTACACTTTTTCTATGTGGCCGTGGACTTTCTGATGGGTATCCTGGACAAGACTGCTAATCCGCTTGGCTTCCGCGTCACTGCCGTCAAGGGACAAAGAAAGGAACGCTTCACTTAATTATGACCTCATTTTTTCCTTGGTCTAGAGATCTTGGCTTTTAAAAAAAAAAAAAAATGTCCCGGGGCAGAGCGCTGGATTCCCCCTTTAATCCCCAGCCGCTATCTCCCCACCCTCAATCTTTCACCCACCCCCATTCAGGTTTTTTGGCAACGTGGCAGCAACGGAAGCGCGGCGCGACCTTCCATCCCTTTCAACTTCTTAATAGAGACTTCTTCTCTCCCCCCTTCGGCTTTCTTTCCCCGTCCAGAACTTTCTAGACGTCCGATTGGCCCGGAGCGGGGGACCCCTCGCGTTCTGATTGGCGAGCCGCTGGTGGAGCCGCCCTGCGATTGGACGGCGGCCGGTGCCACTTTCCCACGGCCTCCATTGAAAAAAAAAAGGAAAGAAAATGATGGATTCTCTAGTTTGTAGTGACTCTGTTCTCCTTAAGCGGCAAATAGTGCGGGGAAGGATGGGACTGGGGGGCTTTGCCGGGGGTGGGGGGAGAAGGGAGCTCGAGGGCCTACCCCAGTGCCCAAAGGAAATCGGAGGGAGGTTGTCGACCCCCTCCCAGGTCTCCCCCTTCCCTTTCCAGCTGTAGGGCGGCCCTTGGGAGGAGCCTAGGGGAGATCCACCCCCGCCGATCGCGAGAGCTCAAAAGACCCGGGCGGGCCCCAGCGCCTGCTCGCCCCGTGCCCGCTTTGCCCGCACCATGAAGCGGCAAAGGAAGACCCCGTCCGGCTGTGCCCTCGCCGCCCTGCTGCTCAGCCTGGTGGTGGGCACGGTGGGCGCCGCCGAAGAGCTGGAGTCGGGGGATCCCGGTAGGGTGGCGCGGCGGGAGGGGAGCTTCGGGCCGCCCCCCAGGGCGAGGGGGATCCCGGCTGGCTCTCCAAGGGGACGGAGGGGTGGCCAGGGGGACCCCGACAGGGAAAGGCTGGGGAGGGAAACCAAGGGAGGATCGGTGCGTGCGCCGCTAACGGGACGCTTTGTAGAGCGCTTTGGACGGCTGCGGACCGTCTGCCGATCCGGACGTCCATTGAAGGGGAGCGGGCGGAGGGAAGAGGCTGTAGCAAGTTATTCGTGAAGAAGAAGAGTTGGTTTTTCTATGCCGACTTTCTCTGCCACTTTAGGAAGACTCAAGCCGGCTGACAATCACCTTCCCTTCCCCTCCACACAACAGACACCCTGGAAGGGAGGTGGGGCTGAGAGAGTGTGACTAGCCCAAGGTCCCCCAGCTGGCGTCCTGCGTAGGAGTGGGGGAACCAACCTGGTTCTCCAGATCAGAGTCCACTGCCCCAAAGTTCCAAACCACTACTCTTAACCACTACACCACGCTGGCTCTCAGTGGCACCAGAAAGCATGGCTCCAGTTGCACTTGGGAGGACAGGAAGATCAAAATTTTCATCCTTTGTCTAGCGCTCTGCGCCATCGCTGTACAACAGCCCTGCAAGGTAGAGAGAGCCAGTGTGGTGTCGTGGCTGTGTGCGTGTGTCAAGTGGCTTCTGACTCATGGCGACCCTATGAATCAATGTCCTCCAGAACGTCCTATCCTTAACAGCCTGGCTCAGATCTTGCAAACTGAGGGTCGTGGCTTCCTTTATCCAGACAATCCATCTCTTGTTGGGTCTTCCTCTTTTCCTGCCGCCCTCAACTTTTCCTAGCATGACTGTCTTTTCTAGTGACTCTTGCCTTCTCATAATGTGACCAAAATACGACAGCAGCAGTTGAGTCATTTTAACTTCTAGGGTCAGTTCAGGCTTGATTTGATCTATAACCCACTGATTTGTTTTGTGGTTTTTTTGGCTGTCCACGGTATCCGTAACGCTCTCCTCCAACACCACATTTCAAAGGAGTCTACTTTTCTTCCTATCAGCTTTCTTCATTGTCTAGCTTTCGCACCCGTACATAGTAGTGGTTAGAGTGTCAGATTAGGATCTGGGAGACCCAGGTTCGAATCCCCACTCTGCCATGGAAACACACTGGATGACTTCGGGCTGGTCGCACCTTCTCAGCCTAGGCTGCCTCACAGGGTTGCTGTGATGATAAAACGGAGGAGAGGAGAACCGTGTAAGCGGCTTTGGGGTTCCCCCTGGGGAGAAAGGCAGGGTTTAAATGAAGCAAATGAATAAGGCAGGACGGTGTTAGTGTTTTCCATGTTGGAGACCGGAGGTGCTTAGGTTGAGAGAGCAAAAATGTTTTGGCAGAGGGGGCATCTGAACCCGTGACCTCCCAAATCACAGCTTATCCCAGGCAGCCTATCAGCTCATCAGGTAGGAGCGTGAGCTAAGGTAGGCCCAACTCCGTTTTCAGAAGCCTGTTTTCATCTCCTGCGGCAACCTTTCCTGTATTCAAAGACACCTGTGCATTTATCAGTGCTGACAAACCAGTTCTTTCTCCTCTTTGAGTAGCTTCTGGTAGGTGCCGGGAGGGGCTGTGGCTCAGCGGTAGATCATCTGTTTGGCATGCAGAAGGTCCCGGGTTCACAGAATCATTGAGTTGGAAGGGTCCATAGAGGCCATCCAGTCCAACACCCTGCTCAGTGCAGGATCAGCCTAGAGCATCCCTGACAAATGTTTGTCCAGCCTCTGCTTAAAGACTGCCAGTGAGGGGGGGCTCGCCACCTCCCTAGGTAGCTGATTCCACTGTCGAACAACTCTTACTATAAAATTTCCCCCCTAATATCCAGCCAGTACCTTTTCACCCATAATTTAAACCCATTATTGCATGTCCTATCCTCTGCTGCCAACAGGAACAGTTCCCTGCCCTCCTCTAAGTGACAGCCTTTCAAATACTTAAAGAGAGCAATCACGTCCCCCCCCAACCTCCTCTTCTCCAGACTGAACATGCCCAAGTCCCTCAGCCTTTCCTCGTAGGGCTTGGTCTCCAGGCCCCCTGATCATCCTCATCGCTCTCCTCTGCACCCACTTGATTCTGTCCACATCTATTCTGCCCTTCATGTACTGCTGATGGTCAGATGTGTGTCTTGGGGGGAACAAAACGGGAAAGATGGCTGGTTGCATCAGACACTAGAAGATCAAGGAATGGGGCAGAAAGAAATTGGCCGGTCTATGGGCTAAGCAAGAAGGAGTAATCGAGATCTACCATGTTGGGCGTGTGTGTGTGTGGGGGGGGGGGGGAGACATATTGGCAGAGAGCATCTGAGGCAGCTGAGTGCATTTTTGCTTGCCAGCTTATGTCCTCTGTGCTCCAAGTTCCCAACAGGAGTAGAAACAGACAGGTCACTCCATTGGAAAGAAGCCAATGCTGGGCACATTTTTCAAAGGACTCGAGTCTTTTGTGGGTCCTAGCGCCAATCTGTGCTGTTGACAATAGCCCTGAAATCTAAGCTAAGCTCAGGCTATTCTTGGTGCCACTTTGATCCTGGGGTTTAGTAGGGAATATTGGAGGCGGAGAGAGGCATAGAATCATAGCATCATAGAGTTGGAAGGGACCACCAGGGTCATCTATTCCAACCCCCTGCACAATGCAGGAAATCTACCTCCCACACACACACACCCAGGGACCCCTACTCCATGCGCAGAAGATGGCCAACACACCCTCCCTCTCATGATCTGCCTAAGGTCATAGAATCAGCATTGCTGACAGGTGGCCATCTAGCTTCTGCTTAAAAACCTCTGGGGAAGGAGAGCTCACCACCTCCCAAGGAAGCCTGCTCCACCGAGGAACCTCTCCAACTGTTAGAAAATTCTTCCTAATGTCTAGACGGAAACTCTTTTGATTTAGTTTCAACCCGTTGATTCTGGTCCGACCTTCTCGGGCAACAGAAAACAACTCGGCACCCTACTCTCTATGACAGCCCTTCCAGTACTTGAAGATGGTTATTATATCACCTCTCAGTCTTCTCTTTAGGCTAAGCATACCCAGCTCCTTCAACCTTTCCTCATAGGACTTGGGGCTGTAAAAGATGGTTCTTAAAAGAGGGCAGATATTGAACTAGTCTTCTGAAGGGCTTTGCACTTGTCCGAGCGGTGAGTTGACACATCTTAGTTCAACCTGCTTTAGAAAGTTTCCTTTTTTTCCGACATGCTGACGTGGGAACTGGGCTTTGTGGTGCCACTTAAGTGCCTACGAAGCCCCCTAAAAGATTATGCGATTCTGCCCCGGGATTGAGTCACTCTGCAATTTTCTCTTGCAGTTTGGCTCTTGTTTACTGTAGACGGGTTGAGGAAGTGTCTTGTTTTCCTTTCTAGCAAGCCTCGTGCATTCCCTTATTGGTATATGAAGCAGAAAAGTTGCAGAGTTGGCAGCGGGGGACATTCAGAAAGCATGACAAGGTGTTTCCAGGATGATGAGGCATTGATGGGGACTTGATGGGCTTTGGTTTGATCCAGCACGGCTTTTCTTATGAATTCTCTCCACCACTGAGTGATCTCTATGCAGCAGGTCTTTCCAGAAGGCAGGGGGGAAATTGGCAGGTCAGTAGGAATTAGGAGGTCATCATCATCATCACCACTACCACCTTTATTAGGCATTTATATCAGCATACAATAAACAGAGTAATTGGGAGGTCTCTACAACCCAACGGAGGGTCCCAACTCATGGTTTACAGTGCCTGGATTCCAGTTTTGCTGGCCATCCTGTTAAAATTGCAGGCTGGACTTTAGCCCAGGAGTTGTATACAGACTATACTCTGTATAGTTGAGTGCACCGTGACTGTTTGTCTGGTATATCTGAGAACCAGAATCAGGCAACAGGTCTGTTCAGCTGGTGGAAGCTTTTTCTGCGGCACCTTCTTCTGTGTTCGTCTTGCACTTTGCCGCTTCTGGACGGATCGAGGTGAAACGCGATCGGACCGAGCTTTCGCTCTTCGTCGAACCTTCTCGATTTGCTTCGTGCTTGGGGACGGGTCTGGCGTCAACCTCGGATGTTGCAGGGAGATGCATTCTGTTTCTGCCTGTGATGATTTTTACAGAAGCCACTGGGTAGGGTTTCAGGCCCTTGGCGACTTCCGGTTTTTTGAAACATTATCCTGCTGGAAGAGGAAGTTTGTGGATGGTGGAGACAGCTGTCCTACTTTGGAGAAGAGCCAGTTCACTCACTCACTCTCTCTCTCTCTCTCTCTCTCTCACACACACACACACACACAGAGTTCACACAAGAGTGCTGTTTTGTGGCTGGGAGGGATATGGGTAGGGTTGCCAGGTCCCTTTTCTCCACCGGTGGGAGGTTTTTGGGGCGGAGCCTGAGGAGGGTGGGGTTTGGGGAGGGGAGGGACTTCAATGCCATAGAGTCCATGTTGCCAAAGCAGCCGTCTTCTCCAGGGAAACGGATCTCTATTGGCTGGAGATCTGTTGTAACAGCAGGAGATCTCTGGCTAGTACTTGGTAGCTGGCAACCCTAGATATGGGTGGGACTTGGGCCTTCCACCCATATCCCCTTTGGGAGACCCACCTCATGCTTCAATGTCCACAAGAGTGGAGCGTATTAACTCTTCCATGTTGTTGTTTTAAACAGAAGCAGAATGCTTTTTATTTATTTAGGATATTTGTCCCCCTCTTCTCCAATTAAGGACCCAAAACTCACAATGATGCCTAAAAACAAGAACGCCCATAATGACATTATTTGAAACCCTCAGCAGGAGCAATTCTAAGCAGGTCTACTTGGAATTGAACCCTACTGAGTTCAGTGGGACTTTCTCCCACATAAGGGTGCGTAGGATTGTGGCTCTCATTTAAAACAGGAGTCCCCAACCTTTTTGGGCCTGCAGATTAGGGTTGCCAACCTCCAGGTGGTAGCTGGAGATCTCCTAGAATTACAACGGACCTCTTGACTACTGAGATCAGTTCCCTTGGAGAAAATGGCCACTTTGGCAATTTGATTCTATGGCATTGAAGTCCCTCCCCAAACCCCACCCTCCTCAGGCTCCAACCCCAAAACCTCCTGTCGGTGGTGAAGAGGGACCTGGCATCCCCAGCACTCAAGTATACACAGTGTAGTCGGTATGCAATTCCTGAGCCAAAGGCTCTTTAACCTCCTAAAGGCAAATGGCAGCCAAGTAGGGTTGCCAGGCCCCTCTTCACCACCGGTGGGAGGTTTTTGGGACGGAGCCTGAGGAGGGAGGAGTTTGGGGAGGGGGGACTTCAATGCCATGGAGTCCAATTGCTAAAGCGGCCATTTTCTCCAGGTGAACTGACCTCTGTCGGCTGGAGATCAGTTGTAATAGCAGGAAATCTCTTGCCATTACCTGGAGTTTGGCATCCCTACAGCCAAGGTCTTGGTGGAGCCCTTGGCTGACTCCCCTCCTGTTTGTGCATAATGAGCAGCTGAGGGCATTGAGGAAGGGCCTCTGCCAAGGGCTCTGTTGCTGTTCACTCCTGGGAGGAAGATATTAAAGAGCCCTTTGCTCACAGCGGGCAGCCAAAGTTCACATGCTGCTGTGTCTCTGGCCCTTTAGCAGAATGCAGCCACAGAAGTGGAGGTGATCTGGTAGCAGAATTTAGGGGTTTCCTTGCCCAGTAACCCAGTTTTTAATAACAGTACTGGCAGGTATTCATTCTCCCCCACTTTTGTGATCTCTTCTGTCTTAGATTGTACACTGTTTGGCGGTACTGTGAGACAGTATGTCAATGTGGTTCTGGCCAAATAGACACTCTTCATAGGGTTGCCAGGTCCTTCTTCGCCAGCAGCAGGAGGTTTTGGGGGCAGAGCCTGAGGAGGGCAGGGTTTAGGGAGGGGAGGGACTTCAATGCCATAGAATCCAATTGCCAAAGTGGCCATTTTCTCCAGGTGAACTGATTTCTATCGGCTGGAGATCAGTTGAAATAGCAGGAAATCTCCTGCTACTACCTGGAGGTTAGGAGATTAGGAATTCAGTACAGGGGCGACAAAAATGTACAATAACAATTACTATTAAGTGTAACCAATGTTTATCCTATGGTGTCTAAATACAACTATACATATAAACATACAGTGTTATATACAAGCATACAAAATTAACAAGCACAACCAAACAAGTCCACATAGATGGTGACACAGACACTAACAAAATTCACAAAAAAAATGCAAGATCTTTGGCAAGGTGCTGCATTCTTCTATATGTCCCATGCAGGTAAGTGTGCAAATCTAGCAGAAATACCAATTTTAGAGGAGTAACTTGATGGAGGATACGGCCGTTTCAAATTCTTATGGGTAGAATTCTTCATCAGTCCTTCATATAGATTCCTCTAATATTGCACATCTTAAAGATTAAATTTCAAAATACTGGATGCATGTTAGTTCCCACGAAGGGTAGTTATCATTAAGGCAGCCATGTATAGCTGGAGGTTGGCAACCCTAACTCTTCAGCACGCTTTGTTTAGCTGTGACTCGCTCAGTGAGGCTAGAGACAGATGGAGAAAGCCTTTTATCTGCGGATCTGTCTCTAAATTGGATAATCTGAGGGTTATTTTAGCAGGGGTGGATTTTAATATTACATTGGCAATTGCCAAATTCCTTTCCCAGACAATTAAGATTAAAAAATATTAATTTCTTTATGGGCTAGTTAGAGAGTTACTTTTTTCTCATTTTGATCTCAGTGCGACATTGTTCAAGGCTGAATTGGCCATGTGAACAATATCATTAAAGTATGCTGTTTGGCGGTAGGGACCTCTATTTTTGCCTATGTCATCCCGTCGGGCGCCGTATGGGCAGATCTTCCTGGCTCAGTAATCACGATGACAATATTCTAGTGTTGTCACTAGACAAATACTGTTTTGTTATCCTGATTCCCTGCTCCCAAGGCAGATTTCTCAGGCTGCGGCTTAGTAACTCTGCACTGTCCGAGTCCTTCCCTCTCTCCTGCCTGCCTTCCCATCTGACCGACTGGTTTGCCTTCCCGTGTTTGGCTCCTGCCTTTGCAAACTAGCAATTTGGAGCCATCGCTGGCAAGTTGTTGAATCTCTGGCTGTGGGCTGGAGACGTGCAGAGGAGCCTGTAGACAGATTTTCCTATGTTTACAGATTGAGACATGGTAGTTGGGAGAACCGCGCCAGGAGGATTGTGTCATTTGCTGTCCGGCCAGGCAGTAATATTGAAGGCCAAGAAAGGAAAAGCCGAATTCTGAAGAAGTTTGGATTGATGATCTGTGGGCGGACTTTGGGGCAAATTCTCAAAGGATAGTCAATTTCAGCTGGAGGCTGAAATTGACATACAGTAATTTTGTGCTTGCAAAGGGTAGAATAGGATTCTATAGGGAGAGACAGAATTGGCAGCTGATTCTCAAGCGGAGAGCAGTGCTAAAGTCCACAACTGCTGGAAGCTCCGGGTCCTTTAACCTGGACATTCCAGATAAGAAGAGCCTGGCGGTGAGAGGTGGGCACTCTGCACAAGCTCAGAGGCACACAATGTCCTCTGCGGGTTGCAAGGGTGAGCCCAGTACTGAAAATAAATAAATAGGTAAATACATAAATAGGTAAATACATAGTTTAAAGATGTGGAAGTGTAATCGGAGAATGGCTTCAGTGGTCACAGGCTCTCTTGTTTCAACAGCCTTGCTTTGTGGCATGTAGCCATGCCCGTACGCACTGTGCCAGGCTGCAGTGGAAGGGCAGAGAAAGACTCGACGCGGAGCTGCTCCGCCTCTCTACCCTCCCTGCCAAAAGCAGCCCAGTCATCCCCATATAGCACCAGCTTAACTGGCAAGAAGAACCTTCCAGAACGTGTCAGGTATCTCCGCCAGAGCAGCAGCCTTGGCTTCCCCCCAAGACGACATTCCTGCCCCATGAAAGACTCATTGAGGAACCAAATGCCCTGCTGCTGCCTGGCTCTGCCGCTGCCCGTCGGAGCCAAATGGAAAGATGAGCGGCATCAGGTTAAGGGAGGAGAAATGAATCACAGTGAGAAGCAGCCCAGAATATCATGGCCAATTCTGCTGAGAAAAAATAAGAGTTGGTTTTTATACCTTGCTTTTCTCTACCTTTAGGGAGTCTCAAAGTGGCTTACAATCTTCTTCCCTTCCTCTCCCCACAACGGACTCCTTGTGAGGGGAGGGGCTGTAGCTCCATGGTAGAGCATCTGCTTGGCATGCAGAAGGTCCTAGGCTCAATCCCCGGCATCTCCAGTTAAAGGGACTAGGCAAGGAGGTGATGTGAAAGACCCCTGCCTGAAACCCTGGAGAGACGTGGAGAGGGGCTGTGACTCAGTGTTAGAGCATCTGCTTGGCATGCAGAAGGTCCCAGGTTCAATCCACTGCATCTCAAGTTAAAGGGACTAGGCAAGGAGGTGATGTGAGAGACCTCTGCCTGAGACCCTGGAGAGCCGCTGCCGGTCTGAGTAGACCATACTGAGTTTGATGGGCCGCGGGTCTGATTCAGTAGAAGGCAGCTTCGTGTGTTCATGAGGTAGGTGAGGCTGAGAGAACTCGAAGAGAGCTGTGACTGGCCCAAGGTCACCCAGCTGGCTTCGTGTGGAGGAGTGGGGAAACCAACCCGGTTCACCAGATTAGAGTCCGCCGCTCATGTGGAGGAGTGGGGAATCGAACCCCCATTCTCCAGATTGGAATGTGCCACTCCTAACCACCACACCACACTGGCTGTCTCTCAAGAATCCCTTGAGCCACTTAGCTGTATGGGGCCTAGGAGGTACAGCTTGGGCAGCGAGGAGCCCTAGAGACGCAGAGTAGCAAGGAGTTCCCACGTCAATCTCCTCGGCAAGGGAGGCACAAAACCTGTCTGGTGTTACGTGCTTCCCACTGGAAGCCCTTTCCTCTGATTCTGGAATCCGCAAAGGTGGGCTGTAACCCCTCCGCTGTGAACTAAAGAAGCCCCCTGTGCATAACCTGGGTTTAATCTTGTATCTGAAGTGACTAGCCCTTAGACCCTTGAAACTTCAGAAAATAAATCTTGGATCAAAGCCTTCCCAGCATCTGGCTTGGTTTGGACTGAGGGAGCCCTGGAGACAAGGCGGGATGGACACGTCGTCCTTGCTGAGCGGCCCAGGTTCCAGCCAGCACTGCAGCTGTGTGGATTCCCCCCCTAACTATGGGATGGTGCGCGCGCATGGAACGGCCTCCCCATCCTCTCTCCAGACCTGTGGCTTCTGCATCATCGGTCTGAGAGGCAGGGGGGTGGGGATCGAGTGTTTGGTTCCCCCCTCCTTTTAAAGCTCCAGTCGATTATGCCCATAAATCATGTTCACCAGCTGGACGGGAACACGAGCGCACGAAAAAGAGCGCATCATGTTTGCTGCTAAGGAGGTGGGATCTGGGGAAGGGGGGAGAGTTGCCTCATCCTCTGCTTGCCCGACACGTAACAGGCACCTGAAAGCCGTGCCCCCTTCTCTGCTCAGGTGTAGGCCCAAAACAAACATTATCTGGCTCGCCGAGCGCATGATATTTTCATTCCAGTTGAACAGGGATCCTGTGTTCCTCCTCTCTCCCCTCGATCCCCCGGAGGCCCCTCTCTGCCTTCCCCCCCCCACACACACCCATGGAGAGTGGAGCCCCCCAGTTTTTTAGATTCTCACAGCAGCTGGATGCCCTGAGGACAGAGAATCATCTTTCAACCACCTCCTGGCCAGGAATGTGATAGCTTGGTGGGGTGAGGAGGTGTGGGGTTGAGTTGAGGCTGGATGTTGTATAAGTGGGGGGGCTTTAGAGTTCAGCTTTCGTGTTCAGTGCATCCCCCCCTCCCCACTGTGGAGAGGATAATCTGGGCCCGGAATAGGAGGGTGCTGGTAACTATAAAATTCAACCCACTGAATTTGAACTCTTGTGATTTTTACCCGCAGCATTTCCCTACAGGTTGGTGTGGGGTTAAACATCACCTGGCCTCACCTCCCAATTTGCTTCCTACAAAGGCCACACTCTGATTGACACATCTGTGTGTCTTAGGGTTGCCAACCTCAAGGTACTAGCTGGAGATCTCCTGCTATTACAACTGATCTCCAGCAAATAGAGATCAGTTCCCCTGGAGAAAATGGCCGCTTTGGTAATTGGACTCTATGGCATTCGAGTCCCTCCCCAAGCCCTGCCCTCCTCAGGCTCCACCCCAAAAATCTCCTGCTGTGGCGAGGAGGGACCTGGCAACCCTAGTGTGTCTGGAAAGCAGAAGTCGAATCTGGAACTCTAGTTTGAACTGGAGTGAACAGATCCACAATCTTTAATCCATAGGGCTATGGAAAGCTAGCAGTCGATTTAGTGCCACCTGTTTTCTGTGTTTATCCAACCTGTTCTCCAGAGAGATCAAGGTGGTGTAGGTTAATTTTGCCCCCCCCCCCATTTTGTTTTCACAACAGCCCTGGGATGTAGACTAGCTAAGGTTAGCCAGGAACTGGCCCAAGGCCACCCAGTGAGCTTCATGGGGATTTGAACCTGTATCTTCACAATCCTAGTCCAAGACTGTTAATCACAGAATGGTTGGTCTGGGGAGAAAAAGGTTTACGCTGTACCCATCAAAACCGCCAGTCAAAAATTTTTAGGAACCCGGGCAACCCGGAGCCTGGGAGTTGTATAGTGCTGCTATCCAAACTCTGATAGAGACGGAAAGATGTCCATCACATATCTTCAGGAATTTGTAATGTACGTTTGTTTTAATTTGTTTTGTCTCCCTTTCTCTAGGAAAGCTGTTGGTCTTGACAGCAGCCACAGAGGAGACGGAAGGGTACCAACGCTTCCTACGGACAGCCAAATACTTCAACTACACTGTTAAGGTACTATGAGCCTCCCATCCTCATGCTCACCCAAGAAACTAAATGCAAATTAACAATCTCTTTTTGTTTTGTTTTTAAATTGGGCAGGCATTTTAAAATCTAAGCCCCTGGTAAGATGTCACACTTAAGGGGAGAGCAAAAGAGGATATGAAGGATGGATTTTCTTCCACCGCAATCACATCACTGTGGGCCCTGAAACCATAAGTGCTTTTAGCCTGACACGTCCAAAGTAGCCTCATTTGATACCTTTGGTGGTGGAAAGGTGCCATCAAGTGTCAGATCAATTATAGCCACCCTCTGTAGGGGTTTTCAAGACAAGAGATGAACAGAAGTGGTTTGCCATCGCCTTCCTCTTTGCAGCAACCCTGGACCAAGCAAGGTGGTCTCCCATCCAAGTACGAACCAGGGCCAACCCTGCTTAGCTTCTGAGATTTGATTCAATTGGACTAGCCTGTGCTATCCAGGTCAGGGCTTTAGACCTTGATTCCCCTGGAAAACCATAATAAATACACCTCATACCTAGTTTAGAGATTTATTTGGCCAAGCATTTTGTCTTTCCCCCTCCCCTTTTTGTTTGTGAGCACAATATTTTTTGCTTGGGGGTCGCCCAGTCCAAAAATGTTTTTTCCTCCTCAGTTAGGGTCTTTCCTGCCGACTTTTAATTTGCAAGGAGCTTTTTGCATCGGCTTCCCTCATTTTGCAGTCTGAAGCAGTCTTGTCTGCTCAGGACTCTACTGCCTTACCTAAAGAGTTTGCTCCTGGGTATGGAAGTAGCTCTGCCTCTACCACCTTGCCTAAAGAGTTTGCTGCTAGGTATAAAAGTATCTTTGCCTCTGCCACCTTGTCCTCTCAGGACTCTACCATCATGTCTGAAGAGTTTTCTCCTAGGCATAGGAGTATCTGAATTAGGGTGAGAATTTATCTTTTTGGAAACCCCCCCTACACACACACACAACCTGTCTTTCCTGTTGCTCTCCTGCCTTTCAGACCCTCGGCCTAGGGGAAGACTGGAGAGGAGGGGATGTTGCGCGGACGGTCGGCGGAGGACAGAAGGTCCGCTGGCTGAAAACAGAAATGACGAAGTATGCCAACGAGGAAGATCTGATAGTCATGTTTGTGGACAGGTGAGCTTGGAAACATGGCTGTGGATTCATCCTAGGGAAATGCAACTTTCCAAGACTGAGAGCTTTGGATCTTTCGGGGTGGTTTCGCAATCTGGCCATTGGGATCCGGATTATTTGGTCCAGGTCTCTGAACACGTGCCTCAGGAACGGGATGGCAGAAAAGGCGTCATCGGGAGCTGCTTCTCAGGGCTGTAAGGAGGATTACACGGGATTTATTTATTTATTATTTAGCTAAAAACTAAGAGCAGGTGAGATGAGGGGAATATGTGTATGGTTTAGGGACACATTTTTGCTTGCTCGTTCATAGGGTAGGGTGGGCATGGCTCAGTGGTAGAGCATCTGCTTGGCATGCAGAAGGTCCTAGGTTCAATCGCCGGCATCTCCAGTTAAAGGGACTAGGCAAGTAGGTGATGTGAAAGGCCCCTGCCTGAGACCCTGGAGATCTGTTGCCGGTCTGAGTAGACAATTCTGACTTTGATGGGCCAACAGTCTGATTCAGTAGAAGGCAGCTTCATGTGTTCATGTGTTTTCTCCACCGCCCACCCTCCCCCCCGAAATGAAATGTTGGTTTCAGTACACTAAACCCAGCTACTGGATCTGCCCTCTTTCCCAGCTATGACGTGATCCTGGCTGGCAGCCCCACTGAACTCCTGCAGAAGTTCTGGCAATTCAAGAGCAACCTAGTCTTCTCTGCGGAAAGCTTCTGCTGGCCGGAGTGGTCGCTGGCGGAAAAGTACCCACCGGTAGCTGTGGGAAACCGGTTTCTCAATTCCGGAGGTAAAATGTGTGTGTGTGGGGAGGGCTGTTAATTCTGCCAGGAAAAGGTTCTGTGAATTATCAGTGCAATCCAAACAAAGATGTGCAAGAGACTGTGTGATGGAGTGGTTAGAGGGTCAGGCTAAGATCTGGGAGACCCAAGTTCGAATCCCTGCTCTGCTGTGGCAGCTTGCTGGGTAACCGTGGTCCAGTCATTCTCTCTCAGCCTAACCTACCTCGCAGGGTTGTTGTTGTAAGGATAAAAACAGATGGCGGGAGAATGATGCTTTAAGCCTCTTTGGGTTCCCAGTGAGTTAAAAAGCGGGGGATGAGTATATCAATAGATGCCCTCCTTGGGTTGAATTATAGAGTGGGTATGCTTTAAAATTCTAATGGGCCATGTGTGTAACTATCCTTAACAGAGTATGAGCGAATCCAGGTAAAGAACAGTCCTGTTCTCATGTTACAGTGAACACACCTGTGTTCTGCCTGTATGTGCGTACATCTCTTTGTGAGAAAGAGCCAATGTGTGTTGACTTTACAAATGAAACCAGGGACCAGTATCTGTTTAAATGTGTGGTTTCAATGACATGTGTTGGATGTAACATGCGTGGGATGTAACATGAGAATTATTAAATGCACACAAAAAGGGGGGGAATCAAGTGTACACTGTACATGGATTGTACGTGCATTCCCTGTAACTTGTGAACAGGGATACTGTTCCCTTTGGTCATACCTGCTATAGAGGGGCTGTGGCTCAGTGGTAGAGCAACTGCTTGGCATGCAGAAGGTCCCAGGTTCAATCCCTGGCATCTCCAGTTAAATGGTCTAGGCAAGGAGGTGATGTGAAAGACCCCTGCCTGAGACCCTGGAGAGCTGCTGACGGTCTGAATAGACAATACTGACTTTGATGGACCAAGGGTCTGATTCAGTAGAAGGCAGCTTCATGTTTTCATGTGTTCATAGAGTCTGTTTCAAGTGGGTAGATGTGTTGGTCTACAGTAGAAGAGCCAGATTCAAGTCCATTAGCACCTTAAAGACGAACAAGAATTTTGGGAGCATACGTTTTCGAGAGTCCGAACTCCTGTGGGGTCTGGAATCCTGAGAATTTGGGCTTTAAAACACAAGTTTCTAGATCTTAAGAAGAACAATGCTATTGCGCGTGAAAAACGTGTGCTTGAAAAGCGGCAAACCGAAAGCCAAATCCCTGCTCCTCTGTCATGCCAGGGTTCATTGGTTCCGCGGCCATCATCAATCGCATCGTCCAGCTTTGGAAGTACAAGGATGACGACGATGACCAGCTCTTCTACACGCGCATTTACTTGGATCCTGCCTTGCGGGTGAGTCTAGTGAGAGTGGTCAGGAGCGGGGGTCTCTGACGCTGCCCCTGCACGAGAGGGCTCCTGCTTGGCCCCGGAAGATACTTCAGTTCACACACCTGCTGATATACTTGTTAGCACAACTGACATGTGAAACTCACCACCTCAGGATTTAGTGATAGGTCCATCGATGACTCTCGGTCATGATGCCTCACTGAAACTCACCGCCTCAGGATTTAGTGATAGGTCCATCGATGACTCTCGGTCATGATGCTTCACTGAAACCTCTGGGACCACGCGCCTGAAGGGTCACCTTCTCCTGAAGGTGAACCTGCTGAGCCATGGAGGTCTTTGCCAGAGGTCCTGCTTCTGTGTACATGTTCTGATGCGAGGTGGGTGAACCCCCCACCCCAGAGACGGGGCCTTCTCAGAGGTGGCACTATCGCTTTGGAGGTCCCTTCCCGGAACACTTGCCTAGGGGCAAATCTGTATTCTTTCAAGTGCCATACTGTAAAAAAATTATTTCAAGCCTTTTAGACTCCCTGATGTTGGTTTTAGCTACCCTGTCCTGTTGTTCTTGCTTTTAGGCTGTGGTTTTAAATGCTTTTTTAAAGGATTTTTTTTGTTCTGTTTAAACTGGATGCTTTTTACTTTATTATCTGTATAGTGATTTTTTTCCTACTTTTACTTGATGTTTTGTTTCAGATTTACAATGCGATTCTCCTCGAATATGTTTATATGGAGAGGCAGGATAAAAATGAATACCAGTTCAAGGATCTCAGGTGTTTCTCTGCCTGAGTCCCTGCAACTCATTGCAGGGAGATGGACCAGCGGTCTGACTCGGCGACTTCATGTGTTCCTAATTTCTGCTCTTTGCTCTTCTGCCTCTATAGGAGAAATACGGAATCACCCTGGATCACAAGTCAAAAATATTTCAGAATCTGAATGGCGCCATTGGTGAGTGGTCGGTGTTTTCTGTAATAATGTTCCAGATTTCTGCAAGAAAGCACATTAGTCTACCAAGCTGCTCCTCCCGAATTTCTTTGCCAGCATGGCTGGGCTGAGTAGGAGGGGAAAGCAGGACAGTTTGGGGAGTTTTCACATGGAATGCAGCCTCCACCAAATTGCAGCACCCCCCTTAGGAATGGCAGCAAGGGGAAAGGATCTCTCTTAATCATATTAAGACTCATTGTGACAGCATCTGACATCTGCCAACTGGCCAATCACTGCTTTGCTGCCTCCCCTATTTGCATGTTTATAGTTTTCAAACTCTGACTGAAAAACCATTGAGATGCAGATTATTTAATTGGCACCCCTTTAATAGAACAGTAAATCGGGTTGCCAACCTCCAAGTACTAGCTGGAGATCTCCTGCTATTACAACTGATCTCCAACTGATGGAGATCAGTTCACCTGGAGAAAATGGCTGCTTTGGCAATTGGACTCTATGGCATTGAAGTCCCTCCCCAAGCCCCGCCCTCCTCAAAAACCTTCCACCAGTGGCAAAGAGGGACCTGGCAACCCTAACTGTAAAGTCAGAAGTGACCTGAATGGCCCAGGCTAGCCCGATTTAATCAGATCCCCAAAGCTTAAGCAGGGTGGCCTTTGGTTAGAACTTGGATGGGAGACCACCAAGGAGGTCCAGGGTTGCTGCATAGAAGCAGCTGGTTGTCTCTTGCCTTGAAAACCTTACAGGGTTGCCATAAGTCGGCTGCAACTTTTCACCGCAAAGTCAGAAGGAGCTCATGGGCATGTCCTGGGAAGCAAAGCTTCTGTTTCCTTCTTGAGCGAAGGGAATAAAAGCATCGGGTCCATTTTTGCACCCCATATCCACTTCTTCTAACAGACGAGGTCGTTCTGAAGTTCGAGCCAACCCGGGTGCGTGCCCGAAATGTCGCCTATGACACCCTACCCGTTGTCATCCACGGCAATGGCCCCACCAAGGTAACACTTTTCTTTCAGTGGTGGTGATGGTGGGGAGTTTCTGTTTGAATAAGCACCCACCCCCTGGGTTTTCTGCCCATATCCCCAGCTGAAGAAGCTTTGGAGCCATTTGAGGAAGCCATTTTAACCTTCTGCTTGCTGACTTCTTGCTCCTCTCTCCTCCACGCCCCCCCCCCCAAATAGCTGCAGCTGAATTACTTGGGGAATTACATCCCCAATGTCTGGACGTATGAGGGCGGTTGTGAAGTGTGTGACCAAGGACTCCTGGACCTGTCTGGCTTGGCGGTGAGTTGATGGAGGATGAAGGATTTAGAAAGAAGCCCAGTTGGCATGTAAGGGAGGAGCTGCAGCTCAGTGGTAGAGCATCTGCTTGGCATGCAGAAGGCCCCAGGTTCAATTCCCAGCATCTCCAGTTAAAGGGACTTGGCAAGTAGGTGATGTGAAAGACCCCTGCCTGAGACCCTGGAGAACCGCTTCCTGTCTGAGACAATACTGACTCTGATTGACCGAGGGTCTGATTCAGTGTAAGGCAGCTTCATGTGTGAATGTGGGTAGGAGAACATCAGGTTTAATAGAGGGAAATGATTTAGGAGAGGGGCTGTGGCTCAGTGGTAGAGTATCTGCTTGGCATGCAGGAGGTCTCAGGTTCAATCCCTGGCATTTCCAGTTAAAGGGACTAGGCAAGTAGGTGATGTGAAAGACCTCTGCCTGAGACCCCGGAGAGCCGCTGCAGGTCTGAGTAGACAAGACTGACTTGGATGGACCAAGGGTCTGATTCAGTAGAAGGCAGCTTCATTTGTTTAGGGAGAGGAGAGTAGCTTCCTGGATGCCTTTTCACGTTCCACTTGAAGGGGGGGTCTTTTGGGGCACACTCATCTTTCCCATGGCTTCTCCTTTCCAGGACGACTCCTACCCTAATGTGCTGGTTGGCGTGTTCATTGAGCAGCCAACTCCCTTCCTGCCTCAGTTTCTTCAGCGTCTCCTGACTTTCGATTACCCGTACTCTCACCTCAGCCTCTTCATCCACAACCGGGTGAGTGACCCTTCCTTCGCTGCCTGGAACGATGGGCCGACGGCCGGATTTGCTATAAGGCACCTTCGTGTGTGACAAGTCAGAACTTTTTTCCAGGAGGTGTATCATGAGCCGCACATCCAGGCTGAGTGGGAACAGCTTCGGGGGGCCTTCGACAGCATCAAGCTTGTTGGGCCGGAAGAGGAAATGAGTGAGGGTGAGGCCAGAGATATGGCCATGTAAGTACCAGCAAAGGGGAGGGCAATAGTGGGGAAGAAACCCCAGAGGAATGGGGTAATGGTCTATGGCTAGGGTTGCCAACCTCCAGGTGGTGGGGAGAAAATAGGCAACACTGTACTGGTATCAAAAGATTAGGAAATTAGTACAGGAGCGAGAACGTAATTAACAAAAGTGCAAAATAATTTTATAAGCTACGTAACACATAAACTTTACTATGAACAAACATGACCTACACAGTAGCAAACATGTAAAGTGACAAGGTGCAGTGAATACATAAAGTTCAAGATAGTCTCCTGTAAGAGTACATTGAAGTTCCTTCAAATGAGGTATTAGGTAGTAGGTAGTCCTGTAGAAGCCAAAATCTTGATGAGGATACGGCCGTTTCAAATTCTTAATTAGTAATTCTTCATCAGTCCTTCAAATAATGGTCTTCTTACATTCCTATATTTTAATCCAAATGTTGTCAATAATATCACACATCCCCATCAGGGTAAGGATGCATAGTGTAGGTCATGTTTGTTCATAGTAATGTTTATGTGTTATGTAGCTTATAAAATCATTTTGCACTTTTGTTAATTACGTTCTCGCTCCTGTACTAACCTCCACGTGGTGGCTGGAGATTTCCTGCTATTAAGACTGATCTTCAGTGGGGATCCATTCACCTGGAGAAAATGGCCACTTTGGAAGGTGGAGTCTATGGCATTATATCCCACTGAAGTCCCTCCCCAAACTCCACCCTACTCAGCCTCTACCCCCAAAATCTCCAGGTATTTCCCAACCCAGATCTGGCAACCCTACCTATGCTTTGACAGGTGGACTTTCTGGCATGGTACCCCACTGAGGTCCCTGACCTCCCCAGGCTCCATCCCCAAATCTCGAGGAGTTTCCCTATGTGGAACTGGCAATTCCACCTCCCATCCCCTGCCAGTGGCAACCCCAACGCTGCCCCCTCCTCAGCCCACCAGCTGGTGCCAGCCACTGCCTGGCAACCCTCGGGCTGGATCTAACAAGACCCTCTTCCCCTCTCTTTGCAACAGGGATCTCTGCCGCCAGGACTCCGCCTGTGACTACTACTTTAGCCTGGATGCTGACGTGGTCGTGGTGAACCCAGAAATTCTGCAGATTCTCATCCAGGAGAACAAGTGAGAGCCCTGACCCTGTGAAACCACATGCAGCCGGGGATGGACTGGCCCTTTATCTTACGGGAATGTTTCCTGGAAGGGGGGCTGGTGGCTGAGAACGAGTTGAGTTGAGCAGAGCCCCGGCAACTCCGCAGTGGCTACTTGGCTTGGACCCAGCCAGCCAATGGTTACAAGAAGTATTTGCCGGCTCAGTGAGAAAGTTAAATAAAAGGGCCGTTCCCTGTGGGCAGGGCCAGATTTAGATGAAGAGAGGCCCTAGGCTATTCCACTTGTGAGACCCCTCCCAATGCCCCACTGTCACAGCTAGAGGAAGATGGAAGAGTGTTTTAAACAAAATTCAGTGAAGCTGAGGACGATGACAGGTGTTTAATAAGAAGAAGAGTTGGTTTTTATATGCTGACTTTCTCTACCACTTAAGGGAGACTCAAATCGGCTTACAATCACCTTCCATTCCCCTCCCCACAACAGACACCCTGCGAGGCAGGTGGGGCTGAGAAAGCTGTGACTAGCCCAGGGTCACCCAGCTGGCTTCATGAGTAGGGGTGGGGAAACAAATCCAGTTCACCAGATTCTGCAGTTCATAATTCCTCCTATAAAGGACATAATATGTTATTGTTAAATACTGTAGTGAATTGCGGGGGGCGGGGGAGCATAAATGTTAAAATTAACGCTGTGAAAAACTTCAGCAGTCACCTAACTTAGTAAACATTTTGTGGAATAAGCAGGGATTTTTAGGCAAATTGAATTATTCTGAAATGGAGTGCGAGGAACATCACTGAAGGGTTCTTTAGAGACTATAGTGCATTATGACAGCATATGTAAGAAAGGCCTATGACAGTGTCAAAAATATTATACACCTTGGCCGGAAGCCCCCTAGATTTTCAGGCCCTAGGCTTCAGCCTGCCAAGCCTATAGGTAAATCCGGCACTGCCTGTGGGAGATGCTCAAAACAAGGAGGGGTTGTGGCTCAGGGGTAGAGCATCTGCTTGGTATGCAGAAGGTCCCAGGTTCAATCCCCGGCATCTCCAGTTAAAGGGGCTAGGCAAGTAGGGGACATGAAAGACCTCCGCCTGAGACCCTGGAGAGCCGCTGCCGGTCTGAGTAGACAATACTGACTTTGATGGACCAAGGGTCCAATTCAGTATAAGGCAGCTTCATGTGTTCAAGGAACCTTGCACCTAAGGAGGAAGAAATATTACTTGGTTCTTTAAGATACAGACTAACGGTGCATTCCTAAGGAGAGTTACTCCGGTCTAAGCCTATTTGTTTCAATGGGCATAGACTGGAGTAACTCTCCTTAGGAATGCACTGCTATTGACTTACCTGTTGAACACTTATTGACTTACCTGTTGAACTCTCGGGTTTGCCTTTACCTCCTTTGGAGGGTTGGGTTCTGAGCAGTTGCATGTAAAATATTGAAAGAGTACTTTGGTTTCTATGCATTCCTGTCATGTTTGATAGAAATTCTTAGTGAATATAGTACATAATATGATAATAGCCTAGTGTTGTAATCTGTGAGGGATGCTCAGGTTGGCTTATGGCAGTTTTGACGGCCCGCAACCCTCAGCTCAACATTCTCACTCCCGTGACTTCCCTTTTGCTTCCCGCTGCCCTCCAGGAAGGTGATCGCCCCCATGATGTCCCGTCACGGAAAGCTCTGGTCCAACTTCTGGGGAGCGCTGAGCCCCGACGGATACTACGCCCGCTCCGAGGACTACGTTGAACTGGTGCAGGGCAAGAGGATGTGAGTCTCGGCGGGGTGGGAGGAAAGCTTCTCCGCAGTGACGTAGTTTTTGAACCCGGTCTCCTATTTAACTGATTCCTTTACCTTATTTATGTCCCTCTTTTGTGTGTGTGTGTGTGTTAAGTGCCGTCAAGTCGCTTCCGACTCATGGCGACCCTATGAATCAATGTCCTCCAAAATGTCTAATCTTTGACCTCCAAAATGTCCTATCTTTGACAGCCTTGCTCAGATCTTGCAAACTGAAGGCTATGGCTTCCTTTATTGAGGGCAAATTGAGGACTGTGGCTTCCTTTATGATCCCTCTTTTACCTTATTTATATCCCACCTTTCTCCCTAATGGGGACTCAAGGTAGCTGACACAATTGGCCTCTCCTTCATTTTATCTTCACAACAATCTTGTGAGGTAGGCTAGCTGAGAGACTGCAGCTGGTCCAAGATCACCCAGAAAGCCTCCACAGCAATGTGGGGGATTTGAACCTGGGTCTCCCAGATCCTAGTCTGATACTCTAACCACTCCACCATGCTAGCTCTCTCCCAGATTCTATCTAGTCCGACGCTGAAACCACTATGCTACACTGGCTTTTCTGGGCATGAAAGTCCCTTCAGTTGACCCTTCCACACATAGGAAGAGACTGCGGCTTCAGTGGAAGAGCCTCTGCTTTGCATGCAGAAGGTCCCAGGTTCAATCCTTGGCATCTCCAGTTAAAAAGAGAATCTGGCAGGAGATGATGAGAAAGATATCTGCCTGATACCTTGGAGAGCTGCTGCCAGTCAGAGTAGACAATACTGACCTTGATGGACCAATGGTTTGATTCAGTATAAGGCAATTGCATGTGTGGGTTATATGTATGTGTAATGTGGCAGCCGCTGGTGCTTCTGGGACTGAACAATCTATTCTATAACCTTAGGCAGTTCATGAGAGGGAGGGCATCTTGGCCATCTTCTGGGCATGGAGTAGGGGTCACTGGGGCTGTGTGGGGGAGGTAGTTGTGAAATTCCTGCATTGTGCAGGGGGTTGGACTAGATGACCCTGGTAGTCCCTTCCAACTCTATGATTCAATCTCTCGTCCCTTTTCTCCACTGCAGAGGGGTGTGGAATGTCCCTTACATCTCTCTGGCTTACCTGCTGAGGGGGGAGACGTTACGGCGTGAGCTGGTCCAGCACAACGTCTTCACTTTGGATGACACGGACCCTGACATGGCCTTCTGCAAAAGTGTGCGTGAGAAGGTGAGGAGCTGCATCCATTGGAGGCCTGTGTTCATCCGGCCCCGTATGAATTCTTCACTCAAAAAGAACTTAATGCTGCAACTTTGGTAGATATAGGCATGTTTAAACACTTGGAAGGAGCCCTGTGGCGCAGAGTGGTCAGCTACAGTACTGCAGTCAAAAGCTCTGCTCACGACCTGAGTTCGATCCCGACGGAAGTCGGTTTCAGGCAGCTGGCTCAAGGTTGACTCAGCCTTCCATCCTTCCGAGGTCGGTCAAATGAGTACCCAGCTTGCTGGGGGTAAAGGGAAGATGACTGGGGAAGGCGCTGGCAAACCACCCCGCAAACAAAGTCTGCCTAGTAAACGCTGGGATGTGACATCACCCCATGGGTCAGGAATGACCCGGTGCTTGCACAGAGGACCTTTACCTTTAAGGACTAGGAACCTTTTTTTTTTTTTAAATGAAAATTCCACGTTTGACCCTTCTGTTATTGAATGCTGGGCTTCCATGGGTTTCTACTAATTTCCTCTCCCCCCTTTCCTCACTCCCTCCAAATTTCTTCCTTTCCAGGGTATCTTTCTTCACATCAGCAACCGGGATGAGTTTGGGCGTCTCCTTTCCACCGTCGGCTTCAACACATCCCGTCTGCATCCAGAGCTGTGGCAGATTATAGAGAACCCCCTGGTGAGTAGCAGGCCAATTACCCATCCTGGATGACCCCAAGATACACTGGGGTATGATGACCAACATCCCAAAACCACACTGCCCCGTCACGCCTAGGAGATGTAAGGTGCTCTGAAGCTCACTGAGGGGTCCCCAAAGCTCGGGGGAGCAATGCGGTTTTCCAAAGAGGAGGGCCATAAAATGCCCAAATTGCCAGCAGAGCTGAGTTTCCTGCAAGGAGATAACCGTTTGCTGGACTGCCAGGAAGGGGCAGGATGGGTAGCTCTTCAGATTATGAATGTTTGGAGCCAGCGTGGTGTAGTGGTTAAGAGCGGTGGTTTGGAGCGGTGGAGTCTGATCTGGAGAACCGGGTTTGATTCCTCCACTCCTCCACATGAGCAGCGGAGGCTAATCTGGTGAACTAGATTTGTTTCCCCACTCCTACACACGAAGCCACTAAGACTCCTACTTCACTGGCCACCAAGACTAGATTAATTCATTCCATTGTATTCCCTATTACTATGTATGGGTGTGAAAGCTGGACAGTGAAGAAAGCTGATAGGAAGAAAATAGATTCCTTTGAAATGTGGTGTTGGAGGAGAATATTACGGATTATGTGGACTGCCAAAAAAACAAATTAATGGGTTATAGATCAGATCAAGCCTGAACTGACCCTAGAAACTAAAATGACTAAACTGAGGCTATCGTATTTTGGTCACGTCATGAGACGACAAGAGTCACTGGAAAAGACAGTCATGCTAGGAAAAGTTGAGGGCAGCAGGAAAAGAGGAAGACCCAACAAGAGATGGATGGACTCAATAAAGGAAGCCACAGCCTTCAATTTGCAAGATCTGAGCAAGGCTGTCAAAGATAGGACATTTTGGAGGACTTTCATTCATAGGGTCGCCATGAGTTGGAGGCGACTTGACGGCACTTAACACACACACACACACACACACACAAAGCCAGCTGGGTGACCTTGGGCAAGTCACGCTCTCTCAGCCTCACCCACCTCACAGGGTGTCTGTTGTGGGGAGGGGAAGGGAAGGCGATTGTAAGCCGGTTTGATTCTGCCTTAAGTGGTAGAGAAAGTCGGCATATAAAAACCAACTCTTCTTCTTCTTCTTGGTGGCCCACGGAGTGCGCAGCTGTCCTCAACAAAGGCCAGGGCTTTTTCAGCCCTGGCCCCAGCCTGGTGGAACAGTCTCCCGAGTAACATCAGGGCCCTGCGGGACCTAACTGAAATATTGTGACCAGCTTTGTGAGCCTGGCTTGCTGGGAATGAGGGAGGGCTATAGATGCAATAAATCAATCAGTTGTAACCCTGGCATCTTTCCCCCTTTGGCTTGGCTCAGGACTGGCAGGAGAAATACATCCATGAGAATTACTCGCAAGTGCTGGAGGGGGAACACTACAAGCAGGTAGTCACTGGTGTTTGTTTTTGTTGGGGGCTTTTTGCATGTGATGCAGATCTCTCTCTCTCGATCTTTTGCATTCTCATTACTCCATCCGTATCCCTTCTCCCCGCTGCAGCCGTGCCCTGACGTTTACTGGTTCCCGGTGTTCACCGACCAGATGTGTGATGAACTGGTGGAAGAGGCTGAACACTTTGGCCAGTGGTCCGGGGGGAAGCATGAGGTGAGCATGAGGCGATGTATGACTGTAGTCTGTTGCAAGGCTGACTGAGTGACCACACGTGAAACTGCCTGATACTGAATCAGACCCTTGTCTTGTCATGGTCAGTATTTCCTACTCAGACTGGCAGCAGCTCTCCAGGGTCTCCAGCAGAGGTCTTTCATGTCACCTACTGCCTGGTCCTTTCTAACTGGAGATGCCGGGGTTTGAACCTGGGACCTTCCGTGTGCTAAGCAGAGATTCTACCACTGAGCTACAGCCTCCCAAAGTCAGTACTACTGTCTAGTCATACTGGCAACAATTTGCCAGGGTCTCCAGCAGAGATCTTTACCATCACCTACTGCCCAGTCTTTTTAACTGGAGGATGCTGGGGATTGAACCTGGGCCTTCTGCATGCCAAGCAGATGCTCTACCACTGAGCCACAGCCCCTCCATGGTTCTCCAGGGTCTCAGGCAGGGGTCTTTCACATCACCTCCTTGCCTAGTCCCTTTAACTGGAGATGCAGTGGATTGAACCTGGGACCTTCTGCATGCCAAGCAGAGGCTCAACTACTAAGCCACAGCCCCTCCCTATCACCTTGAACAGATAAATCTGCCTTATACTGAATCAGACCCATGATCCATCAAGTCCACCTTCCTTTTACTCCACTGTCTTCTACCTTTATAACCCAACTTTCTGCGGGGTGTTATTTCATATCACAGAGAGGTTTTTTGTTTGCCTTGTTCTCCACTTTTGCTAATCCTTGCCCTAAAAGGTAAAGGTCCCCTGTGCAAGCACCAGGTCATTCTTGACCCATGGGGTGATGTCACATCCCAAATTTTTCTAGGCAGACTTTGTTTACGGGTTGGTTTGCCAGTGCCTTCCCCAATCATCTTCCCTTTACCCCCAGCAAGCTGGGTACTCATTTTACTGACCTCGGAAGGATGGAATGGTGAATCAACTTTGAGCCGACTACCTGAAACCAACTTCCGTCGGGATCGAACTCAGGTCGTGAGCAAAGCTTACCATTCTGCACCACGGGGCTCCTTGCCCTCCTTCTTGGTTTATTGGGGGTCCCTGCCATATGTTTCAATTGTTTTTTATATTTTGTTTTCTGTCTTGAGCCTCAGTAAGAAAGATGGGCTATAAAGGAAGTAGGGAGCTGTGGCTCAGTGGTAGAGCATCTGCTTTGCATGGAGAAGGTCCCAGGTTCGATCCCCGGCCTCTTCAGTTAAAGTGATCAGGTAGCAGGTGATGTGAAAGACCTCGGCTTCAGAACCTGGACAGCTCCTGCCTGTCTGAATAGACAGTGCTGATTTCGATAGACCCAGGATCTGGTTTGGTATAAGGTCGCTTCATGTGTAAATAAATAAGTGCAGCTCGATCGAATCTTGCTTGATGAGGGTTGTTAGCAGATGAATAGAACAACACCTTTTAAAGGGCCTTCCACCTTACTGATTTTCCACGTCCTTGCCTGCTCTAGGACACGCGACTGGCTGGCGGCTACGAGAACGTCCCGACTGTCGATATCCACATGAATCAAATTGGCCTTGAGAAGGAGTGGCTTCGCTTCCTGCAGGACTACATTGCACCCGTCACAGAGAAGCTCTATCCTGGCTACTACACCAAGGTACCAACTCCAGACAGGGGGAGCTGAAAAAATCTCTAAAGAAAATGCAGCAAGGGGCAGGGAGAACTGGAAAAGTCGGTCACCGTAGCCCTCTTCGTCCATTAAACTGAGTTGGTTTTTATACCCCGCTTTTGTCTACCTTTAAAGAGTCTCAAAGTGGCTTATAATCACCTTCCTTTCCTCTCCCCCGAAACAGACACCTTGTGAGGTAGGTGGGGCTGAGAGAGTTCAGACAGAACTGTGACTAGCCCAAGGTCACCCAGCAGGCTTCATGTGGAGGAGTGGGGAATCGAACCCGGTTCTCCAGATTAGAGTCCACTGCTCCTAACCACTACACCACACTGGCTATCAAAGTAGTTGCTTGTGTGTGTAAAGCGTTGCCAAGTTGCAGCTGACTTGTGGCAACCCAGTAGGGTTTTCAAGGCACGAGACTGAGGTGGTTGCCTTCCTCTGGATTGATTTTTTGCCGTCAAGTCACATCTGACTTATGGTGACCCCTGGCAAGAGATGTTCAGAGGTGGTTTGCCATTTTCCACCTTTGTAACATGATGCTGGTATTCCATGGAGACCTCCCATCCAAATACTTGTCAGGGTCGACCATCCCGCTTAGCTTCTGAGACCGGAATAGCTGGGGCCATCCAGGTCAGGGCAAGCAGTTGATTAAGTAGAGCCAGCATGAGTGTAGTGAGAGAGCCAGTGTGGTTGTAGTGGTTAAGAGCGGTGGTTAGGAGCAGTTGTGGACTCTCATCTGGAGAACCAGGTTTGATTCCCCACTCCACCACATAAGTGGCAGAGGCTAATCTGGTGAACTGGATTTGTGTCCCCCCTCCTCCACATGAAGCCAGTTGGGTGACCTTGGGCTAGTCACAGCTCTCTTCGAGCTCTCTCAGCCCCACCTACCTCACAGGGTGTCTGTTGTGGGGAGGGGAAGGGAAGGTGATTGTAAGCCGATTTGATTCTCCCTTAAGTGGGAGAGAAAGTCGGCATATGAAAACCAACTCCTCTTCTTCTAGATATTTTTTAAAAACCGATTAGGAAAAAAATGTAGTTGAAAATAAATGGCTACTTCTTTTGATGTTGGGAAACTTGCCTACTGCTTTGCAAGGCAGTAAATTGTTACTAGGCTCACGCATCAGTCAGTTGTGGGGTGAAGGAAACCAACGCTTCTCCAGTACGCTTTCTCGCTACAGTAGAATCTGGGATCGACCCAGTTATAATCCCCATTTTAGGGACGCGTGGGTAACTGGGGGCAAGGGTCTCCTTTGGCAGGCAAACGCTGACTCTCTCTCACCTCGCAGGCTCGGGCAATCATGAACTTCATGGTCCGGTACCGTCCCGACGAGCAGCCCTTCCTCCGCCCTCACCACGATTCGTCCACTTTTACCATCAACGTTGCTCTCAACCATAAAGGCGTCGACTACGAGGTGAGCATCCCCCTCGAGAGGGTGGCTAAAGCCTGTGGGGTTGAGGGAGATGGGAGGCGAACGCCCCCTTGCAAGGGTAGCTGAAGAAGTGAGCTGTGACCCACAAAAGTGCATACCCTGCCAGAAATGATGTTAGCCTTTCAAGGTGCTCCTGGACTCTTGCTCTTTTCTATGGCCGTTGCAAGGGTACGTTCTCTTTGCAGACAACAGATGTTCAGAGCACTTGTCAGTGGCAGCTGCCACGGAAACTTCCTTTTAATCCACGCAGCTGATCAGATCTTCAGTGGCCAATCAGAAGCCCCGCCTGGCCCCAGCCACTTTCTAAAAATACTTGACGCAGGCCAAGAAAGGGGTCAGCGGGCGCCCATGGACACCACGTTGGGGACCCCTGCCCTAGATCATACCAACTCTGCTCTTTAGCATCCGTGCTCTTGAAATGGGATGATAACGGAGACATTCTAGGTTTATATGATCGGGGCTGTGCAGCTTAGAACACAAGCAAGAATCCTTTGCAGGGCATAGAGGTGCGGGGCAGATGGAACGATGAAGAGGGGCAATCCAGGGGGGAGGAAGATTGAAAGCCACTGCAGCAAAACACTTCCGCGTGGTGAAGAGTGGTGGTTTGGAGCGGTGGACTCTGATCTGGAGAACTGGGTTGGATTCCCCACTCCTCCGCATGAGCGGTGGAGGCTAGTCTGGTGAACAGGGTTGGTTTCCCCTCTCCTTTACATGAAGCCAACTGGGTGACCTTGGGCTAGTCACAGCTCTCTCAGCCTCACCTACCTCACAGGGTATCTGTTGTGGGGAGGGGAGGAGAAAGGTGATTGCAAGCTGGTTTGATTCTTCCTGAAGTGGTAGAGAAAGTCGGCATAGAAAAACCAACTCTTCTTCTTCTCTAATAGACTGTGGCTTCTCTCAAGTTGAAAAATATCATTTTTTTAAACTACTGTTTGGTAACAAGAAATCCATAATTTTTCCCACTTGCTACTCTACTCTCCGGCTACAAGGAATTGTAAACTGCTACACAGGACTGATATGTTTTTTTCTGTGTCCCCCCACAGGGAGGCGGCTGCCGGTTTATCCGCTACAACTGCACCGTGGAATCCCCCCGTAAGGGATGGAGCCTGATGCACCCCGGACGCCTCACTCACTACCACGAAGGATTGCCCACAACCAGCGGCACCCGCTACATCATGGTCTCTTTTGTGGACCCCTAATGCCAATTTTGCCCCTCCTCGGTCCTGGGGTGTAGAACGGGCCGCCGTGGTCAAAGCACTGAAAGCCAGAGACTTGCGAGATGGGGGAGAAGGGGTCCTCCCCCTGGTGCCACTGCCCACTTTCCACCGTGCCTTTGAAAGGAAGACAGAGGGACCCCCTGTCTGGCACAGACAAGCAGTCACAGCCCTGCCTTGTGCTGGACTTAAGTCGCCACTAGCGTCTGGAGCCGTCGCTGCCTTCTGCCTGTCCAGCCAAAGTCTGAACCGCACGGCCCCGTACCATGATCAAAATTGTTCTAGGCTGGTTGCTTCTCTTCTGTGGAACTGCAACGACCACTTCTCTTAAGAGGGCTTCCCCCTCAAGATTTACCGCTGTCGCTAGCCAGTAGGTCTTCCAAACTTGCAGTCTTCTATCACCCAGCAAGCATCACGGTAGAATAGAGGTTTGAACAGAGATTCCCCCAGTGTCCTCGTGAGCATAAGTCTTAGCACTTCCTTTAAGAAACTTGAAGGAGGGAAAGAGCGGTAACGCGCACCGGCAGCCCAGAGGGAAGGGATATAAGGAGCTTGTGAGGATCACGAGCCAGCGTGGTGTAGTGGTTGAGAGCGGTGGACTCTGATCCGGAGAACCGGGTTCGATTCCCCACTCCTCCACATGAGCGGCGGACTCTAATCTGGTGAACTGGGTTGGTTTCCCCGCTCCTCGCCATGAAGCCAGCTGGGTGACCTTGGTCTAGTCACAGCTCTCTCCAAACTCTCTCAGCCCCACCTACCTCACAAGGTGTCTGTTGTGGGGAGAGGAAGGGAAGGTGATTGTAAGCCAGTTTGAGACTCCCTAAAGGTAGAGGAAATCGGGGTATAAAAACAAACTCTTCTTCTAGCAGTGCCCACTGGCAGAGCTAGGGTTGCTAAGTACCCGTGGCCAGGGGTGAAGGATGGGGAATAGGGCTGCCAGATCCAGGTTGGGAAACTCCTGGAGATTTGGGGATGGAGCCTGGGGAGGACAGGGACCTCAGTGGGGTACCATGCCAAAGAGCCCGCCCTCCAAAGCATCCATTTCCCCCAGGGGAACGGATCGCTGTAGTCTGGCGCTGAACTGTAATTCCATGAGATTCCCAGGTCCCACCTGGAGGCTGGGGGAGCTATAACCCACTTACATCCTTCAGGTATTTATCGCACTGAGGCCGGCAGCGGACACGACACACTGACCAGTCACGGGGCCAGAAAGGTTAACCCAAAGTGCTTCTTAAAGTGTGAATGATGCCTTTGCAAGAGTGGGGTGGAGAGATGTTTTGAGGTGCCTCTGTCTTCTTTGGGATGGCTGAACCAAGAAGTGTCAGGAGGCAGCGGGGAGGTTCTGGGCAAGTCTTGACTACCAGGGGGTGTTGCTCCATCTCCCATATTCCTTTGCGTCAGCAGCTTCCTGTATAAAGCGTGCATTAAGTTATTGGCAGGGCCGTGCCACAGCTCACCGAATAAATGTACCTTTTATACAAGCCTATTTCTGGGTCGACGGCGCTCGAGAGGTGGAAGGGAGAGGAGGAGCTATATTTCAGAGCAAAGTCTCCCCCCCCCCCCGTGCCTGTAAAAGGGGCTAAGTTTCTCTGACTGGTCAAAGATCTCAAGGGGGACGACAAAGGTTGAAGATGGTATTTCTCCGCTGTTGTCCAATGTGGGTTGGTAAATACTGACCGCCGGTTGTCACTGTTGACACTACGAGGCCATAAAATTTCTCCCTTCTGCTGACAACTGAAAACACAGCGGGCAGTGACTGTCTGCACCCACAATGTTATCTGCAAGAGTCCAGTTGCACCCTAAAGACTATGAACATAAGAAGAGCCTTGCTGGATCAGACCAAGGCCCATCAAGTCCAGCAGTCTGTTCACTCAGTGGCCAACCAGGTGCCTCTAGGAAGCCCACAAAGACAAGACGGCTGCAGCAGCACCATCATGCCTGTGTTCCACAGAGCCCAATATAATAGGCATGCATCGTGACTAGTATCCATTTTAACTAGTAGCCATGAATACCCCTTTCCTCCATGAACATGTCCACTCCCCTCTTCAAGCCTTCCAAGTTGGCAGCCATCACCACATCCTGGGGCAGGGAGTTCCACAATTCAACGCACAAAGAAATACTTCCTTTTATCTGTTTTGAATCTCTCACCCTCCAGTTTCAGCAGATGACCCCGTGTTCTAGTATTATGGGAGGGAGAAAAGCTCCTCCCTGTCCATTGTCTCCAAACCATGCATAATTTTATAGACTTCGATGTCTCCCCTCAGTCGCCTTTTTTCCAAGCTTAACAGCCCTAAGTGTTTTAACCGCTCCTCATAAGGCAGTTGCTCTAGTCCCCTAATCTCTGGCAGGGTGTGAGCGTTTGTGAGCTCACTTCTTCAGATACAGTATCTGAGCAGCGTAGTATCTGCATAAGTGAGCTGTGACTCACTAAAGCTCATACCCTGCCAAAAACTTTATTAGTCTTTAAGGTGCTACTAGGAGCCCCGGGCACAGAGTGGTAAGCTGCAGTACTGCAGTCCAAGCTCTGCTCACGACCTGAGTTTGATCCCGACGGGAGTCAGTTTCAGGTAGCCGGCTCAAGGTTGACTCAGCCTTCCATCCTTCCGAGGTCGGTGAAATGAGGACCCGGCTTGCTGGGGGTAAAGGGAAGATGACTGGGGAAGGCACTGGCAAACCACCCCGTAAACAAAGTCTGCCTAGTAAACGTTGGGGTGTGACATCACCCCATGAGTCACGAATGACCTGGTGCTTGCACAGGGGACCTTTCCCTTTTTTTAAGGTGCTACTGGACTCTTGTTCTTATTGCTATTGACAGACTAACATGGCTAACCATCGCGATCGACCACAATGCTGTGGTTTTTGAAAACAAGAATTACAACAGGCACCAGTCCACCAGTTTTCCATCTTCTTTTTTTTAAACAAAACAAGCCATGGGTGGTTTCTTTTCCTCTATCAAAACGAAAAGACATGACAATCCAGGCAAATATGATACAGAATAAATTAAACACTCCCCCCCCCTTCACCCCTTCTGAGGTTACCAGAGCTCTGGAGTGTTCATAGGGGTAGCTGTAGAATTCCTTTCTGCGTACTGGGAATTCAGATAGCATTACCCTAATAAATACAAACTGGTCCGTGGCACGGGAGAGGGGAAACTCCTTAGCTGCAAAGGTCTCATCCAGGCTGTTAGAGGGGAAATCTGTTTGGGGGCAGTGGATCAGACGCTAGCGCCAGAGGGGAGAGAATGTATGCTCTGGGCTCCACATCTGGACCGAGCCAGTGACCCTTTCGTGAAATTGGGGGCTAAGGGGGAGGGCACAAGTTGGAAAGCAGCATCCCCACTGAGGTAGACAGGGCCTTGAGCAAAATGCCAGGAAGGGCCCATGAAATACTGGCAGAGGTGGCGGCGAGACAGGACCCCATCTGCAGGCAGGTAAAGGTCACAGTGCAGATCTTATATGGGCCAAAAGCAAAACGGAGGGGTGGGGCGGCGTCCACCAGACCGTTAAGGGGGACCGAGAGGAAAAGGCATGGCACACAAAGCCGTTAAGGGCACCCTCGAGGGGCAGGGACAGGAATCCCGAGAGCCGGCAAACAGCCTCAAGCTCACAGCTTCGGCTTGGTGCATAAGGAACGGTCTGTGCATGCGCGCGTGCTAGCACCCGAGCTGCACCTTGCCTCTCAGGCAGCATCTGAGGAAAGTATTGCGCACAGTTGTACAATTCGAACTGCGTAAAAAAACCGGGGGAACCACACTGGTCTGTACAAAAAGCTGATCTCTCTTGTGACATCAGACGCGTTGCCCGATGGGACTAGCCCGTTAACTCACTGGGAAACTTCCTGGTGGGCTGGAGCCTTGGGGAACCACTGGCAGCCAGGTAGCAGCAACACAAGGACCACTTGGGTCCCACCGGGCCGGTGCCCATGACAAGAGGTGTGGGATTGCCCCACGATCACCGCTGGATCTGACCCTAGCAGCCCCGGTCACTCTGTAGCGTCCCCTGGGCTTGGCTGGCTCCAGGCCCACTTTAATTTCTCACGGTCCACCCCTGGGTGCACTACTGGAGAAAAGGGGCACGTGGGCCCAATTCCGCCTTCCCATAAGCAAAGGCATCCCCTTCATAAGCGTGTCAGTCACTCCCTCTCCCCCAAACGCAGGAGAGGAAATGAGCCGGCGCTTCCCGCACTGTGGAAGTTGGTCGGAAAGCCAAGCTGATACCGTTCCTCTCTTGTGATGTCTTACCTCTATACTCCAAGCCCGGCGATGACACCGCGCCAGGGATGATCTTCATGCCCTCCCTCCCCCCAAGCAATTGTGGGTCTGTCCCACGGTTCCACGCCCCGTCAACCCAGTTAGGAAGTCCGTCGTTACTCTCAAGCACTGAGATCCCCTTCCCCAGCAAGGCAGTGTCTAAGGAGTCTGGACTAGTTCTCGGGGTTAACGGAACCATGAGGGGTTCCGTGTACAGTGAAGTAGTGTTGGCCATATGCAGAGAAGACATTCATTTGGAGGCATCGCTCTGGCACCTCCGGTGGCCCGTTTACGGCATTACAACTGCTGTTGTCTTTGGTCAGGAAGGCAACGTCCCTCTACCTCCCCCTAGAGGCCTTCAGTCAACATTACAGCCACTGGCGGCTACCGTCTCTTGACATCTCCTCGTGGCAATCCTTCCGCGTCCAGCCGCGTAGGCTCGAGAGGCGCATGCGTAGGCCGGTGTCTCCGGCGCTCCCGCTGGTCACTTCGTCCACCTGCCCTCGTAGTCTCAAGCGGAACTGTATTTGCCCTTGCTGTGGCTGGTGCGGGTCAGCTGGAGCTGGCGGGCGGCCTGCAGGACGCGGTACCGCTCGCGGAGGTTGCGCCGGCGCACGTGCTCGTTCGTGATCTCCTGCACGTAGCGCGAAGGGAACCAGCCCTTCTTGCCGTCAGCTAGGCGGAGACCCTCATACCAGCCTGCAAATGGGGGGGGGGGAAGGGGAGTGTTAGCTTTCCCCTCTTTAAATCCCTGCCCAGCTGCCAAATAACTAGAAGATCTCAATGGTGGTATTTCACTTCTCGTATTGTTTGTAAAGACAGCCAGCACGGTTTAGTGGTTAAGAGCAGCAGACTCCAATCTGGAGAACTGGGTTCGATTCCCCACTCCTCCACATGAAGGAAATTCAAAACTAACTCCCCACCAACACCCCCAGTGACCCATACTCCATGCCCAGAAGATGGCCATCTAGCCTCTTCTTAAAAACCTCCAGGGAAGGAGAGCTCACCACCTCCCGAGGAAGGCTGTTCCACTGAGGAACAGCTCTAAGTGTTAGAAAATTCTTCCTAATGTCTAGATGGAAACTCTTTTAATTTAATTTCAATCCATTTGTTCTGGTCCGACCTTCTGGAGCAAAATAAAACAACTCAGCACCATCCTCTATATGACAGCCCTTCAAGTACTTGAAGATGGTTATCATATCCCCTCTCTTCTCCTCTCCAGGCTAAACACTGACTTCAGGCTAAATACTAAGTACTGACTCAATACTGGCACAGGTTGGACTAAAGCATCTCCTTACCCTCGTTGGTCTTGCGAAGAACGTTGACAATGTCGGTCGGCTCCAGGCTCAATTCGTCAGCCTGGACTGCCACATAAGCCTCAATGCACTGCACCTGGGGGCAATCTGTGGGGGGGAGAGGGAGGAAGAGACATCAGCACAAGTTACGCGGAGGAATACTATTTTCCCAGCGCATGTGGAATAAACAAAGTGAATCCTGGCTTTCCATCATCGTCAGGGTTTGAGGAAGGAAGGAGTTGGTTTTTATATGCCAATTCTCTCCACCACTTAAGAAAGACTCAAACCGGCTTACAATCACCTTCCCTTCCCCTCCCCTCCCCACACCAGACACCCTATGAGGTAGGTGGGACTGAGAGAGCTCTAAGAGAGCTGTGACTAGCCCAAGGTCACCCGGCTGGCTTCATGTAGGAGTGGGGAAACAAATCCAGTTCACCAGATTAGCCTCCACCGCTCACGTGGAGGAGTGGGGGAACTGAACCTGGTTCTCCAGATCAGAGTCCGCCACTCCAAACCACCGCTCTTAACCACTACACTATTCTGGCTCTCAAGGAGGAAGGGAGGGACCTCAATAGGTTATGACACCATAGAGTCCACCCTTGACAGCAGCAATTTTCTCCAGGGGAACTGTTCTCTTTGATACTGGGAGATCCGCAGGCCCCACTTGGGAGGGTGGCGACCCTAACTGAAGTACTGATAACATTCTTCCGGCAGGCTACAGCAGCAGGAAGGAAGGAGGGAGGGAGCTGAGGGTCTCACCCCAATCCTCATATATGGTCTCCTGCTTGCCGTTGGGTTGGGATTCATGGCAGGGGAAAGCGCCCATCCAGCGATGCATGTCTGATCTGAAATCAAAGGCGTAAACCATGGAGGCCTGCAGGGAAAGGAGCATCCTGGTACCTCAAATGCCCTGCCCCAAAGAAGGTGCTGCATTCAGAGTCAGTCACCTCCAGCTAAAAGGATTGCAGGGGCAGGCATTGAAAAAGACTCATGCCCCCCCCCCCCGCCCCTCCCCAGCTAAGGGCTGCTTTTTCCTCCATCCTATCTAATATCACAACCAATAAATCTATTTTTGTTATATATTGTGCACAACTGTGTTAAAAAACACAGGGCCTAAAGTACAGGCTTTTTAAAAAGCACAGACATGGTTACAAATACTACCAACACAGTGGATGTTAGTACGTAAAATGACCAAAATCTGACCAGACGCGTTTTGGCGTTTTACAGGCCTTCCTCAGTGGTCATACATACACAATTTTACAATACACATCCTGACATATACATATATATTTTTTTCTTCACGTCTGTTGATGTTATACGCATCCTGAAATGCTGGACACCCTATACATTCAGGTGTGAGCCGTGAGCCAAGTTTTAAGGCACACGGACTAACTATTTTAACATAAAGCCAGACAGAATAAAAGGCTTTTATATATATATATATTTAACCTTGTATAACGTTTGTGTATATGTCAGGATGTATATTGTAAAACTGTGTATGTATGACCACTGAGGAAGGCCTGTAAAAGGCCGAAATGCGTCTGGTCAGATTTTGGTCATTTTATGTACCAACATCAACTGGCATTGGTAATATTTGCAACTATGTGTGTGCTTTTAGGAAGCCTGTATTTTAGGCCCTGTGTTTTTAAATACAATTGTGCACAATGTATAATAAAAACAGATGTATTTGGTTGTTATATTAGACAGTGTTTAGCTCAACACCTTTCGGTTTCTCCCGACGGTGAGGTCAAGTTTCTTTGTTCCCCTTTTTCTTCAGTTGTTTTTCCTCCTTCCCCCATTTATTTCTTTTCTCGGCAGCTAATTTTCCCTGAGAGTCAGGGGGGCGTGGGGAGCAGGGGAAATCAGCTGCCAAGGAAAGAGATAAAGGGGAGATAAAAGGGGAGGTCGAAAAAGCAGCCAGCGGCTCCTCTTTCATCCTCTTGCGCCATACAAGATTTAGTTTAGTTTAGTTGATTTTTTACCCCGCCCTTTCCCAACCAAAGCCAGGCCTCAGGGCGGCTGACAACCAATAAAATACAGTTCAATGAAGTACTCTGCACAGACCTTAAAAATCCTTTCTCCCCATTAAAATTCAAGACAGCGCCCCTACCGAATGCATAATAATTATAATTAGGGGGAGAACCATTAAGGAAGGGGAAAGGAAAAAGGAAAGGGAAGAGAAAGAGAAGGGCAGCGGGAAAGGAAGGAAAAGAAAAAGGAAGAAGAGTTGGTTTTTATATGCCGACTTTCTCTACCACTTAAGGGTGACTCAAACCAGCTTACAATCACCTTCCCTTCCCCTCCCCACAACAGACACCCTGTGAGGTAGGTGGAGCTGAGAGAGCTGTAAGAGAGCTGTGACTAGCCCGAGGTCACCCAGCTGGCTTCGTGTGCAGGAGTGGGGAAACAAACCCAGTTCACCAGATTAGCCTCCGCCGCTCACGTGGAGGAGTGGGGGAATCAAACCCGGTTTTCCAGAAGTCCACCACTCCAAACCACCTCTCTTAACCACTACACCACCACGCTGGCTCCCTAGAAAGAGGAGGGGAAGGGACAGGGAGGTTAGCCAGAGCAGAACCGTCGCTGTCCTCAGCCACAGGCCTGGTGAAACATCTCAGCCTTGCAGGCCCTGCAAAACGGAGCCAGTTCCTAGTTCCCTTAGATTTCCCCGCCCAATAACATAGGATATTTTACTACTCTTAGCAAAATTCTCGCACCGCAGGGCATCTCTGAGGACACCAAGGAAAAACAATCCACTCCCTTCACTCCCTCCGCGCCATCTGTGCCCTTGGAGACGCTATCCTTTTCGACCTCGCCCACCCCAACGACTCACTGTGTCGGGGCGCGGCAGAGGCGGTCGATACTCCGGCCTTGGTGGTTCTCCAGTAGGGTCAGGTAGAAGCTGTTTTCGGAGCTGCTGCCCACAGACGCGTCCCCGCAGCCCTGGGCCTGAACGAGAGAGCGGTGGGCGTAGTCCAGCACGACAAAGCGTTCGGAGCTGGAGGGAAAAAGAAGAAGAAAAAGAAGAGTTGTTTGTTATATGGCGGCTTTCTCGACCCCTTAAGGAAGAATCAAACCGGCTTACAATCTCCTTCCCTCCCCTTCCCCACAATAGACACCCTGTGAGGTAGGTGGGGTGGAGAGAGCTCTAAGAGAGCTGTGACTAGCCCAAGGTCACCCGGCTGGCTTCAAGTGTAGGAGTGGGGAAACAAATCCAGTTCACCAGATTAGCCTCCGCCGCTCATGTGGAGGAGTGGGGAACCGAACCCGGTTCTCCTGATCAGAGTCCGCCGCTCGAAACCACTACCCTTAGCCACTACACCACGCTGGCTGAAGGGTGCAGGTGAGGAGCTGGAGACCACCAAGGTAGTCCAGGGTTGCTACACACTGGCAGGCAATGGCAAACCACCTCTGTTCATCTCTTGCCTTGAAAACCTTATGGGGTTGCCAAAGGTTGACAACCCTTTTGCACACACACAGAAAGAGAGAGAGGGAGGGAGAGGGAGACAGAGAGAGAGAGAGAGCACTCAGCCACACGGAAATCTTTGGTATGGAGATTCCAGCACACCTCCGGTTTGGCCCGTAGGCTCAAGGAAGGGCACCTCACCTCTTCCGCTGGGCGATGAGGAGCAGATCGTTGAAGAGGAAGAGGTATATGGGGACCAGTTTGGGCTTGTTGCCGAAGATCGTGCCCCGATGCACCACCTCCAGCAGCTCGCCCTGCTTCAGCAGCTGCCGGCTCTGAGAGATGATGGGCACCGCCTGAATCGCGGGGGAGAGCCAAAGAGAGGAGTCAAGAGAGGGCCCCGCTAAGGGGGTCTTCTGTTCTTTCCTTCAGCGGTCCATAACACAAGTGGTCCATAACACATCGGCCCTCTGTTGCCCAGGCCACCGTGGGTCTTACCACAGATATGAGCTTGAAACAAAACTCCGCAGGTCATTCATATATACACAAGGTATGGGCTAGGGTAAGGGGCGAGGACAGGGTGTGTGGGGGTGGTGTCGTCACTTCCTGGAAGAAACTCACCAGTGATGGCGGGAGCTCTAGGAATTGCTGGAAACTCTATGGTAAAACTATAGAGTTTCCAGCGATTCCTAGAGCTCCCGCCATCATTCGTGGGTTTCTTCCAGGAAGTGATGTCACCTCTAGGAATTGCAGGAATCTCTAGGAATTGCCAGAGTGTGATGGTGTCACTTCCTGGAAGAAACCCACGAGTGATGGCGGGAGCTCTAGGAATCGCTGGAAACTCTATGGCAAAACCACAGACCTCCCAGCAATTCCTAGAGCTACCAACATTGCTTCCAGATTTTCCCCGGAAGTGACACCATCACACTAGCAACACTGGTGAGGTTTTTTACATTTTCTTCCTGATGCCCCTTGAAGGGGCAGCAGTCAGTGGATGCTTTCGGTGGGGGATCTTTTGCCCCAAGCAGGGCCTTGGTAGCCCTAGTGTTTTTAAAAAAGAGAGCCAAACAATGAAGCCAAATTTCAGGGGTACCACCCTCGGCTGTGTAAATAATGCCTTGGAGAATTAGCAGTATAAAAGAGAAGGGTCCAGTAGCACCTTCAAGACTAACAAAATTTCTGGCAGGGTCATGAGCCTTCGTGAGCCACAGTTCCCTTCTTCAGATACAGCTAGAATGTGAGTCCATCTGTCCTTAAGTAGAGACAGGTGAATTAGATACGCAATGTAAATGTCAAAAGCAAGTAAATGACATTAGCAGGTGTGATTGGATTAGGTGTGATACGCAGAGGGGTAGTAGGCATGGAGAAATCAGCATTGGTAATGAGACAGGAATCCCAGGTCCCTATTCAGTCCCAGAGAATGCATAGTCTTGAGCTTCATTATTAGTTGTAATTCAGCAGTCTCTCTTTCTAATCTCCCTTTGAAATCTATTTGGAAGAGAACTGCTACTCTAGAATCAGCAACTGAATGAATTGGAGAATTAGAGATTCACTGAGAGCATTTTTGGAGGACCTCTCCGGGGTTAGCTGAATGACTGCAGGGAAACCCGGTAGGAAGATTTCTATTGGCTGACAAAAGGACAGATGTAGCGGCAACGGGGGAAGAAAAACAGGAGCTCACCGTGAGAAAACGGCTTATTTAACGTACTGTTGCTATGTTGCTCAATTCAAGAAGCACAATTTTAATCTGCCCAGAGCAACGAGCGGAGAAAGGGGGAACGCGGCCCAGGCAAGTCGGAGCAAACCCAGAGAAGAAAAGGCACCAGGCTAAATCCCTGACCTTAAGCTTGTCGAACTCGATCTTGCTGGCGATGTGGATCAGCTCCTCCATGTGTCGCATTCGCCCCACTTCCGAGTTGCATTCTTCTATTATCTGGATCAGAGATTGGGGAAGGGGGAGAAGAAGGAGGAGAATCAGAGACCTGCTGCTTTGCTGCCAGGGAAGGAGAACACTTAGGTATTGTTTACGCATCGCAGGTTCTAATACCCAAGGGCCAATCCTTGCGAAAATCTGCAAAATGGGGTCCGCTGCAGCTACTATTTTGGGTTTGCAAACAGGGCTTGTATTTTTGTATTCTACTGTTCCCTTCAAGGAGAAAAGTGGCATATACATGCTTAAAAATGAATACATAACTTTACGAGTTATGGAAAAACCACTCCCTGGCATTTGGGCAGAGGAGGAGAAGGAGAAGAAGAGTTGGTTTTTATATGCCGACTTTCTTTACCACTTAAAGAAGAATCAAACCGGCTTACGATCCCCTTCCCTCCCCCTCCCCACAACAGACACCCTGTGAGATAGGTGGGGCTGAGAGAGCTCTTAAGAGAGCTGTGACTAGCCCAAGGTCACCCAGCTGGCTTCATGTGTACGAGTGGGGAAACCAATCCAGTTCAACAGATTAATGTCTGCCGCTCACGTGGAGGAGTGGGGAATCAAACCCGGTTCTCCAAATCAGAGCCTGCCGCTCCAAACCACCACTCTTAACCACTACAACCACGCTAAGAATACCAGGGGAAGGAGGAGGAAGGAAGGGAGGTAGGAGAGAAACCAGACCCAGAGGGGGGAACAGGATTTCCCCTTCTCGAGTCCTTGCTAATCCTCTTCTCGTGATTACAATAACGTTCCCTGTTCTCATTTGGCTCACCTTGGAAACGGAGCCCAGCGCTCTCATGGCGTTCTGCTCTCGCAAGGAGTTTTCTTCCGTCCGGCGCAGGACGTTCTACAAGACAGAACAAAATTAGATGGGGAACGAGGAGTGGGACAAATCTTTTCATTTGTTTATTAATTTGTTTACTCCAACGGGGACGACCAGAGGCTTATATCCTTCTCCTCTCCTCTATTCTATCCTCATGGCAACCTGCGAGGTAGGTTAGGCTGAGAGTGTGTGACTGGCCCATGGTCTCCCAGTAAGCTTCCATGGCAGAGTAGGAGATTGGAACCCGGGTCTCCCAGATCCTAGCCCAACACTTTAAGCACTATACCACACTTGGGTTTCTTGGGCTGTCTGATTTCTTTCTCATGCACTAGGGATAATGATTTTCAATCATTCTGCCTTCAGAGAAATCCTTGCCCCAACAACCTTGCCAAAGAAGAAGAAGAGTTGGTTTTTATACCCTGCTTTTCTTTACCAAAAGGAGTCTCAAAGCAGAGGAGGAGGAGGAGGAGAAAAAGAAGAGTTGGTTTTTATATGCCGACTTTCTCTACCACTTAACCGGCTTACAACCACCTTCCCTTCCCCTCCCCACAACAGACACCCTGTGAGGTAGGTGAGGCTGACAGAGCTGTGACTAGCCCAAGGTCACCCAGCTGGCTTCCTGTGTAGGAGTGGGGAAACCAACCCGGTTCACCAAATTAGTCTCCGCTGTTCTTGTGGAGGAGTGGGGAATCAAACCCAGTTCTCCAGATCAGAGTCCACCCCTCCAAACCACCGCTCTTAACCACGACACCACACTGGCTCTCTGTGGAAGCTTACAATCACCTTCCCTTCCACAGCAGGCACCTTGTGAGGTAGGTGGGGCTGAGAGAGATCGGAAAGAACTGTGACTAGCCCAAGGTCACCCAGCAGGCTGCATGTGAGAAATATAACCTGGTTCTCCAGATTAGATTCGGCCACCCTTAACCACTATACCACGCTGGCTCTCGTATCTTTCAGCACACCCTACACTCCAATCCCACTTAAATGCCTTCCCAGGTGGAACAGAAATGGCACTCAAGAAAGCAACATGAGCAGAGCGATCGGTTTAGGACTTCTTCCCACCTCGATGAGCATCTTGATCCGCGTGATCCTCTGGAAAGGAAGCAACAGGAAGGACATGAAAGGGAGCCGCTGGCACTCCGGCAGTTCCTGCAGACGGGTCACGACAACGGCAAACTGGGGGTTCTTCTCCCTGGGAGGGGAGAGAGGAGGCCGGCGGAGTCAGTGGGCGAAGCTCACAGCTGCGCAGATGGTCGGCAAGGATCGTTGCTTGACAGGCCCCATTTAAGGATCTCCGGGGCAGGGCGGAGCAGAGAAAACTAAGCGACACAGACCAAGGGTCAGTCCTGGTATCAAGAGGCCTTGTAGGCCAAGAAACAGGACATAGGATTCTGTGTCCAACGCCAGCTTCCGTGATTGCAGGAAATACGAGGCTTCATGAGATACGGACACAGCTCATTGAGCTGTGATGCCAGCAAGCTCTCTCTTTTTATTTAGAAGAAGACGACGAAGAAGAGGAGTTGGTTTTTATATGCCAACTTTCTCTACCACTTAAGGGAGACTCAAACTGGCTTACAATCACCTTCGCTTCCCCTCCCCACAACAGACACCCTGTAAGGTAGGTGGGGCTGAGAGAGCTCTTAACAGAACTGAAACTTGCCCAAGGTCACCCAGCTGGCTTTGTGTGTAGGAATCAAACCCGGTTCTCCAGATCAGAGTCCACCGCTCCAAACCACCGCTCTTAACCACTACACCACGCTGGCTCTCGTGGTTATTTATGTCAATAACTATAAGAAGAAGAGCTGGTTTTTATAACCCGCTTTTCTCTACCTTTAAGGAGACAGCAGATTAGGGCCACCTTAATTCATGAATGGTGAATATGAACCTTGCATTATTTAGACCAAGGGGGGGGGGAGTTTCACAAATGTCCCTATTGCTATGCAGAAGCCATGGATTCCATGAACACATGAAGCTGCCTTATACTGAATCAGACCCTCGGTCCATCGAAGTCAGTATTGTCTACTCAGACCGGCAGCGGCTCTCCAGGTTCTCAGGCAGAGGTCTTTCACGTCACCTATTTGCCTTGCCCCTTTAACTGGAGATGCCGTGGATTGAACCTGGGACCTTCTGCGTGCCAAGCAGATGCTCTACAAACTGAGCCACAACCATCCAACAGACTCTTTCGAGGTCACACTCACATGAGGGTACTGTAGGTCTTTTCCTGGTACAGCTGGTTGCGGACATAGTCGATGTAGACGGAGAAGCTTTGCTTCGCATGGTCCTCCACGATGTCGCAGACGTCTGAGATCTGCAGGCTCTCGGCGAGGCGACCCTCCAAGTCCTGCAGGAACCTGATGGTGCAGAATGGGGAGGGGAGGGTTTAGGAACAACATCGAATGGGACACGGGGATTTCCCTTTCCTCACGGCACAGCTTTTGAAAGCATGATCCTACAACCCCATTTCCAACATCAAGATGGGCTGAATTCCCAATCTGTTCATGTTCCTTACTGACTAGGAAATAAATCACATGGTACAGCCCTTTCAGGATACCCGTGCAGGACTGTAGCATGCAATTCATCTGAACCTGTACCTTATCCCATAATTAATGAACACTAACAGGTTGGGAATGTAGCCCCACTTTTAATCAGTCTCCTTGGGTGGACTTATGGTCATTATGGATGTGAAAAATCATGTGGTACAGCCCTTCCAGGATATCTATGTCGGGCTGTACCATGCAACTCCTTTGAACCTGTATCTCATCCCATAATGAACTCTAACAGGCTGGGAACGTAGCCCCACCTTTAATCAGTCTCATCTTTTTTTTTTTAAAGGGTGAACTTATGTTCACTATGGATCAGAAAAATCAAGCGGTACAGCCCTTCCAGAATGCCCGCGCAGGGCTGTACCATACGATTCTTCCAAACCTGTACCTCAACCCATAATGAACAGGCTGGGATTGTAGCTCTGCCTTTCGTCGTCGTCCTTTCCCCCCCAGGGTGAATTCCGGGGAGCACGAGCCAAAGGGTCAGAGGGGAAAGGGAAGAGGCGGCACTGACCTTTCGCTGACCTCCTTGACCTTGCGGATGTTGGAGAAGAGGATGCGGTGCTCGCGCAGAAGGATGGTGGCTGCCAGATCCCGAGACTCCATGAAGTGCTCGATCAGCAGGGTCAGCGAACGCAGGTAGGAGGCTTCCGACGTCACCACCTCGAAAAGGCTCTGGGTGTGGGGGAGAAGAAACGCGGAGCAGCAGGGTCAGTGGTAGGAGAGGAGCAAGCTAAGACTAGTTGGGGGCCGTGGCTCAGTTTGTAGAGCATCTGCTTGGCATGCAGAAGGTCCCAGGTTCAATCCCCGGCATCTCCAGTTAAAGGGACCAGGCAAGTAGGTGATGGGAAAGACCTCTGCCTGAGACCCTGGAGAGCCATGCAGAGGGGCTGTGGCTCAGTGGTAGAGCATCTGCTTGGCATGTTGAAGGTCCCAGGTTCAATCCCCGGCATCTCCAGTTAAAGGGACCAGGCAAGTAGGTGATGGGAAAGACCTCTGCCTGAGACCCTGGAGAGCCGCTGCCAATCTGAGTAGACAATACGGACTTGGATGAGCTTCCAGGCCCCAGGACAGATCCCGGAGGCACTCCACTAGTCACTCCTCTCCAAGTGGATGAGGAACCATTAACAAGCACTCTTCGTCAAATGCCAGAAAACTTCTCTCCCTTGAGCTCTCTGCATGCCCCAGCATGCTGGAGGGACAGGCGGCTTCTGACCTCGTTCCCACTGGTATTTGGAGGAGAATCTGCTGTTTCTTGCCTCCTCCAGGCTTGAGCTCAGAGGAGATAAGATCTTGTCTCACTCTGAGCCCTATGGCAAGCACAGAGGAGGAGGAGGAGGAGAAGAGTTGGTTTTTATATGCTGACTTTCTCTACCACTTAAGGGAGACTCAAACCGGCTTACAAACACCTCCTCCTCCCCACAAGACACCCCTGTGAGGTAGGTGGGGCTGAGAGAGATCTAAGAGAGCTGTGACTAGCCCAAGATCACCCAGCTGGCTTTGTGTGTAGGAGCGGGGAAACCAATCCAGTCCACCAGATTAGCCTCCGCCCGCTCATGTAGAGGAGTGGGGGAATCGAACCCGGCTCTCCAGATCAGAGTCCACCGCTCCAAACCGCCGCTCTTAACCACCACACCACGCTGGCGAGGCAGGGGGAGAGAGGGATGGGTCCCACGGTGCCCCTGGGTCACTCACCTCCTGCATCTTCCTCTCCTCGGGGCCCATGTTTCCCAGAAGGCCGCTCTCCCGCACGGCCGGCAGCTCCTGCCACAACGTGCTGTGTGGGATGGGGCCGCGGGGCCCGGCAGGACCTTCGCCAGGGGACGGGGCCCCGTAGTCCGAGCTGCTGAAGCTGCTATTGCGAGGGACCGTTTGCCTTTTGATCTCCTTGGAGATGACAGCCTGGCGGTAGGTTTGGTACAAGGGCTCTGCAGGGGGTGGGGAAGATGCGGGCAAAGGTTAGGGAAAAGAGAGAAAGGCGCTACATAGGCGAGACTAGGGTTGCCATCTCTGGATTGGGACATTCTTGGAAATTTGGCAGCGGAGCCTGGAAAAGCTGGTGTTTGGGGAAGGGAGAAACCTCAGTGGTGTAGAAGACCTTGGAATCCACCCTCCAAAGCAGCCATTTTCTCCAGGGGAACTGATCTCTATCGTACGGAGATCGGCTGTAAGTCCAGGAGGTCTCTGGCCCCATCTGGAGACTGGCAACCTTAGATGACACCCAAATATCCATTGAGGCCAATCCAGGACTGGGAAACGGGGGTCATTCATGGTGGCACCAAAGAGCCAGTGCAGCTGGGAAGAAGAAGAGGAGTTGATTTTTATACACAGCCTTTCTCTACCTTTAAGGAGTCTCAAACCGGCTTACAATCGCCTTCCCTTCCTCTCCCCACAACAGGCACCTTGTGAGGGAGGTGGGGCTGGGAGGAGGAGGAGGAGAAGAGTTGGTTTTTATATGCTGACTTTCTCTACCACTTAAGGGAGACTTAAACCGGCTTACAAACACCTTCCCCTCCTCACGACAGACACCCCTGTGAGGTAGGTGGGGCTGAGCGAGCTCTAAGAGAACTGTGACTGGCCCAAGGTCACCCAGCTGGCTTCACGTGGAGGAGTGAGGAATCAAACCTGGTTCACCAGATTAGAGTCTGCCACTCATATGGAGGAGTGGGGAATCAACCCGGTTCTCCAGATTAGAGTCCTCTGCTCTTAACCACTACACCAAGCTGGCTGCATATACTGGTCCAGCTCTTGGGTGGAGGGAGACACAGAAGGTGGTAGTGGTGGTAAAAGTGCACTGTTTGGGCGAACTCGAACACCTGGGGGGAGGGACAGCAGGCAGGAGTAGGGTTGCCTGGAGATCTCCCCTAATTACTGTTGATCTCCGGATGACAGCGATCCATTCCCCTGGAGAAAATGGCTGCTTTGGAGAGTTGCCTCTGTAGCATTATATCCTGTGGAGGTCCCTCCCCAAATCCTGTCCTCCCCAAGCTCCATCCCCAGAATCTCTCAATGTCAATTTGGCAATCCTAGGCAGGATGGTGGAGAGGGACAACATTTTGGGCTCCACCTTTAATGAGCAAAACGTCTTGAACTGGGTTCCCCTCTACCACCTGATCTTTTCCTGCTCCCAATTTCCCACTTACCGTCCTGTAAGCAAAGACCCCAGTCAGGGCCCTTAGGGGACAGCACCGAGGAGGATCTGCGACAGACAACAAATGCAATAGTCAGAAACCAGCAACCCTAAGAAACCTCCAAAAATGAGTCACATCACAGACCTGTTTAGTCCAGCAATCTAGTTTCAAAGGCTGCTTCCACAAAGAAGTATGGAACGCAGGAAGCCCCCAAATTGAATGGGCCCCATTGGGCCCCAGCAGTATTTTTAATTCACCCATTTTAGCAATATGGTGGCAGTGTCCTAGTGTTGGACACCAGGACACTGCCGCATCTACTTTCGCTCCTCGCTGTCCTTACCCAGCGTGGTGATAAAGGACCCAGTTTACCAAAACCCGTCCCTGACAGCAGAGAGGATGGCTAAGCTATTCTCCTCCTGGTCCCTCCCCACAGCTCCTGCATCCCTAAAGACTGGAGAAAGGCAAATCTTTCTTCCAAGACTTGATGGGAGCTGGAGGGGGGTGGGGGATGCCAACACACCTGTCCTTTGGGGTCCCTGCGTCAGATTCGCCTGATTCCGGGCAGTCAGATTCGCAGCCACCTGGAGAGAGAAATTTTGCGGAATTAGGGTAGGGTTAAGATAAAACGTGCCCCGATTTCTCCCCTACCTATGGTGGGGGGAGGGACAAGGAAGGGGGAGAAGGATGGGCCCGTCCTTTACCCCCCCCCCCGAATGCTAACCCCACCCCTGAACATCCATGCAGCAGCTTAATGTCTGAAGCAAGCATACTCATGTACAATATTAAACAAGAAGGTTATACTAAGTGGATGGGTGATTCCAAGGCTTTATCTAGGAAAGCTGGCCATGCATGTGTCAGGTTGTACATACATTTGCCCAGCTTGTCTGTTCTATCCCCCAGTGGGCATACTTTCACTCCCTCTAACCCCCTCGCCACATTTAGGAGAACCGTTAGGGAGCCTGTAATTTAAGCCGGCCCAGAGTAAAGCTTGGTAAAACGAGGGGTGGATGAAGGCGACTTTATTTCGTCTACCCTTTCCAGTGAAAGGTAAGGGGAAAAAACCATTGCAGCTCTGCAAACAACATGCAAGTACCCTCCTTTACCCCATTTCGAGTGTGAAGCACACTAGATGGCTCAAACAAGTGAGCTAAGCCACTGACAACCCTGGGCAATGTCATAAATATTCCAACCGATTTAATCAAGGCCAGTGTGGTATAGCAGTTAGGAGCGGTGGACTCTAATCTGGAGAACTGGGTTTGATTCCCCACTCCTCCACATGAAGCCAGCTGGGTGACCTTGGGGTAGTCACAGTTCTCTCCAAACTCTCTCAGCCCCACCTACCTCACAAGGTGTCTGTTGTGGGGAGGGGAAGGGAAGATGATTGTAAGCTGCTTTGAGACAAAGGTAGAGAAAAGCGGGGTATAAAAACCAACTCTTCTTTCCTGATGGCCAAATATGGCTGCCTTTGTATGGCTTTCAGTCTCCACAAGAAGAAGCAGCAGCAGCAGAAGAAGAGTTGGCTTTTATATGCTGACTTTCTCCACCACTTAAGGAAGAATCAAACCGGTTTACAATCCCCTTCCCTTCCCCTCCCCATAACAGACACCCTGTGAGGTAGGAGGGGCTGAGAGAGCTCTAAGAGAGCTGTGACTAGCCCAAGGTGGCCCAGCTGGCTTCATGTGGAGGAGTGGGGCAACCAACCCGGTTCACCAGATTAGCCTCCACCGCTCATGTGGAGGAGTGGGGAATCAGACCCGGTTCTCCAGATCAGAGTCCACCGCTCCAAACCACTGCTCTTAACCACTACACCACGCTGGCTCTAATCTGAGGTCAAACTAAAAGTAGTCATTCTGTGGATCGCAAGACCCTGAAGAGAGATCCTGCCATCTTCCCACCACACCCCACCTCCCCTCCCCTCACATAGCACAGCTGTTACCTTGACACGGACTTCCATCCGGCGACGTGTCCTGCAGGGGTGGCGGGGGCTGAGTTGGCGGTGGGGGCAGCCCCTGAGGCAATGGAGGAGGAGGCTGGGATGGAGGGGGTGGAGTCAGGATCGCGGGGAGTTGGGAGGGAGGAAGCGGGTGAGGCTGCTGATGAGGGAGGGGTGGAGGGGGCAACCCCTGGGAAGACGGTGGGGGCGGCGGGGGCTGGGAAGGGGGCGAAAGGAGGAGGCCCTCCCCGGGGGAGAGGGGCGAGGCTTCGCCGTGAACGTGGTTGGACTCCAGGGGGAACTGGAGGGAACCCCTGCGGGGGAAGGAAAAGGGCCCCAAGGAGTTGCGAGGCGGTTTCACCGGGGCTTTGGGCGGGATGGCCGGGGGCACGGGCTCGCTGTCGAAAAAGGCAGGGGAGACCCCCCTGCTGCGACGGGGGGGCTTGGGTATCAGCGGGGGGCAGCGCGGGGGCAGGGGCTCAGCGGTGGAGCGGTATCCAGTCAGCACCACGCTGCCTTCGGCGTGCCCGTTGGCCGAGGGCGGGGGGTCGGGGGGCTTCTTGCTCCGGGGAGAACGGCGGGATTTGGGGGCCCTGCCGCCTTTGGCAGGGGGTTTGGCGGGCGGGGGGTTGAGTGCCAGGAAGCGGTGGAAGAGCGGTCCCCCCTCGTCGGCGGAGGACGAGAGGTCCGAGGCGGGCTCTTCCTCGCCGTTGTCTCGCTTGGCTTGCTGAGAAGGTGCCGGGACCCAGGTTAAGACCATGCCTGCTCGCTGCTGGTGGCACACGCAGGGGCAGACCGAGGGGCAGGAAAATGGGGATTCTACACCGTTCTGCTCCACCACAGCCAACGTGGACGGCGGCGTGCCATCACTAGGATCTGCAGGAATGAAACAAAATTTAAAACTTACAAGGAGCTGCTCTTCTATACGGTGAAGACATTCCAATATTAGAAGAAGAAGGAAGAAGAAAGAAGAAATATATTAGATAGGAAGATAAATCTTTGGTCAGCACGACGCTTTTACTGGTAGGATGCCTTGAGAAGAAAAAAAGAAGAGTTGGCTTTTATATGCTGACTTTCTCCACCACTTAAGGCAGAATCAAACGGCTGACAATCACCTTCCCTTCCCCTCCCCACAAGACACCTTGTGAGGTAGGTGGGGCTGAGAGAACTGTGACTAGCCCAAGATCACCCAGCTGGCTTCATGAGTAGGAGCAGGGAAACAAATCCAGTTCGCCAGATTAGCCTCCGCCACACACGTGGAGGAGTGGGGAATCAAACCCAGTTCTCCAGATCAGAGTCTACCGCTCCAAACTACAGCTCTTAACCACTAAACCACTATTATTTAGTTGGTTTCTATCCCGCCCCTCCTTGGTTCAGCCAGGCTCAGCCCTGGGCCTTTAGAATAAAGCCTATATAAAACAGAAATAGCTGTTTCACAATCACAATGAAATAATTTTGGAGAATTCAGCATCCCAGGAATTGTAGCTTTCATTTTAAAAGAAAAAGGTAAGTTTCTAGTCCTCCTGATTACTTATGGCTTTGAAGATCACAGGCAATTTCTAGTACAATTTCAGAAGCCAGGATTGGGTGAGGTGGGAGGGGCGGTGGCTCAGTGGTAGAGCATCTGCCTGGCATGCAAAAGGTCCCAGGTTCAATCCCCAGCATCTCCAGTTAAAGGGACTAGGCAAGTAGGTGATGTGAAAGACCTTTGCCTGAGACCCTGGAGAGCTGCTGCCGGTCTGAGTAGACAATACTGACTTGGATGGACTAAGGGTCTGATTCAGTAGAAGGCAGCTTCATGCTTTCAATTCTGAGAGGCAAAGGTTGAAGCGGCAGTGCCTTGCAAAAACCATTGCATAATAGGCCTTTACAAAAGCAGATTATGCAAAATAAGAAATAATGTCTTCAGGTTGAGTTTTGCCCAATGCAGAAATGAGAGTTTTATTTTTCAGCGCAGTGCTCACAGCTCTTAAAGCTGAATGAAGCCAGCGGGGCCAGAGACCATCTCTTGAGAGCCAGTGTGGTGTGGTGGTTAAGAGTGGTGGTATGGAGCAATGGAATCTGATGTGGAGAACCAGATTTGATTCCCCACTCCTCCACATGAGCGGCGGAGGCTAATCTGGTGAACCGGGTTGGTTTCCCCACTCCTACACATGAAGCCAGCCGAGTGAACTTGGGCGAGTCACACTCTCTCAGCCCCACCTACCTCACAGGGTGTCTGTTGTGGGGAGGGGGTGATTGTAAGCTGGTTTGATTCTCCCTTAAGTGGTAGAGAAAGTCGGCATATAAAAGCCAACTCTTCTTCTTCTTCTCCCGGGCCAAGGCAAGAAAGGTGGCAACAGCTAAAGCACGCGATCGCCACAACCCTGCTCGCTTACCCAACTGGCCCTGTGCTTCTTTTTCCTCCTCCGTCTCCCCTCCCCCATTCTCAGCCACCGGGGCGGGCGCTTGGCTGCCATTCAGAATCGGCCGCGCCGGCTTGTCGGCCTCGTCCTTCTCCGGCCCTGTATGGTCAAAGCGCACCACGATCTTCCGGACGGCCCCCGAATTCTGCAGGATGTGGAGCTGCCGCTCGGTGCTGCACGGGGGTTCGGGGAATTTGCGGCATCCGTCGTCGTTTGCCGGCTGGGCCGTGGAGTCCTCCGGCGGCAACGGCGGCGTGGGGCCCTGGCCCAGCTTGCTCGAGTCCGGCCTGGGCGGTAAATAAGGCCGGGGCCTGGTGGGTGGGCGAGGTTTGATGATCCGGGTGGGCTTCTGGGAGGGAGGGGTGGCTGGAGGCAGGGGGTCCAGGGAGGACATCTTCACCGAGAAAGAGTCACGGGGTGCGGCACCATGATTTCATGTCCTGCAAGGAAAGAGGGACGGTGTTAGCAGAACCCTCAAGGTCTGATCACTTCCAAATTTGACTACCCCGTGACTTTAACTCCTCTTTCCACTGTGCATGAAGTCCAGGCTTCTTGTAGAGCACTGGATGGTCCTATTAATGAGTTACCTGAAGAGGGGGAATGCTGAACCCTAGCATGAACCATGAGGAAAGGTGGGATATAAATGTTTTAATGAATCAACAGAATATCATCCTCATTTTATTTGCAGTCATAGACCATCAAACTGAATAATATAAAGTAAAACAAGAACAAAATACAATTAAAATTTATTTTAATTTTTTTAAAGATATTTTATTAACGTTTTCAAAAGAAAAGATAACAAACAAACATATACATACACTTCCATTCATACATTTTGTGCTTACTTCAGGGGTCAGTTTACATGAACAGTATTCTACTGTTATAATATTTACTTATACATTACTGAACTTGTCTATGTTTATACTCTAAATTTATCTTTAGCTATAACTTATTCAGCATGTATAACTATTATTTTCTATCTCTGTTAAATTTTTATTCTACCCTTTCCAGTTAATATATTCAAAATAGCATTCCCATTTCTTCTGTTAATCTTCAATCATTCTTTCTTTCAGGAAGTTGGTAACCAACCAATACAACTAAAATTTAGATACTTAAAAATGGGGAGGGGGAATGCGGCGGTACATAGCTAATTAATATCAAGTAGAACGAAAGCAGTATACTATTAAAATTTGAATGCTTAATAATAGCAGAAGTTTGGTAAAATAAGTCTATCAGAAAGCACATACATTGAGTATATAGATAAATACAGTATGCAGAATACATATTCCCAATTTGCTTGGCTACTGTATAGCCTATCAATAGAATATCAAAGGACCTTTACTCTTGCGCGTTTCAATGCTGTTGCAGTCATCTTGTTTGTGGCTTCCTAGAGGCACCTGGTTGGCCACTGTGTGAACAGACTGCTGGACTAGATGGGCCTTGGTCTGATCCAGTAGGGCCTTTCTTATGTTCTTAGTGCCTTACCTTCAGCTCTCCTGGAAGGCCGGTATCTCCGCACTCCCTTTCATCAATGATTATGCCCATGCAAAACAGAGAAAGTGGAAACAATAGGACATGTTCTGTTGCACTGTCCTTTCTACAACGATGTAAGATCGCAGTACAATCTCCCCATGTTGTCATCCTTTCCTGGGAGATGGGAAGAAGCTAAAGTTTCCCTTCTCTTAGCAGACTCCTCTCGGGAGATAACCACTCAAGTAGCCAAATTGTGCCTCCGGTCTAGTGGGATTCGTAAACGGCTGATTGAAAACCTCTCCCCAGAGAAGATCTTTCCTTCTCTCCTTCAAATCACACCCCCAGAACCATCAACTTTTATTATTTTAACCTAACTTTGATTTTTATTCAGAGCTGCTAATGTATCGAAATTAAAATTTGATTGGCGAATGAATAAATAAATAAGCATACAATCCTCTACTATCCAGAGTGGTGTAGTGGTTGACTTAGGCTTCCCAAACCTCTCTCCGCAAGCGGACGCATAGTCCTGGCGGTGTTTGCCCGGTCCCTGCTCGGCCACATCATTCATCGCCGCTCGGCAGGCAGAGTGTGCATCCTGCTCTCGGGGAGGCTTGCGCACGCCTGTCTAACTGACGCTACCCTCCCCCCGGGCTGCCCGCCAAGGCAGGCTCTCTGGCCAGACGGCATTCTCCAGGGCGCGGCTCACGCTTCCAGCTGGGAAAGATCTCACAACAGGATTGCGCAGGCCGCTCGGAGCTTGCCTCGGAAATTTAGAAATGAAACAGACTATTGGGAGACAGCAGAAAAAAAGTACACTGACCCCCCCTCATGCAAGATTGCAGGGGGTGTTTAGAAAGGAGAGATGCTGATACCACCCCCTTTCTCATACCTCTGCCTGGTTTGGGCACAAGAGAATAGTCCTACATGGGGCATGGATAGTGCCACATTGCTTCTGCATTGATTGCTTTCCTCTCTTTCCATTTTCCAAAGGAAGACGAAGAAGAGTTGGTTCTTACATGCCAATTTTCTCTACTTTTAAGGAGAATCAAACCAGCTTACAATTCCCTTCTCCTCCCCACAATCATAGAATCATAGAGTAGGAAGGGATCATCAGGATCATCTAGTCCAACCCCCTGCACAATGCAGGAAATTCACAGCTACTTCCCCCCCACACACCCAGTGACCCCCTACAACAGACACTTTGTGAGGTAGGTGGGGCTGAAAGAGCTCTAAGAGAACTGTGACTAGCCCAAGGTCACCCAGCAGGCTGAATGTGGAGGGGCGGGGAATCTAATCCTGTTCTCTAGATAAGAGTCCGCCGCTCGTGCTGGAGTGGGGAATCAAACCCGGTTCTCCCCATTAGAGTCCACCGCTCTTTACCCGCAGCAAGCTGGGTACTCATTTTACCGACCTCGGAAGGATGGAAGGCTGAGTCAACCTTGAGCCGGCTACCTGAAACCAATTTCCGTCGGGATCGAACTTAGGTCGTGAACAGAGCTTTCGACTGCAGTACTGCAGCTGACCACTCTGTGCCACGGGGTTCATTGTAATATATTAGCACTGTTAGCTAATAAAGCATTTTTTGCATAACTGGTTGCTTGATGAAGGAATCAGAGACCTCTTTTTATAGAGGAGACGCAGGGTTGCAGGGCTTCCCTTCGGACTAGCCTCGATTCCTCTGCCCAGTATCTTTCTGATCAGCTCTATAGAAAGCCTTCTGGATCCACGGCTGAGCCGGGCTGGAAAAATGTGATTCCTCCACCACCACCCTTCCCACCTCCACCCCAGCAAATTAATTCCCAGGCCGACTGTTCTTGTTTAAATCCGGCCTAGATTTCAACTCCAGAAAAGCATTCAAGAGCCGACCACGCCGGCACACCCTTGCACAATTCATGCACGCATGCGTGCGCGCACAGAGCCGTTCCCTTGAACAATTCTAACCTCCATCCTGTTATTCTAGAGACTTCCCTCTCGACGGCCATCTGATGCCTCCTGAAGAAGAATGCTAGACACGCGAACTTCATGCGCTCTCATACATGAATGCGCTGCGATTACCGGGGAGGGCGGAGGGGGGGAAACAAACCCCCGGGCCAGCTGCCTCCGAGGAGACAGTTGGAAGGTGTCAGCTGCTGGCTAGATATTTTTGGGCCCACCGCCTGGGTGGAGAGAGATGGGCTTTGAGCCCAGAGAGAGGGTCAGGAAACAGATCAGCGAGGGAGGAATGGAAAAAACATGAGGGGCCGGAGGGACAGCCCCGGACAGCAACCGACGGCCCACAGACCAAGTCCGGCCTCCGTACCGTCTTTACTTGGCCCGCTACTCGCCCACGGCCTGCGAGGGACTACGGGAAGCATTTTTTGGTCAGCTTCCTCACAAAGTCGCTCTGATAACTGTGGAACTCACTGCCGCTGGATGTAGTAACGAGCACGAAATTTGGTAGCCTTGAAAAGAGTTTGCAACTATGTCAAAATTGACAAACTTGCTCAGAGGAATACCGATTGAGGAGTACAAACTGAAATGGCAACTATTCTTTGATAAAACATAAAACATAAAACAATGATGTTGCAATGAGAGGGCTAAATCATTTTAAACAAATTGAATTATAAGGTCTTTGAGAATATGTTGATGTTCAGAAGCTAAACAGTTTAGGACCGTGTTGGCGAACCTATGGCACGGGTGCCACTTCCGGCACGCGTAGCCCTTTCTGCCGGCACGCACGGTTCCTCCAAGCCGCTGGCCTTTCCGGCTCTGCCCCGCCCCAGATGGGGGAGGCTGTAGCCCAGGGGTGGGGAACCTCCGACATCATTGGCGGTGGCCCCCGGACTCTCCCACAGAAGCTGCCGCCATTGCCGCCGCTGGAGCGTGCGCGGCCGGCCAGGCGGGTGGGAGAGCGGGGAACAGAAGCCGGGCGCTCACACTCGGCATGGCCGGCGGCTTCTGCGGCGCCCTCTGGGCCTGTGCGGGCGGAGGGGCATGGCTGGTCGGTGGGTGCGAAGGAGGCGCCCTCTGCCCCACCCTGCTCGCCTCTCACAAGCCTGCCACCGCGCCCCACCGAGTGGCAAATCCAAGGCAAAACCTCCCATGCATAAATGGCCTCTTTCTTTTTCTGTCTCCCTCTGTCCTTTTCTTTCTCTCCCTTGCTCCATTTCTTTCTCCCTTTCTCTCTCTTTTTCTTTCTTTCTCTCTCTCTCTCCCTCCCTTCCTTCCCTTTCCCCCTCCCTTCCCTTCTTTCCTTCCTTCCTTCCTTCTTTCCCTCCAGCGGCTTCTCCGGCACCCTCTGGGTCTGTGCGGGCGGAGGGGAGTGCAGTCCTATTCCACCTTTGAAGTGCCCACAAGCTATCCTCCAAACACCTTTCCATTTGTCTTGATATGTAGAGAGAAAACACTAAGGAACTAGTTGCCAATCTCCAGGTACTAGCTGGAGATCTGCTATTACAGGTGATCTCCAACCAATAGAGATCAGTTCCCCTGGAAAAAATTGCCACTTTGGCAATTGGACTCTATGGCACTGAAGTCCTTCCCCAAACCCCGCCCTCCTCAGGCGCCACCCCAAAACCTCCCACTCATGGTGAAGAGGAACTTGGCAACCCTAGCCTCTCCCTCTGGGCCCCCTCTGGGGGTGGCATTCAGGTTAAATTGCCGCATTGGCACTCGGCGATAAATAAGTGGGTTTTTGGTTGCAGTTTGGGCACTCGGTCTCTAAAAGGTTCGCCATCACTGGTTTAGGAAGTATAGAACTAACTATAAGTTACTAATTGAAGAATACAGAATAGAAATGAAGTATTAAGGGGCTTGAATTAGAAGTTGTATCTAGTAAACGCTTGTTGAGCTTTGGGGTAAAGGTATGTAGAAGGGCTATGCAAAATGATATGTAAACTTTCTCTATCTGTTTTACCACTTTATTTCTTTTCTGTATCCCCTATATAAATGAATAAAAAATTTTTAAAAAGAAAAGCATTTAATCTGACTTCTGGAGGATCACTTCATCAGCGGCTGTTAGCCATGGTGATTAAATGGAACCTCCATGTTCAGAGGCAGTATCTATATATTTAATACTAATGGGTATCCCCCCCCTTCTGATTTTTTTTTTTAATCCACACAACGGAACCACTTATGTTTTGGCAACACTGGAAGAAAACCTGGGGTTTACGGGGGGTGGGTGGGTGGGGGATTAAACGTTTCTTTTAAAAACTGGGGCAATAAGCTTCATGTTTTGGAAGGCACTTTTCTCCTAGAAGGTGGACAAAACATGAAATGGAGCATGGCCAAGGAAGAAAGGAAACATGACAGCCCAGCCCAGAGGAGGAATGTAGGGAGGGCAGGAAGGTTTGCATCAGTGTTGGGCTCTCGTGGCCCTTTCTTGCGTGGCCCGGGTTAGTGCCAATGGCCACTTGGAAGCAATTTTCCTCCAGGCCAGATTGGCCAGGGATCCTGGAGGGGTTTTTTTTTTTTTTTTAATGGCCATCCTCTGGGCATGGAGTAGGGGTTATTGGGGATGTAGGGGGAAGGTAGTTGTGAATTTCCTGCATTGTGCAGGGGGTTGGACTAGATGACCCTGGCGTTCCCTTCCAACCCTATGATTCGATGATTCTAAGGGCTGCCGTGCTTTTTTCCGTGATCTTAACTGCTAGCTGACAGACAGCTATTCAACAAACGTGGCCTTTCCCTGTTGCTGCTCTGCCGTGTCATGCAGTAGGACACATCCCTCACTTGTTGAATTTCTGCCTCTTGAACACATGAAGCTGCCTTCTACTGAATCAGACCCTTGGTCCATCAACGTCAGCATTGTCTACTCAGACCGGCATCGGCTCTCCAGGGTCTCAGACAGGGGTCTTTCGCATCACCTACTTGCCTAGTCCCTTTAACTGGAGATGCCGGGGATTGAACCTGGGACCTTCCGCATGCCCAGCAGATGCTCTGCCGCTGAGCCACCGCCCCTCCCCTTGAGCAGCGGTTCATGGCATCAAGTTTCAGTCTGGGTGGGGAAATGTACCCCTTGCAAGCCACAAGGGTGGCCACGGCAACCAGGACGCTTTTCCTTCCTTCTCCTGCATCTTTTGGTACAGGCGGCAATAAAAAGTCTGGTTTCTGTCCAGAGCAGAGAAAAATGTGTCGAACCTTTCTGTCCCTGCATTGCCCTGATGCCCGCTCGGGCCTGTTTGCATAAATCTGGGCACCGCTTAAAAAGGAAGACCTCGTCCCGCGTCTGAAGCGCTGCCTGAGGTCTTCCTCATCCACTCGTTCCCCGTCTCCCGCTGCACTAACCCGCCTGCTTCATGATATCGATGACTGAGAGGGAACAAACCCGCTGAGGATCTGCTCCACCCGCTAACCAGCCGGCCGCTTCCCACATCCTCCCCCGGGGGATCTGGGTGGCTCACGTCCCTCTGCTTTGCCCTCCCCTTGACAGCTTGTGAGCCGCCTGCCGGCAGCTGAGACTTTCAGAGGTTTTTTTGGGGGTGGGTGAGAACCAGCCTGCAGTGAAGAAGTAAAAGAAAATCACGGCAAAATTAAAACTATCTTCCAGGACTCCCTCGAATGAGAAGAAGGAGAAGAGTTGGTTTTTATACGCCAACTTTCTCTACCACTTAAGGAAGAATCAAACCGGCTTACAATCACCTTCCCCTCCCCACAATAGGCACCCTGTGAGGTAGGTGGGGCTGAGAGAGTGTGACTAGCCCAAGGTCACCCAGCTGGCTTCATGTGTAGCAGTGGGGAAACCAACCCAGTTCACTAGATCAGCCTCTGCTGCTCATGTGGAGGAGTGGGGAATCAAACCCAGTTCTCCAGATCAGACTCCACTGCTCCAAACCACCGCTCTTAACCACTACACCACTGCAGGCTCACTGGCTTGCAGTGAAGAAGTAAAAGAAAATCACAACGACAAAATTAAAACGATCTTCCAGGTCTCCCTCAAATGAGAAGAGTTGGCTTTTATATGCTGACTTTCTCTACCACTTAAGGAAGAATCAAACCAGCTTACAATCACGTTCCCTTCCCCTCCCCACAACAGACACCCTGTGAGGTGGGTGGGGCTGAGAGAACTGTGCCGATCCCAAGGCCACCCAGCTGGCTTCATGTGGAGGAGTGGGGAAACAAATCCAGCTCTTAACCGCTACACCACACTGGAAGACAGAACCTGGAGAGCCGCCGCCAGTCTGAGTAGACAATGCTGACCTCGATGGACCAAGGGTCTGATTCGTCATATGCAGCTTCTTATGCTCATGTTACCTTGCGCGTGCAAATGCGTGTGCTCTACCACCAAGCCAAGGCCTCTCCTCATTAAGCAGAACGTATAAGAACTGATAAGGGCAGAAAGTAATTTGAACCTCTTACTGGTACTGCCTATCTCAGGGGGCTTAAAGCAGAAGATAAAGAGGTGGCACTCACCAGTATTGTGCACCGGCCTGTACCAGTTTCTTTCCACCTCTGGAATCACTGTGTTTGTGACACACCAGCTTCCAACCTCCCTGAGGACTGTCTGGAGCAGAAAAGCACATCCTAGCCCCATTCTGGATTAAATGCAAAACAGGCTCTCCGCCCGGCTGCAATCTAGGCCGTGCCCTAGAAGCCTGGATTGTTCCAGCTCCTCCGTGGGTGACCTGGGAATAGGAGCAGCTTCGCTTTGTTTGGGTTACAATGCTCTAAAGCTCACGCCCAACTCCAGAAGGCGGCAGGTCAGAAAATGCCGAGCAAGTCTTGTGCAACTGAGTTGAAACAGCACATCTAAGAGACACCCAGGGACTCAGTCGCATGGAATTAAAGACCCTGGTTTATGTTTAACAGTGCCGAGTTCCAGCCTTAGCAGGAAAGGAATTCCTTAAAAGAAGGAAGAGGGTCTAGATTATGCACAATCACATTCATTTTATTCATGTAACAACTCCCTATTACCCTCACCTGGCTAGCCTGACTTTGTCAGATCTTGGAAGCTAAGCAGGGTCGGTCCTGGTTAGTACTTGGATGGGAGACCACCAAGGAAATCCAGGGTTGCTATGCAGAGGCAGGCAATGGCAAACCACCTCTGTTAGTCTCTTGCCTTGGAAACCCTATGGGTCACTGCAAGGCCATTTACGCATGGGAGGTTTTGCCTTGGATTTGCCGCTCTGATCTGAGTTCTCACAACTCTGCATGGGGATTTATTTTTTAGTGTTGAGAATTCGGATGGGGAAAATGTGCATAGAGACAACGGCAAATCCAAGGCAAAACTGCCCATGCATAAATGGCATAAGTCAGCTGCAACTGGACACCTCTTTCCACTTTCCACCCCAGTACCCTTCCTGTTATCACTCAGGGCACATCATTACAAAATGCCTAATGGTTGACCAATTTAAAGTGCGCAGACTCCAGAACACCAAAGAGGGCCTGACCACAGTTACCCCCCTGAAGTTATTGAACATAGGCCTACACCATAAACAGAGGCACATACCTACACTATAAACAGTAGCTCACTTGCGCAGTAGCAAATAATAGGCCAGAGCTCACTTTGCAAAGAACAGGTTTCTAGTCCTCACTAGTTACAAAATCAAACCTGTGGCTAACTGCAATATAGTCCATGGTTCATCTCCAAACCGTTGGAAGAGGTTTTACTGCCCTCCCCAGACTCCTATCTGTCAGGTGTCAGAGAAGAAAGGTGGAATGAAGGACCGGAGTAAAAGCAGGGGGGACCAACAGTACCTGGAGAGATCCAGCCAGCCTCCTTCCTCTCCTCCAGGGACAAAGCCAAGAAGCAGCTTTCTCAGACCATGGGCAGCCTAGAGAAGAGGCTAGGTCCTTCCTGTCCACATCGAAGGGAAATGCGTCTTTCCGGAGGCAGGAAATGAAGAGCCTCAGCTTGGATTTGGCTTGCTAGGAAGCCGAGGAAACGCTAACAAAAGGATCAGGCGAGAGGCAAGAATCGCACGCTCAACTTATCCAGATCATGGCCCTGGGCTAGCATTGTGAATAAGGGCCCCCCGCAACCTCCCCCAGATGGCAAAGGGGAGCATAGAAGAGACAGACCCTGCATCTTGTAGCCTTGCCTATTATATTAGGTGCTGTGGAACCCAGGCAGGATTATGCTGCTGCCGTCATCTTGTTTGTGGGCTTCCTAGAGGCCCCAGGTTGGCCACTGTGTGAATGGACTGGTGGACTTGATGGGACTTGGTCTGATCCAGCAAGGCTTTTCTTATGTTGTAAGATACCTCACACTTGTAAGTCGGCATTCGAACCCTGGTTGCCCGATCCTAGTATTAACACTCCAGCCACTGTTCCTCAAAGAGATCGCTTCCAGCAAGTTCAGCAATAGTTAGCTGGCCCCATAAAACACACCGTTCCCCTCCCCCCACCGTGGTGTTCGTGCGTACAGTCCAGTAACCACTTAGTTGCTTAAAAGAATATGCATAATCATCCATCTCATTTAGAGCATGTCGCCACAATCCTGGCCAAATCCCCACTGCTGTCTGCAGTAAAGGGCATTAAACACACATTTCACTTAAATGGATATCTTGGAGCCTTGAGCTTGCCCAGCAAGCAGTAAGAACTGCCCTGCTGAGCTGGAACATTGGCTTAGCTATGCAGCATCCCGTCACCCATCAGCAGCCAGCAAAGCAGGCTCAGGAGCAGAGCATGATGGGAATATCCATCCCCCCTCCCTGGCCTTTGCTCATCAGAGCTCAGGTATCATGCAAACCGGGGCTCGGACTCTAGTACCATCTTGAATAGGGGCACTCAGTTCCTGGACTGCTCACTGAAGAGCACAGGATGCTTCTCCCCATCAAAAGCCCTCTGCACGGCTCACTTCAGGTATTTATGGGTCTTGGGCGTAATTATCCATGGGCCCCTTTATGAGGTTTTTTCTCCCACCCCCCACTTGTGGTCCTCATGCCCCACCATAAGGAAAGCCCTGCTGGGTCAGACCAAAGCCGATCAAGTCCAGCAGTCTGTTCACACGGCGGCCAACCAGGGGCCTCTAGGAAGCCCACAAGCAAGACGACTGCAGCAGCATTATCCTGCCTGTGTCCAAAGCACCTGATATGATAGGCATGCTCCTCTGATCCTGGAGAGAATAGGTCTGCATCATGACTAGTATCCATTTTGACTAGTAGCCATGGATAGCCCCATCCTCCATAAGAACATAAGGAAAAGCCTGCTGGATCAGACCAAGGCCCATCCAGTCCAGCACACAGTGCTGTTCACACAGTGGCCAACCAGGTGCCTCCAGGAAGCCCACAGACAAGACAACTGCAGCAGCATTATCCTGCCTGTGTTCCACGGCACCTAATATAACAAGCATGCTCCTCTGATCCTGGAGAGAAGAGGTATGCATCATGACTAGTATCCATTTTGACTAGTAGCCATGGATAGCCCTCTCCTCCATGAACATGTCCACTCCCCTCTTGAAGCCTCCCAAATTGGCAGCCATCACCACATCCTGGGGCAGGGAGTTCCACAATTTAACAATGCGCTGTGTGAAGAAATGCTTCCTTTTATCTAGTCCAAAACTGGCCAGCAACACAATAACCATTGGCAACTGGTTCAAGGGAACGACAGTACTCCATGTGATGTCGCTTCCATCCTAATCCTCCCGTCTACCAATTTTAGAGGCTGATCATCCAACTCTTAAAACTCTCCTTTAAATATAGTACTGTAAACACTTTCCCCTCCCCCCTCAGCAGCTACATTTTGAAGTTATTTATATTATAAAACCTAATGTGAACCCATATCCTGCAACCAAAATTAGGCTGCAGACAACGTTCAGTTTCCCTTCTGAGCTTTGACCCTGTCACAACCCCACAGCTTCTTCACTCTTTGTAGAGGAAGAAGAAAAGTTGGTTTTTATATGTCGACTTTCTTTACCACTTAAGGGAGAATCAAACTGACTTACAATCGCCTTCCCCTCCCCACAACAGACACCCTGTGAGGTAGGTGAGGCTGAGAGAGCTCTAAGAGAGCTGTGACTAGCCCAAGGTTCACCCAGCTGGCTTCATGTGGAGGAGAGGGGAAACAAACCCAGTTCACCAGATTAGCGTCCGCCGCTCACGTGGAGGAGTGAGGAATCAAACCCGGTTCTCCAGATCCACCACTCCAAACCACCGCTCTTAACCACTACACCACTGGCTGTACAGAAGAGGAAAACCAAGATGATGGAGCACCTTTCCTGTTAGGAAAGGCTGAAGAGTCTGGGCCTTTTCTGTTTAGAGATGACTAGGGAGAACACAATAGAAATTTATACAATTATGCATGGACAGAGGGACTTTTTCTTCTCCCCAAATACTAGAACTCGGGGGCATCCAATGAAGCTGACAGGAAGTAAATTCAGAATGGACAAAAGGAAATACTTTTTTAAACGGGTGGTTAAAATACAGAATTCACCGCCCCAGGATGGCCACAGACAGCTTGAAAAGGGAATCGAACAGAAGGAGCAATTCTCAACATCAGGCTTAAAGAAGAAGTTTTAAAATAGTTGAATTCATGTTTATGTAATGCAACATGTGTTCATTTTGGTACCAGGAGATTTGGTCCAAGAGTGGAACGGAAACTCTCAGGACTTGCGGCACCAGGTCTAGCCCTCCGAAACAATTTTTCCCCCAATCTGGGTTTATTGATCTGAGATGACTCTATAGCTAAATCTTGGCAATCTGTCAGGAGAAGAGACTCTATGAGCAGGCTACATACTCCCGGTCTCAGGATCCTCCTAGCCTCTCCAACAAAATCAAATACCAGGATTCAACAAGGATCAACTCTAGGGTCAGATTCACCAGCGATCTCGTCTTCTCTGCCACCACCACCACCTCTATTCATGGATACAGCTGGGGCTCCTGTGTTTTGGTGTGGTGGTAAAGAGCAGTGGTTTGGAGAGGTGGACTCTGGTCTGGAGAACCGGGTTTGATTCCCCACTCCTCCACATGAGTGGTGGAGGCTAATCTGGTGAGCCAGGGTTGGTTTCCCCACTCCTACACATGAAGCCAGCAGGGTGACCTTGGGCTAGTCACAGGTCTCTCAGCCCCACCTACCTCCCAGGGTGTCTGTTGTGGGGAGGGGAAGGGAAGGAGATTGTAAACTGGTTTGATTCTCCCTTAAGTGGTAGAGAAAGTCGGCGTATAAAAACCAACTCTTCTTCTTTTCTCCCTGTGGCTCATCCAGAGGCAACTGTACCTACATCTGCCTGCACGGATGCTGTAGGAGCTCAGAATCCTGCCCAAACCTTTGGGAGCAGCTGCCAGCCCACACCTCTCTCCCTCTTTAAACAGCAGGCCCTGCATGTATTGCCAAAAAATATAACCCCCTCCCATTCATTTTCTGCTGCCAGTTCACACCGGCTTCAGTGGAAGGGAGTCTGCTGGAGAGGAAAGGAGATTCAGAGTCTTGGATTCTTATGCCATGAGTTGTCAAATCTATCCAGACCAAGGGAGGGATTCATTCAAAGTCTACAAAGGGACTTTTTCTTTACACCAGTTTATACGAAAATGTGAACGGGAGGGGGGAAGAAAGAGCAGAATCTGTACTGGCTGACCACAGGAGGTTATTCCTCGTTTAAAGTAGGATGAGCAACAAAGCGATAGTCCCGCCCTGTTGGCTCCAACAAAGATACTATCCGAGGGGAACAAACTCCCACCAAACTTGTGCGTGCAAAGTGCTGTCAAGTCGCAGCTGATTTATGGCGACCCCTTATGGGGTTTTCAAGGCAAGAGACTAGCAGAGGTGGTTTGCCAGTGCCTTCCTCTGCATAGCAACCCTGGATTTCCTTGGTGGTCTCCCATCCAAGTACTAAGCAGGGCCGACCCTGCTTAGCTTCCGAGATCTGACAAGAGCAGGCTAGCCTGGGCCAGCCAGGTCAGGGCAAGAGACTAACAGAGGTGGTTTGCCGGTGCTTTCCTCTGAATAGCAACCCTGTATTTCCTTGGCAGTCTCCCATCTAAATACTAACCACGGCTGACCCTGCTTAGCTGCCAAGATCTGACGAGATCGGCCTATACCATGCTGCCTTCTCCACCCCCAGCCAAATTTACCCCAAGGTAAAACATGGACAAACGTTCACTCCGGAGGTATATTATAGGACCAACTGAGTTGTGTCACTTAAAGGCGGAAAGGGTCACTCCAGAAAAAAACTACTGACCTCAAAAGGGTACTCTTGATTTATTCCAAGGTAAAATGGTGGGGCCCTGACCGGGATAGCCCAAGCTAGCTCGATCTCATCAGATCTCAGAAGCTAAGCAGAGTCGGCCCTGGTCAGTATTTGGATGGGAGACCACAAAAGATTATAACAGGGTCACTACGCAGAGGCAGGCAATGGCAAACCACCTCTGAACATCTCTCGGGGGTTGCCATAATCAAGACCCCCCCCCCCAGGATTCTTACAGAAACTAAAAATACAGGGGGAGTCACCAGTACAACAGACACCAAATTTGTCACTCCTGCTTTACACTAAAGTGACTAAGAAAGAACTGTCCCGTGTGCTTCATATCAGAACAAAATACAAATGGTGGATTGGGATTACGTCTGATTTACTACAAGGGAGGGCAGGAGAAACATCGAGTCCGGCCGCTGCAACAGACATACTACCGGTTTTACACCTGGCATGAATGATGAGAGCCAGGTGCATCATTCCCATGACTCACTATCTGATTTGTGCAACAGGTTGGGAAATGGCGCTGTTTAGCTTTGGGGGAAATCTCTCTTGCCTCAAACTAGGTGGAATCCAGTTGCTAAATCTGGCTTGTGTGTATTTTTTTGGCAATTCTGCACAAGCTCGAAAGCACGCCTTTGATCGCCTCCTGTAGTCCCCGCTCCGCATCCTAGATTTATGCTCTTCCCTGCTCAAAGGCTAGAAGTCTCTGTCCTCCCTGCGTCTTTCGGTCTGCCGCTGCTCCAAATGTGGAAATCAAACGGCTTGGGTGAATCATTCAAAATCAGGACCACATGAAAAAGGCTGGTTAGGACAACCCACAGCAAGACTGGAATGCCAGGAAAAACCTCCCATTTTCCTTCTTTTGTCCTACATGCTTTGTGCCTTGGGGGCGGGGGAGAAACACCGTTTTGCAGCGTGCCCCTTTTTCCTTTGGAGGACATGTCTCCCTTTCCTCCAGGTGTCTGGGGACGGAGTAGGGGGCGGGGGGGGGGTCCCGTTCCTCTGCTCCTCGGAGAAATAAAAGGAGATATTTCTCGATGGTGTTCCAACCCTCGATGATGTTCAAACCCTCGCCCCCTTCCACACCTGCTCCAGCAACTAGTTCCTTTCTGCCACCACACCCCCAGGGTGGATCCGTTCCCTAGCGGCTGGTCTCCGCAATTTGTCACTGAAGACACTCTTAACCAGATCAATTCTGCAGGAAGAGGGCCAAGGAAATCCCCCGATCTCTTGGGAGAAGAAATCCAGCCTCCCTTTCTCTCTCTCTCAGACACACACAGCAGGAGTGCCATGGGAGATGGGGAAAACCCTTGCCAGGACCAAACCCCAGTAAGGGTTGGCCGCGCCATTCAGCACAAGAAGCAACAACCCTTGAACACATGAAGCTGCCCTATGCGGAATCCGGCCCTTGGTCCATCAAAGTCAGTATTGTCTACTCAGACCGGCAGCGGCTCTCCAGGATCTCAGGCAGGGATCTTTCACATCGCCTACTTGCCTAGTCCCTTTAACCGGAGATGCAGTGGTCAGTGGATTGAACCTGGGGCCTTCTGCATGCCAAGCCCTTGAGTCTCTCCCCGCTACTCCAATCCAGCTGCTTGCATTTTTGCAGTGTGTACCTTTGCGTCCGAGCCCCTTCTTCGCAACGCCCTCCCCACAGGGGTATAAGGACTGAGGGATCTCCGTTCCTACACGCGTCTGACAAAGAGAGCTTCGGCTCTCTCCAGGATCAGAGGAGCATGCCTATTACATTAGGTGCCGTGGAAGACAGGCAGGACAATGCTGCTGCAGCCGTCTTGTTCGGGGGCTTCTTGGAGGCACCTGGGTGGCCCCTGTGCGGACAGACTGCTGGACTGGATGGACCCTGGTCTGATCCAGCAGGGCCTTTCTTAGGTTCTTATGACAGCTTAGACCCATCCACCACCCAGGGGGATCTCTCTGGCCATTGATGCCTGGGAGGTTGTGCCTTGGATTTGCGGCTCTCCAGACGCACCTTTCCCCCATCCGAATTGTCCAAACTCTGCACGGGGGGCTTCTTTTTGAGTTCTGAGATTTCAGACGGGGGGGGGGTGGGGGAAAGGTGCGTCTGGAGCGCAGCAACCCCAAGGCCCAACCTGCCAGGCACAAACGGCCTTAACCTCCTGCGGGGAGATTTCTCTCCCGACTCAGATCTCCCCCCTCTTTGTTCAAGCCCAGCGACAAACCGCCTCCGCGAAGCCTGCCGCGGCTCCTACAGCCAAGAGGGTAGGGGAGGTGGGATCCCTTACCCCAGCCAGACCTCCTCCGGAGCCGTTTCCCCGCAGGGGCGATCCATCTGGCACCAGATCCTCCGCCAGGACCCGGCCTCTCCGCCCCCCTCCCGCCGGGAAGGGATCAAGCCCCTCCCGGCGCGCCGGAGAAGAGCCGGCTGCTGCAAAAGGGAGAACGGCCGCGCTCTTTGGGAGTTCCCGTTCGGGGGGAAGGGGGGGGGCGAGAGCTTGAGCCGGCGCGGATTGGCACAAAGGAAGGGCTCCTCCGCCAGATGCCTTGTGCAAAAAGGCGCTTTCGCCTTCGTGCAGCGGGGAGGGAGTGGCCGGCGGCAGCAAAAAGCAGGCTGCGTGCAAAACCCGCCCCGCGCAGGATTGTGCAAAACGCCTCTCTGTGTGTCCTATCCTTGACAGCCTTGCTCAGATCTTGCCAACTGAGGGCCGTGGCTTCCTTCATGGAGCCAATCCATAGGGTTGCCAACCTCCAGGTACAAGCAGTAAAAAAAAAAAATAGTACAAAAGAAAGAGTATAGACTCGATATATATCAAACATTGTATTCTATGCAACTAACTCTAAAACTAAGTGCAACAAGGACAATACACGTGGTTACATACAATATACAAATGTATACAAGTGTTAGTCACAAATGACAGTCAACGTCGCTTGCAGCGTAATAGCTCTCTCCAAAGGAAGATGAAGGCAAGAAGAGTCCAAATAAGAGACGATGGTTGATAACCTAGCGTTTCCGATGGCAAAAGTTGCTCCAAATTTGCTCTTTGTTCTTCGTCTTTGCCATAGAGCAATTTTGGAGCAAGTTGCTCCAAAAGTTGCTCCAAAATTGCTCTATGGCAAAGGCGAAGAACGAAGAGCAAATTTGGAGCAACTTGCCATCGGAAACGCTAGGTTATCAACCATCGTCTCTTATTTGGACTCTCTTGCCTTCATCTTCCTTTGGAGAGAGCTATTATGCTGCAAGCGTCGTTGACTGTCATTTTTGACTGTCCTTGTTGCACTTAGTTTTATAGTTAGTTGCACAGAATACAATGTTTGATATATATTGAGTCTATACTGTTTCTTTTTTACTAATTGTTGGTTTACAGTAGAGTGAGTCGTTTCCTACAACCTCCAGGTACTAGCTGGAGATAGCCTGCTAGTACAGCTGATCTCCAGCTGATGGAGCTCAGTTCCCCTGGAGAAAATGGCCACTTTGGCAATTGGACTCTATGGCATTGAAGTCCCTCCCCCCAAACCCCGCCCTCCTCGGGTCCTGCCCCCAAAATCTCCAGGTATTTCCCAACCCAGATCTGGCAACCCTAGACTACAGAGATCTGTCCCCCGGGGAGAAAATGGCGGGTGTGGAGGGTGGGGTCTATAGCGTTATACCCTACTAAGGGCCCTGGCCTCCCCAAATCCTGATCTTCCCAGACTCCAGCCCCTAATCGCCAGGAATTTCCCAATCCAATGATGGCAACCAGGGCTGTGGCTCAGCGGCAGAGCATCTGCTAAGCATGCAGAAGGTCCCATGTTCAATCCCCAGCATCTCCAGTTAAAGGGACTAGTAAAGTAGGTGATGTGAAAGACCCCTGCCTGAGACCCTGGAGAGCCACTGCCGGTCTGAGTAGACAATACTAACTTGGATGGACCAAGGGTCTGATTCAGTATAAAGCAGCTTAATGTGTTCATGTGTGTTCAACTCTAGCAGGGATCTGCTCTGCTTAAGTTGTTCTTTGCCTACCCCATGTACTGGAGCCAGTGTGGTGTAGTTTGGGGTTGCCAACTCCGGATTGAGAAATTCCTGGCGATTTGGGAATGGAGCCTGGGGAGGGTTAGGATTTAGGGAGGAGAGAGATCTCAGCGGGGTATAATGCCAGAGAGTCCACCCTCCAAAACACACATTTTCTCTAGGGGGAAATTATTTCCCTCTCCTGGAGAGCAATTGTGATTCCAGGAGATCTCCAGCTCCACCAGGGTTGGCGACTGCAGCCAAGACATGCAGGAAAAAATACGACTGTAAATTAACCAAAAGGAAAAACTGTTGAGCCCCATGGCGCAGAGTGGTAAGCTGCAGTACTGCAGTCCAAGCTTTGCTCACAACCTGAGTTCGATCCCGACGGAAGTCGGTTTCAGGTAGCCGGCTCCAGGTTGACTCAGCCTTCCATCCTCCCGAGGTGGGTAAAATGAGTACCCAGCTTGCTGGGAGTAAAGGGAAGATGACTGGGGAAGGCACTGGCAAACCACCCCGTAAACAAAGTCTGCCTAGGAAACGTCGGGATGTGACATCACCCCATGGGTCAGGAATGACCCGGTGCTTGCACAGGGGACCTTTACCTTTTCAAAACTGTTCCCTTTCCTGCAGTTTCCTCAAGCAGGGCCAGAGATCCCGGCTGGTGGATCTCTCTGTTGAGTGAGACCCGGGCCCTGCAGGACGTGGCTCAATTCCACAGGGACTGCAAGAAGGTTGAAGTCGCAATGGTTCCACTCTGGCTGGCCTCCCTGTCCTTATCCCCATGTTTATTTACCTCCTTTCATTTCTTTAGCTGACTTGGGTTTTGTTTTCCCTCGCCTTCCTCTCCACTCCTTCCTGTTGCCTGTCCCTGTCACTACATTGTATTTATTTTGTCCTTTATTGATAGGGAGCCAGCTGAAGTTTAGATTGTATAAGGTTTATGAGGTTTTAAACTTTATAGGATGTACTTCAAAACTGATAGTTTGTCCTGGCTTGGTAGCCGCCCAGAGCCCGACCGTGGTCAGAAAAGGGCAAGATACAAATCTAATAAAATAAATAAAATAAACTATGGCTCTCCTCCCCCCCACCTGCATTTTGTTCTTATCATAGTTGTTCCTCAGTAGCCAGTATGATGGTTGCACACTCTCTTGGTGTGTCCCCCCCACCACACACACAGGGCAGTTTCACTAGGGTTGCCAACCTCCAGGTACCAGCTGGAGATCTCCTGCTATTACAACTGATCTCCAGCCAAGAGAGATCAGTTCACCTGGAGAAAATGGCTGCTTTGGCAATTGGACTCTCTGGCATTGAGGTCCCTCCCCAAACCCCACCCTCTTCAGGCTCCACCCCAAAAACCTCCCACTGGTAGCTAAGAGGGGCCTGGAAACCCTTTCACACATACCAAATAATCCACTTTCAATGCACTTTGCAGCTGGATTTTACTGTGTGAAACGGCTAAAATCCACTTGCAAACAATCATTAAAGTGGATTGAAAGTGCATTATTTAGGATTTGTGAAAGCACCTAGTCTTTGGAGTGTGTTGTGCAAATAAATATACACAATCCCTGCCTTAATTTGAGCCTCCATATTGTACTGGGGAAGGCACTGGCAAACCACCCCATAAACACAGCCTGCCTAGTAAACGTCAGGATGTGACGTCACCCCATGGGTCAGTAGTAACCCAGTGCTTGCACAGGGGTCTACCTTTACCTTTTTACAGCTCTGTCAATATCCAATTGGGGGTACTTATAGATAAGAGCACATTCCAGCCAGCCAGCAGAGAGCATTTCTCAACATTCATTTCAGTGGGAGAGTTAAGAACTCTCTCCAGTTTCTCTTGCCCAGATCAATGGGGCTTTCAGAGGGCTCCAACTTTGGCTGCAACGTGCTCCCTCCAATCAATTGTTGATAGATGCTCTAATCCAAGCACAAAGTGCTTTGGCAAACCCTTGGCTTCTTGCGCCAAAGCAGGATTACAGCTGGATGTCAAGAAGACAAAAGCAATGGCTACTGGGGAATTGCGCAACTTTCCGCTTGAGGGACAGATCAACATTGTTAAAAGGTTTGCTGTTTCTTGGCTCCATCAACCGAAAGAGAGTCTGCCACTAAGAAATCAGAAGGAGGTTGAGGCTGAGAAGGGCAGCCATGAAGGATCTAGAAAAGATCCTTACGTGTAAGGATGTGTCGCTGGCGACCAAGATCAAGATAATGCTACCATATTGCCCGTTACTACTTATGGGTGTGAAAGCTGGACAATGAAGAAAGTTGGTTCATTTGAAATGTGTTGGTGGAGAGTGTTACAGATACTGCGGATTGCCAAAAAGACAACTCAGTGGGTTCTAGATCAAATCAAGCCTAAATTGACCCTAGAAACTACAATGACTAAACTGAGGCTGTCGTACTATGGTCACATTATAAGAAGACAAGAGTCACTGGAAAAGACAATAATGCCAGGAAAAGTTGAGGGCAGCAGGAAAAGAGGAAGACCAACATGAGATGGATTGACTCCACCAAGGAAGCCACGGCCCTCAGTTTGCAAGATCTGAGCAAGGCTGTTAACGATAGGATGTTTTGGAGGACGTTGATTCACAGGGTCGCCGTGAGTTGGAACTGACTTGACGGCACTTCACATGTTCAGATGCAGTGTACCTCTTGATGCCAGCTCCAGGAAACAGAGATGGTGGGAAGAGCTGCTATCTTCACATTCGGCTTGTAAGAAACGTTTGCTAATTGGTTAACATTAGCTACAGGCTGCTGGGACATCCTCAGCCTGCCTTCATGTGATAAGCCTCATTTTTGAGAAAGCCTATGTTTGCAGCCTCCAGGAACCAAAAGAGGAGTGATTCTGCTCCTAATTATTCCTTCTCTCGTGGTGTATTTCTTCTCAGCGTGGTGTAGTGGTTAAGAGCGGTGGACCCTGATCTGGAGAACAGGGTTTGATTCCCCCACTCCTCCACATGAGTGGCAGAGGCTAATCTGGTGAACTGGATTTGTTTCCCCACTCCTACACATGAAGCCAGCTGGGTGACCTTGGGCAAGTCATGTTCTCTAAGCCTCTGTTGTGGGGAGGGGAAGGGAAGGGGGTTGTAAGTCGGTTTGAGTCTCCCTTAAGTGGTAGAGAAAGTTGGCATATAAAAACCAACTCTTTTTCTTCTTCTAGTCGTAGAAAGTCAGCTGACCTTTCCTGGCCCTGGGCCAAGCAAAGTTTGAATAAAAAGAGTACTTTTGAGCATGCACAGAGTGCCTTTCACCGATGAGTCATCGTCACCAATTTCCACGCGCCCCAAATGTCTGGGGTTAGGAGGAAATTGTGCTGACACCTCTTCTTTTAGAAGTTAGCTGCTAAGATACCACTTCTCAAGTGTCACAGATCTCTAGGACAGCCCTGATGTGGCCCGATTTTTTTCAAGCCACCCCTCACTGTCGTTTTCTCCAATGTCCCCTTTTAATTAAAAAAAGTGTCCTTTTGGAGGGGAATTTGCTTGGAAGTTTGCTTGCGAGAGAGCTCATTCTGTCATCTCCCCTCAAAAACAGAACGTTCATAGCCACATTAATCCACCCTCTCATGTTTAGACAGTGCATGCATGGGTCTTTCAAAATATACAGTATAATTTTTGTTTGATAGAAAATAATCCCCAGCTCAGCGAAACCACATGGACAGGCCCAACTTCCTAAAATACCTTCCACCAGCAAACCACATCTTAATGTGTGCTGCTCTCACACTTCTGCTATTAGTCATCAGGCCTCAAGTCTTTTGACAATTATCTTCAAGGGCCAGGATACAAAACCTGTTCTGGGTACAAAGACAGGCTTCTGCATGCAGAGACGGTTATTTCCCTGGCACAAGCGTCTTGTGTGAGTACCTTACGGAAGGGGGAAGGGAATCAAACGCAACCAGGGAATCAGATGAGTCTCTGTACAAAGAGAGGAATGACATTAGTCTTTTTTTAATGCAACAAAAAGTAGGGTTTTTCAACCTGCATAAATTAAGAGCATTTTCAAGTGTTCCCTTATTTTGCATAATTTATGCTGCTTGTCACAAGGAAGAGCTGTGTAGAAGATCCACCCTCCAGCCACTGGAAATCTTAACTCCAGTTGAAGAAGAGTTGGTTTTCTATGCCGATTTTCTCTGCTTTTTAAGGAGAATCAAACCATCTTACAATCTCCTTCCCTTCCTCTCCCCACAACAGACACCTTTGTGAGGTAGGGGAAGCTGAGAGAGTTCGAAGAGAACTGTGACTAGCCCATGGTCACCCAGCAGGTTTTGTGTGTAGGAGTGGGGAAACCAACCGGGTTCATCAGGTTAGAGTGCACCGCTCATGTGGAGGAGTGGGGAATCAAACCCGGTTCTCCAGGTTAGAGTCCGCCACTCTTAACCAGTACCCCACGCTGGCTGTCATTGGCTATGTGATTTACCAGGAGTTGACACATCGAGCCATATCATTCCATCCACAATGGCTAGAAACATGAGCATCTGAATTCTGAGGCCCATAACAACCCATTTTTTTTTCTTGTACTCCAGCCTCGTGGCTTACGCACGGCGTCCATGCGCGCTCCACCTTGCAATGCGCTTCTGCATCTCTGCATTGCAAAGTGCTTCCGCATCTTTGCACAAAGAGAAATGAGTGAGTCTCTGCCTTGCACGCTCGGATGTTTCGATCACAATCACAGGCCGTTTTTGTCGTTCCCGGAGCACCGGACGAAGTCCATGTTGTGAGGGAGCATGCCCGTTTGGTTATATTTTAGGATCCTGGCTATCTGGAAATGAAAAACTGTCAGAGTTTTCCAAGAGGGTAGGCTGATGAGTCACCTTCCAGGAAAGAGGAGAGGCCCAAACACAGTCTCAGTTTATTGTCCTTTCTCCCACAACTCACTCATTTCCTCCAATCGGCCCTATTGAATGGCAGAAAGAAAGGAATGTCTCCTGTCTCTAGAGACAGTTAGTCCTTTTCCTGCCTTTAGTCATTAACAACCCACTGAGAAAGGGCCAGCTTCAAAGCTAACAAGCCCTTTCGCTGCCACCAGATTTCCAAGTGACTTTGAATGCACTTTAGTGATCATTTCGCAAGTGGATTTTGCCGTTTCTCACAGTAAAACCCAGTTGCAAAACACATTGGGAGTGAACTGGAAGTGCCGTAAGACAAGCGCCCCCTAGTGCCATTGGCCAAGAGTCCCAAAGCAAAATTCCACCTACCAAAAGTGTCCTTAAAGGAAAGAAAGAGACTTTCCAAAACGGCGGGGGGGGGGGGGGGAGACAGTGTGGTGTAATGGTGAGAGGGATGGAGCGGGATCTGCGAGTCCTGGGTTAGAATCATAGAATCACAGAGTTGGAAGGGACCACCTGGGTCATCTAGTCCAACCCCCTGCACAATGCAGGAAATTCACAACTACCTCCCCTCCACACACACACCCAGTGACCCATACTCCATCCCCAGAAGATGGCCAAGATGCCCTCCCTCTCATGATCTGCCTAAGGTCATAGAATCAGCATTGCTGACAGATGGCCATCTAGCCTCTTCTTAAAAACCTCCAGGGAAAGAGAGCTTACCACCTCCCAAGGAAGCCTGTTCCATTGAGGAACTGCTCGGTTAGAAAATCCCCCATGTGCCATAAAGCGTATTGGGTGACCCTGGGCCAGGCACTCACTCCCCGCTTAACCTACCTCGCAGGATTGTTGTTGTGAGGATCAAACGAGGCAGCAAGAACTATGTATGCCACCTTGAGCGCCTTAGAGGAAGGGCGGGATGAAAATGGACTAGATTAGAGAACCGGTAATGAAAAATCAGCCATCTACGGAAAATGCCGTCCAGCCTGGTTTCGATCCAGGTGCAAACAGGCTGGCCACTTTCAGCCTAGTGGTTCTGACCCAGTTTGCACGGAAGCGGAAAACTTCCATCTGACTTGGGCCATGTCAGACTGCTCCCACTATTTTCCTACAAACAAACAAAAAATTCCAGCATACAAAAAGCTAAATGTCAAAGTGAAGCTACTGTCATGATGGTTTTCTACGCAGAGGAAAAATCTGTATGGAGGAGGAGGAGGTTTTTATACCCCACTTTTCTCTACCTTTAAGGAATCTCAAAGCAGCTTACAATCACCTCCCCCTCCCCACAACAGACACCCTGTGAGGTAGGTGGGGCTGAGAGAGTTCGGAGAGAACTGTGACTGGCCTAGCAGACGTCATGTGGAGGAGTGCGGAATCGAATTCGGTTCTCCAGTTTAGAGTCCGCCACTCTTAACCACTACACCACGCTGGATCTTAAGGGGGCACACTAGTAAAGTTAAGAGCTTCATCTGAGCCAAGCTACGTGGGGGCTCCACCCCAGAAGATGTGCCCAGCAGGGATGCCAACTCCAGGATGGGAAATTCCCAGAGATTTGGGAGAGGGCAGGGTTTGGGGAGGGCAGGGACCCCAGCAGGGTATAATGCCACCCTCCAAACCATCCATTTTCTCCAGGAGAACTGATCTCTGTATTCAAATCCAAATGTATTTACAGTCAAAGACAAGCAGAATCTGATACAATACCAAAAAAAAAGTGTTGTCTTTGTATTCTGGAGATCAATTGTAACTCCCGAGATTTCAGGCCCCACCGGGAGGTTGGTATCCCTTAGGATAAGGGGCACACAAAGAGGAATCGTTTCGAGCACACGGAGTCTTCAAAAAGAAGAGGGTTCAAACTCCCCGGCTGAACTTCGCTGGTGCAGGTTATAACATTTCGGAACAGCTCCCTGCCCTCGCCCTTATTATAAACAGAGAGCTATTTGTGCCGGCTAATAACCCTGCCTCATAAATATCACACAGCACCTATTAGTCTTTAAAGATCTTATCGGCACATTCCCTGGCACAGTTATCGTCATATCTGAACATCGGCGCACCTCCTCGGAACGGCAGGATTCTGGCAAGCTGTTTTCGCAGTGGAGAGAAACTGAAGCACAGGCCGAGCACGCCGGCCTGCGTTGCTGGAAATACCTGTGGCTTGCAACACCCTTGGCCATAGTTTCCAGCCAGTTTTTTCTTCCCTGAGGAAAACACTCTATAATGCTTCTTTCCATCAGGATAGTGTGCATGTTACATAGTTACAGTCCAAGACCAGGGAGTTTATGGCAGAGGTAGGATTTGAACCCGGGTCCAAATTCCAAAGTACCCACTTGGTCATGCTGCCTATAACGCAGCCTTGCCCAAACCACGACCTGCAGTATGCCTTTGGCAAACAGAATTCATTAAATTATTAAAGGCCCCCGAGAGTCAACAAAACAGATGTTGTTTCTCTGCATGATTCCTTGGTATGCTTTGAAAGGCCTCCCCTTCTGCTTTGTAGATCTACCTGCCACAGCTTTAAGGACACCCACCATTCAGAGTGTAACCTGAGCTATCAGAAGTTTGGGAAGCACTCCTCTAGCTGTTACATAAGAAAGTCCGTGCTGGATCAGACCAAGGTCCATCAAGTCCAGCAGTCTGTTTACACAGAGGCCAACCAGGTGCCTCTAGGAAGCCCACAAACAAGGCGACTGCAGCAGCATTGTCCTGCCTATGTTCCACAGCACCTAAAATAACATGCATGCTCCTCTGATCCTGGAGAGAACAGGTATGCATTATGACTAGTATTCATTTTGACTAGTAGCTATGAATAGCCCTCTCCTCCATGAACATGTCCATTCCCCTCTTTAAGCCTTCCAAGTTGGCAGCCATCACCACATCCTGGGGCAGGGAGTTCCACAATTTAACTATGTGCTGTGTGAAGAAATACTTCCTTTGATCTGTTTTGAATCTCTCACCCTCCAGCTTCAGCAGATGACCCCGTGTTCTGGTATTATGAGAGAGGGAGAAAAGCGTCTCCCTGTCCCCTCTCCATACCATGCATAATTTTATAGACCTCTATCGTGTCTCCCCTTAACCGCCTCCTTTCATAGAATCATAGAGTTGGAAGGAACCACCAGGGTCATCTAGTCCAACCCCCTGCACAATGAAAGAAATTTAAAACTACCCTCCCCCAACACCCCCAGTGACCCCCACTACATGCCCAGAAGATGACCAAGATGCGTTCCCTCTCACCATCTGCTTAAGGTTATAGAATCAGCATTGCTGACAGATGGCCATCTAACCTCTTCTTAAAAACCTCCAGGGAAGTAGAGCTTACCACCTCCCGAGGAAGCCTGTTCCACTGAGGAACCGCTCTAATTGTTAGAAAATTCTTCCTAATGTCTAGATGGAAACTCTTTCGATTTAATTTCAATCCGTTGTTTCTGGTCCGACCTTCTCGGGCAACAGAAAACAACTCGGCACCCTCCTCTACACTTCTCAACACTTGTCCTCAGACGTGGGAGAGCATTTGTAGAGCGGCTAACCCCACCAGAAACCACCTGTCTCCCACACGTTCAGTCTCACCGCCAGCTGTTCCTACAGCCATCGAGCAGTGGAAGTTTTTCCAGGTTTCATTTCCCCAAAAGAAAGGCTTTGGGTTGTAAACGGGGCAGGCGTGCACTGCAGGCGAGCCCCCCCCCAAAAGATGAACACCAGTCCCAAGCATGAGCGGCCGCCCAGAGAGGTTTGAAAAATCATTTTGCCGTTTCCTGGAGGTGGCTACAAGGGGGAGATTGTTAAGGGGCCAGCAGGCAGATGGCACACGATGCATTCACAAGCCCTACAGGCCAGACGCAGGACAGCTGATTTGCAAATAAAATGATGCTGCAGTTCGTTTGGCGAGCCAGCGTGGAAATAAACGCTCTGTTTTGAGGCTGAGCGTTCCTGAGAAAATAAGAACATAAGAAAACCCCTGCTGGATCAGACCGGGGTCCATCTAGCCTACCATCCCATCTCAGTGGCCAACTGGTTACTCCGGAGAAGAAGGAGGAGGGGGAGGTTTTTATATGCCGACTTTCTCTCCCACTTAAAGGAGAATCAAACCGGCTTACAATCACCTTCCCCTCCCCACAACAGACACCCTGAGAGGTAGGTGGGGCTGAGAGAGCTGTAAGAGAGCTGCGACTAGCCGAAGGCCACCCAGGTGGCTTCATGTGGAGGAGCGGGGACACCAACCCGGTTCACCAGACTAGCATCCGCCGCTTATGTGAAGGAGTGGGGAATCAAGCCCGGTTCTCCAGATCAGAGTCCACTGCTCCAAACCACCACTCTTAACCATTTAAGTTAACCATGCCGGAGGTCCAACAACAGGGCACGGAGGTAAGGGAGAAAGGATCGCACATGGACTATGGGAGACACTTCCAAGTGCTTTTCCTTACAGGCATAGCTGAGGTTTCTTCCTCAGAATGGCATAGTGGTTAAGAGTGGTGGTTTGGAGCAGTGGATTCTGATCTGCAGAACTGGGTTTGATTCCCCCCTCCTCCACATGAGCGGCGGAGGCTAATCTGATGAACTGGATTTGTTTCCCCACTCCTACACACAAAGCCAGCTGGGTGACCTTGGGCCAGTCACACTCTCTCAGCCCCATCCACCTCACAAGGTGTCTGTTGTGGGGAGGGGAAGGGAAGGTGATTGCAAGCCGGTTTGAGTCTCCCTTAAGGGGTAGAGAAAGTCGGCATATAAAAACCAACTTCTTCTCTTGTCATCACTGACCAGAGGATCTGACTCAGCGCTTGCCCCACGGTTTCCGGCCGCTTCGTCCACCCGGAACACCATAACTCTCCCTTCGATACCCCTCGATGAGTCTCCGAGGCGATCTCTCATGCCAAGCTGGAGGAAACCGATCCTTCTCTCCGCCCCAGAACCGCCGGGCACTGCAGGCCTGGAAGAATCACTCTGTGGAAATTCGCCGCAAGGCACCAGCGCATGAGAAAGGAATTGCAAATCCCGGCACAGAGGGCGCAAGCAGGTCATCTACATTTAAACCTTTGCGAGTTCCGGCAGAAATGGCCACCCCCAAGAATAAGCACACCGGACAGGGTTTTCAAACATTGTCCACAAAATAATGTCTTTCTTTTCTCACTGTGACAAGTCCAACATTACAGGGAGAGACATTCTTGGCGGCTGCTCCATAGCATTTAGCGGTAAGAGGTGGGGTTCTTTTTTTAATGGCCATAATGCAGACCACCACCCGATTAAAGACATCTTAGTGGATTAATCATGTGAGCTTTAATCAATTAAACGTGCATAAATTGGTACGGGCAGAAAAACATACCAGGTCCATGGCCACAGCTTGCACCGCCAAAAAACATGGATCCACAGCTTTGCGGCCCCACCACGACACAAAAATGCGGTTCCAAACATTAAAATCCAGAGAATTTGTGAGTTTCCATGGTTATGCACCGTGGCCGTGCCACAACGCAGTGAATTTGTCATTTTTCTAGTGTAATCTGGGGCCAAGGAAACAATATATGATTTGGATAGTGAGGACCCGCGCAGAACTGGCGTTTGCTTTTTCCTGTAAAGACACCTCTGTTCGTAAACTCTCCAGGGTCTCCATAAATTGGCACTTTCCACCATACTAGATCGAGGATCCGCTGCGGCAAGCATTCCTGGTTTCTTTATGACATTTCAAAACCAAATAAGGTTGGATTCTACCAACTTGCTGTTCGCACAAGAGGGAAGTTGCTGGTTTACCCAGTTCCTCCACTTTACAGATTTGGGCTGCAGTGGAATTTGTTTACAAGGGTCCCTTGACCCACAGGAGATGATTTGGGATAGCGGGGGGTGGGGTGCTGGTGGAAAGAGAAGAAAGCCATAGTTCCATTTCTGCTATCAGAAAGCACACAGGAACCTAACGCGTTGAGTCTTCTGTTTTACATGAACACACAAAGCTGCCTTCTACTGAATCAGACCCTTGGTCCATCCAAGTCAGTATTGTCTACTCAGACCGGGAGCGGCTCTCCAGGGTCTCAGGCAGAGGTCTTTCACATCACCTTCTCGCCTAGTCCCTTTAACTGGAGATGCCAGGGATTGAACCTGGGACCTTCTGCATGCCAAGCAGATGCTCTACCACTGAGCCACAGCCCTTCCTCCAAAACCAGCAGAGGATAATTTCAATCCATCGCCCGCTGGGTTATGGGATGAGCATGCTTCTGCTGCGCCACCCTACTTCTTTCATGACTCATGAGACGGCATGTATGGAATTGGATCCAAATGGGGGGGGGCTACATTACAGATCTGCACCGAGCTTAAAAGAAATTACGCTTGGACCCTGCCCTCGCCCTCCTTTTGAAACGCCACCCCCCTCCTGATCTCATTTTATGCCGGAAGACCCTTTAATTCCATTTAAGACACGACTGATGTTCCCGTGCTGGTCTGAACCATTCTGAAGTCACAATGCCTTGAGTGCCACAATAGAGTTACCGGCATCCTAACAGTAAGAGCAGAGCCAAAATTCTAATTACCTGGAATTTCCCAGGGCCCAAAACATGCCCATTATAAACTCGGGCACCTTTCATGACAAAAACGAAACGTGAAAGTAGCCTTACTTCATGTATTTGAGATATTTCGAGATCTCGCTCCTTTGTAGGGTGGTGGTGGGGATCTTGCAGAGAGAATACAGATCCGAGAATCCAAGCTGCCAGAGCGGTGGGACCCCAACACGTGTCCTCAGAAGTGAGTCCCAGGGGGCTCCTAGCGACACCATTTATGCAAAGGAGGTTTTGCCTTGGATTTGCCTCTAGATGTGCATTTTCCCCATCCAAATGCCATCTTCTGGGCATGTAGGGTCACTGGTAGGGTTGCCAGGTCCCTCTTCACCACCGGCGGGAGGTTTTTGGGGTGGAGCCTAAGGAGGGCGGGGTTTGGGGAGGGACTTCAATGCCATAGAGTCCGATTGGCAAAGCGGCCATTTCCTCCAGGTGAACTGACCTCTATCAGATGGAGATCAGTTGTAATAGCAGGAGATCTCCAGCGAGTACCTGGAGGATGTAACCCTAGTCACTGGGGGAGTGGGGGGGGGGGAGTAGTTGTGAATTCCCTGCATAGTGCAGGGGGTGGGACTAGATGACCCTGGTGGTCCCTTCCAACCCTATGATTCTAAAAACTCAACAATAAGCCCCCATGCAGAGTTGGGAGAATTCCGATGGGGGAAATGTGCACCTAGAGGGGCAAAACCTCCCAGGCCTCAATGTGGCCAGAGAGACCCGCTTCGAAATCCCCTCCATCCGATCCGCAGCTCTTTCAACCGAGACCGGCCGCGGTCGCACACCGGGGAGGCGCTCTGCACATGTGCAGAGGGGCCCTTTGTGAATAGACAGACGGGAACTCTTTCAACCGAGACCGGCCGCGGTCGCACACCGGGGAAGGCCGACGGCGCTCTGCACATGTGCAGAGGGACCCTTTGTGAATATATAGATGGGAACTCTTTCCACCGAGACCAGCCGCGGTCGCGCACCGGGAAAGGCCGACGGCGCTCTGCACATGTGCAGAGGGACCCTTGGTGAATAGACAGACGGGAACCCTTTCAACCGAGACCGGCCGCGGTCGCACACCGGGGAAGGCCGACGGCGCTCTGCACATGTGCAGAGGGACCCTTTGTGAATATATAAACGGGAACTCTTTCAACCGAGACCGGCCGCGGTCGCACACCGGGGAAGGCCGACGGCGCTCTGCCCATGTGCAGAGGGACCCTTTGTGAATATCCAGACGGCTCCACGTGCTGCGGCCCCGAACCCCGCCGCCGCCAAGGGGGCCGGCGTGGGACAGGCGGCCGCGGCGGGGCTGGATCGGGCTCGGCGGGAGGTTCGGTCCCCGGGCCGCTTCCCCCCCTTCCCGGCCCTCCCCGACTCACCTCCCGTCGCCGGCGGGGACGCAGGAGCCCGGCCCGCTCCGCCCCGCGCCCAGGGGCCGGAGGCGCCGGTCGGAGGCTGGGCGAGCCGGGGCAGAGGACCCTGCCCGTCTGCCCGCCCGCCGGCCCGTCCGTCCGGCGCGATCCTCCCCCGCCGAGCGCCGCGCCCCCAGCCTCCCGGCGCGCAGGCGGCTCGGGGCGGCTCCTCTGGCCCGGCAGCCGGAGGAGGGGGGCCGAGGAGGGGCTGGGGAGGCGTCCTCCCCCGCGGGGCGGGGCGGGATCGGGACCCCGCGGGAGTGGCTCCGCGGTCTGCCCGGGGTAGCAGCCAAAGAGCCCTCCCGGCCCTGGTTCAATCCCCGGCGGAGGCTCAGCTGCGGGTTTCCCCGCGCCTCCGCAGGAAGCCAGCCGGGCGACCTGGGGCTCGTCACAGCTCTCTCGGCCCCACCGACCTCACGGGGTGTCTGTTGGGTGTCTGTTGGGTTATTTGTTTGCAACCATAGGTGGGTGTTTGTTGGGTTGTTTGGGTTATTTGTTTGCAACCGTAGCGGCCAGAACCTTTGGGTGTCTCTGTAGGGTTTAAATGTGGAAGGGGATCCGGGATTCGAATCTCTTAGAGAGCCAGCATGGTGTAGTGGTTAAGAGCGGTGGTTTGGAGCGGTGGCTTTAATCTGGAGAACCGGGTTTGATTTCCCCACTCTTCCACATGAGCAGCAGCAGAGGCTAATCTGGTGAACTGGATTGGTTTCCCCACTCCTCCACTTGAAGCCAGCTGGGTGACCTTGGGCCAGTCACACTCTCTCAGCCCCACCTATCTCCCAGGGTGTCTGTTGTGGGGAGGGGGAGGGAAGGCGATGGTCAGCCGGTTTGATTCTTCCTTAAGTGGGAGAGAAAGTCGGCATAGGAAAACCCAGCTCTTTTTCTTCCTCCTCTTCTTCTTGCTTCCCTCCATAGACACTCCATTTCCATGACTCGGAACAGCCCTAGGGCAGCAGTATTTGCCACATGTACTGGTGGGGGGCATGTTTCAGCAGAGATGATGATGATGATGATCCTAATATTTATCCTCCTTCTCCTCCTCCCCCCCCCTTTGGATTTGGGGTCAGCTCCAGGGAATCTGAGGGTGGAATTGATAGAGGGTGAAAATGCGTGGTCACTGTAGCCTCCTTTATTCCCTGTTTCAGCCCGAAGTGTGTTCAATCCTGCCTGAATCCTGGCTGAAACAGGCAATAAAGGAGGCTAAAGCAACATGCGTTTTCGCCCTCTGATTCATTAATCCGAAGTATAAAAAAAAAAAGGGAGGGGTTGGCGGAGTGCTTGCATGGTTAGATGGGGGGACAGCTTTTTCACATCGTTTCAATGCATCAACGTTTGGGGGTGACCCTTTCAGGCTTCCTTGAGGCAAAGGGGACATCACACCAACCTGTGTCAAATCCCACACTGTCTGACCAAGGGAGCTTTGACTCTCCAAAGCCAGCGTGGTGGTGTAGTGGTTAAGACTAAGAGCAGTGGACTCTAATCTGGAGAACTGGGTTCGATTCCCCACTCCTCCGCATGAAGCCAGCTGGGTGACCTTGGGCTATCGTTCTCTCTGAACTCTCTCAGCCCCACCTTCCTCACAAGGTCTCTGTTGTATAAAGGGGAAGGGAAGGTGATTTTCAGCCAGTTTGATTCTTCCTTAAGTGGCAGAGAAAGTCGGCATATAAAAACCAACTCTTCTTCATTTGTGGGAATAGACCTCCACTTAGATCCCGGCACCCCAGGCCCTTTCCACACAAGGAGTGAGGCAGAATCTGGTTCCTGCGTTGCCCAAATTCTATTTTCCTATCCAGCCCACCCAATCCCACTTTCTTACATGACACAAGGGTACTTCCCTTTCCCCAAATCTCTTTCCCCATACGTCACTCGATGCTCTTTTTATTCAGATTGGCACTGTTCCCGGTCTGCCGCTCGATCCCGGCTAGAATGGCTTGGCGCGGTTCCCGGCTTGGCATCTCCTGTGAGCTGGGACTTGTTGGCCAGCATGTTCCTGCAATAGGCAGCATTTTGCAGCGACCAGTTTCTCCAGACTGGCCACTGGTTACGGGTTTTTCCCTCTTTTACCATACTGAGGTTTCTTCTCTCTTCCCCCCCCCCCACCCGTGACTTTCATGAGTCACCCTTCCTGGCACCATTTGGCATTTGTCCTGGTGAGCTGCAAAGAGAGGGCACACCCACAAAGGCACACCCAGAATGCCTAATGGTTCCTGCCCCCACCCCACCCCCATGTATTCTGTACCTAAGTTCAGAATGCACCTTTAAAAATATCTGTATGATCGGTTGTAAACCTTGGCTAATCTCACAGTATTACCTATGGGGAAAAATTTTTTTGATTGTGAGATTGGGTAACAACAAGGACTTCCTCATTGTATGCGAAAGTGATGGGCCCCGGGGCCAGTCTTTCCATTAGGTTCGCCAAGGCAGTTGCCTAGGGCGCCAGAAGGACGAAAGGAATCTCAAAGCGGCTGACAATCACCTTCCCTCCCCCTCCCCACAACAGATACCTTGTGAGGTATGCGGGGCTGAGAGAATCCAGAGAGAACTGTGACTAGCCCCAGGTCACAGAGCAGGCTTCATTGTAGGAGTGGAGAAACCAACCTGCTTCACCATATTAGAGTCCGCTGCCCATTTGGAGGAGTGAGGAATAAAACCCGGTAGAAACAGCTGTTTTGGAGAGTAGACTCTATGGCAGGCGTGTCAGACATAAGGCCCGAGGGCTGGATCCGGCCCCTTGAGAGCTCTTATCCGGCCCTTGAGTCAGCCAAGGCAGCCACACACACCCTTGATCTGGGCTAGCGAGGCATGGCCCAGCCCGACCAAGTGGCATTTATGTTTTATCCGTAGGGTTGCCAGGTCCCTCTTCACCACTGGCAGGAGGTTTTTTGGCGGAGCCTGAGGAGGACGGGATTTGGGAAGGGGACGGGCCTCAATGCCATAGAGTCCAATTGCCAAAGCTGCCATTTTATCTAGGTGAACTGAGGTCGATTGGCTGGGGATCAGGTGTAATAGAAGGAGGAGGAGAAAAAGAAGAAGAGGTGTTGGTTTTTATATGCCGACTTTCTCTACCATTTAAGGGAGACGCAAACCGGCTTACAATCACCTTCCCTTCCCCTCCCCACAACAGACACCCTGAGACAATGTGCCTGGCCCAAGGTCACCCAGCTGGCTTCATGTGGAGAAGCGGGGAAGCCAACCCAGTTCACCCGATTGGCCTCTGCCTCTCACGTGGAGGAGTGGGGAATCAAACCCGGTTCTCCAGATCAGAGTCCACCACTCCAAACCACCACTCTTAACCACCTACACCATGCTGGCTCTTCAGCTAGCACCTGGGGGTTGGCAACCCTACGTACCCAGCCCTGGTAACAATTGAGTTTGGCATCCCTGGTTTAATCTTTAAGGTGCCGCTGGACTCTTGCTCTTCTGCTTCAGACTGACGAACACGGCTACCCATCGTGATCTGTCCACCAGGGGTCAGCAGCGGACAGTCCGAGGTCTGCCGCCGCCACCCGCCGCCAATCCCGGGGTGATGCTAGTAAGCGGCGTTATTCCTCACGCCTTTTTTTAAATTTAATTTTATATATTTTTTATTTTTATAATATAAAACAAAATAAACAAATACCATAATAAAAAAATACAAAAGAGTATCAATTATAAAAGTATCAATTATAATTATACAAGGTTATAAAATTCAACAAAGCAAAAATACCCTTTTGACCCTCCACCCACCTTAAAAAGTGACCCTTCACCTGACTTCTGCAGAAGTGTCTAAACAGTTTTGAAAATTGTTAATAGTAATAATAGAAAAGTAAGTAAACTTGTTTCTATAACTCACTAACTAAAATAGTAAAATCCATTTTTGCCATTTTATCCCAATATGTGATGGCCTTTGCCCAAGTTTTTTTTAATTCTTCTATATCATTCTCATGTACGAATTCTGTTAATTTAGCCATCCTCATATACATCCATAATTTCCCTCTCCAGTCACGAATTGAAGGTTTATAATTCCTCGCTCCTTAATGAAATCGGCCAGCCCCAGCAGGGGAAGGGCTGCTGGGCCGCGGTGCCATCTGGAAGCCCAGCGTGCCAGCTGGCCTCCTTCTCCACCTCGGATGCTAATTCGCCGGCTCCTTTCGGCCGGCCGCCAGGTGCGTCTGGACTCGCCCCAGCTTGGCTGCGAGAAGAAGCTTCTCCATTCATCCTGCGCGGCAGGCCCCCCCCCCCGATTTGGAACAGCCCCCAGGCCGCAGGGGGGCAGGAGGGAAGCCCCTGGCTTGGGCCTGCCCTGGGCTATGATTCCAGCTGTCAAGAGCTGGAAATGCAAAGAAGATGCCAAAAAAAATTTTTTTCAAAGAAAAAAAAAAGGAAATGCAAAAATTTTGTGCAAAAGAAATGGAAACGCAAAAATGTTGTGCAAAGAAAAAGGAAATGCAAAACATTCTTGCAAAAATTGGAAATGCAATTTGTTTTTCATCTCTCTCACCACTAGGCATTACTTCCTTTCTCAGTGGGGGGGGGTGGTCGGGTAACTGTAGGGCTGTCCACTCTGGGTTCAGGAATACCAGGAGGTTTGAGGATGGAGCCTGGGAGAATGGGGTTTACAAATGGGAGGGCTCTTGATAGGGTGTAATGCCATGTAGTCCACGTTCCAAAGCAGCCGTTTTCTCTAGCAGAAATGGAATGAAAGTTTAAAACAAACAAATAATAATGGTAGAAAAGAGCAAGAGTCCAGTAGCACCTTAAAGTCTAACAAATCTCTAAGAATAGATGGACTCACATTCTAGCCTTATCTGAAGAAGTGAGCTGTGGCTCAGGAAAGCTCACACCCTGCCAGAAATGTTATTAGTCTTTAAGGTGCGACTGGCTCTTGCTCTTTTCTACTGCTATTGACAGACTAACACAGCTACCCATCTTGGAAAAAATAAATAAATAAGCCATTTATGTCATCAGGAGATCAGTTGTAATTCCAGGACATCTCCAGCCCCCTCCTGGAGGTTGGCCGGCCTAGGGAACTGCCATCTGCTCACTGAACTCTCTGTTTTAAGCTGGGTACCCAAGGTTGGGTGTAAGGAATATATATATATTTTATCAACCTGATACCTGCACACATAGTATTTGAGAGACTTTATACTAACCAGTATTACAACAAGAACCTATTATACCAGATGTTTGAGTAATTGAGAATAGAATTTACAACATATACACATGCATGGTTGGGTTTGAACTGTTTGTGTTTGTATTTATTAATGTATTTCTGTAAATGTGTGCAGGTTTACAAAGGGTTTTAATTAACCACTGATGAAGGCCCCATAGGCCGAAACGCGTTTGGTATGTGGTTATAGTTATCAACCTCAGGAAATGCCATTGTGCTATTTAAATGCTTTTAAATAATTTTAACTTTTATATATCGCTTCTAATAAATTATACTTTCGGTATTTATACATAGACTTATATATATTTTCCTTACACTCAACCTTGGGTACCCAGCTTTTGTTTTTAGGTTGGGTTTTATTCCCCTCCTTTTTTCTTCCTCTCCGTTTTAAGCACCAGATAGCCACTCACCTGCCCTAAAGGTGGATTCACACATGGTCATTTAAGAGTCTTAACATTAAAGGGGGAGGGAATTAAAATTCCAATGAGCGTTAGTAATTAACTGCCCGTGCAGAGTGCTTTAAATCTTCATTAAACGTCTTTACTGCCAACTACTTCCTGCTTTAACGTTTTAATGTTAAAGCACTTTACAGATAATGTGCTTAGGATGCGGCTAGCGGATGCTTAAACCCATACCAAAATCTATTACCTGGCACTTGTATAAAGGCTGCTGATGTTGGATTAGGATGAGAAAGACCTAATCCAAAGACCAAATCCCCACCCACACACTGGGTGATCCTGAGCCATCGCTTTGCCCAATCCACCTCACAGGGTTGTTGTGAGGATAAAACGGGAGGGGAGAGCTTCTCTGAGCACCTTTGAGGAAGGGCAGGGTACAAAAATATGTGACGGACAGGTGTGATGCCGAACTCAACAGCGTCCTTGATACTATCACCATTCCTCAAATGTTCCGTTTATAAAAAGTGGAACTAAAATTCATTGTGTTGGGGAGGAAAGTGCACTCTGAAGCACTTCCTGAGATCCTGCAGATGGAGGGGGAATCAAACGTGTTCAACGGAACATGTAGCTCCGAATCCCCAAATCAGTTTCCTGGGGTTAAGACCCATGTGATAAAACAGGCCTTAGAGACCCTCCTGAACATAGGAGTTGGTTTTTAGATGCCGACTTTCTCTACCACTTAAGGAGGAATCAAACCAGCTTACAATCACCTTCCCTTCCCCTCCCCACAAAAGACAACTTGTGAGGTAGGTGGGGTTGAGAGAGCTCTAAGAGAACTGTGACTAGCCCAAGGTCACCCAGCTGGCTTCATGTGGAGGAGTGGGGAAACAAATCCAGTTCACCAAATCAATCTCTGCTGCTCATGTGGAGGAGTGGGGAAATCAAACCCGGTTCTCCAGATCAGAGCCCACCGCTCCAGTACACTGTTCTTAACCACTACCATGCTGGCTCTCCAGGCAAAGTAAGTTTGTAGCACCAGATGGTAAATTTTGTCCCAAAGAGCGTTGGCTTTAGATGTTTTGGCACCTGAAACAAAAACCCAAAAAAAGCCAAATTGCCTCAGGAGACAAAAAACTGGCATGCCCCGTGGAATTCATCCCATTTTGAATGATAACGTCTCCTCTCATAGGGTTGCCAGGTCCCTCTTCGCTACCAGCGGGAGGTTTTGGGGGCAGAGCCTGAGGAGATCGGGGTTTGGGGAGGGGAGGGACTTCAATGCCATAGAGTCCAATTGCCAAAGCAGCCGTTTTCTCCAGGGGAACCGATCTCTATCACCTGGAGATCAGTTATAATTGCAGCCGATCTCCAGCTGCTACCTGGAGGTTGGCAACCCTACCCTCTCATCATCACGCGGCAGGTTCCGTTGCCTGCTTTCACGTCAGGAATCAGACCTGGAAGGCGGTACTTAAGAAGAGTGCTTTCGAGCATGTGGAGAATGACTCTTTTTCCTTTGACACTGAGTAAACACCCTCCCGTTCCACACTTATCTGGGGCTAGAGGGCACGGCTTCCTCAGGAAGCTCCATCACCTTTTTGTTCTTTTAAAACAGACATTAACCACTGCTTAAGGGGGGGAATGTGAACAGACATCAAATGGTTGAATCACAGCCAAAATATCTGTGGTACCACGATGCGATTAATTCCTTTGCTCCCCGAGGGATGGAGAGGCACATGGCAGCCGGTCATTGGACAGAGATCAGAGATCAGAGATGACCATCACCTTGAAGAAGCTGCAAAACAAGGGGAGTTTCATAACGGGCACCACCTAAACATATTTCCTTGGATGAAACATCTCACTGAAATTAATGAGAAAGATATTCCATCTCACCAGATTAACTCTGTTTTTATTCAGGATTTGAAAACAGGATTCTCCAAAAATAAATCAACTTTCCAAAAACTTTTATTGGATACAAATGACCACCTTATATCCAATATGTATAAATTATTATTGGAAATTTATTGTGAGCAAGAACGGATTAAACCTACTATGATTACCTGGGCACAGACGGTGGGCCATGATATATTATTGGATAATGGGAAAGACTTTGGTCACGAGACATGAAACTTATTCTTGCTCAATCATTAAGAGAAAATATCTACAAAATGATGTATAGGTGGTATTTAACACCTAAAAAGATGGCAATGATCTACAAATCAATGTCCCCAAAGTGTTGGAAGTGCAATATAGAAATAGTTTCATTTCACCACATGTAGTGGACCTGTGTCAAAGCAAAAAACTTTTGGGACATGATCTACAATGAAATAAGATTGATAATACAGAACAATATACCTAAAACACCTGAGATGATGTTACTTAGTATGATACCAGATTTTATTTTGACTCAGAGATCATTCTTAATCTATGCCACCACTGCTGCAAGATTGATTTATGCAGCTAAATGGAAATCGACGGACATTCCAGACAAAAAAGACTGGATGCAAAAAATGCTGGAACTGGTGGAAATGGCAAAACTTACGGCACTGATACATCAAAAAGATAATATGCAATTTATGGGAGAATGGGAGGCATGGAGAACTTATTGTGAAAATGAACTTCAAATGGGGGAATTCAAAGGTTACTCATTGATTTAATCCATTTTTTTACTATTATTAGGGATGCTTTTATATTAAAATATATAGTTATTATAATAAGATTTATTTCAAGACGGATAATAATTATATATTATCTGAAAACATGAATTTATTTTATTTCATTTGGATACAAAAATTTATATATACGTATGTGACAATATTAGGATTAGAACCTTATACAAGAGAGTATACAAATTTATAATGAGGTAGATGGAGATGAAGGGGAAGTCTTTATATTTAGTTCAAATATATTTGTATTTTCAACAATAATTCATTGTTTTTACCGTTTCTGATGATTTTTATTAATTGTTGAACTGTGTTTATATATTGTGAAAAATAATAACAAATTGTTATTAAAAAAAAGAGAGAAAGATATTCCAGAGGGGCTTTTTAGGAATGCAATCAAAGGTCACACTAAACCCTGGTTTGATCAAACTCCGGTTCAGCCTGATGCTAGGGTTGCCAATTCTGGCTTGGGAAATTTCTGGATATTTGATCACAATTAGGGTTGCCAACCTCCAGGTACTAGCTGGAGATCTCCTGCTATTACACCTGATCTCCAGCTGATAGAGGTCAGTTCACCTGGAGAAAATGTCCGCTTTGGCAACTGGACTCTATGGCATTGAAGTCTGTTCCCTCCCTAAACCCCGCCCTCCTCAGGCTCTGCTCCAAAAACCTCCCGCCAGTGGTGAAGAGGGACCTAGCAACCCTAATCACGATGCCTGGAGAAAGCTGAATTTGGGAAGAGGAAGGAGATTAGCAGGGATGCGATGTCAAAGAGTCCACCCTCCAAAGCAGCTATTTTCTCCAGGGGAACCAATCTCTGTAGGCCGGACAGCAGTTCTAATTCTGGGGAAACTCCAGGCCCCACCTGGAGACTGGTAACCCTACATTACATCCCAGCTGACTTCTCTCCCCAAATTCTGCTCTGCTCTCTGCAGGCACTTTCGTGGGCTAGGGCCAGTAGGGTTGCCATCCTCCAGGTGGAGCCTTAAGATCTCTTGGAATTACAACTAATCTCCAGATTGTATGGATCAATTCCCCTGGAGAAAAACAGCAGCTTTGGAGGGTACAATCTATGGAGTCACATCCCTGTTGAGCTCTGTCCCCTCCCCAAATGCTGCCCTCCCCAGGCTTCAACCTAGAGTTGCCAGGTCCCGCCGCTACTGGCTGGAGGTTTTTGGAGTGGAGCCTGAGGAGGGCAGGTTTTTTTTGGGGGGGGGGGGACTTCAATGCCATAGAGTCCAATTGCCAAAGCGGCCATTTTCTCCAGGGGAACTAATCTGTATTTGCTGGAAATCAGTTGTAATAGCAGGAGATTTCCAGCTACTACCTGGAGCAGTGTTGCCAGGTCCCTCTTTGCCACCAGTGGGAGGTTTTTTGGGCGGAGCCTGAGGGGGGACTTCAATGCCATAGAGTCCAATTGCCAAAGTGACCATTTTCTCCAGGGGAACTGATCTCTATCGGCTGGAGATCAATTGTAATAGCAGGAGATCTCCAGCTAGTACCTGAAGGTTGGCAACCCTACTCCACCCCAAATCTCCAGGAATTTCCCACGCCAGAGTTGGCAACCTGAGCTGTCGCCACCACCCTTTCAGAATCCTAAAGCAGTGGCTATCATCGCTGTGTCGTTTGTCAGTGAATTCCCATACGATAATTATACTTTGCATGGAGAAATACTTTCTTTCGTCTGCCCACGGTCCCTCGTGTGCTGCATCAGTCTGCTTACATGCACCTGCGGGAAGGTTTTTGGCGTGCTCACCTGTGGCCTTCACACTGGATGCTATGCTGGGGGCAGCCCATTTAGAAGAGGGACCAGAGGACCCAGAGTTGAAGCAACGCTGCTTTTGAAGTCACACGGGGCACTTGGAACCGCTCGAAAGATTGTGCCTTCAGCAACAGAAGGACAATTATTGAGGGAACATGACCAGTCATGCCCGGCTGAGTAGGCAGGATGTCACAGGCACGTGTTTCCAAGATGGAAAGCCCTGAGGAGCTGGATTGACTTCAGGGATGACCGGGCGTGTGGGCGGACATTAGAGTTTTCCCATTCACCCAGCTGGCGGTTAGCTCCAGGAAGGTGGAGGAGGATCTCTCCACTTGGCTCCCATGGGAAAGAGGAAAACCCACAAGGCCTGGGTTCTGGTTCTGGGGAGGATGACTCCTCTGAGTCCAAGAGGAGGCTCACAGCACTGCGAACGTGCGTTGAGCATGGATGTGTGACCGATGTCTATGAGTAGGGTTGCCAACCTCCAGGTAGCAGCAGGAGATCTCCCGCTATTACAACTGATCTCAGCCGATAGAGATCAGTTCCCCTGGAGAAAACGGCCGCTTTGGCAATTGGACTTTATGGCATTGAAATCCCTCCCTTCCTAAAACCCTGCCCTCCTCAGGCTCCGCCCCCAAAACCTCCCACCGGTTGCAAAGAGGGACTTGGCAACCCTGTCTATGAGTGAATTCAACACAGTAGCTGCTCCCTTGAAATGAAAAATGTTCCATCATAATACTATACAGGAATGGCATATAACAGAATCTAGCAAATACAGACAAGTTTATATAAGACTATATGGTAATCAGTATGATTTAATAATGGTTAGTTGAATTATGTAACTTTAAAGTACTTATACTACGAGATAGAATGATTGAATGGAAAGCAGTTAACTCAATATCACTGAGCAGTAAAATCAATGACAGAAAGTTATAACAGTGTATTTATAGGGAAGATGGTAAGAGGGTAACATGTTCACGCAGTTAAAGTATATTTTTGTTATGCTAGGTTAGGTGTATGTAATGTAATGTAGTGTATCGTTTGTGTTTTTTGGTGTTTTTATTTTTTGTACGGGGGTTGTATGTTTTATGTAGTTGGGAAATAAAAAGTTTAATTCAAAAAGCAAACACAAAACACAGTGGCTGCTCCCTTGGTGAAGATCAAGGCACGGCTGGCTCTATCATGAAGCAGGTGGGGTGTGTTGGAGGTAGAGTTGCCAACCTCCAGGTGGTGGCTGGAGATCTCCTCCTATTACAACTGATCTCCGGCCTATAGTGATCGGTTCCCCCGGAAAAAAAGGCTGCTTTGGCCATTGGGCTCTTTGGCATTGAAGTCCCTCCTCTCTCCAAGCCCCGCCCTCCTCAGGCTCCGCCCCCAAAACCTCCAAGTATATCCTGACCCAGAGCTGGCAACCCTAGTTGGAGGGGGAGGGTGGCAATCAGCTTCCTGCCCCACTGTCCCTTTTGCTGCATCCACACAGGAACCAGAGCAGTTAACACCCCCCTTGCCGCCTCCCCTATCCCAGCCCTAGGGTTGTCAATCTGCTGAGGGAGCCTGGAGTTCTCCCAGAATTAACTCTACAAAGATCAGACGCCCTGGAGGAAATGGCGGCTTCAGAAGGTGGACATTGTGGCATTGCATCTGAGAGGAGCTCCTTCCCCTTCCCAAACTTCCCCTTCCCAGGCTCTGCCCCCACCCCCAAACCTCTAAGAATTTCCCGACCCGGAGCTGCAAACCCTACCCCGTCCTCTTCGTAAAAATGCGGCAAGCCATGAGCTCTGTGTAAGGCTGCCCGAATTCTCAGAAGATTCCATCCTCTTGTGAAATTTCAACCATCAGTTTGGTTGCCAGTGTGGTGTAGTGGTTAAGCCAGTGTGTTTAAGCCAGTGTGGTGTAATGCTTAAGAGCGGTGGACTCTAACCTGGAGAACCCGGTTGGTTTCCCCACTCCTCCCGATGAAGCCAGCTGGGTGACCTTGGGATAGTCCTCTGCGAACTCTCTCAGCCTCACCTACCTGTTGTGGGGAGAGGAAGAGAAGGAGATCGTAAGTCGGTTTGATTCTTCCTTAAAAGGTAGAGAAAGTCAGCATATAAAAACCAACTCTTCTTCATCTTCCTGCCCAAGCAACCTTGCCAATGCCAAGGCAACTCGAATGATGACCGAACTCTCACAAGAAGGAGGAATCTCCTGAGAATTCAGGAAGCTCTACAGGGCATGCAAAGGTTATTGGGTTGCTTTAAAAATAATAATAACTGGGGAGAGGAGGGAGGATTTACTGCCCCTTCTCTTGCGTGGAGGTGAGAAGGTGGGCGCAGGGGTGTGGGGCTGAACACTTGGAGGAGGGGTAGCAAGCAGTGCAGATCTTCCAGGACATACCGCTGCTGATTTGAACATTATCGGTCTCCTTCATAAGAACTTCCAAGGGAGAATCTAATGTGAAAGTGCTGATTTAGAATTCATCAAGCAGTTTAACGCTATTTCCCACCCCCAGGCCTGAATAAGGACCTTGCTTTCCTCAATTACTATAGGTAGTGTCTCAGCATGAACCATGCTTTACAGATGTTAATTAATTCAGCTGTATATTTATCCAGTCCCTGTACTGCTGTGTTGAATCTACTTACCGTTTCACATTGTATTCTCCATAATTAGATTCTATGTTAATCCTATCCTGTCAATCTATCAACAGTAGGGAATGGTTCTCATTCACTCGGGATGGACTAATTACTCTGGCTGGTTCTCGTTTTACACTGGCTGCTCCTTGTAAATTCTCCCTGCTATTCCCTTCACTTTTATGTTGCGTGAACATTTAAGGACCGAACTAGACATGAAGGTGTCCCCATGATGGACACTAGGATGCCGTCGTGTATACCTCAGAGACCTTCAAATATATAGAAACCCTGACTTCATAATACGTGGATTTGCTTTTGCTGCTTGATCCTTAAAGGGGTCAGACATTTTAATATTAGAAGTGATGACGGAACAGGATGTCTCTGATCCCCTTTTAAGAGCACTCACAAGGAAACATCACAAGAGGAAAGCAGCAGTTCTGATTCTCAAATCACTTTGGGATCAAGGGGCAACAGAGGCTCCTTTCACCCCCACTTCCCAAATTCAATGTGTATTAGTAAATGTGGTCTGCCAGGCAGTATTCAGCTCTTCCATGTCATGGCTGGTCTGCCAGGTAGTATTCAACCCATCTATGTCATAGCTGCTCTGCCAGGTAGTATTCAACTCATGTCATAGCTGCTCTGCCAGGTAGTATTCAACCTATCCATGTTATAGCTGCTCTGCCAGGAAGTATTCAACCTATCCATGTCATGGCTGGTCTGCCAGGTAGTATTCAACCTATCCATGTCATGGCTGGTCTGCCAGGTAGTATTCAACCTATCCATGTCATGACTGGTCTGCCAGGTAGTATTCAACCTATCCATGTCTTGGCTGGTCTGCCAGGTAGTATTCGACCCATTCATATCATGGCTGGTCAAGCCATCTATGTCATGGCTGGTCTGCCAGGTAGTATTCAACCCATCTATCTCATGGCTGGTCTTCCAGGCAGTATTCAACCCATCCAGGTCTTGGCTAATGGGCAGCAAGGTTCCACCTTCCTCAAGATCTTATTCCTCCTAGGTACCATCCCTACATGCCATATAAGCCCCCAAAGTGGGGCATTTTATAGCGATCATCTGAAAGTACAAAAATATGGATTTGTGTCAGGCCCAGAACCTGCCTACCATCATTTGCAGCTGCCAACCCATCAAAAGTGGTCACCAAGACCCACACCCCGTGCTCTGTTTAAAATGGAAGCAGAAGAAAAGCCATGGGAAATCCACCACGGTTTGTAGGACACTTTAATGGTCAGAACAAACAACACACATAACATAGCCCCAGAGGGCCAAAACATCTTCGAATACAAAATGAATGCATTTAACTGTACCAAAATAAATACATACACAAAACATAATCCCCCTTCCTTGGGTGATAGTTTAGGAATTAGACCGGGAGACAGATTGTAAGCAACCAAACCTGGGATCTTGCTCTGAAATATCCAGAAGGAAGATGAGGGGTTAACATGCAAACAAACAGGGGAAAGGGTAGATGACTTGTGAAGACTCGCTGTATTTCCAGCACCCTGGAGGCTCCCAGGGTAAGCCAGGAAAGACGGGTAGGTGGATTGATTGCCAGCCTCTGCCAATGTGGGCGAAGGCTTTGGGCGGGGTGGGGGAACGTTTCATCCTTCATGTTGCTTCTGCCAACCAGCCATCAACACTGTTTCCCCAAAAACCTTCTCTTGCAGTAGCTGTATGCTAATTTACAGCTATTTTCCCCTCGGAACATATGCCAGGGTAGGGATGGTTTCTAGACCTCAGGGCAGTTTCTTCTGTCCTCCCAACCACAAATAATTGGACAGAGTGCCCTTTTCAGGAGCGGCATCCTCCATATTTTTCCCCCCGTTGCAAGGGCTTCTGGGATAGACCCATTTTCTTTTCAGCAGGGGTCAAAGTGGAGGAAGGACAGTAGTTAATGCCCACTGAAAAAGGGCCGCATGAATGGTACAGTAGTCCTCTACCGCAGAAGTTTATTTGAAAAGGTAGACAGGGCCTGATCCACACTTGCATTGCAAGCCACAAATTGAACTCTGATCATGCTCTTATGCTCACTGGCACTGAACATAAATTCAATTTTTGGAGGATTCTTTAGGTTTGGCAATATCCATATCCAAATCAGAGAGTCTGAGACCATCCAAATTTGGCAAACTGAGTGAGAAACGTCCACAGAAATATTCAAAATGTAAGGATTCCTCTCACCACCAAACTTCCAGTTTCAGTCTTTGCTAAGTAGCATTTCTCTAACACATTACATTTGCAAACTGCTTTACCGTTTGGGCTGGGTTCAGCCTCATGACAATTCAGTGAAGTATTTTTCCTTTAAAGAAAACAACAGATGGGGAATAATGGATAAGAGTTAAGTGGCTTGCCCCAGAGGACACAGTTAAGTCTGTGGCAGGATTTGAACCTGGTTTTTCACTGAACTATATCAGCTGCTTTGCTCTGGGGAAAGAAGACTAGTCATCTTGTTTTCAGCACGGGGCTTTCTCCAACATATTAACTCGTAACATGATGTGGGTTCTGGATGTCAGCTGAGAAGATTCCAATCTCCTTGAGAGCCAGAGTGGTGTAGTGGTTAAGAGTGGTGGACTCTAATCTGGAGAACCGAGTTCAATTCCCCACTCCTCCACCTGAGCAGGGGACCTGAGCCGGGTTGGTTTCCCCTCTCCTATGCACGAAGCCTGCTGGGTGACCTTGGGTTAGTCACAGTTCTCTTCGTGCTCTCTCAGCCTCACCTGCCTCAACAGGTGTCTGTTGTGGGGAGAGGAAGGGAAGGCGATCGTAAGCTGGTTTGATTCTCCTTAAAAGGTACAGAAAGGCGGCATGTAAAAACCAACTCTTCTTCTTCTTCTTGAGGCCAAGATGGTGCAGGTCGTGTCTTTCAAGTTGGAGAGGCCTTCCGCGTTGTGTGTCCAGTCCCAAATGACAACCTGCAAAGGTTCACCTCAGATATACGTTTTGTATGATTCCTTCCTGAGGGAATTGGCGTACTGCAGCTGCGAATTGTTCTTGGCATTCCCTACCAACAGGACCTGCTGCGTCTGCTGTGGGAACACCGGCATCTTGGCCTGCCTGATATCTTCCACCGGCTGTGGGAACACCGGCATCTTGGCCTGCCTGATATCGTCCACTGGCTGTTGGAAGACTGGTCCCTTGGTCTGCCTGATATCATCCCCCGTCTGTTGGTACACCGGTCCCTTGATCGGCCTGATGTCGTCCAACTGAAATCGAGTTTGCTTCTCCACGGTCCTCTGCAGGGCCTCCTCCTTCGCCTGAGCTGAACAGCAGATCATGAGCGCGTCCTCAAGGTTCAACCCCTCCTGTTGCAGGAGCCGCTGCCTGACCTTGCCGCTCCGGCAGCCCAGCACGATCTGGTCCCGCACCAGGGCCTCCCGCTGGGCCCCGAAGTTGCAGAAGCGGCTTCGGTGCTGCAGGTCGGAGACAAACGCCTCGACCGACTCGTGGGGCTCCTGGAGCCGCGTGCGGAAGAGGAAACGCTCGAAGACCTCGTTGCGGCGGGGCATGCAGTAGCCCTCGAACTGGGCCAGCACCGCCTCCAAGTCCTCCACCTCCTTGGGGTCCATCTGGAAGGTGTTGTAGAGCTGCAGGGCTGCCGGTCCGGCCACTGTCAAGAAGAGAGCCACTTTCTGGTCGCTGGGCCACTGGGACGCCCCCGCCGCTTTCAGGTAGAGCAGGAAGCGTTGCTTGAAAAGGGGCCACGCTTGCTCCAAGTCCCCGTCCAGCTGGAGTTCTTCCGGGGGTGCTATGAGAGCCATTGTTCTACTCAAGGATAGATCCTAGGCTAAAGAACTGCCTTCCCTCCGGGAGACCTCGGGAGACCTCAATGCCTTCTCTGCTGGCGTCCGACTCCTATTTGTACCTCACATCGAGGCGTGAAGGGGTGAGTCACTGGGAACACGGGTTGACGCTCACTCTCAAGTTCTCATCCCAGCTCTGTGGCTCCGGGGCAGGAGATGATGGCACTGAGCGTGCCTGCCTGGGAAGGGAAGGGACTCACCCGCCAAGGCTTGAGGCCAACCGCCTCTTAAGAGCCATTACATGACCATCCTCCACCACAAGGGCCTTCGATTGCAGCCCTGGAGTGACGGCACCTGGCGAGATTCCCAGGCGTGATAAGGCAAATAGTTATGCGCGTTTAATGTGTCGGGAAGATATGCAGGTGTAACTGTATAGGTTTAGCCCCCCTCCTGGTGGAATTTGTGAAGGAAAGGGGTTCTTTCCTTTCCAGGGGAGGCAGCGGAGGGAACGCATGCAGGGCCGGCGCTACCATTAGGCGAATGAGGCGGTCGCCTAGGGCACAGACCTCAGAGGGGCGCAGAACTGGCCCGAGGGGCACAGTTTTAAACGTATTAGTTTCTTGAAAAAATGCAACTGACAATTTATATTTTTTATTATAAGTACCACAACAGTGCTATGGAATATAATTAATTATAACGTGTTATAAAAAGTTTTGTAGGAATGCATCAGGCTTTTATTTATTTTTCTACAAGACATCTGTTTTTGAAAACTGGTTAGCAAGGAGGGGGTACAAGTAGTTAGCCTTGCCTAGGGTGCAAAAATGACTGGCACCGGCCCTAAATGCATGACACAATAAAGGGGGAGCCATTTCTGAAGAGAAAGGGAGAGGAAAACCATGTGAGGAGAAGTAAGCTTTCCTTGTTCAGTAGTCTCTGGAGTAGTATCACTTCAATGTAGGGTTGTCAACTCCAGGTTGAGGCATTCCTGGATATTTGTGGGGATGGTGGGGTTGGGGAGGGATAGGGTTGCCAGCTCTGGGTTGGGAAATACCTGGAGATTTTGGGGCGGAGGCTGAGGAGGGCTGGGTTTGGAGAGGGGAGGGACTTCAATGTCACGCAGCCCAATTGCCGAAGCGGCCATTTTCTCCAGGTGAACCGATCTCTATTGGCTGGGGGTCAGTTTTAATAGCGGGAGACCTCCAGCTACCACCTGGAGGTTGGCAACCCTAGGGAGGGACCTCAGCAGGGTAAAGTGCTATACAGTCCACCCTCCAAAGCAGCCATTTGCTCCAGAGGAACTGATCTCGGTAGTCTGGAGATCAGTCTATTGGGAGATCCTCTACCACCTCCACCCCGGAGGCTGGCAACCCTACGAGAGCCACCCTGTAAGGAAAGCTGGTGAGAGACTTTCAGAAGGCCTGAAAGAGAGTGAGATATTCTCATCACTTCGCTGGTTCGAGTTTTAATTCCTTTGCCGAACCCTAAGCGAGTATGCCCTGCTTTGATTTCTGCCCCCTCTTTGTCGAATAAACCCAGTTTGTATTTTAAGTTTGTGAAAAGAAATCCCAAGGTCTGGGAGTTTGTATTAAAACTGCATTTTCCTTTCTCCTTGCCAGACAAGTTATTCCCCTCTGGGCGGCATCTGCACCTCTGTGGATATTCCAAGACAAGTCAATCCAGTTGCAAATGATTTACTGTAGCGTAAGGAGAGCGCATTACCCAGCAATGTGTGCGCGCAGCCCTGGGGAGAGGGAAGTGCGGCTGCTTCTTTCTCCCCTCCCTCCATTAACCAGGCCAGGTCCCATTATTTCTTCGTCGGGATACGCAAATGTTCCCGAGGTCTTTACATCCGTAACCGTCTTCCCTGCTTTTGACTAATCACAGTTTCTAAGCTGAGAAAGTTTGACCACTCCACGCACAACGCGACAATCAAGCGAAGTGAACAGGGCCATTAGTAGGGTTGCCAGGTCCTTCTTTGCCACCGGTGGGAGATTTTTGGGGTGGAGCCTGAGGAGGGCGGGGTTTGGAGAGGGGAGGGGACTCCAATGCTATAGAGTCCAATTTTCTCCAGGGGAACTGATCTCTATCGGCTGGAGATCAGTTGTAATAGCAGGAGATCTCCAGCTAGTACCTGGAGGTTATTAGTAAACGTCCTGTAGGAAAATCAGTATACCAACACGCAGCCACTAATTACTATACGCTGCTATATTTTTTCAGTTTCTCTTATATTGGTAACTTATTCAATTTTCAATTATACCGAACTTACAAAATAATAATACAGTGAGTTATGTTACGTACAATATGCAGTACATAAACCGGACCATATGTTTACAACGTATAGACTTCCTCAAAGTCCATAAAATCCATTGTTATAAGGTTGTTATAAGGTCCCACATCAATCTCAATAACAATATTGTATTCCACTGTGTTGTGGTTATTCGCAGGGGAATTGGAATTGGAACGTTCCAATTCCCTGGCGAATTCTTGTTCCAATTCCCTGGCGCATTGTAAACATATGTAAACATATGGTCCGGTTTATGTACTGCATATTGTATGTAACATAACTCACTGTATTATTATTTTGTAAGTTCGGTATAATTGAAAATTGAATAAGTTAACAATATAAGAGGAACTGAAAAAATATAGAAGAGTACAGTCATTAGTGGCTGCGTGTTGGTATACTGATCTTCCTACAGGAAATTTACTAATAACTAATTCAACAGTACCTGGAGGTTGGCAACCCTAGTAGCAGAAGTGCGGCGAGTCCTTCACAGTGACTGAATTCCCAGAAAAAGCCTTTCTAGATCAGACCAAAACGTTTTTCCAACCCAGCATGCTGTTTCCAAGAGAGGCAAGGCCGAAGTCCCCTTAGGGCTGCCAATGTCAGCTTGGAGATTCCTGGAGATTTGGAGGTGTTGCCTGCAGAGGGGTGAACTTGGGAATGAATTTCACCTAACATCTATGGTATACCATACAGCCTACCCTCTGCTGCTGGCATTCTTTGGGGGAACTGATCTTGATGGTCTGGGGATAAGTTTAATTCTGGAAGATGACACCGTAGTGTTCATGTATGATCGGGACGGCGTTGGAGCTTGTGTAAGGTAGGGTTGCCAACCTCCAGGTACTAGCTGGATATCTACTGCTATTACAACTGATCTCCAGCCAATAGAGATCAGTTCCCCTGGAGAAAATGGCCGCTTTGGCAATTGAACTCTACGGCATTGAAGTCCCTCCCCTCCCCAAACCCCGCCCTCCTCAGGCTCCGCGCCCAAAACCTCCTGCCGGTAGCGAAGAGGGACCTGGCAACCCTACCCAGCGTTCCAACTGCTGTCCAGATGACTGAGATCTTGGAGAAGATGGCTGCATTGGAGGGTGGACTCTATGGAATCGTACCCCTCCTCAAACCCCACCTTCCACAGGCTCCTCCCCACCCCCAAATCCCCAGGAATTTCCCAACCTGGCGTTGACAACCCTAAAATATCTCATGAGACAGCGTTACACTATCTAACTGTCTTGTGTGAACTGTGACAAGATGGTCTCACGTCTGTGGGCCCTTCCTTAACCGTCAATGATCGTAATATTGCTATGAAGCTCCTGCTGATAACAATACAAAAGGACAATTAGGACCAGATAGGCCATCTCCGGGCCTGATAGGCAGTTAACAGCAAGGTGCCGCTGTGAAACCTGTGGGTGCAGCACCTAGAGGCCTCTTATTTGGGACTTGGCGCTTCTGTTCCCAGTTCAACTCCATCAGAACCGCAGCTATCTCATCCTTGGCTGCGCTTCCCAGGCCCTGTTGGGTTATGTAATAATCTGTTATCATCAGGTAGTTTACAATTCCCTTCAGGCTGATGTGTAATTATAAGCCCGGCGAGGTGACCAAGCCACGCGTGAGGCAGAAGGAGCATGAAGCTGGATTCCATATCGAGTCTGTCAAGCCCCGAGCGTCATTTTTTCCCATGATGAGGAGCAGGTGGGGCTGAGTCAAGCCCTCCACGCTCTCGCCCCAAAAGTCTTCGAAATAGAGGAAGCCTGTAGGCCAGGGGTGGACTGGCCATGTAACCCCACAGGGACCTTTCCTGGTGGGCCACTGGTAGCCAGGAGCAAGCAGTAGTAGAAGAAGAAGAGTTGGTTTTTATACCCCGCTTTTCTCTACCGTAAGGAGTCTCGAAGCAGCTTACAATCACGATCCCTTCTTCTGCCCACAACAGGCACCTTGCGAGGTAGGTGGGGCTGAGAGAGTTTTAAATAGGGTTGACAACCTCCAGGTACTACCTGGACACCTCCTGCTTTTACAACTGATCTCCAGCCGATACAGATCAGTTCACCTGGAGAAAATGGCTGCTTTGGCAATTGGACTCTATGGCATTGAAGCCCCTCCCATCTCCAAACCCTGCCCTCCTCAGGCTCCGCCCCAAAAATATCTCGCCGGTTGCGAAGAGGGACCTGGCAACCCTAGTTTTTAAGGGGGGGGGGAGTGCATTGACCAGCTTGTTAGCTGCCAACCTTTCAGGGTTGGATTCAGAACATTTATGTTCACTATAATATTCTTGTACTCATGGCCACGAGAGAGCCAAAAACTACTGTTGGGGATTGGGTTTACCAGGATTCTCTGGGAAACTGGTTCCAACAGAGTACCTGGCTTCTTTCCCAGATATCCTTGGAGAAGACATGTTGGCTCGTTGAACTGCCTGAACCTGTAAGAATTGGCAGCACACCGGTTTAAAGGCAAGCCAAGCTCACTTGGAACAATCTCTTGGTCCTACCCAAAAGGCCGAAGCCGTGTGAGGGAGCATTCCCTCTGTCACCCCCTTCACCCAAGCCCATCTATAGGGTTGCCAGCCTCCAGGTGGGGCCTAGCGATCTCCCAGAATTACAACTGATCTCCAGACAGCAGAGATAACTTCCCCAGGTGAACATGGCAGCTACATACTAGAGGAAAGGTAGAGCAAGTATTCGAGGTAACTACCTAGGCTGGGAAGGAAAGAGATTGTGGAGGTCACATCTCGCCCTCTTGGCAGTTAGACAAAAAGCAAGAAGAGAAGGAGTTAGTGGGAAGGAAGGAAGAGTACAATTTTGGCTCAATGAAGAGGAGGAGGAGGAAGAGGAGGAGGAGGTGGTGGTGGTGGTGGTTCCCATACCCTGTTTTTCTCTACCTTTAAGGAGTCTCAAAGCAGCTTACAATCGCCTTCCCCTCCCCTCCCCACAACAGACACCTTGTGAGGTAGGTGGGGCTGAGAGAGTTCGGAGAGAACTGTCACTCAGCAGGCTCACATAGAGTAGTGGGGAAACCAACCCGGTTCTCCAGGCTTCAATGCCATAGAGTCCAATTGCCAAAGCGGCCATTTCCTCCAGGTGGACTGATCTCTATCAGCTGGAGATCAGTTGTAATAGCAGGAGATCGCCAGCCACTACCTGGAGGTTGGCAACCCTAAGATAGGGACTGGAGATCTCCTGCTATTACGACTGATCTCCAGACAATACAGATCAGCTCCCGTGGAGAAAATGGCTGCTTGAGAGGGTGGACTCTGTGGCATTGCACCCTGCTGAGGTTCTTCCCTCCCCAAACCCCACCCTCCCCAGGCCGCACCCCTAAAATTTCCAGGTATTTCCCAACCCAGAGCTCCTTGACCTGGGAGGGGCTCAGGTCATGGCCAGGAGGTGGGAAGGGCAGGCTGGCAGGCAGTAGGATCTTTCAGAGGAGTTCCTTTCTGTAAAGCAGCAGCTGTTTTAAATTGGTATTTGTCCCAGGCTAGCCTGATCTGGTCAGATCTCAGAAGCTAAACAGGGTCAGTGTTACGGATTCCGTGGACTGCCAAAAAAACAAAAAAAAACAAATCAGTGGGTTCTAGATCAAATCAAGCCTGAACTGACCCTAGAAGCTAAAATGACTAAACTGAGGCTATTGTATTTTGGTCACATCATGAGACGACAAGAGTCACTGGAAAGGACAGTCATGCTAGGAAAAGTTGAGGGCAGCAGGAAAAGAGGAAGACCCAACAAGAGATGGATCGACTCAATAAAGGAAGCCACAGCCTTCAATTTGCAAGATCTGAGCAAGGCTGTCAAGATAGGACATTTTGGAGGACTTTCATTCATAGGGTCGGCATGAGTCTGAAGCGACTTGACGGCACATAACATACACACACACAAACAGTGTCGGCCCTGGTTAGTATTTGGATGGGAGACCACCAAGGAATACCAGGGTTGCTGTGCAGAGGAAGGCACTGGCAAACCACCTCTCTGTTAGTCTCTTGCCATGAAAACCCCTAAAAGGGCTCGCCATAAGTCGGCTGTGACTTGGCAGCACTTTACACACACACACACACACACACACACACACACAGTATGGACAGCAAAGGTCTGGGTGTAAAATCTCCCACCAGCGTCCTCATGTCTAGTAGGAGCAGCTCATAAAGCATCACTTAGGGCCAGATTTAATTGAGGCATCTCATTCCTAAATAAAATGCAGGCATCGAAAGCAACTAACATTTCTACAGCAGTCTTGTGTTAGTTCTTTACTCTCATACCAACCCTCCTAGTACCACTCATGCACGCAGTAGCTTTTTCCTGCTTGCAATGCGTACTTATAGCCACCAAGTGTCACTGTGTCCCCAGGAGATGAACCCCCAAGCAAAATGTACCAGGAGCCTTCTTGTACTTTAAGGCCATTTATGCATGGAAGGTTTTACCTTGGATTTGCCACTCTCTACATGCACATTTTCCCCATCCGAATTCTCAAAGCACTGTGTGGGGGCTTATTGTTGGCCATTCATGCATGGGAGGTTTTGCCTTGAATTTGCCACTCCTAAGAGGTACAATTTCCTCATCCAAATTCTCAAATCTCTGCATGGGGGCTTATTTTTTTAGTTTTGAGAATTCAGATGGGGAAAATGTGCACCTAGAGAGTGGTAAATCCAAGGCAAAACCTCCCATGCATAAATGGCCGTTGAGTTTTGAGAATCTGGATGGGGAAAATGTGCATCTAGACTGTGGCAAACCCAAGGCAAAACCTCCCATGCACAAATGGCCTTTGACTGTGTGGGTTAACTGCTGTCAAGTCGCTTCCAACTCATGGCGACCCTATGAATAAGAGGCCTCCAAAACATGCTATCTTTAACAGCCTTGCTCAGGTCTTGCAGAATGAGGGGCCGTGGCTTCCTCCATCTCTTGTTGATTCTTCCTCTTTTCCTGCTGCCTTCAACTTTTCCTAGCATTATTGTGTTTTCCAGCGACTCTTGTCTTCTCATAATGTGACCAAAGTACAATAGCCTCAGTTTAGTCATTTTAGCTTCTAGGATCAGTTCAGGCTTGATTTGATCTATAACCCACTGATTTGTTGTTGTTTTGGCCGTCCATAACACTCTCCTTCAACACCACATTTCAAAGGAATCTACTTTCTTCCTATCAGCTTTCTTCAATGTCCCGCTTTGACACCCATACATAGTAATAGGGAATACGATGACATACATTAACTTTAAAGACTAACAACATGTTATTCCAAGTCTACATTTTCATGTTCTAGACTCCACTTCTTAACGTTCTATAAATGAATCCTTGTTTTGCATTCATTTTCTGTAGGAGGTTTTTTTTGGGGGGGGATGCTCTAAACCAGAGGTTCCCAAAGTGGGCAGTACCACCCCCCGGGGGGGTGGGATTACCTAGGGAGGCACTAAGAGGCAAGGGGGCAGCAGGGGGTGCTAGAGGTGGGCCCCTTCAACTGTGTTGTTGAATAGGGTAGGGGGCTAGGGTTGCCAGGTCCCTCTTCGCCACCGGCGGGAGACTTTTGGGGTGGAGCTTGAGGAGGGTGGGGTTTGGGGAGGGGAGGGACCTCATTGCCATAGAATCCAATTGCCAAAGCGACCATTTTTTCCGGGTGAACTGATCTCTATTGTCTGGCGATCAGTTGTAATAGCTGGAGATCTCCGGCTAGTCTCTGGCGGTTGGCAACCCTATAGGGGGTACTGGGGTTGAGTTTGTGGAACTGCAAGGCTTTGTTAAAGACGTACATGATGCGCAGTCTCCATTGGTCTGTCCTCTAAGCATCACTTAAAAAAAACAAATTATTTCACATATTCAGGATTGCAGCTTGAGGGCAAACCCAGGCCCTGCGGAACCCACTCCTCCACATGAGTTGGCAGACTCTAATCTGGTGAACCGGGTTCGATTCCCCACTCCTCCACATGAAGCCTGCTGCGTATCCTTGGGCTAGTCGCAGTTCTCTCCACAGTCTCTCAGCCCCACTGGCCTCACAAGGTGTCTGGTGTGGGGAGAGGAAGGGAAGGCGACTGTAAGCTGGTACCTTTTCTTAAAGGTAGAAAAAAACCAGGGTGCAAAATCCAATTTTCCCAGCATAGTTGAGAATGTAGCAGCCAGGATGCTCACTGGGCCTCAACGCAACAAACCCGCTGTACCACATACACTGACTCTCCGTTTGTTTCCGGGCTTGTTCAAAGCACTGGTTTTGACTTATAAACGTTTAACAGCATAGGTCCAAAGTCCCTGAAGAATAGCCTCCTCCCATATGTATTTGCCTCTACTCTGAGATCACAAAAAAAAAAAAAAAAAACAATCTGGCAGAGAAAGTCGTTGGAAAGAATCTGCTAGCTTGGGAGCAGCAGCTGAGTTGTATCTGGGTTGACTTTCTTTTCTCCTCTTCCTGCAAGTACTTAAGTCATTGTACCCGAGGGAACGTCTCTCCCGATTAGGGTGGCCACCAGGTCCCTCTTCACCACCAGCAGGAGGTCTTGGGGGCAGACCCTGAGGAGGGCGGAGTTTGGGGAGGGGAGGGACTTCAATGCCATAGAGTCCAACTGCCCAAGCTTCTGTTTTCTCCAGGTGAACTGATTTCTATCAGCTGGAGATCAATTGCAATAGCAGATCTCCAGCTAGTTATCTGGAGGTTGGCAGCCCTAAGTCCGCCACTCATGTGGAGGAGTGGGGAATCGAACCCGGTTCTTCAGATTAGAGTCCAGCGCTCTTAACCACCACACTATGCTGGCTCCCAAATAAATAAATAAATAAATCTGGATGTTGCCTGAGGCATTTCTCTGTGTGTGTGTTAAGTGCCGTCAAGTCGCTTCCGACTCATGGTGACCCTATGAATGAAAGTCCTCCAAAATGTCCTATCTTTTACAGCCTTGCTCAGATCTTGCAAATTGAAGGCTGTGGCTTCCTTTATTGAGTCAATCCATCTCTTGTTGGGTCTTCCTCTTTTCTAGGCATTTCTAGGAGGGGGGAAAGTTGGGAAGTCTTGCTACGAGCAGCAACTATCTAGGCTGACTTTGCTTTCACCTCTGCCTGCAGATACTTTAGCCTGGTTATGGCCAAAGCCATCAGCCAAAAGCCTCTTGACCTGTGGCTCATTACCTGGGGGCTTAGCGCAACCAGCTCACCTGCCCAGGATGTATTTGTCTGTCCTGCTTGTTTAAATGATATTGTGTTATGCGGCTTTAAAAAATATAGGCAAGGCGCTTTGGGTCACTTTGGGGAGATAAGTAGCATATGAATGCCCTCATGAATACATTGGCAGTTCATGGGAAATGTATTGTCATATAAGCGTTTACTGGGGACCTTTTTGGTAGCTTTTTGGAACTCCCTTCCCCAGGAGTTTTGTTTACAATGCCATCCTAAGCAGAGTTACACCCTTCTAAGCCCATGGACTTCTGCTTAAGATGGTGTAGTTAAAATCCTCTTTGCAGACATTTTTTTTTTTAAATTTCGGAAGGCTTCCAAGTAAGAATTTTAGCCCTGTATTTTTTTCCTAAGATCTGCTTAACCGCTTTGCTTTTATTACTGTGCTTTATAGTTGTTGGCTTAGCTCTCCTGGGCTGTTTTAAACGCGGTGATGGTGGAAAAGAAGCATAAAAGTGCTCTCTATAAATAAACGAGAAGTTTTCGCTGGGTGGATCATCTAGATCATGGAAACTGGGTGGAGTAAGGTACAGGTGGCAAGCGGGTTTGGGGGCTCGAGTGTGAACGGTGGTGTCTGCTTTATAGGAGGAAATTCAGAGGAGTAGTTGTGCTGCATTTGATGACATGGACTGTAGCCCATAAAAACCTATGACTAGAAGAAAAACTTGCTAGTCTTTAAAACTGCCAGAAGATTCCGGTTTATTTTTTGTTTATAGGCAGGGTTATTTCCCTCTGTCATGCCTTGTTTGCATGATTGGGAATGGGAGAGGAGAATAATGTTAGCTGCTTTGGTTTGCCATTGTGGAGAAAGGCAGGGTATAAATGAGGTACATGAATGATAAATAAAGATGACAATTAGGGCTGCCAACCTTCAGGTGGTGGCTGGAGGTCTCCCACTATTACAACTGATCTCCAGGCGACAGAGATCAGTTCTCCTGGAGAAAATGGCCGCTTCGGCGATTGGACTCTATGGCATTGAAGTCCCTCCCCTCTCCAAACCCTGCACTCCTTAGCTCTACAGCCAACATCTCCAGGTAATTCACAACCCGGAGCTGGCAACCCTACTGAAGATGGAGGGGAGATAAAGGGCAGGTGGAAGGAGAGTTTTACCTGCCCTATGCGGAGCGGTTAAAATGCTTAGGGCTGTTTAGCTTGGGAAGAAGGCGGTTAAGGGGAGACATTATAGAGATCTATAAAAGTATGCATGGTATGGAGAGATTGGACAGGGAGAAGCTTTTCTCCCTCTCTCATAATGCTAGAACACAGGGTCATCTGTTGAAGCTGGAGGGTGAGAGGTTCAAAACTGATAAAAGGAAGTATTTCTTCACACAACGCATAGCTAAATTGTAGAACTCCCTGCCCCAGGATGTGGTGATGGCTGCCAGCTTGGAGGGCTTTAAGAGGGGAGTGGACCTATTCATGGAGGAGAGGGGTATTCATGGTTATTAGTCAAAATGGCTACTAGTCATGATGCATACCTATTCTCTCCAGGATGAGGAACATGCTTATTATATTGGGTGCTGTGGAGCCACAGGCAGGACAGTGCTGCTGCAGTCATCTTGGTTGTGGTCTTCCTAGAGGCACCTGGTTGGCCACTGTGTGAACAGACTGCTGGACTTGATGGACCTTGGTCTGATCCAACAGGGCCTTTCTTATGGTCTTAACTCCCCATTGGGGAGAAGGTGGAGTATGAATGAAAATGAAGTAAATAATAAGAAACGTGATAAGAGCATGCGAGCTTTCAAGTTTCCCAGAGAGTTTAGGTGCGTAGTCGAGTTGGCCTGCACTAAAAGAGTGAGACTTGATGGACCTTGGTCTGATCCAGCAGGGCCTTTCTTATGTTCTTATGAGAGAAGGAAGCAGGGAAAGGGGAGAGGCTATGGGGTTACCAGTAGGGAAAGAAGAAATTCTGGGGGGGGGGTGTTTAACAGAGGAAAGGGAGGTGCCCCCTGCAAGTCTTTGCAGGTTCCCACTGGGCACCTGGGCCTGGCCCAGCACGACCACCAAACCTGGTTCAGGTGGCGCTGCACAACTTAGCCAGAGTTTTATCAGGGTGAGGCTGCTAGGGGGAGTGAAAGCTGAAGATGGGTGGGGGAGCAGATATAGGTAGGTTGGCTTGTGGGTAAGGAGGAGAAAATGAAGCAGGGAAGGGGGCAAAGGTGTGGGGGCTTGCAGGTAAGAGAACATAGCAGGGGAGGGAAAATGAGATCCCCCATTAAGTGGGGAGGGGCCGTGGCTCAGTGGTAGAGCATCTGCTTGGCACGCGGAAGGTCTCAAGTTCAATCCCTGGCACCTCCAGTTAAAGGGATGAGGCAGGTAGGTGATGGGAAAGGCCCCTGCCTGAGACCCTGGAGAGCTGTTGCCGGTCAGAGTAGGCAATACTGACTTTGATGGACTGAGGATTTGATTTAGGGTTGCCAGGTCCCTCTTCACCACCGGCAGGAGGTTTTTGGGGTGGAGCCTGATGATGGCGTGGTTTGGTGAGGGACTTCAATGCCATAGAGTCCAATTGCCAAAGTGGCCATTTTCTCCAGGGGAACTGATCTCTATCGGCTGGAGATCAGTTGTAATAGCAGATCTTCAGCTAGAATGTGAATCCATCTGTCTTTAAGTAGAGGAGAGTGAATTCAGACAAGCATTAGTATGTAAATGTTAACAGTATGTAAATGTGAATAGCGGGCCTGATGGGATTAGGTGTGGTATGCAGAAGAGTCTGTGATGTCCAGGGGAGAGATGGGTGTGGAGAAATCAGCATTGGCGATGAGTCATGAATGCAAGGTCTTTATTCAGCCCAGGTAAATGCATTGACTTTAGTTTGAATATCAGCTGTAATTCTAGCAGTTTCTCTTTCCAATCTCCCTTTGAAATTCCTTTGTAAGAGAACTGCTGCTCTTAAATCTGCAACAGAATGTCCCGGGAGGCTGAAATGTTCTCCCACTGGTTTTTGAATATTGTGGTTTCTGAAACCAGCGGGAGCACGATTTGCAAGTGGATCTTGCCAGGTCACGCAGTAAAATCCACCTTCAAAGTCAAGTGCATTATTTGGGCTGTGCCCCAAGGAAAGGTGTATGTGAGGAGACTCCCACGGATACCCGAAGTGCGGAGCTGCGCGCAAACCTCTCCCTTCCTCTCGAGACCCCTATGAAGAAGAGGACCAGCGCCACCCGCCCAGAGCGCATGCGCGTCCCCCTAGAGGCATCCGGGCTGCGCCTGCGTGGCGGAGGCAAGGGTCCTTCCTCCACCCACCCCCGCCCGGCCAGGGAGCTGGGGCGTGGCCTCGCCCTCCGCCGGCGCCGATTGGCCGCGGGGGAAGGGGCGGGGAAGAGAGGGCGTGCCCCCGGCGGGGGGAGGCGTGTCCGAGGGGGCGGCTTGTCAGTCGGCGCCGGGCAGCGGCAGGGGGCGGAGGCTGCGGCAAGAGCGGCGGCGACGGCGGCTGGGCTGGAGCAGCCGCCTCCCTCTCCGGCCTCCTCCTCCCGCTCGTCCCGCCTCCCGGCCCCGGCGGTGGCCGCCGCCGCCGCAACCGCCACCCTGAGCCCCGAGCTGCAAGACCCGCCGCCGCCGCGCAGGTGAGCAGCCCCCGCTGCAGCGGCAGCCGCGCCAAGGGGAGGCCGCAGTCTGCCTGCCTGCTCTCGCTCTCCATCTCGGTAGGGCCTTGCAGGGCCCGGCTTGCCTTGCCCTTGCAGGGCGGCCAGCGAGAGCTTAGAGGGAGGCGGCGGCAGCTCCGGGCCTGGGTCAGGCGCCCCCCCCCCCAGGAGGCTGCAAAGGGGTGCAGGTGGAGTCTTTTTTGGGGGGGCAGAGTCTTTGGGGCTCCCCCAGGAGGCTGCAAAGGGGTGCAGGTGGAGTCTTTTTTGGGGGGGCAGAGTCTTTGGGGTTCCCCCCAGGAGGCTGCAAAGGGGTGCAGGTGGAGTCTTTTTTTAGGGGGCGGAGTCTTTGGGGCTCCCCCAGGGGGCTGCAAAGGGGTGCGGGTGGAGTCTTTTTTAGGGGCAGAGTCTTTGGGGCTCCCCCCAGGAGGCTGCAAAGGGGTGCAGGTGGAGTCTTTTGGGGGGCAGTCTTTGGGGCTTCCTCCAGAAGCTTCCAAAGGGGTGGAGGTGCAGGTGGAGTCTTGGGGGGGGGGCTCGGAGTCTTTGGGGCTTCCCCCCAGAAAGCAACAAAGTGGTGGGGGGAGGCTTTGGGGCTCCCCCCCCATAAGGCTCCAAAGGGGTGGGGGTGCAGGTGGGGTCTGGGGGGCAGAGGCTTTGGGGCTCCCTCCAGAAGGCTCTAAAGAGATGTAGGTGGAGGCTTTGGGGGGAGTCTTTGGGGCTCCCCCCATAAGGCTCCAAAAGAGTGGGGGTGCAGGTGGGGTCTGGGGGGGCAGAGGCTTTGGGGCTCCCTCCAGAAGGCTCTAAAGGGATGTAGGTGGAGGCTTTGGGGGGAGTTTTTGGGGCTCCCCCCAGAAGGGGTGGGGGTGCAGGTGGAGTCTTGGAGGAGGGCAGAGTCTTTGGGGCTCCCCCAGAAGGCTCCAAATGGAAAGGGGTAATGGGGGAGGTGTTGGGGCACCTTTGCTAAAGTGGGGGAGAGGATCTGAGAGAGGGTGGCTTTGGCTGGGTGTCTGGAATTTTTCCCCCAGTGATAGGCCATGAATAGAGGGGTGGAGAGAGGGTAATATTGATGGGCCTTGAGGTAGGAACCGTTGGAAAATGGGTCACGGGGCAGGCAAGGTACCCCACGAAATGTGTTGGGGTGAGGTTCTGTTCTGAGAGAATATGGAATGGAGCCCTGACCTGGATAGCCCCAGGCTAGCCTGATCTTGGCAGATCTCAGAAGCTAAGCAGGGTCGGCCCTGGTTAGCACTTGGATGGGAGACCGCCAAGGAAGTCCAGGGTCACAATGCAGAGGCAGGCAGCGGTAAGAACATCTCTTGCCCTGAAAACCCTGTGGGGTTGCCGCACATTATGTGTGACTTGATGGTGAAAACTGTAGGGGTGATGTCGTTAGGGCCTAAAAAAAGCTACGGGGAGGGGTAGAGCATCTGCTTGGCATGCAGAAGGTCCCAGGTTCAATCCCTGGCATCTCCAGTTAAAGGGACTAGGCAAGTAGGTCTCTCCCTGAAGAGCCGCTGCCGGTCTGAGTAGACAGTTCTGCCTTTGATGGACCAAGGGTCTGATTCAGAATAAGGTAGCTTCATGTGTACAAAAATATCAGGGCCTCAAATATCAGAGGGTTCTTGTGGCATCCCTTGCCAGTACGTGAATGATTGTGCTACTCCCACCGTGAGAACTGGAACATCGAGATGCCTTCCTTAAACAGATGCGTTATCTGAGACTGTAACGAGAACTATAGGCTGCTTTTATCAGTAACGTGGAGGTGGATGGACGTCGGCCAGTTTCTGGTATTGGTGTGAGTGGATGGAAGGGGAGGGTCTTAAATTTGATGTACAAAGGAGTGGGCAGAGGAAAGAGAGAAGAGGAAGAGTTGGTTTTTATATGCCGACTTTCTCTACCACTTAAGGCAGAATCAACCCCGCTTACAACCACCTTCCCTTCCCCACAACAGACACCCTGTGAGGTAGGTGGGGCTGAGAGAGCTCTATCAGAGCTGTGGCTAGCCCAAGGTCTAGAAGCACTAATAAGACATGGGCATGGCTAGGCGAATCCAAAAATCAGGAGCGCCATCCGTGTAATACCTTTAATAGGGCCAACCTAATGATACCAGCATTCTCGTCTGCTTGGGGGAATCTGCCTGCTTTGGCTGGCCCCGTAGCGTTTTTAATTGCCTTGTGGTCTTGCAACAAATAGATGGTTAATCTGAGGCTGGCGTTTGGTCCAGGGCTCTACCACAGTTGCCGTCATCTGTAGCTTTGGGTATGGGGCTGGGCAAGGAGAGAAGAAAACTGCAGGAAGACGTCAGGTGAGCAGAGCAGATAGTTCTTGCTTTGCCACTTGCCTCTTTGAGACGAGCTTGACTCGGCCTCTGGCGCGATGCTGTAGCGCTTCCCACGCCTCACCCACCGAGAGGTGTAAGTTGTCTGGCTTCCCTGGCAGAGAAGCTTCTAGTTGTGAAAATAATAATTTGGCTGTACCTGGCCGTGCGTTAAAGGGCAATGCCAGAAGCTGGAGATAGCTGGAGGAGAGGGGTATTCATGGCTACTTGTCAAAATGGCTACTAGTCATGATGCATTCCTATTCTCTCCAGGACCAGAGGAGCAGGCCTGTTATATTAGGTGCTGTGGAACATAGGTAGGACAATGCTGCTGCTGCAGTCATCTTGTTTGTGGTTTCCTAGAGGCACCTGGTTGGCCACTGAGTGAATGGACTGCTGAACATGATGGGCCTTGGTCTGATCCAACATGGCTTTTCTTGCATTCATGCCTATTCTCTCCAGGTATTTTGGAACATAGGCAGGACAATGGTGCTGCAGCTGTCTTGTTTGTGGCTTCCTAGAGGCCCCTGGTTGGTCACTGTGCGAACAGACTTCTGGACTTGATGGACCTTGGTCTGATCCAGCATGGCCGTTCTTATGTTTTTATAGTTGTAAATCTTAAGCTGGTCCAAACTTCACAGTGCTGAATTCATATTCGTATGGAGTAAGGGGCGTGTCGGTGTGGTGAGGGTCTCAAGGTTACAATTCTTGCATTGGCTGTTAGAGCCAGCGTGGTGTGGTGGTTTGGAGCGGTGGAGTCTGATCTGGAGAACTGGGTTTGATTCCCCACTCCTCCACATGAGCGGTAGAGGCTAATTGGTGAACTGGATTTGTTTCTCCACTCCTACATACGAAGCCAGCTGGATGGCCTTCGGCAAGTCATTCTCTCTCAGCCCCACCTACCTCGTAGGGTGTCTGTTGTGGGGAAGGGAAGGTGATTGTAAGCCAGTTTGATTCTGCCTTAAGTGGCAGAGAAAGTTGGCATATAAAAACCAACTCTTCTTCTACTTGAGCTGGGGGGGGGTTGGAACCCGTAACTAGATTAGAAAGTTGGTTTTGGACTGCAGAACGTGATGGTTTTAAAGGGCTTGGGGGTTGGGTGAAGGAAGAAATTGAGATCCACAGCTTGTAAATTTGCCATCGCTAACATAGGCGATGGATGGCTCAGTCTAGCCCGATTTTGTCAAGTCTGGGAAGCTAAACAGGGTCGACCCTGGTTAGTTTTTGGATGGGAGACCACCAAGGAAGTCCAGGGTCCCTATGTAGAGGCGGGCTATGACAAACTACCTCTGCTAATCTCTTTTGCCTTGGAAACCCTTCCAGGTTGCCATAAATCAGCCGTGATTTGGTGGCCCTTCCCGCCACGGTCATAGATTATCCAGTACTCTTGCTTTTCTGTCTGTGTGCGTAACTTGGCCGCAGAAGAGTACCCCGAGCATGTGCAGAGTGCCCTTCCTACACTTGCCTGCAGTGCCACCAGCTTTGAATTATTTCTGCTTCTGAAATGTTTATTTCTGCTCGGCATTTCAAGACCTGGAATGCACGGCTGGCCTCGTTCGTTCCAGAAATGATTGCAACGGGCCTCTTGCGTGTGGAGCTGGAAGATGCTGATAGTTCCCTAGAGGCATCCGTTGACCTGTGGACGACCCAGGGCAGCCTGCAGTGGGGCGTATGATTTTGCCAGCCCGACCTTAAGGATGTTAGTTTACTGCCTTGCTCTCTTTTCCCTCCTTTCTCCCCCTTTTCCTCCTTGCAAGTTCCTGCCTCTGGTCCGAAGGGAAGCAGAAGATCAAAACCGCTTGAGGGAGAGGTTTGAATCAGAAGAGATTTCCTTGCTAGCTCTAGTCACCCGCTAGACTAGCAGGATCCTCCCCTGAGATGTAGGGATAGAAAAACAAGCCAAGGAGATGAGCAAACCCCCCCCCCCACACTCTTCTCTTGTGTTGCATAAAGATGCATAGAACCATCCAGGGTCTCTTTGCATTTGTGTCTGGTCATTCAGGTGTTCAGGCTGAATATTTAATGCAAAGACGCTCTGTTCAAAGCACAGAATTAGGCTCTCATCCAATGCATGTTTGAAGCCCTAGGAAACTTGACTTGCTTCAGTTTCTCCCTATGAATTGGGGGTGGGTGTTGGCACCGTGGAATTTAGCATGGGCAGTCCTCTCTCTGATACCCTATGCCTTTTAACCCACATTACAGCTCTTGTCTGTCTTCAGGGTCTGTTTGTTTGGGCAATCCTTGGTTAATTTGCCCTGGTAGAGAAAATCGCCATATAAAAACCAACTCTTCTTCTTAATACAACTTCCTTTAAATACTGTCTTTTTAATGATGATTGGTGTGATGCTTCATTTCTCTGTTGATTTTTTTAAAAACAAATTATTTCAATTTTACAGTGACAAACTTGGGGGGGTTGCAGTTAAGTTGTTGGGAGTGTGTGTGTGTGTGAAATCTGCTGTTTCTCTCCCCCCCTTAGCTTGAGTAACAAACCTGTTGATTCAGTTAAGTCTCATCTGATGTACTTGACTGGTTCCTTTGTGGTTGCTGTATGGCCAAACCCAACCTTTTCTTGAGATCTTGGAAACCAGTTGCCCGTCACAGATGGTGCTTCGCTGGACGGACCATAGATCTGACTCGCGATTACGTGAAACCTTTATTTATTTTCGACTGCCTTCCGCCTTGGTGGATGTACAAAGCATCTGAAAATTTGTTTGAGCTGCCTTGTATTTTTAAACCTCGTAAAACTAAAGCAAACCACCAGGAAAGCGCCAAGGGTAGCAATTGCTGTTTCGTATTTGCAAACCATCGTAAAACTTGAATAAGTTATCAAGAAGGCACAAGGCATATGTAACCGGCGAACTTCGTTTCCTGTTTCAATCCAGGTCAGAGGTCTTTGGGAAGAACAGAGTTTTCGCCTATAGCAGTGGTTCCCAAAGTGGGTGGTACCACCCCCTGAGGGGGTGGGATTGTCTAGGGGGGCACTATGAGGCAAGGGGGCAGCAGGGGGGATCAAGCTATGGCGCCCTGCTGGCAAATTTGGTGGAAACAATCAGAATTTCCCCCCCAGACTTTGAAGAGCTGGTACCACTGGATCAAGTTCATCAGTTTTGTTGAATAAATTTCAACTAAAAAGTTTTAATTTGATTTTGAATAGATGTGTAAATAATTGTTACTGTTTTGAAATCTGACTGTTATTATCTTCTTTGGTGAGTTATGCAAACCCCTATTTTTAATAATGCTTTTTATAGGATAGGGTAAGGGGCGCTGGGGTTGAGTTTGTGGAACCAGGGGGGCGGTGGTCTGAAAAGTTTGGGAACCACTGGGCTATGGTCTGGAAGGCCTGTAGGGATGGCACTTATCTCACGTCCTCAGGGGGTGAAGTCCACAACTTTGGGTGGCCAAGAAGTTCCCCCCAGAGGTCCTAGCTGATTTCTCGCTTGATTTACCATGCGTAAATCTTGAGGCCTGGGGCGGTTGGTGCGGACGCTTCAGGTCCTCTGGACACAGGCCTATTTAGGGTTTAGAACTTGAACCGAATTAGCGCCGGCTTCAGAGCTTTGCAGCCGCAGTTTACAGCTTCTAGACCACTTTCAAGGGTGGCTCCAGGTGGAGAGTGTTACAGTAGTCTTTATCTGGGCATTGCCAAGGGGTGTTGGACCGGAGGCCTGGTTGGCCTTCCTTCCATCACCTGGTGGTTCTGGGTTATCTTCTGTTAACTTGAATTTAAAAAAAAAGAAAGGTTGGAGAAGGATGCCTTTTTTTAAAGGACTGCATTCTCAATATTCTGAGTTGTTTGTACATGTTCTGCAAGAAAATATGAACTGCTGCAACCTGTCTAAATTAGCAGGGTCTTGTGTAATTCAGCCCATACTAGATGCAGCCTTCTGGAGAACCACTTCCTTAAGCTCTTGAAATCACATGGTCTCTTGAAGCTCATGTCTGTATGCATGCACATCGTTTTTGAATTTACTAGGGTTTACCCTTTTACAATTCAAGCTTAGTTTTGTCTTTGGTGGGTGTTCGTTGGGTTATTTGTTTGCATCCATAGCGGCTAGAACCTTTGTGTATCTCTGTAGGGTTTAAATGTTGAAGGTGATCCGGGATTCGAATCTCTTAATAGAGAGCCAGCATGGTGTAGTGGTTAAGAGCGGTGGTTTGGAGCGGTGGGCTTTAATCTGGAGAACCGGGTTTGATTCCCCACTCCTCCACAGGAGCGGCGGAGGCTAATCTGATGAACTGGGTTTTGTTTCCCCACTCCTCCTCATGAAGCCAGCTGGGTGACCTTGGGCTAGTCATGTTCTCTCAGCCTCACCTACCTCCCAGGGTGTCTGTTGTTGGGAAGGGAAGGTGATTGTAAGCCGGTTTGATTCTCCCTTAAGTGGTAGAGAAAGTCGGCATATAAAAACCAACTCTTCCTTCCTCTTCTTCTCATGAGATAGCTATTGCTTTCCTCCTCAGTGTGATGCCAAAGCAAAGAGAGAACGGCGCGACTTGAGTCCTCGGTTGTGGCAGCTGGGCAAACAGTACCAAAGTGAAGTATTTTTACTGCTGAAAGTTAACGTGGGAGTAAATTATGGCTTTCGGGCATGGCTGGCACGCACATGGCGGAGCTGCAGTTTTAGCAAGCCTGTGCCCGCGGTGAGTGGGCTGAATTTGGGTTGGATGCCTCTGGCACCGTTGGCACCTGACACTCAACCGTCGGGCATCTTCCTCGGCCTGCTATGGAGACATTGCTTCTGGAGGCGAGGGTGAGTGTTCTCGGGGGTTTGGCTCCTGACTCAGCGCCTCCAAATGTCTGTTTCCCCATTGGCGAACAGACTGTGAGTCTGCAAATTCTGACTTTGCCGAGTTCCAGAGGAAGTCGACACAGGACTCCTGTCAGATCAGCCAGTAATTACGGATATGCATTCTTAAAAGTGGAGGTGGTAATAATCTGTTTTTATTTTGCTGTTCTTCTGAGAAACTCAGGGCAGTGTACAAGGGCAAGATTCGAGTCCAGTAGCACCTTAAAGACGGACAAGATTTCCAGGGTATAAACCTCAAAGAGTCACAGCTCTCTTCACCAGGTATCTGACTCTCGAAGGAAGCAGCCTGTGACTCTCGAAAGCTTATACCCTGGAAATCTTGTTGGTCTTTTAAGGTCAGCGTGGTGTAGTGGTTAAGAGCGGCGGACTCTAATCTGGAGAACTGGGTTCGGTTCCCCACTCCTCTACACGAGTGATGGACTCTAATCTGGTGAATCGTTGGTCTGTCCTCTGAGCATCACTTAAAACAACAACAACAAATTATTTCACATATTCAGAATTGCAGCTTGAGATCAAACTCAGTCCCTGTGGAACCCACTCCTCCACATGAGTTGCAGACTGTAATCTGATGAGCCGGGTTTGATTCCCCACTCCTCCACATGAAGCCATCTGGGTGACCTCACAAGGTGTCTTGTTGTAGGGAGGGTGATTGTAAGCCACTTTGAGGCTCCTTAAAGGTAGAGAAAAGTGGGGTATAAAAAGCCAACTCCTTTTTTTCGTACCGGACTTGAATCAGGGCAGTGTACCTGGTTCTTTACCTCCCTTGTTTTGTCCTCACAACAACCCTGTGAGGTTGAGCAGCTTGACCTAAGGCTATTCGGTGAGCTTCATGGCCAAGTGGGGGACTTGACCGGGGTCTCCTGGGCCCCTCTTGGGCACGGGCTTCCCAACAACTTTCTTCTCTATGTGTGTTGGGTTAGGTGACTGTCTCATTGGGGGAGACGGCGAGGGCCAAGAGGTTGGGCCTGCCGCCCATTCGATATTTGCATTCTAGAACACGCTCCAGAATCCTTCGGGCTCCTTAGTGGTTGCACAGTTTGGCAGGCGTGTTCATCTGAAATGCTTGGAAAACCACCAGGCGGACAGGCAAAATACCCAAGTGTCTTGAGCGCTCTGTAAAATGCAAAGAAGCATTTAATTTTTTTAGAAAACTGGTACAACGGTAGAGCAGGGGTGGCCAGTCATGCTGTTTCTTGCTTGTGGCATGATTAAATGGGAAGCAATTTCTCTCTCTCTCCCCCCCCCCCCTTATTATACACTGAAAATATTGGTTTACATGTCAAGTCTTCTCGGGCTCACCTGATTTAGCAGGAGTACGTGGTGGGCGGTGGATGCGTCACCAAATTACGTGTGTTGAGGGGAGGAAATGTAAATTAACAGTACCTCCCTCAGAGCTCAGTTGACATGTGTCAATCAAAGTAATATAATTCCTGTGACTGGCTTTCCAGCCAGTCTGGGCCCCATTCAGGTACTCCTGATGATGGAACCTCCTCCTTCCTGGTTTACTCTAGGATCAAACCTCTAATGTGGTACTGTGGTTCTTTTTTTTTTTTTTAATCTTTTTTTTCCACACAGGTTCATAAATTAGAAAAAAAAATGTATTGTGGGCATGCTGAAATTACAGTACCGGCCGAAGTTCCATAGGTGTAGCTTCCACCAGTACCATGTTGTTGCCTTTGGGAAAGGAAGGAGGTATGCTTCACCCACTGGTTGGTATCCTGTCCCGCTTGGAATCTAAAACTGATTTACTTCTCCTTTTTTACAGTTCACATAATCTGCCTTTCTCAAGATCCAATTTAGCCGTTACCTGTCATAGCTTCTTTCCGTCCAAGGGACCCGTGCCAAAGGGAATTTCTGAAAGCAGGTTTGGACTGTGTCAGAAATCCTCCCATACTATTAAACAATAATTCCTGAGGTTCCTAAGGAGCCCCGTGGCGTAGAGTGGTAAACTGCAGTACTGCAGTCAAAAGCTCTGCTCACGACCTGAGTTCGAGCCTGACGGAAGTTGGTTTCAGGTAGCCGGCTCAAGGTTGACTAGCCTTCCATCCTTCTGAGGTCGGTCAAATGAGTACCCAGCTTGCTGGGGGTAAAGGGAAGATGACTGGGGAAGGCACTGGCAAACCACCCCGTAAACAGAGTCTGCCTAGGAAACGTCAGGATGTGACCGTCATCCCATGGGTCAGGAATGACCCGGTGCTTGCACAGGGGACCTTTACCTTTTACCCAAGGCTCCTTGGTCAAAGCCACAGCAGTTTGTCAAAGTATGACTAGAAAGATTTTTGTACCGCACACGTAATTTTTGCCTCTCTACCTGTGTTCTTTTGAAGGCCTCAACATGAACTCATGTCATCCATCTTATGGCCCTGGTTGGCACTCCTGACCTCCAGGCCAGTCGAAACTTGCAGCCCTGGTTCACCCGGGTCGTAAGCTGTTACACTAGTGTGGTGTTTCTCAACCAGGGTTCCGCGAGAAATCGCTAGGGGATTGGGGCCCTGACCTGGATGGCCCAGGCTAGCCTGATCTCGTCAGATCTCAGAAGCTAAGCAGGGTCAGCCCTGGCTAGTATTTGGATGGAAGACCACCAAGGAATACCAGGGTTGCTGTGCAGAGGAAGGCACTGGCAAAACCACCTCTGTTAGTCTTTTGCCATGAAAACCCCAAAAGGGGTCACCATAAGTCGGCTGCAACTTGAAGGCAGTTTACACACACAGTGGATTGGGAGTCTCTCTAGCCCTGACCCAGGCTAGCCAGATCTCATCCAATTTTGGAAGCTAAACTGGGGCGACCCTGGTTAGTACTTGGATGGGAAATCACCAGGCTTGCTATAGGAAAAGCAATGGAAAACCTCCTCTGTTTGTCTTTTGTCTTGAAAACCCCACAGGATTTGGGAGGGGGTGAGTGGTAGAGCATCTGCTCAGCATGCAGAAGGTTGCAGGTTCAATCCCTGGCATCTCCAGTTAAAGGGACTATGCTAGTAGGTGATGTGAAAGACCTCTGCCTGAGGCCCTGGAGAGCCACTGCCAGTCTGAATAGACAATACTGACTTCCATGGACCAGGGGTCTGATTCAGTATAAGGCAGCTTCATGTGTTCATGTAATTTCCATAAGCTAGCTGCAACTTGGTAGCACTTTCCACCTCCGCTTGCCAGTTCTTGTCCTCTTCGTGGGCCTTGAGCTGACTGAGGCCTTGGGTTGTCCTGCTTCAGAGGCAAAAGGTGAGGCATTTTATTCTGCAACTCGCTTCTGGTTATTGGCCTGTGATGAGATTTCGGGAAGCGTGCATGAGACGGAATGTACCTTAAATCCACGCTTGACACCTAAATGGACGGTCTTTCCCGTGGCATCTTTCACCTGTTCCGTTTTGCTTAGTTTGGGAACAGGGTTCCTGGTGGGTCAGATTAAGAACATAAGAAAAGCCCTGCTAGATCAGACCAAAGCCCTTCAGGTCCAGCAGTCTGTTCACACAGTGGCCAACCAGGGGCCTCTAGGAAGCCCCCAAACATGTCTGCTGCATCAGCATTGTCCTGCCTGTGTTCCACAGCACCTAATAGAATAGGCCTGCTCCTCTGATCCTGGAGAGAATAGGTATGCATCATGACTAGTAGCCATTTTGACTAGTAACCATGGTTGACTAATGGTAGAGCACAGCATTCAGGGGGGCGGTTACCCTGGCCTGACTTCCTTGGAATAGAAGGGTGTGACGTTGCTCCCTTCCCAGCTCTCTCCGTGCTTCCTTGCGGGGAGCTTTCTCCGCTGGAGATCACGTAGGGAAAACGGCCACTCCCTCCGAACACAAAAATAGGAGCTGCTTCTGGCGTCTGCACCTGCGTGTTCCTCTGAGACCTGGGAAGCCCTGGCGCAGCCCAATTAAAAGCTCGGGTGCGGCGGCGCTTCTCTTGAGGAGTCTGAACAAATCGCAGGTGGCTGGCTGGAAAACATCGAGTTCCATCCCTTACTCCTGTAGAAGTTGCCTTTTCTCGCAGGTGCCTGCTGAGGAGGTAGGCAACTGGCCGCCGCGGGCCAAACCTGGCCCATAGGTGACCCTCAGCAGGCTCTGGACTCACCTGTGTCCTTTACAGCGATGGAAGAACCCACGGGCCCCAATGGCGGGGGAATCGGCCAGAAGCCCTTGACTCGGTGTGTGATTTCTGCCCAGCTTTGGCCTCCGTCTCTACCCAGAAGGACAGATTAATCCTGGGACCTGCTAGCTCAGACTCTTAATCTCAGGGTCTTGGGTTCGAGCCCCACACTGGGGGAAATATTTTGGGGAGGGGCCGTGGCTCAGTGGCAGAGCATCTGCTTGGCATGCAGAAGGTCCCAGGTTCAATCCCCGGCATCTCCAGTTAAAGACACTAGGCAAGTAGGTGTTGTGAAAGACCTCAGCCTGAGACCCTGGAGAGCCGCTGCCGGTCTGAGTAGGCAATACTGACTTGGGTGGACCCAGGGTCTGATTCAGAATAAGGCAGCTTCACGTGTTCATGTGACCTTCAGCGTTCGCAGGCTGACTACTCTGAGGGTAGACAATAAGGCAGTGTGGAGGGACTCTAGTGTCCTCTCTGCCATTAGCCAACTGGCTATCCAGTGGCCAGGATGCTCTGATCTTTACAAACTCTAGGGGGATGGAGGGAAAAGGGCTTGGAACTTCTAAGGTGGGCAATGTTGGTGTGTTGAGCGGCGTCGGAAGACATGTGGCTTTCCGTCATTAAAGACCTCAAGTCTGCCCTTCTAGTTCAGGGGTGTCAAACATAAGGCCCGAGGGCCAGATCCACTCCCTTGAAGCTCTTATCTGGCCGGCCATCCAACCGAGGCAGCCGTCCCCCGCCCCAGTTCCGATCCGGGCTGTGGACTCCCCAGCCACCCCCCACTCTCAGTCTGTGATGGCGAGGTCACTGCGGGCTCGCCAGCCGAGGCGGCTGCCTCCCCTAGTCCCAATCTGGCCCGGCCTGCCATGTAATGCTTGTGTCGTATCCGGCCCTTGCAACAAATGAGAAGAAGAAGAAGAGTTGGTTTTTATATGCCGACTTTCTCGACCACTTAAGGAAGAATCAAACCAGCTTACAGTCACCTTCCCCTCCCCACAACAGACACCCTGTGAGGTAGGTGGGGCTGAGAGAGTGTGACTTGCCCAAGGTCGTCCAGCTGGCTTCACACCCCTAAATCTTCCCCTTCAGGATACTCTTCAGTTCTGAAGGGCTCGTCCTGGTATTCCCCCCCCCCCACACACACTTTAACTGCTTCCCAGCTATTCTTCACATTTATTACTTCCTATCTGGTTGTGTTATGTCCCCCCCCCTTTTTTCTGGTTAATTTCTGTTAGGAGCTTCCTTGCAGATGGGAACGTTCCCAGAAAGCGCCCCTCCGCCTGCTTCTGGAAGCGCCCTCATTCTCTTGCGCACCTTAACTTTGGGGGGGTCCTACTCCATGACCGGACCTGCGGCCAAAGACTGTGGTGTGAACTCCACAGGGGCAGCACTTGATATTCACCGCGAGGGTCAAGACCACTGAAGCCTCCCCTGGCCATGTCTCTCTTCTGGCTACCGGCGGCGGAGAAGATGTGGCGGATGTGCTGTATCCTAGCAACTCCGATGGAGCGCTCTCCTCTGCTGTGGCATCGTCTGGTCGGGAGTCTGGCTTCCAGACAAGAGGAAGGATTCACCTGTGTGACAGCTCGGCCCGAGGTTCCCATATTATGGAGTAGTGGTTAAGAGCGGGGTTTGATTCCCCACTCCCCCACATGAGCGGCAGACGCTAATCTGGCGAACCAGGTTGGTTTCCCCTCACGAAGCCGGCTGGGTGTCCTCGGGCTAGTCACAGTTCTCTCCGAACTCTCTCAGCCCCACCTACCTCACAAGGTGTCTTGTGGGGAGAGGAAAGGAAAGCGACTAGAAATCGTCTGGACATTAGGAAGAGTTTTCTAACCGTCAGAGCGGTTCCTCAGTGGAACAGGCTTCCTCGGGAGGTGGTGAGCTCTCCTTCCCTGGAGGTTTTTAAGCAGAGGCTAGATGGACATCTGTCAGCAAGGCTGATTCTATGACCTTAAGTAGATGACGAGAGGGAGGGCACCTTGGCCATCTTCTGGGCATGGAGTAGGGGGTCACTGGGGGTTTGGGGGGGAGGTAGTTGTGAATTTCCCGCATTGTGCAGGGGGCTGGACTAGATGACCCTGGTGGTCCCTTCCAACTCTATAATTCTATGATGGTGAGCTGATTTGAGACTCCTTGAAGGTAGAGAAAATCAGGGTTTAAAAACCAACTCTTTTCCTTCTTGTCCTGTGAGGTTGGAGGCAGACATGCTACGGCTGCCTGTAAACTTCCATACCCCTGCTCCTTGCAGTGTGATACGCAACCCTCCACTGGTGGCATTGGGGCATCTTGACATTCCTCATCTCGGGCTAGTTCAGGCCGCTCTCTTGCTGTTTCCTTCCCTTGATGTGAAGTGGGTGAATAAGAAGGGTAGCTTGCTCTGGTTGGCAGTATGTGGAAGCCTGCAGGGTTGTGCCTCAGTCCTTACTGAATTGTGGGGTGTCTGTGTGCGTACGGCAGGAACCAGATCTCAGTTCGGTCTGCTCGGCGCAAGGCAATGATGCCTCGCCTGCTGGAAATCTTACCCTGGCCTGTTCACTGTTCTGAAACGTCTTGCTCCCCAAAAGCCGTTGCAAGCAGTTTCTGTTAGTGTTTATCAGGCTCTGAATTCGTTCCCGTGTTCAGAGCCCGTAGTATCTCGAGGAAAGCGTTCTCCAAGGTGTTCGCCGGGCTAACTATAGAGCAAAATGCCTTGGGATCTCGTTACCTCTAACTGGAAGTTTTCTCTCTGTGTGTGTTTTTTTCTTCGCCCTCCCACTGGGTAGATGTATTCAGGAAAGTCTCGCAGCTATCAAAAAGCTGGATGAAGATGTTGACACGCGGCAGCTTGGGAATCAAGCCGCACCGCCCCTTGTTTGTCCTGCTGACCATTGCTTGGCCCAAGCGGGGAAGGACCTGGTTTCTTTCCCCGAATTGTGTTCCAGTGGTGATAATCTCTGTGTAGGAAGGAACCCTGGGTGACCAGCCCTTGAGCAAAGACTGTGGGTTGGATCCCACCAATCTGTGTGCCGTGCACGGTTAGGATTTCCTCCCACTGAATCATAGAGTTGGAAGGGACCACCAGGGTCATCTAGTCCAACCCCTTGCACAATGCAGGAAATTCACAAGCATGCCCAGAAGATGGCCTCCCTCTCATCATCTGCTTAAGGTCATAGAATCAGTCTTGCTGACAGATGGGCATCTAGCCTCTGCTTGAAAACCTCCAGGGAAGGAGAGCTTACCACCTCCTGAGGAAGCCTGTTCCACTGATGAAAACTCATGTTAGCAGAAGGATTCTTGCGCTGGAAGAATGCACAAAACCATTAGTGGAATGGTTCTGTGGGATCTATCCCTCTTGTACAAAAACTGCTTGACACAACGAAGGCAACCAAACTGATGACGTCTGCCCCTTTTTCAGCGGGTGGCCTGCAGGCTGGTGAAAGCATCTAGCTGAGAAACTGAGTTGCTCTCAGGCCACGCTTGGGGGGGTGGGTACATATCCATTCACCTTGCCTGGTTGCTAAGCAAGGGAGATAACGTCTCCCTGTTGTTTTCTGTTGCCCCAGAAGGTCGGACCAGAGCCAATGGGTTGAAATTAAATCGAAAGAGTTTCCGGCTAAACGTCAGGAAGAACTTTCTAACAGTTCGAGCGGTTCCTCGGTGGAGCAGGTGGTGGGCTCTTCTTCCCTGGAGGTTTTTAAGCAGAGGCTAGGTGGCCATCTGTCAGCCATGCCAATTTTGTGAACTTAGGCGGCTCGTGAGAGGAAGAGCAGGATGGTTTGTATCAGTGTTTGGCTCTTGGTGCCCTTTCTTGCATGCCCAGGGAAATGCCGATTGCCACTTTGGGGTCAGGAAGCAATTTTCCTCCAGGCCAGATTGTCCAGGGATCCTGGAGGGTTGGGTGTTTTGTTTTGTTTTTGTTTCTTTTGTTTGTTTGTTTTGCCGTCTTCTAGGCATGGAGTAGGGGGTCACCGGGGGTTTGGGGGGGGGGGAGGTAGTTGTGAATTCCCTGCATTGCTCAGGGGGTTAGACTAGATGACCCTGGTGGTCCCTTCCAGCTCTATGATTATATGACCCATGGCTCCTTCATATTCCTTGGGGGTGGGCCATGCTGACCGGCCTTGCTGACACGGTCCCAGCCAAGGACAGTGGTCGTGCTGTTCCCTTTGCAAAGCAGGCATCTCCCAACAAACTTAGTACACATGAAGCTACCTTATACTGAATCGGTCCATCGGCCCGTCAAAGTTTTCAGTAATATCTACTCAGACTGGCAGCGGCTCTTTAGGGTCTCAGGCAGAGGTATTTCCCATCTACTTGCCTAGCCCCTTTAACTGGAGATGCCAGGGATTGAACCTGGGACCTTCTGCATGCCAAGCAGTTGCTCTACCACTGAGCCATGGCCCCACCAGTAGCCAGTCTGGCATCTGGGAATGCAAGAGGGACCCTGCTGGGGCTATGCCAGGGAGGGGCTGTGGCTCAGTGGTAGAGCATCTGCTTGGCATGCAGAAGGTCCCAGGTTCTGTCCCCGGCATCACCAGTTAAAGGGACCAGGCAAGTAGGTGATGTGAAAGACCTCAGCCTGAGACCCTGGAGATCCACTGCCGATCTGACTAGACAATACTGACTTGGATGGATCACGGGTCTGATTCAGTATAAAGCAGCTTCATGTGTTCAAAGCTGGCTTAGGCAAGCAAAGTGCTTCCCGGAATCCCACTGGCTGGGCCGTGTGAGGGATTTTCCACCCCTCGTCTTGGCCGTAAGGCCTGGAAGGCGACGAGAGGTCTTCAGAGCTTCTTCCTTGTCGAAAGAAAGCCAGGGATTCTCTCTCCCTGCCTCCTGCCATTCCGGCATGGATGCTTTCTTTGCAGCAGAGGTCCCGTCCAAGCAATCTTCAGCTGTTCCAGCAGGCCGTGCCACTTGGCTGGGCTCCCTGGCGGCTGTTCTTGGTCCGTTTCCAGGGCATGTCCAGGTCCCGGGCAGCCAGAGCTTTGCTTTCTCGTGGGACTTTCCTCGTGCCCATTGCCTGCGCTAGCCCATCTGCTCTGAAGCAAGCCCGGGACGGCTGCCGGTTGGCCAGGTGGCCAGTCAACACTTCGGGCTGCAGCATCCCGCCTGCCGACTGTGACCAGCCAAATGCCTTTGGGAAGATAAAGAAGCACAGCGCGAGATCAGTTGCCTGCTGTTAAAAATCCCCTAGCGTTTCAGAGGCCAGAATGTCTGAAAACGGCAGCGGCTCTTTCAGCCGCCAGGATTGGTTGCTCTGGAAAACTGTTCCAGTTATGGTGCTGGATTTCAGCAATCCGGGCGCTTTGTATCTTTCCGTCTTACTGCTGAACCTAACCCCTGTGTGCACATGCACTGGAGCAGAGGTTCCCAAACCTTTTGAGTCATGGAGCACTTTTCGGGAGAGAAATCCGTCACGGAGTGCTAATTTCCACCTAGCACCTGTATACTAAACTGAACGACAGTAGCATTCAAAAAATCACACAAGGTTGGAAGAGACCACAAGTGCCCTCGAGTCCAACCACCTTCCATGCAGGATCCCACAATCAAAGCGCTCCGGACAGTTAGCCATCCAACCTCTGCTTAAAGACCTCCAAAAACGGGGTCTCCACCCCCCCCCCCCAGGCAGCGCATTCCACCATCGAACAGTCAGAAAGTTCTTCCTAATGTTTAGGTTTATTTTTCCTTCCAATCTCTTCACGGAGCACTAGGAGATGCTTCGCGGAGCACTGAGCGCTCCTTGGAGCACAGTTTGGGAACCTCTGGCCCTAGAGCCTTTTTGAAAGCCGTATACATGGTAGCTTTCTTACCTGGACGGCCCAGGTTTGTCTGGCCTTGTCTGATCAAGTGACATTAATTTCATATCTGACCCTCGTAATAGTTGAGTTTGACACCCCTACTGTAGACATCAATATTTTCAACATATTTGGATAATTTAATTTAATATTGGCAGCAGTTTATTATTTGGCGATAGTCCATGTGCGATCATCTGTGCAGCGTGGTGTAGTGGTTAAGAGCGGTGGGTTTGGAGCGGTGGACTCTAATCTGGAGAACCGGGTTTGATTCCCCATTCCTCCACGTGAGAGGCGGAGGCCAATCTGGTGAACTGGGTTGGCTTCCCCACTCCTCCACAGGAAGCCAGCTGGGTGACCTTGGGCCAGTCACATTGTCTCAGGGTGTCTGTTGTGGGGAGGGGAAGGGAAGGTGATTGTAAGCCGGTTTGCGTCTCCCTTAAGTGGTAGAGAAAGTCGGCATATAAAAACCAACTCCTTCTCCTTCTCCTCCTTCTTCTATTACACCTGATCCCCAGCCAATCGAGCTCAGTTCACCTAGATAAAATGGCAGCTTTGGCAATTGGACTCTATGGCATTGAGGCTCGTCCCCTCCCCAAATCCCGCCCTCCTCAGGCTCCGCCAAAAAACCTCCTGCCAGTGGTGAAGAGGGACCTGGCAACCCTACGGATAATACATAAATGCCACTTGGTCAGGCTGGGCCATGCCTCGCTAGCCCAGATCAAGGGTGTGTGTGGCTGCCTCGGCTGGCTCAAGGGCCGGATAAGAGCTCTCAAGGGGCCGGATCCAGCCCTCGGGCCTTATGTCTGACACCCCTGCCATAGAGTCTCCCTTAAGTGGTAGAGAAAGTCGGCATATAAAGACCAACTCTTCTTGTTAACATTCAGGTGTTTTAACCTGCTGTCCAAATGAGCCACTAGTTTGATTATGGCCGAGGCGATTTGTGTCCGAGCGACTTCATTTCTTTGCTAGAAAAGTTTTCTAATTTCAGCGGTTCCCCCCTGCTTCTCACCTGTTGCTATGGTAGAAGAGGGTTATGGCCTTTTGCAGCTGTGAAACACTGGGTATAATCTGCAGATTTGCTTATAGAATTTGCAACGGCTGACCGTTCTACTTTAAATTCTATAAATATGCCAAGCCGTTCGATTTTGTATGGGTAAGTTACAAACCGTTTACGATAAAGGAAGAAAAATAAGCTTGGGATTGACAGGATAAATCAATGTCGCTTGCATTTCACCCCCCCCCCCCCAATTTCCTGTTTTCCCCAAGAAAGCCGTTTTAAAGGCCTCAGAGTAGGAATTATTCATCTGTACTTGTGACTCCTCCACTCCCGTGCCGCCTCCCAGCTCTACTCCTCTGAGCAAAAAATACATGTATTGAGCGGTAGGCGGGCTGCGTTCGGCTCGATGGGTCAAAAGCCACGTACTCCTGCTCGACCCCTGCTTACCCTCGTTACCATCCCGTATGTAAGATCTTAATTAGGATTAAGAGGCTGCCTGTGTTGGAACTCCACCGTTTTAATCCATAACTGATCTCTGTTGATCGCGCCGCAGGTTGCGGTCAGATCCCCAAAGAAGCGGCGTGTAAGTGTCTCACTCGGGGGACCGGGTACATCGATTTATAATGTGGGATAAAGTGAATATTTTGATATACTGTAGGCCAGGGGTGTCAAACATAAGGTCCGTGGGCCGGATCCAGCTCCTTGAGAGCTCTTATCCGGCCCACAGAGGCAGCCACCCCCACACTCTCGATCTGGGCTGACGAGGCATGGCCCGACCAAGCGACATTTATATCATATCCGGCCCTCGTAACAACTGAGTTCGACAGTCCTGTTGTAGGCCTTTCCCTGAGACATTTTTAATTGATTGTATAGAAATAAAAGTTGTGTACTGGGGGCGCGGGCTTGGGAAGATCAGCTCTTGGAAAGAAGATAAACGTATGCATCACGGACTGGCTGATGTATGCAGAACAAGGGCCTTATGTGTTTCTCCGATGCTGATAAGAAGAAGTAGTTGGTTTTTATATGCCGACTTTCTCCACCACTTAAGGGAGACTCAAACCGGCTGACAATCACCTTCCCTTCCCCTCCCCACAACAGGCACACTGTGAGGTGGGTGGGGCTGAGAGAGTGTGACTTGCCCAAGGTTGCCCAGCTGGCTTCACGCATGGGAGCGGGGAAACAAGTCCAATTCACCAGGTTAGCCTCCGCCGCTCATGCGGAGGAGTGGGGGAATCAAACCTGGTTCTCCAGATCAGTCTCCACCGCTCCAAACCACCGCTTTTAACCACTACGCCACACTGGCTCTGGAATTCCTTGGCCAACAGTAGAATCAAGAGGAGCCTGCCTCATAGGTCTGCTTTACACAATGGAGGCTTATGACTTTGCCTTGCCTGATGAGAGTTTGCAGTGGATTGCCCCCACCCAACCGAATACCCCAAGCCCCGTGTGTGTCACAAGCCAAGATTGATGTTGACATCTGAACATTTGGTCCATGGGAATGTGAGGTGCGTCAACCAAGGAGGTGGGGACTCTGGTCACAAGTCACAGGTGTGTGTGTGTGTGGGGGAGAAGCGAGCAGAGAACTCCCTCTTGGTAGCGCTGGCCACCCCAAAAGGTGCTCAGAACTGGGAGATGCCTTCCATCCCCAAGGGTCTGTTGAGGGCTGTTGACCGATCAGGGCCTTTTAGGTGCTGTCAAGCCAGTCAGCTGACTTTGCGGCATGCTAGGCCTCTTGGGCTTGCTGGTAATTCAGCAAGAGAGCCGGCGTGGTGTAGTGGTTAAGAGCAGCGGTTTGGAGCCGTGGACTCGAATCTGGAGAGCCAGGCTTCATGTGGATGAGTGGGGAAACAAACCCAGTCCACCGGATTAGCCTCCGCCACTCATGTGGAGGAGCGGGGAATCAAACCCGGCTCTCCAGATCAGAGCCTATCGCGCCAAACCACTGCTCTTAACCACTGCACCACGCTGGCTCGCAGAGAGAGAACAAGCTCCTGCCTTGGAGGGCAGATTTCTGGAATTTGTGGCATTTTCTCCTGCGTTTAGGATCCAGTTTCACATCCTTCCTCGCTTTCTCTTTTGTCTCTTAGCTCTCTCACCTCCTGTCTTTATTTATTGATGGTTGGTGGCCGCATCTTGGGCTGCGGTACTGTCGGATCACATCAAGGTGATGAGGTTGCTGTCAGTCGCGGTGCGGGGGGAGCATAGCAGGGGGACTAAGTTGTGCATCACTTGCTCACGAAACTGTGGGGCTGGGGTTGGAACAGACCTCTCAGAACTCTTGAGCAGAGCGCTGGCGGAAAACACAGTTGGGGTCCGTGACCCCCTCCGTAAGCAGATTGGGCTGTGCGCAGCGGAGGGCCTGTGGCTCAGTGGCAGAGCCTCCGCTGGGCACGCAGAAGGTCCCACGTTCAATCCCCAGCATCTCCAGTTAAAAGGGTAAGGTAGTAGGTGAATGTGGAAGACCTGTGGCTGAGACCCCGGAGAGCCGCTTCCAGTCTGAGCAGACATTACTGACTTTGATGGACCAGTGGGCCTAATTCAGTGTAAAGTAGCTTCATGTGCATTCAGCAGTGGAGCAGTGTGGTGTAGTGGTTAAGAGCGGTGGTTTGGAGTGGCAAGCTCTAATCTGGAGAACCGGGTTTGATTCCCCGCTCACAGCTCTCTCAGCCCCACCTACCTCACAGGGTGTCGGTTATGGGGAAGGGAAGGTGATTGTAAGCCGATTTGATTCTTCCTTAAGCGGTAGAGAAAGTTGGCATATAAAAACCAACTCTTCTTCTTCAGAGGGTGAGAACGGGGGGGGGGGAGGGCGGCTGGAAAGATTAAGGCGGGGCAATCAGGTCTCACCACCCAGGACCAGGTGAGTAAATGGCGCTAACAGGGCTTCTCAGGCGCCCGCAGTCAATTGGGGAACCCGCTGGGTCTAAGAAGGCCCTGCAGTGCTTTCGGCGTACCATGGTTGCCATGGATTCCATGCCCTCTCTTCGAATAGCTGCACCCATCAGTCGTTTCCACGATTGTGCAGCTGAGAGACCGGCCCAAATTGGGTACCGCTGCAGCTCTCCAGGTCTGTCCCTGGCGGCTGCCTGAATGGGAGATCACCTGGGGACAGACTGTCGGCTCCGCTGAGTTCTCTGCAGCAAGAGAGGGGCGGTTCAGTCCGTCAAGTGCTTTGGTCAATCTTTGCTTTGCCCCCTTGGCTTCCCTCCCCCCCCGCCTCTCCTGCTTTGCACCTGTAAGGTGGTAAACTGGACCTCTGGTCTGCTTTTCAGGAAGGATCTCGCAAGGGAGTTCTGGCTCTTTAACAGCATGCTAGATATCAGACCAAGGAGGCATCTGCTGCGTCATCTTCTCCGCTTCCCTCTTTCCCCAACCGGCAGACGTTCAGAAGCCCGCAAGCGAGGCGTGAAGGACCTCTCTTATACCGAGCCTCCGAATACCAGCTTTCACACCACTTCTAAACACGAAGGGGGCCGTGGCTCAGTGTCAGAGCATCTGCTTTGCATGCAGGAGGTCCCAGGTTCAATCCCGAGCTTCTTCAGTTAGGATCAATCGATGTGAAAGACCCCTGCCTGAGACTCTGGAGAGCCGCTGCCAGTCTGAACAGACAATGCAGACCTTGATGGACTGAAGGTCTGATTCAATATAAGGCAACTTCAGGGGAGAGACTGTGGCTCAGTGGTAGGCCATCTGCTTTGGCATGCAGAAGGTCCCAGGTTCAATCCCTGGCAGTTCAATTCCAGGTTCAATTCCTGCCTCGTCCAGTTAAGGGTGAGGAAGTAGGTCATGTGAAAGACCCCCACCTGAGACCCTGGAGAGCCGCTTCCAGTCTGAGCAGACAATACAGAGTTTGATGGTCTGCTTCAGTATAAGGCAGCTTCAGGGGAGAGACTGAGGCTCAGGTGGTAGATCATCTGCTCTGGAATTTAGAAGGTCCCAGGTTTAATCCCTGGCATCTCCAGTTAAGGATGAGGTAGTAAGTGATGTGAAAGACCTCTGCCTGAGACCCTGGAGAGCAGCTGCCGGTCTGAGCAGACGAAACCGACCTTAATGGGCCAAGGTTCTGATCCAGTAAAAGGGCCGCTTCATGTGTTCATGAAGGTTCAATTTCTAGCTTCCTTGGTGAACGGTTTCTGAGCTTCTCCCCCATGATTTCGTCAGGCTCTCTCTGTCCATCCGTCGCATTTTGAGCAGGATGTTCTTTGCGTTATGGTGTGGGAAGAGATGCTTTTATCTGATTTGTCCCGGGGAGGGGGGCCAGTATCATTGCGTAGTTTTACCTTCTTCTCGCCAATAGTTTCAGTGAAGCCACCCTTCAGGTGGCAAGATCTTGTGTGCTGGCATGCTCAATGAGACGGAAGAAGGTAGCTTAAATTTTAAATGCTTTTACTAATTATAGTTAATTTATAGAGATTTAGGTGTTTTAAATGTATACTTTGCTAATGTTGTATATTCACAAATGGTGTGTAGGTGTGTTTGATGAGGATATGTCTTTGTCCGTAAAATGGAGTGGAGTACAATAGCTATGTATTTAGATTAGAAGAAGTTTGTTTTTATATGCCGACTTTCTCTACCACTTAAGGAAGAATCAAACCGGCTTACAATCACCTTCCTTTCCCCTCCCCACAACAGACACCCTGTGAGGTAGGTGGGGCTGAGAGAGCTGTGACTAACCCAAGGTCACCCAGCTGGCTTTGTGTATAGGAGTGGGGAAACAAATCCAGTTCACCAGATTTGCCTCCGCCGCTCATGGGGAGGAGTAGGGAATCGAACTTGGTTCTCCAGATCAGAGTCCACCGCTCCAAACCACCGCTCTTAACCACTACACCACTCTAGCTCTCATTTAGGGACTTATCACCTTGGATCAGAGATGCATTGTAATATTGTAATGGTGATATCCAATAGTTTTAACATGGCTGGTACTATATCAACTGCTGCTGGTGTTTGACTGCAAATACATTTGAATCGTGTAGTTCTCTCTGCAGAATTTGTGTGCATCCATTGTTGTGAGCCCCCCCTCCTTTCCTCCAGGCGGTCGGCAAATGGCAACTGAGCGTCTCGCAGTGCGAACCCAGGGTCATGGAAGGCAGCTGTTTGCGGCACCTTCCGGTGCTTAAGCAGGCTCTTGGATTAGGAGCCTGCAGGCTCCATGTGCGCTGGGGGTGGGGGTGGGAGAGCGGAACGGGGACTTCGTTGGGCATTCTTGACCCTGTGTGCAGCTCTGACGCGAAGTTGACGGCCCGTGGCAATCGCGAGAGGCTTCCAGGTTGCGCTAAGAGGATTTCTGGCAAATCCCATTGGTAGGCTGGATCTGTGCTGCTTAGTGCGATCTGGCCCGCTTAGTGGGGAGGGTGTGTGTGTTGGGAGGCAGAGGGCGAAACTCCTTGATACCGTCGAGGGCTCTCGTGGACAGGGAGGGGGGTTGGCTGGTAAGAGAGGGGGAAGACGGCAATGACAGTGGCCCGCAAATGGGACTGACCCCTTTCCCTTCCATGCAAGCAGAATGGCAGGCCTCGAGGCGGGAAGATCAGCATGACCCAGCAGGCATGCTCGTCTGCCGTGGATGGTTCCTTCCCTCGAACAGGCTTCTGTAATGTGTGAATGAGTCCTGTCCCATGGGGAAGAAGAGGGGCCCGGAATTCAGGCTTCCTTTTGGCGAAGGCTCATGTTCCCTTCCCCCTTTTTTTTGCTTCTACCAAATAGGCGTTGAGGCTGCAGTTTGAAGAGCCCAGTGAATGGGGGAGAGCAATCCTACTGCCCCCCCCCCACCCATCAGCAAACAGCTTTTATCTCTGCTCGGGATAACATTTAGGGACCCCATCTGTGTTCCTGCTGATTGAACGCAGTTGAAACCATGGAGCGCGTGTTACTACATGGTCTATTTTATAAGCACATCTGTTCTACATATCTCACCCCTGCTCTGTCTGAGTTCCCAGGAAGATCTGGAAAATTCTACACGTGTCTCCTCCTTGCAGACCTCCACCAACAAGAACACCTCTCCAGGGGCCAAATTACGTGCTGAGACTTTGTCCCTAAGAAAGCAGATATTCCATAGATTCTAATAACTTTTATGTATAACTAATTCTAGGACAGTAAGGTGAAGAATTTTAATTTCTGTGTATTAATTACTTCTGCGTGTTTTGGTTTATCTTTATAAGCTGTTGCTCGGTTCCTGTGCTTAGATTTCGGGTGTCAGTGGCCGTCCTTCTCTGCAGTAGTCCTGATGGCCTGCTATCTTTTTTCCTCCCCCCAGGACCAAAGCCGCCGTCACGCTGAAGCGTCACAGGTAGCCTCGTTCAGGACGGACCCTTCTGGCATTTGACCATTTTGCAGGTAGGTTTTGTCCCCTCCTTCTTGGCAGAGGAGGTCTGGGTCCTACTGGGGCGGGGGGTGGGAATCTAATTTTCACAAAAGCTCTTGCCAGCTTGAAACTTTTAGGGGGCCCTCCAGATCTCCACCCGGGGATGGGCGACTTCCCAGTCTTTTTAGCATCCCGAAGTAAACATCTGTTTCTAGGCAAGGTCCCCAGGAAGCATTCCACATCTGGGCCATCAACGTTAATCCTTGGGCGAGACAGTCTTGCGTTCACAAGTACCAGATCTGCTTCGGGGCTCAATAAAAACGACAGGCCGGCATCCGGTTTCAAAGCATTCTGGGAGTTCCCCTGCTGTGCTTTGGGGGCATGTATCTGTGCAGTGAAGTTCAGGAGGGATGTCGCAAAGCAATAAAACCAGAGAACAGCAAATTATTTTGGCAGTGTTTTATCCATTGCCGCACAAATTATGATTTTTAAAAAATTATTTAATTTAATTTATACCCTGCTCTGTTTCCCGGCCAGGGCTGGGCTCAGAGCAGCTATTTTCTCGGGGTGTGGTGTGTTTCCATAGAGCATGTGGTACTACTACTTCTTAGCAGTGCCAAGAATCACTGAAGCAGCTGTGCTTCTAGCCCTCAGTGGAATATCGCCCTTCTCAAGCAAATGGCTTCCCCGTTGGGTCAAGGCAAATAGTCGGGCCCCAGGGTGGCCAGGGCTATGTTTTCACAAACCAGTTAGCTTCCACTTTAAGAAGAAGAAGAGTTGGTTTTTATATGCCGACTTTCTCTACCACTTAAGGAAGAATCAAACCTTCCCTTTCCCTCTCCGGGACAGACACCCTATAAGGTAGTTGGGGCTGGGAGAGTTCTGAGAGAACTGTGACCAGCCCAAGGTCACCCAGCTGGCTTCATGTTGGAGGAGTGGGGAAACCAACCCGGTTCGCCTGATTAGTGTCCACCGCTCATGTGGAGGAGTGGGGAATCAAACCCAGTTCTCCAGATCAGAGTCCACCACTCCAAACCACCGCTCTTAACTACTACACCACGTTGGCTCCCCAATTAGAATTGGGGAACCCTGGATTCAGATTCCTGCTTTGTTATAAAGCTCCCTAGGTGATCTTGTCCGAGTCTGTCTTGGCCTAATCTACCTCACAGGGTGGTTGTGAGGATAAAACAAAAGAGGGGACAACCATGTTTGTTCCTCTGAACTCTTTCAGAAGAAGCGTGAGGTAAAAATGCCTCGTATATTGACGCTTGGTGGCGATGGGGGAATTCTCCAAACCGCCAGCTCCTGCCCTGTTTTTAGCGCCTCTCCTTTTCTTGTCCTCCCAACAGTGGAATACCGGAAACGCGCAAATCTGGGTTTGAAGCTATGAGCTCGGTAGCAGTGTTAACACCTGAGAGCTTTGCTGAGCACCGAAGCGGCCTGAGGGATGAAGAAACGCGAGGTAAGATGAACATGGCCACCTCGCCTGGGAGCCCCTAAAGCTGGAACTCGTGTTTATCAAGCAGGGGTTCTTGCTCTTTTTTGTCCTGACCTGGATAGAAGAAGAAGAGTTGGTTTTTATATGCCGACTTTCTCTCCCACTTAAGGGAGAATCAAACCGGCTGACCATCGCCTTCCCTGCCCCTCCCCACAACAGACACCCTGTGAGGTAGGTGGGGCCAAGAGAGCTGTGACTAGCCCAAGGTCACCCAGCTGGCTTCGTGTATAGGAATGGGGAAACAAATCCAGTTTACCAGACTAGCCTCCGCCGCTCATGTGGAGGAGGGGGGAATCAAACCCGGTTCTCCAGATCAGACTCCACCACTCCAAACCACCGCTCTTAACCACTACACCATGCTGGATAGCCCCGGCTCCTGAGATTTTGCAAGGTAAACAGGTCAGCCCTGGCAATTGCTTTGATGGGAGACTACCAAGGAAGTCCTAGGTTGCTACACAGAGGTAGGCAATGGTAAACCACCTCTGTACATCCCCTGCCTTGAAAACCCTGTGGGGTCTTGCCATAGGTCGGCTGCAACTTAATGGGGGGGAAATTGCTCTTTTTGTTTCACAGTCCTTTCTTTTAGGAGCCCCGTGGCACAGAGTGGTAAGCTGCAGTACTGCAGTCCAAGCTCTGCTCACGACCTGAGTTCGATCCCAACGGAAGTTGGTTTCAGGTAGCCGGCTCAAGGTTGACTCAGCCTTCCACCCTTCCGAGGTCGGTAAAATGAGGACCCAGCTTGCTGGGGGTAAAGGGAAGACGACTGGGGAAGGCACTGGCAAACCACCCCGTAAAACAAAAGTCTGCCCAGTAAATGTCAGGATGCGACATCACCCCATGGGTCAGGAATGACCCTGTGCTTGCACAGGGGATCTTTACCTTTACCTTTTACCTTTCTTTCCCCTGAAAGGTCCCGTTCTGTCTTTCTCTGTTCTGGGCAGGTGGTGTCCCAGAGGATGAGGCCTACATCCCCACTTACTTGGAAGCTTTCCCCCCACTCCCGGAAAAGGGAGCCCCGGGGGAAAAGTCCAGTGAGTTTACAGGAGTATGGAACAAGATCCGGCCTATCAAATCCTCTGTCATCACCCAGGTGAGTTTGTGGGAGGGGTACTGCACGGATGCCAAGCAGATGCTCTACCGCTGAGCCTCGGCCCCTGGAAGGACCAAGGGTCTTCGTTAACAGCCGGCTTTAAAAGGCATGGTTAAGCAGGAGCTCCGTCTGTACTCTGAAGGGTCAGGACACCAAAGGAAAAGTAATTTAGCACAGTCCGGCTTTCCCTACTTGCTGCCTGGTCTGTAGTAATATATACTTATTGATAACGGTCTGTTTGACCAGCCAAAGGTTAATACATTAAATTATCTGACTTAATAAAACTGTAAAACTAGCATAAATCACAAAATTAGATAAAAGACGAATTATGTTAAAATGTAGGATATTAAAACAAATCACAAGATTTAATTTAACAGCTTAATATTTCTGAAAGTATAGCCCGGTTTAGTAATTTTTTCCATTCTATTTTTGCCAATTTTAATTGCGATGGCACAGAGTTTGGCAGTTGGGAGCGAAAAGTATGGAGTTTTCACCCATCCGGAGCCTCTTGGTCAGGAATTCTACTGGCTTATCGGGGAATTCACTGATAGGGTGGGGGGGGGGGCAATGAATCTAATACGGGCCTCATGATAGAATGAACAGCTAAACAATACATGCTCTGTGGTTTCAATGTCTCCTGACCTGCAGGGGCGTAGCCTTTCTGATTTTGGAATCTTCTTGTATTTTCCTTCTAGGACAGCCGAAGGCAGGGCGTGACATCTGGCTAGAGTGTAGGCCTTCCTATAGTTGATAAATTCCAAATGGGAGAAATATGCTGCAGGGGTAACTAGGTATCCAGATTTTTCTGGAGCCAAGAAGAAGGGTGATTTTCCCAGGTCTGCCTGACGTTCGGTATCTTCAGCCCTTCGCTTCAAAAAGCTTGCTGCTCGTTCTAAACCCATGGCCAGTAGGGAAGATGGAGAAAGGCCCAGCTAGGCCAATTTGTTGAGAACCTCCTTTAGCCATGATGATTCAAATTTGTCCTGCACTAACAGGGGTGGTCTGTAGTAAGGAATTCCCTGCTAGTTTTGGTTAGCGAAGGTAAGATAATTGGAAACCAGTCTTCGCCTTCAAAATGACTCCCCCCCCCCCAATCTTTATTTTCGTGCCTCTTGAGTCGGAGCGACTCCTTCAAAACCGTCGCTGAAATCTTTCAAGCCTGCCCACACGCCAGGCTCGGTTGCTGGGGCGAACCCGTAGCGGATCCTTGGCCGGCGAGAATATGCTCTCGGCCCAGTGCCCTTGCCCGGAGGGCTGAGGCCACGGCTTCCCCCTCTCTCCCTTCGGAGCACGCCAATGCGGTTCTTCTCGACAGGTGTTTCACGTCCCCTTGGAAGAGCGACGCTACAAGGACAACAGCCAGTTCGGAGAAGGCGACGAGGCCAAGGTGTGCGTGGACATCATGCAGAAGACAGGGGCTCACATTGAGCTCTCCTTGGCCAAAGACCAGGGCTTGTCTATCATGGTGACCGGCAAACTGGACTCCGTCATGAAGGCTCGGAAGGAAATAGTCGCTCGGCTTCAGACCCAGGTGCGTCCCCCAGCCAGTGTTGCCTTTGCGGCGTGGCTTTTCTTTCTGCTTTAGTCTGTCCTTCTGGGTACCTCTGCTGCAGCCATTTTGTGGCCAGCTCTGTCCCCTGCAGTAGCTGTTTTGTGGCTGCACCCACCACACTGTGTCCTAATTTCGAAGGTGCCTGCCGGCTCAAAAAGGTCAGGGACCCCAGATCTCATATTTGATGCATCCTGTGAAGTGCTGGTATCGCTTTACTCTGCTCTGGTTAGACTTCACCTAGAGTATTGTGTTCAGTTTTGGGCATCACAGCTTAAGAAAGATGTGGACAAGCTGGAACGTGTCCAGAGGTGGGCAACAAAGATGGTGAGGGGTCGGGAGACCAAGTCCTACGGGGAAAAGTTGAAGGAGCTGGGTATGTTTAGCCTGAAGAGGAGAAGACTGAGAGGGGATATGATAATCATCTTCAAGTACTTGAAGGGCTGTCATGTAGAGGATGGTGCCGAGTTGTTTTCTGTTGCCCCAGAAGGTCGGACCACAACCAACGGGTTAAAATTAAATCAAAAGAGTTTCCATCTAGACATTAGGAAGAATTTTCTAACAGTTAGAGCGGTTCCTCAGTGGACCAGGCTTCTTCGGGAGGTGGTGAGCTCTCCTTCCCTGGAGGTTTTTAAGAAGAGGTTAGATGGCCATCTGTCAGCAAGGCTGATTCTATGACCTGAGGCAGTTCATGAGAGGGAGGGCACCTTGGCCATCTTCTGGGCATGGAGTAGGGGTCGCTGGGTGTGTGTGGAGGAGGTAGTTGTGAAATTCCTGCATCGTGCAGGGGGTTGGACTAGATGACCCTGGTGGTCCCTTCCAACTCTATGATTCTAATGTATCTTCTCTTCTGCAGGCTTCAGCTACTGTCACAATCCCCAAAGAACACCATCGCTTTGTGATCGGCAAGAATGGAGAAAAACTGCAGGAGCTCGAGCTGAAGACGGCCACCAAGATCAACATCCCGTGGCCCGAGGACCCCAGCAACCAGATCAAGATCACTGGCACCAAAGAAGGCATCGAGAAAGCTCGGCACGAGATCTTGCTCATCTCAGCCGAGCAGGTGACCGACCCGCCAGGAACGGGTGTCTGTGCCGTGACCTGCAGAGTAGGGTTGGAGTCGTTCAGCTCGCGATCTGAAATATAGAGGGTTTTGGAGAGTATGGGGAAGGCGAGACCTCTTAGCAGCTCAGCTCTTGTGCTCCACTTCATGACCAGCAAAAACTGACAGTTGCGTATTTTAGGATGTGGGTTCATTGTGTGAACAGGCTGCTGGACTCGATGGGTCTTGGTCTGATCCAGCGTGACCTTTCTTATGTTCTTATACGCGTTCCAGGATAAGCGTGCAGTCGAGCGCTTGTGCCTGGAGAAGGCCTTCCACCCCTTCATCGCTGGCGCCTTCAACAAAGTGGTGCAGGAGATCGCGCAGGAGACGGGGGCCCGCATCAACATCCCGCCACCCAGCGTCAGCAAGGACGAGATCATCATCACGGGCGAGAAGGAGCCCGTGGCCCAGGCACTCCTGCGGATCCGCAAGATCTATGAGGATAAGGTGAGTAGCCAAGGGGGTTGGGCTAGATGACCCTGGTGGTCCCAACTCTATGATTCTGCTCAGACTGGCAACAGCTCTCCAGGGTCTCAGGCTAAGGTCTTTCACGTCACCTCCTACCAGGTCCATTTGACTGGAGATGCCAGGGTTTGAACCTGGGACCTTCTGCACGCCAAGCAGATGCTCTACCTCTGAGCCATGGCCCCTCCCTACTTCCAGGCCAGGTAGGGCTTTTGCCCAGCAAGAGTTCTGATTGGCCAGTGGAAATTTGATTGGCTGTACAGACTTTTTTAAAAAAACACATTGCTTCGGCAGCAGCTTCCACCACAGCACAAAGATCACTGTGCTATTGAAAGCAATCTGGAGCAACCACTTTGTGGCTGGCTCCATCTCCTGTGGTAGCCATTTGTGGCAGCCTTGGGTGGCTGCGCCCACCACACTGTCAGGATTCCAGATGTGTCCACAGGCTCAAAAAGGTTGGGGACCCCTGGAGCAGATGTCCATCGTGACTAGGAAGGATCTGGTGGGCTATAGGTGGAGCCTGGAACTCTCCTAGTGGGTCAAGGGCAAAATGGGGTCATAATCTATAGTAGACTGCAAGCTCGTTGGGGCAGGAAACTGACTTTTAAAACTGTTGCTTTGAGAAGCACTGTACTGTTGCCGGATGCTGCTCTAGTCGTCTTGCTTGAGGGCTTCCTAGAGGCACCTGGTTGGCCACTGTGTGAACAGACAGCTGGACTTGATGGACCTTGGTCTGATCCAACAGGGCCTTTTCTGATGTTCTTATCTTGGCCCTGGGTGGGTTTGAATAGTCCCTTGCGTTCTAAAGCAGCATCTCGAGTGCTTCTGCCTCCCCTCCCCCCCAGAAGCGCAAGACGACCACCATCTCTGTGGAGGTGAAGAAGTCCCAGCACAAGTACATCATCGGCCCCAAAGGCAACACCTTGCAAGAGATCCTGGACGCCACCGGAGTCTCCGTGGAGATGCCGCCCCTCGAAAGCAGCTCGGAAACGATCATCCTCCGGGGGGAGCCTGACAAGCTGGGTCCAGCTTTGACTCAGGTCTACGCCAAGGTAAAGGGAGTCTGTTGCGGTGAATCTTTGGGCTTGGCAAGAACCAGGCTGAGAGCCAGGGTGGTGTGGTTAAGAGTGGTGGACTCTAATCTGGAGAACTTGGTTTGATTCCCCACTCCTCCACTTGAGCAGCGGACTCTAATCTGGTGAGCCAGGTCAGTTTCCTCACTCCCACACATGAAGCCTGCTGGGTGACCTTGGGACAGTCACAGCTCTCCGAACTCTCTCAACCCCTCTTACCTCACAAGGTGTCTCTTGTGGGGAAAGGAAGGGAAGGAGATTGTAAACCAGTTTGGGACTCGTTGAAGGAAAAAAAATTCAGGGTATAAAAACCAACTCTTCTTCACTCCTGCACATGAAGCCTGCTGGGTGACCTTGGGCCAGTCACAGTTCTCTCAGAACTCTCTCAGCCCCAGCAGAGGCAGGCAATGGCAAACCACCTCCCAAAAGACCCTGCGGGGTCGCCGTACGTCAGCTGTGACTTGACAGCCCTTTACACACTCGCAGAAGAGCCAGGCTCCTGGAAGTGGGTGGTCTTGAACTGGAAGGGGATCACGTGGGGAAGGCTGAAACCAAAGCAGCATCTCCTGCCTAGGAGAGATTTCAGAGGAGGGCAAGACGGCCCTCTGGCCCACCCTTGGTTGTCTCCCTGTGAAGACTTATAAGGGTCAGCTTCCTCTTCCTTGCATGGCTCTCAGCTTTTTGAGACCCACGTAGTGGGGAAATGTCTCCTATCCCGACAGAGAGTGGTGGGTCTTCCAAGATTCTCTCTTGTTGGGGGTTTGCCTTCTCCTCTCCTCCCCTACCAGACACAGCCTGCCATGAGCATGGTTGCTGGCTTGTTGGAAAGAGTTGTCAGATGCATTTAGTCCAGTTGGGTAGCAATGGACATTCCTTCTGGCGTTGAGTTGCTGAAGTAGCGTGAGGGGAATGCTGAGCGGATGGCCCTGTTGCAGCACCTAGGGGCAGAACACAGTCATTACAAAGCCCCCAAAGCGGGTGGGAAGCCCCTGTGTTGTTGGCTACTGAAGATGCCTCTTTAAACGAAAACTCACAACACCAATCCAGGTAGCCAGTCCCAGGAAAAGGCATGTGTCTGTTTTCCCTTGACCCTTCTCTCGTTGGCTCCTTCAGGCGAAGAGTGTGATGGTAGCTGAAGTAACGGCCCCAGCCTGGTTACATCGTTTTATAATCGGAAAGAAAGGGCAGAACATTGGCAGAATCACCCAGCAACTTCCCAAGGCAAGTGATCTCGGTCCAACCGGTTTCTTGGCTTACTGGAATTGAACAGAAATGTCATAGCTGTACAATCTGAAGAGCTTTGGATTTTAATATGCAATACAGTTTGCTAGAAGGAAAGGGGTCGACTGCCTTGTGAAACCTCCAGTGAATGGTGGTCTGGATACATGGCAATGCCAAAAGGAAATGCACACACCCTCCTTCTGGGTACAGAGCTTCCCATCTTTTCCAGTGCTTCCAGATTTATCTAGAATTCTTAACCGTTCCGACCTTTCGAAGACTTTTCTTCGTGGCAAGACACAATGCCTTACCCCTCAATGAATTATTTGGCAGATTCTTAAATACCCCAATCGAATGGAGAGTCTGCCTGTGTGGCAAAGACAGAAACACTTATTCATTTTTTTATTCAATTGTGATTTAAGTTCTTCTGTAAGGTCTTCTTTTATTACTCCATTGATTTCACACTTTCCTGTTTGTTCTCACGACTACAACTTCATCTATCCGCTGTCTGGTAAAGACGTTGCTCTGTCCGTAGTTTATTATTTAAGGGCTGCTTTGAAGATACGCCGAAAGTTATAACCAAGTTATGCCTAAATGCTTATTTGTGTACAGGTGCTCTTTTTTGTACTGGAACCGGTGATCTGGAGTTTATTCTTTGCCCCTTTCTGATGGATAGCAGAAGCAGCCCTGCAAATGAAAGCTACACAAGTTACTAGTCCACATGCTTACTATCACTCTTCCCCGCCCCCATTACTTAACATTTACCACTTGTAGCACATAACCTAAAAAAGAAACTTTTTGCAAAGTGCTCCTGTCTTATTTTGGAAGCAGTTCTAACTTCAGACAAGCATTTTAAAGAGCCCTTGTGCACCATGAACTGGAAAGAGACAATTCCATGCATCCTCTTGTTTCTTCTTCTGCCGTGAGGCCTGCCTAATAAAATGTTGCTCCTCCGTTTCAGGTTCACATCGAATTCACGGACGGGGACGAGAAGATCACATTGGAGGGACCCACCGAAGAGGTGGAATTGGCTCAGATGCAGATACAGGAAATCATTCTGGATCTGGTGAGCGCTCGGCTGGTTACTGCACCTCCCTGCAAAGTCGCCTTTATACTTTCCCAGTCTTCTTTATTCTTTCCCAGAGATGAACAGTCTTCTTTATTCTTTCCCAGAGAAGACTGTTCAGGCACACACACAGGCAGGTTAGCTGGAGAGTTGCATTTAATGCCACGTAAGGTCTGGCTTCGGAGCAATGTTCTTTTACCCATGAGGGATGCTCGGTGGAGTTGCTTTTCTTCTAGCAGAGCCTTTCCTGACCACTGAGAAATGATGTTTCTCACGTTCGCTTCCGGTCTGAATTGGTTGTTCCTTGGAATTATTCATGAGTTTTCCGTCCATTATAGATGACCTCGTGCCCAGCCCTCACAGTGCCCGGATCATCCCATTCCTCTGTTAGCTCGACTCTTCCATCTTTCCTGAGCAAAGCCGGGTGAAATCCCCATGTGTAAGGCAAAGTGCAGGACACACAAACTTAGTTTCGCTCACCGCCAGTTACAAAGCAGCATGTCCAGAGGCGGGGATTCAGATACTTCCTGCTTCCTCGGAGCTCTTTCTGAGCAGAAGAAAAGTTTTTTGAAACTGGGGTTTGGATCCCCCCTGCCCCGTTCCTTTCAGATTCCTCAGTAGTTGTTGTTCTTAAAATGCTTTTTTATGTGGCAACTGGGTTTGGGGGGGGGGATTTTCTCTCAGAGTAAGCAGTACAAGTAAGCCAATTACAAAGCAGCATTTAAAGGGGCGGGGGCTTCATTTGAGCTTGGAGACTGCTGGTGCATAGATTGCAGACAGGAAAGTGTGGGTCCAGCGAGCAACGAACCTCAGGTAAAAACCCCGTGCGTAAGCGACCTCTGTCTTTTCCCCCACCTTGACAGCTCGGTCGAATGGATTACACCGAAGTGCTCATAGATCAGCGATTCCACCGCCACCTGATAGGGAAGAACGGCGCCAACAGTGAGTCTTTGCATATCCCGGGCTTTCCTTGTTGATCTGAACAGCCAGGCCTCTTTGCGTTCGTGTGTCTGCCCTGCGCAACTGCTAGCCATTTCTGCATCAGGGAGATCTCGGTTCTGCAAACTGTCAGGAACACAGGCTTTTTACTGATCTTCCAGGTGATTCTGCGTAACGATGCTGCCGCTGTCCTGCTTCAGAAATCTCGCCCCCACTGACTTTTACACAGGTCCCAGCCTCATCTGTACAACTCAGAACGCTAGAGACACAGCTGCCTTGGGGGGTGGGGGGGTGGAGGCTGTCAGGACGCCAAATGCGGTGCCTGGCGACAGTCAGCATGGTGTAGTGGTTAAGAGTGGTGGTTTGGAACGGTGGACTCTGATCCGGAGAACCCCCACTCCTCCACATGCGCTGTGGATGCTAATCTGGTGAACCGGGTTGGTTTCCCCGCTCCTACACGTGAAGCCAGCTGGGTGACCTTGGGCTAGTCATACCTCTCTCAGCCCCACCTACCTCACAGGGTGTCTGTTGTGGGGAGGGGAAGGGAAGGTGATTGTGAGCTGGTTTGATTCTTCCTTAAGTGTTAGAGAAAGTCGGCATAGAAAAACCAACTCATCTTCATCATCATCTACAGGAACAACCCTTCACACTGTCTCATTCCTAGTCTGTAAAGCATCTTTTCTTGGCATGTAAGACTTGCTAGTAAGGAAGTTTCAAAAAGCCGCTTGGACAGGGAGCGCAGAGTCCCCCTCTTTTTCAGATAGTGGCAACCTCATTCCTTGTTGATTCCCAGATCCTACACCCTTTCGACGGGCCAGCGTGGTGTAGTGGTTAAGAGTGGTGGACTTTGATCTAGTGAACCGGGTTCGATTCCCCACTCCCATGCATGAATCCTGCTGGGTGACCTCGGGCTAGTCACAGTTCCTCTTTGAGCTCTCTCAGCCTCACCTACCTCACAGGGTGTCGTATGTGGGGAGAGGAAAGGAAGGCGATTGTAAGCCAGTTTGATTCTCCTTATAAAAGGCACAGAAAATCAGCATATGAAAACCAACTCTTCTTCTTCTACTTCTGCTTGGTCATGCCTTGCATGGTCAAAGGCAGGGGGAGGGTATTTATCTCTCTTTCTGTCTCTCTCTCTCTCATATATATATGCTACTTCATGGGTGTTCCCCCCCTTCTGCTCAGGTTGCCCCCCCCCAGTCTAGAAACAGCTCTGTTCTGCAGCCTCTCTAGGGAGGGGCCGTGGCTCAGTGGTAGAGCATCTGCTTTGCATGCAGAAGGTCCCAGGTTCAATCCCCGGCATCTCCAGTTCAAGGGACCAGGCGAGTAGGTGATGTGAAAGACACCTGCCTGAGACCCTGGAGAGCCACTGCTGGTCTGAGTAGACAAGACTGACTTTGATAGACCAAGGGTCTGCTTCAGTAGAAGGCAGCTTCATGCGTTCGTGTGATCCCATTCGACAGTCAACCGCATTAAGGAACAGCACAGAGTCTCCGTCCGCATCCCCCCTGACAACGAGAAGAGCAACCTGATCCGGATCGAGGGGGACCCTCAAGGGGTTCAGCTGGCCCGCAAGGAGCTGCTGGAGATGGCTGCTCGCATGGTAAGGGAGGCTGCTGCCTTTGGAAACGGAGCAGAGACGGGTGGGGGGGTGGTTCAGACTGGCTGCCTGCTCTTGGATTTGCTGCTGTTGTATCAGGAAGGGAACTTTGGGGCCCAACCACAGAGTGAATGGTGGCAGACTGTGCCTTCATTGAACTACAGTTAATAATCATAATAAACTTTTATTTGTACCCCACCCTCTCCTGGCCAAGCTGGGCTCAGGGCGGCTACAAGCACAGTTAAAATACATAAACACAATCACAAAATTCAAAATTGAACATTAAAACATTCTAACCCACTGAGATTTACATTTCCTATAAAACTATATTTGGTGCCCAATTAAATCCCAATAGGGAGAGATGTTAATATGGTGATTGTAGGTTGATTTAATACTATTATCTCATGTCTCATGCCTCCCACGTTGCTCTTGGAAGTCAAAGTGGCTTACAGAGTAAAATACACATAAAACAAATGTAAACGAGTTTAGAAATCAGTGGGCAAACCTAAAATGGTTGGTGAGTCGTGGAGATGTCCTAGGCTGGGGCCAGTTCTGCTAGCAAGGTTTGTAAAGGCCCATGGGCTGATACAGACTATTGGTACGGGAGGGGGTACAGGACCAAGGCTATCCAGACCTTCAAACTACAGCAGGGTGGGAGGAGATATAGGAAGGAAGGACCCAGGATATTGAGCATTGGGTACCTTTGATGGATCAGCCACAAATAGGCAGGGCTGCTGCTCAGTGATAGAACATCTGCTTTCCATCCGGAAGATCCCTGGTTCAATCCCCAGCATCTCCAGCTGAAAAGAACCAGAATCATAGAGTTGGAAGGGACCACTAGGGTCATCTAGCCCAACCACCTGCACAATGCAGGAAATTCACAGCTACCTCCCCCCACACCCCCAGTGCCCCCTACTCCATGCCCAGAAGATGGCCAAGATGCCCTCCCTCTCATGATCTGCCTAAGGTCCATAGAATCAGCGTTGCTGACAGATGGCCATCTAGCCTCTTCTTAAAAAGCTCCAGGGAAAGAGAGCTCACCACCTCCCGAGGAAGCCTGTTCCACTGAGGAACAGGCAGTAGATGATATGAAAGACTCCTTCCCGAGACCCTTGGGAGCAGCTACCCTTCAGAGCAGGAGATGCTGACCTCGATAAGGTTATTTGCAAGGATGAAATGGAGGAAGGGAGAATGTTGGAAGCTGCTTTGGATCCCTGTTGGATCCAAAGCAGGGTATAAATAAGTGACGAGTTCGTGGGGAAGGTATCATGATGCGTCTGCTGCTCGTCACCATAAACTTGTTCATTCTGTGAGTATGAAGACAAGAGGAGACCTTGTGAGACCCACGCTGCAGAGTCTGGTTGCTTCTGATGGTACGTGGGCTTTCCCCCAGGAAAACGAACGCACAAAAGATTTGATAATCGAGCAGCGCTTCCACCGGACCATCATCGGGCAGAAGGGCGAGAAGATCAAGGAGATCCGTGATAAGTTCCCGGAGGTAGGATTTAGAGTGTTGTGGAGATGCATGTTGCCAAGAGCCCCTCTGTATTCTTTGGTGGATAGTGCCATCAGGTCACAGCCAATGTATGGCGACGCTGTAGGGTTTTCAAAGCGAGAGACGAACAGAAGTGGTTTTGCCATTGCCTGCCTCTGCGTAGCGACCACGAAGGTCCTTGGTGGTCTCCCATCGAAATACTAACCTGGGCTGGTCCTGCTCATCTTCCAAACTCTTGCAAGATATTCAGTATAAGGCAGCTTCATTCAGTCATACAAGTCACGTGCGCTTACCTGAACTCTTTTGGAGGAAAAACAGGTAAAAAACATAAGCAGAGCCCTGCCTGTCTGACCAGGGGTCCATCCAGTCCACCATCCCGTCTCGCACAGCGGCCAACCAGTTCCTCTGAAGGTCCAACAACAGGGCACAGAGGCTGAGGCCTTCCCCTGATGTTGCCTCCTGGCACTGGGAATCAGAGGTTGACTGCCTCTGAATGTGGAGGTTCTCTTTAGTCGCCGTGACTAGCAGCTGCTGATAGACCTCTCTTCGGTGAATCTGTTCCCCTTTTAAAGCCCTCTCTTCGGTGAATCTGTTCCCCTTTTAAAGCCGTCTGTGTCCATAAGAACACAGGATATATCCTCGGCTCCAAGACAATACGGAGCTTTGTAAGCGAAGCCGCACTTCGGTTTGCTTCAGGCCAGAGTGCGTAAGTGATAGATAGCCACTTAGATCACAACTGGCCCGGGGGGAGAAGGGGGGGAGGTTTCTTCCCAGTCTGCCATACCGATCGCAGTTCCACCCTGCAGGTTATCATCAACTTCCCCGACCCCTCCCAGAAGAGCGACATCGTTCAGCTGCGCGGCCCCAAAAACGAGGTGGAGAAGTGTGCCAAGTATCTCCAGAAAGTCATAGCGGAACTGGTGGGTTCTGTCACGGCCGCGGCTCTTCGCTTCCTCTTCTCTCTGAGCGGCCACATGCCCTGTATGGGTGTGAGGGCGCCCCTTCTTTAGCCCAGCTGTTGGGAAAGCAGAAGGGAAGGGGGGAAGGCAGGTCTTGTCCCCACCCTTATTTCCAGAGTCTTCTCAAGTGTTTCTGGGAGCCAGCATAGTGTAGTGGTTAAGAGCAGTGGTTTGGAGCGGCGGACTATGATCTGGAGAGCCGGGGTTTGATTCCCCACTCCTCCACATGAGCGGCAGAGGCTAACCTGGTGAACCGGGTTGGTTTCCCCGCTCCTTCACACGACGCCAGCTGGGTGACCTTGGGCTAGTCACAGCTCTCGTAGAGCTCTCTCAGTCCCACCTACCTCACAGGGTGCCTGTTGTGGGGAGGGGAAGGGAAGGTGATTGTAAGCCGGTTTGATTCTTCCTTAAGTGGTAGAGAAAGTCGGCTCTTCTTTTTCTGCTGAAGAAAAAGCAACTCTTCTTTTTCTGCTGAACAAGGTGGGCTTCCTGTTCCCGGGCATCTTGGGGACGGCAGAAATTGTTTGCCCTGGGAAGAGGGCTTGTGTAGCTGTGGTTGGGACTAGGTTTGCCAGCTCTCGGTTGGGAAATACCTGGAGATCTGGGCGGGGGTGGAGCCTGGGGAAACCATGGTTTGGGGAGGGGAGGGACCCCAGCAGGGTATAATGCCATCGAGTCCACCCTCCAGAGCTGCCATTTTCTCCAGAGGGACGGATTTCTGTCGCCTGGAGGTCAACTGTAATAGCGGGAGATCTCCAGGTGCCACCTGGATGTTGGCAACCCTAGTTGGGATGGGCTAGTGGGTGCGGAATCGGGGACCGAGGAAGACGTTGGATGCGGGGCAAGTTCCGGCATTCCCCACACCGCTTGCCCAGAGCAAGCTAAAAACGTGGGTAGGGCCGTGAAGCCAAATGGGAGTGGATCAGCCACCTCCCAAACTGCCGCAGCTGCTGTGCAATCTGTGATGTCTCTGAAGCAGCGAGGGGTAAGCTGTGGACCGGGGGGGGGGGGCTCCCTCAGTGCCCCCCTTCCCCATGCCCCCTCCCCCCATGCTGATCCTGTGTTTCTTTCCTCTTCACCAGATTGAGAACAGTTTCTCCATCCCCGTACCCATCTTCAAGCAATTCCACAAGAACATTATCGGGAAAGGAGGCGCCAACATCAAAAAGGTAAAAGGTGTGAGACCACCACCAATGCCCAATCCCCCCCCCCTTGCTCAGAGTATTACAGAACTGGGCTTCCAGACAGGGTGTGTACACACACACACACGTAGAATATCTACTGCTTTTGATGGAAGGAGGTTCCTTCTAACTCAACCAGTTAGGATTAGATGGGTTAAATCCAACATATTTAGTTTAGAATGCTCCAAGGCAGTGGTTCCCAGTTATTTGGGAATGGTGACCTACGTCCAAAATGTACTTGGCCCGGTGACCCACTCGAAACAAAAGAGCATGCACAAACCAGTATAACTGCAGCAGCACGAAAATACGCTTTTGGGGCAGGACCCACAAGGTTGGGAAATGCGGCTCTAGGGCAGCAGCCGTCAACCTCTCCAGACCCGCTGAAAATGCGAGCAGGCTATCGGAAGTCATGGTGTCAGGGTCATATGACAGGAAGAAGGGGCAGCAGAGTGCCTACTTCAGCCGGATCAGGGGCAAGACCATAAGCAAAGAATAGGGGGACCAGAAATACGGGCCAGCACCAGAAGAGGTCGTACGGGAATAAACTATTGGTCACAGCCACGGAAGAATCCTCTCCCTCAACGAGTGACTCCACCTCATTGCTTTCCGTGGCATGTACGCGGAGCGGGGCAGGAAGTACGGCAGCTCAGCCCTCTGTGTAGCGGGCCTTTTCAAAAATCAGCGACTCTCCCCCCTCAAAACCCCACACTCTAGGGCAGGGGTGTCGAACTCAATTGTTACGAGGGCTGGACATGAAATTAATGTCACTTGGTTGGGCAGGGCCATGCCTCGCCAGCCCAGATCAGGTGTGTGTGGGGGGGCTGGCTCGCGGGCTGGATAAGAGCTCTGAAGGGGGCGGATCAGGCCCCCAGGCCTTATGTTTGACACCCCTGCTTTAGGGCAGGGCTTCTTAAACATTTCCACTTGCGATCCCTTTTCGCCCGAGAAATTTTTACGCGACCCCGGGTATATAAAATAGGCATACAAATCAAATATTTACTGATAATAAATCAAAGAAATCTAGAAAGCTTTTACTGTTGCCAAATTTTTCACGAACCCCACATTCAGTTATGCAACCACCTATGGGGTCGCAACCCACAGTTTAAGAAGCTTTGCTCTAAGGATCGCAGCTTGGCAGGTGGACTTTGTGACCTGTGGCTTGAGTGCCATTGGGCATGGGGGAGTCAGTGCAGAGCCAGGAGTCCTGGTTTAAACGGCTTCCTACTCGCTTGGCCCCTTCTGAAGGGCACACACTCTTCCGTGCCCAGCACCCAAAGGGGTCACAGAGGGGGCTTCCCTTTCTCGAGTTTGTTGAGCCGTCCGGCCTCGAGGGTCCCGGCTTGATACCGTCTCTTCACAATAGATTCGAGAGGAAACCAATACCAAGATTGACCTCCCCACAGAAAACAGCAACTCGGAAGTGATCCTGATAACCGGGAAGAAGGCCAACTGTGAGGGCGCTCGGGACCGCATCCTGGCCATCCAGAGGGAGCTGGTGGGTGTGTGAAGCAGCTTCCTCTCTAGCCTGTCCCCCCACCACCTCTAAATCCCCCCCAGAGACAATCCAAAGAATGACCCTGCCCCCACTTTGTGAGCGACTGCCGTTTCTCCCGCCTCGAGCCGAGAAAGGGGTTTTTGTAGCCCTCCTTTCCCGTCTTCCTCTCCCTCCCTTCTCAGGCGAACATCCGAGAGGTGGACGTGTCTATCCCGGCCAAGCTGCACAACTCGCTGATCGGGGCCAAGGGACGGCTGGTGCGCTCCATCATGGAGGAGTGCGGCGGGGTCCACATCCACTTCCCTTCCGAGGGCTCAGGCAGTGACAAGGTGACCATCCGGGGGCCCGGCGAGGAGGTGGAGAAAGCGAAGCGCCAGCTGCTGCAGCTTGCCGAGGAGAAGGTATTGGAAAGCCCCATCGAAATGGACGGAGGAAGGAGGCCTGCTCTCTTCAGTTCATTTTTTTTGCCAGCGTGGTGTAGTGGTTAAGAGCGGAGGGCTCTAATCTTTTATGAGGACCTTCGATCACATTGTATCTCTCCTCTTTTAACATCTAAATCTAATGCCTCTGTGTCTGACATAATGCTTTTTTAATTAAGTGACAGGGATCCTGAGGCTACATTGTCAGTGGCAAGATTTATCTCAGTCCTTATATCCCTCAAACGTTAGATTTACGTTGCTCAAGATCAATGGATCAAGGAGCTTCTAAGGGATAAAGGAAAGGGAAGCTGGCTCGCTAGCACAACAGGAGGGCAGAGCTGCCCACCTTGGGATGAACCCCGGCTTCCTCTGGTGCCCTCCACCCTTCCCTCTCTGTACCGTACCTTTCTCCCCCTTTGCAGCAAATCAACAACCACTCAGTCGAGCTTCATGCCAAGCCGGAGTACCACAAGTTCCTGATCGGGCGCGGTGGCGCCAACATCCGTAAAGTGCGAGACCGCACCGGCGCCCGCATCATCTTCCCCACACCTGACGACAGGGATCAGGAGCTCATCACCATAGTCGGAAAGGAGGACGCCGTCCGGCAGGCTCAGCACGAGCTGGAGAGCCTCATCCGTAACCTGGTAGGCTCGCCAAAACGCACACGGGAGCCTTGGGCAGAGGGTTTGACGGCTCGGAGCCAGAAGGCATGGAGCTGCACGTCCCAAGCGTCCTTCCGGAGGCTGGTTTTATTTCCGCCGTTGTTGAGATTTTTGAGATAGGAAGTGCCCTGAAGCAGATCAGTTGCTGTGATAAGTGCCTGAGTTTCTAGATCTTGAATTTCACGAAAAAAAACTTTATTTTACTTAACTAGCCACCTCAAGCAATGACACAACTTTGAATTTTCAAAAAAAAAATCCTTTTTATTGTAAAAGCTTTAATAATACTAATAAAAAAGTGAAAAACTCAAAAAGCTCACTAGTATATATGAAAAGCAGATTACGCGAGTAAGCCTAACAGATTCTAACAAAATAACACAGATCTGAAATACGGTAAAAATCACAATGAACAAATGCAGTAAAGTTACATACCCTTCAATGGGTGTTACCGCATTATGTATTCCCAGCAATGTATTAAGAGTTTGAAAATGTTATAAAAAATACTGTTCGCACTTTGTTTTGCCCCTTTAGCTGTGAAGACGTCTTCCAACTATTTTTTAGCCGTGGCATCCAAAAACCCTTTTAAAGCGATGTTTTTTATATGATGTTTTATACATCGCTGGGAATACATAATGCGGTAACCCTCAGAGTGTCATGCCAGGGATAATTCTCAGACAGACAGCATGCAAGCCTGCCTGGCCAAGAATACCCAACCTCTCACAATCTCAAGCCCCTTTATATACTTTTGGCTATGAGAACCAATGAGAATCAAGAAGAAATTGTTATGGCATTCTAGTCAAGTTCCCAGACATCAAAATGCATGAAAAGACAAAGCCCTCCAGTCCCCCTTATCATAAATCAAGCTGTTCTTGAGAGGAACAGTTCAGCCTCGCGTTAAATCTGCGAGGTGTTAACGCAGGGTGTCTCTTGCCAAGGTCCATTCCATTTGCTGTCCTAACACAAGGGGTTAGGGTTTCCCCCTCCCCAAAGCTCAAAATACAAATCTAGTCTCAAGTTGATGCCGTCAGCCACTGGTGGTCAAAAGTGCCGTACAGTAACAGCCGACTTATGGCAACGCCATAGGGCAGGGGTGTCAAACGTCAAGCCAGCGTGGTGTGGTAGTTAAGAGCGGTGGTGTGGAGCGGTGGACTCTAAACTGGAGAACCGGCTTTGACTCCCCACTCCTCCACATGAGCGGCGGACGCTAATCTGGTGAACTGGGTTGGTTTCCCCACTCGTAACACACAAAGCCGGCTGGGTGACCTTGGGCTAGTCGCAGTTCTCCTAGAGCTCTCTCAGTCCCACCGACCTCACCGGGTGTCTGTTGTGGGGAAGGGAAGGTGATTGTATGCTGGTTTGATTCTTCCTTAAGTGGTAGAGAAAGTCAGCATATAAAAATCAACTCTTCTTCAATTGTTAAGAGGGCTGGATATGGCATATATGTTATTTGGTCGGGCCGAGCCATGCCTCGCCAGCCCAGATCGAGAGTGTGGGTGGTGGGGTGGCTGCCTCAGCTGGTTCATGGTCTGGATAAGAGCTCTCAAGGGGCTGGATCTGGCCCGCAGGCCTTATGTTTAACACCCCTGATCTAGCTCTTCAAAACTGAATCTCGGGGGTGGGGAGACAGTTTTGCTGCGCCAAATAGAAACTTCCTTGAGTAGGCATGGTTCCGAGGAGAGGCTTCGGCATAGACGCTTGAGAGTGCGGCCGCTATTTTCTCCTTCCCTTCCTGCCCAGGATAACATAGTTGAGGATTTGATGCTGGTGGAGCCCAAGTACCACCGGCACTTTGTGGCGCGCCGGGGCCACGTGCTGCGAGAGATCGCCGAGGAGTACGGGGGCGTCATCGTCAGCTTCCCCAGGACGGGCGTCCAGAGCGATCGCGTCACGCTCAAGGGAGCCAAGGACTGCGTGGAGGCGGCCAAGAAGCGCATCCTGGAGATCATTGGCGACCTGGTAAGTGTGTGTTGGCTGTCTGAATGGTGAGCTGTCTGAATTAAGACGCGCCTCCCCTGGTACCTTCCCTTTATTTGGGCCCAGTTGAGACATACGGGGTTAGTTGTCTGAGAGTCTACCTCTATCGCTTCTGGGTTTTGCAAATGTTCGTTCTAAGAGGTTCGTTCTAAGTTTATCTCCCCCTGGCTTAGTCGGCATCCCAGCCATACATGTCAGGAGTACACTAAAATGCTGCTTATAGACGAAAATCCACAGGTTTCAGTAGGAATGGCTAAGTTTTGTGCAGGAACCTGTAGACTCCATCAGGCGCTGTGGAGAACATTGGTAGGTCAGTAATTTTAAAGGGTAGTAGTATATATAGTTTGGAAAGAGTGCAAACAACTTCTTTTTACTATTTGTATAAACTTGTGGGTAGGAGCCCCGTGGTGCAGAGTGGTAAGCTGCAGTACTGCAGTCCAAGCTCTGCTCATGACCTGAGTTCGATCCCGACGGAAGTCGGTTTCAGGTAGCCGGCTAAAGGTTGACTCAGCCTTCCATCCTCCCGAGGTCGGTAAAATGAGTACCCAGGGAAGATGACTGGGGAAGGCAATGGCAAACCACCCCATAAACAAAAGTCTGCCTTGGAAATGGGATGTGACGTCATCCCATGGGTCAGGAATGACCCGGTGGTTGCACAGGGGACCTTTACCTTTAGAGCTTAATACTAAGGGCTTTAGTGGTAAATTGTGAAGAGCTGTGTCGGTCTATGACTGCTTTTAATAAAGATTGATTGATTGCTTTTTTCGGTTGCACCATGCGCTCTAATAATGCACCCTCCCAAAGCTGCCATTGGTCCATCCACCTCGGTCTTGCTGGATGAATTCTCTCTCCAGCAGAGAGACGCTTTAACTGGAGATGCCGGGAATTGAATCTGGGGCCTTCTGTATGCAGGGAAAGTGTTCAGCCACTGAGCCCCCCCACACTGCCCCTTCCCATCCTGCTCACACTTTAATTCTTTGTCGCCCAACCCAGGGGTCTGCAAACTGCGGCTCCCGAGCCACATGCGGCTCTTTGGCTCGTTGAGTGCGGCTCTCCGAACTTGGAGCCGCGTGCCTAGAGAGAGAGAGCGAGCGCGAGAGAGCAGGCGAGCGGGCGCACTGTCTCTCCCCCCCCCCCCCGCCGTGGAGAATGGCCAGGTCCCCTTTTCCCTTGCCCTCAATGGTTGGGAGGCTAAAGCCTCCCCTTCCCTCTAGCCGCGCGATTGCTGGGCGGGCGGCTCGGCGGTTCCTCCCCCCCCCCCGTTCGCCTATCAGCTGTTGGGCTGGGTGGGTTTCCTTTGGTAGACCTGGCCTCCAGCTGAGTCCCATTGGGAGGCTAGGTCTACCCACTGGCTTTCTTGGCGGTAGACCTGGACTCCGAGGAGGGGAAAAAGTCCCCCTTCAGAGGCCAGGTCTACCCATTGGCTTCTATGGGCCTCTGGAGGCCAAGTCTACTGCCAAGAAAGCCAATGGGTAGACCTGGCCTCCCAATGGGACTCAGCCGGAGGCCAGGTCTACCAATAGGCTTTTATGGCAGTAGACCAGGCCTCCAGATGGGGAGGGGGAAATGGCAGGGACTTACAATTTAATTTTTATCAATAAATAAGATCACTATTAAGTATCAAGTTTTATTCAGTGTACCTATAGTTTAATTAAGACTTAATAAACTTTAATTAAAGTTTATTAAGTTAATAAACAGTGTACCTACCTATATAGTTTAAGTTTAAGAAATTTGGCTCTCAAAAGAAATCTCAATCGTTGTACTGTTGATATTTGGCTCTTTTGACTAATGAGTTTGCCGACCCCTGGCCCAACCCATGCACAGGAGGCCCAGGTGGTGCTGGAATGTGTCATCCCGCAGCGCTTCCACCGCGTCGTCATGGGAGCCAAAGGTTACCGGGTGCAGCAGATCACTCGAGACCACGACGTCCAGATCAAGTTCCCGGAGCGAGACGACAATCCAGGTGAGGTGGGGGGAGGGGGGAGAAAGAGGAGGACGTCTCAAGGATGAAGCCTTGGTTTTCTTTCCGGGAGCTTCTTTTTCAGCATGTCACTTCCTCTCTCTCCCAGCGTGGTGTAGCGAGCATGGTGTAGTGGTTACGAGCGGTGGTTTGGAGTGGTGGAGTCTGATCTGGAGAACCGGGTTTGATTCCCCACTCCTCCACATGAGCGGCAGAGGCTAATCTGGTGAACTGGGTTGGTTTCCCCACTCCTACACATGAAGCCAGCTGGGTGACCTTGGGCTAGTCACGCACTCTCAGCCTCACCTACTTCACAGGGTGTCTGTTGTGGGGAGGGGAAGGTGATTGTAAGCCGGTTTGAGTCTCCCTTAAGTGGTGGAGAAAGTCGGCATATAAAAACCAACTCTTCTTCTTCTTCTTCCCACCCGAAATTTCTCCTGGCTGTTCCACCAGGTTCGGAAGTACAGCCTCAGGAAAACGGCGATGTCAGCCCCGAGCCGGACTCCACCCCCCGCAAATGTGACACCATCCTAATCTCGGGGCGCAAGGAGAAGTGCGAGTCGGCCCGGGCGGCATTGCTGGTGGGGACCCTGTGTCGTTTCTCGGCGGTGGCAGGGTGGGCGGGGGAAGATCGCCCTAGCGGTGGAGTCAGCTGGGTTGACTGCACGAAGATTATTTACGTTCTCGTAGTTGGGAGGCGAAAACAACTCGAGGGTCCCCGGCTTGTCTTTCTTCTTGAGGGCCTCTTCAGAACGACTTGACCAAGGCTGTGCATAACTAATATTTGAACTTAGGTCCGTATCTGACACTCTCTACGGGACTCCTTCAGTTGGGCAGTCAGTTGAGAACCAGCGTGGTGTAGTGGTTAAGAGTGGTAGACTCTAATCTGGAGAACCAGGTTCAATTCCCCACTCCACATGAGTGGCGGAGGCTAATCTGGTGGACTGGGTTGGTTTCCCCACTCCTCCACATGAAGCCAGCTGGGTGGCCTTGGGCCAGTCACAGTTCTCTCCAAACTCTCTCAGCCCCACCTACCACACAAGGTGTCTGTTGTGGGGAGAGGAAGGCAAGGCGATTGTAAGCCACTTTGAGACTCCTTGAAGGTAGAGAAAAGCGGGGTATCAAAACCAGCTCCTCTTCTTCAGTTTTTGCCTTGAGGCTTTTTCCTGAGAGGCGTTTTATAACATTTATTCAACATAACAAGTAAGTGGTTTTGTACCTAGTCAGTGGCTACTGGTGGCTGAATTAGGACTTGTTTTTCACCTCTTACCCATGGGCAAGACCGATTTTTTTTTTCCCCACTGCGGTCCCAGCGCTTGGGGGCAAAACCAAGTTGTGACTGACCGGGGCCCCATTTTTTAATGATGCTGGTGCCGATCCTCCCACGCTTCTGAAACGCGAGGCCTTCAAGGGGAGGAAGTGGACTTAGATGGGGTGCATGCCACCTTTTCTGGAGCTGGCCGTCACCTCGCCTGCCTGCCTCTCCTGCTGCAAATAATCCTTTGCCCTCCGCAATTCCTGCTCGTAGCCATCGTATTGAAGCTATCCTACTCCCCCCTCCTAGGCGCTGGTTCCCATCACCGTGGATGTGGAGGTCCCCTTTGATCTGCACCGCTACGTCATTGGGCAGAAAGGAGCCGGCATCCGCAAGATGATGGAGGAGTATGAGGTACAGGGCAGTGCTGCCGGGGGAAAGACGGCGTCTCTTCCCAGGTCTGTGTGTGAGCTCACGCATGAACACTTGTGACGCCGCCTTGCTCTGCATCAGAACCTGGGCCTGTCAAAGCCAATGTTGTCTACTGGGAGGGGCTGTGGCTCAGTGGAAGAGCCTCTGCTTTGCATGCAGAAGTTCCCAGGTTCAATCCCCGGCATCTCCAGTTAAAAGGATCGGGTATAAGTGACATGAAAGACCTCTGCCTGAGACCCTGGAGAGCCATGGAGAGGGGCTATGGCTCAGTGGAAGAGCCTCTGCTTTGCATGCAGAGGTTCCCAGGTTCAATCCCCGGCGTCTCCAGTTAAAAGGATCGGGTATAAGTGACATGAAAGACCTCTGCCTGAGACCCTGGAGAGCCTCTGCCAGTCAGAGTAGACAATACTGACTAAACTCAATGATTCGGTATAAGGCAGATTCATGTGTTCATGTGTACTCAGGCTGTCTGGCTCTCCAGGGTCTCCAAGCAGAGGTCTTTCACATCACCTACTGCCTGGTCCTTTAAACCAGGGGTCCCCAACCTTTTTGAGCCTGTGGGGCACCTTTGGAATTCTGACAGAATGGCTGCCACAAAAGAGGCGCCGCAAGGCGATGAAGCCAGCCGTAAAAATGGCTGCCGCCGCAGCTGACCTACGAGTCACTCAGTGAAGATGCTTGTGCTGTGGCGGCAGCTGCTGCCCAAGCAACCTTTCCAAAAATCTGCACAGCCAATGGAATCTCCAGTAGCTAATCAGAAGGCTTGCTGGTCCAAAGACCCACCTACTTTCTAAAAACACTTGATGGGTGCCATGGGCAGCACATTGAGGGCCCCTGATTTAAACTGGAGGTGCCAGGGATTAAACCCAGGGCCTTCTTCAAGTTAAGAGCCTCAGCCCCTCCCCTCTGAGCTTCCGTGTTCACATGCCAGATTCACCGTACGGGTGTTCAGAATCAAATTATTCATCATTGGACCAGTGTGTCCCCCTCCGTCTCTGTGAACATGTGAACACATGAAGCTGCCTTCTACTGAATAAGACCCTCTCGTCCATCCAAGTCAGCCTTGTCTACTCTGACCGGCAGCAGCTCTCCAGGGTCTCAGGCGGAGGTCTTTCACATCACCTACTTGCTTAGTCCCTTTAACTGGGGATGCCGGGGATTGAACCTGGGGCCTTCTGCATGCCAAGCAAATGCTCTACCACTGAGCCACAGCCTCTCTGTGTTTCCCCGGTGCCGACAGCAAGCAGTAATTGAGAAAAACACCACCAGGGGGAGAAAAGCATGCATGCACTTCAGAATTTGTGGCTTTGCCCATTTGATGCAGATGTTCTTCACAGCAGGGGCTTTCGATTGGGTGTGGAACCTGTTCATGGGATTCCCCCAAGCCCTAATCTTGGCCCGCTTTCTTGCCACGCACCAGAATTAAAGCAGCTTGAAGAAATGGGGCTTGTTTAATACACTGCCTAGCTGGTGCCATTTCGCCCTTGCCGACTCCTCGACCGAACCCCGGTCTGTCCAACAGATCGCCGTCGGCCTCCCTGCTTCAAACCTTTTGCCTTGTGGGCCCCCAGGTGAACATCTCCGTGCCGCAGCCGGAGCAGCAGTCGGACGTCATCAAGATCACAGGCCTGGTCCCCCACGTGGAACGAGCCAGGATGGGCCTCTTGGAGCGAGTCAAGGAGCTGCAGGCTGAGCAGGAAGACCGGGTACTGTCGGAGCACGGCGTGACAAGCACCACCCCACCCCACCCCCGCAGCATGTCTTTCCCCTAGCTGGTTAGCTTCTGCTAGGCCGAGGGCATTTGGCCAGTCAGTAACCGAGCCAGCATGGTGTTGCGGTTAAGAGTGGTGGACTCTAATCTGGAGAACCGGGTTTGACTCCCCACTCCTCCACATGAGCAGCGGACTCTAATCTGGTGAACTGGGTTGGTTTTCCCACACCTCCACATGAAGCCAGCTGGGTGACCTTGGGCTAGTCACAGCTCTCTTTGAGCTCTCTCAGCCCCACCTACCTCACAGGGTGCCTGTTGTGGGGAGAGGAAGGGAAGGAGATTGTAAACTGATTTGATTCTTCTTAAAAAGGTAGAGAAAATAGGCATTTAAAAACAAACTCTTTCTTTCTTCTCCTTTTTCTTCTTCTCTTCTAACTACTGTTTTTTGTGCATGTTTCCCTTTTTACAGGCATTGCGGGGCTTCAAGCTCACGGTCAGCGTGGAGCCCAAGTACCACCCAAAGATCATTGGCAAGAAGGGGGCAGTCATCTCCCAGATCCGTAAGGACCACGATGTCACTGTCCAGTTCCCGGACAAAGGGGATGATTATCAGGTGTGTCTCTCCTCTTCGGTGGCGGTGTTTGGCTCGGGGGATTTACGGAACAATCCTGGCGAAGTAGCAAGTTGATAGTCTTTTGAGATTGGCTTGTAACAAGCAGAGGGACCTCTGGCTTTGTCGGTTGGTTCAGAGGTGTGTGCACTGGGGGAACCCTGATCCACTAAATCCCTGGCAGGAAGGCCAGACTTTCAGGTACAAGAGATGATGCTTAAGTTGTATATGGCTTCAGGTGAGCCAGTGTGGTGTAGTGGTTAAGAGCGGTGATTTGGAGTGGTGGACTCTGATCTGGAGAACCGGGTTTGATTCCCCCACTCCTCCACATGAAGCCAGCTGGGTGACCTTGGGCTAGTCATAGCTCTCTTTGAGCTCTCTCAGCCCCACCTACCTCACAGGGTGACTGTTGTGGGGAGGGGAAGGGAAGGCGATTGTAAACCAGTTTGATTCTTCCCTTAAGTGGTAGAGAAAGTCGGCATATAAAAACCAACTCTTCTTAATAACAAGAGTCTAGTGACACTTTAAAGACTTCACAGATTGTTAGAGTGTCCCGCGCCCACTCTGACTGCATCTTTTATTCTTTTAACCGGCTCTCGTTTTCACTTGTGCTGTGTGGCGTCACACACTTCACCCCGGGAAACGGGGCCTTCTGACACCTGGTAACAGCGTTGCCCTTCTGCGTGCGCCTCTGGGTTTAAATCTCTCAGCCAGCTAAATTCTGATAATTCATGTACTTGGCGAAGTGGACCCTGGCTCACGAAAGCTTACACCATAAAATATCTATTAGTTTTTAACGTGCTGCGAGTCTTTGTACGGGCTGTTTCCACACTGACGCTTCCGGAATTTATATTATCATAGAATCATAGAGTTGGAAGGGACCACAAGGGTCAGCTCATCCCAACTCCCTGCCCAATGCAGGAAATTCACACTCTCCGCCCCCCCTCAGTGACCCCTACTCCATGCCCAGAAGATGGCCACAAAAACACCTTCAAGATCCCTGGCCAATCTGGCCTAGAGGAAGCTTCCTGACCCTAAAGTGGCGATTGGATCCCTGGCCAGTCTGTTACATTATCTTGTATTCTGGCCGTTCTCAAACTGGCCTTACAAGGTTGGCTGGAATTTTGACCTCCCTCCCATCTTGGCGTCCCATACTTAAGAGGTTTAGAGAGTCCGAGACTTTTCTTAAAAACCAGACTTTTAAAACAAAATGTCCGAACCTCACGTAGATTCTGGTGGGCTGTCTTTTGACTTGGGGCCAATCTAACACCGGTGCTCCCGAAACAGGACCTCATCACGATCACCGGCTACGAGAAGAATGCCGAGGGGGCCCGCGACGCCATCTTGAAAATCGTGGCGGACCTGGAGGAAATGGTCAGCGAAGATGTCCGGTTGGATCACAGGGTCCATGCCCGCATCATCGGTGGGCGGGGCAAGGCAATCCGCAAGCTCATGGAAGAGTTCCGGGTAAGGGCAGACACCCCCCCGCGAGGGGGCATAAACCAGGCTAAGTGCCAGGGTGGTGTCGTGGTTAAGAGCGGCAGACTCTAATCTTGGAGAACCGGGTTCAATTCCCCACTCCTCCACATGAATGGCGGACACTAATCTGATGAACCGGGTTGGTTTCTCCACTCCTACGCGGTAAGCCAGTTTGGTGACCTTGGGCTAGTCACAGCTCTCTTAGAGCTCTCTCAGCCCCATCTCACAGGGTGTCTGTTGTGGGAAGGGGAAGGTGATTATAAGCCGGTTTGATTCTTTCTTAAGTGGGAGAGAAAGTCAGCGTATAAAAACCAACTCTCCTCCTTCTCTTTCTCCTTCTAGAAGTGACCCTAAGCTGCTCCATTATACTAGATCAGAGTTTCCCAAACTTTGAGTCATGGAGCACTTTTCAGGAGAGAAATTTGTCACGGAGCACTAATTTTCACCTTGCACCTATATACTAAACCAAATGACTAGTATTTTTCTTTCCAATCGGAGCACTAGGAGATGTTTCACGGAGCACCAAGCGCTCCATGGAGCACAGTCTGGGAACGTCTGTACTAGATTAACCCATCAATTATGCTGTAGTACACGAACACGTAAGAGCCCTGTAGCGCAGAGTGGTAAGCTGCAGTACTGCAGTCCAAGCTCTGCTCACGACCTGAGTTCGATCCCAACGGAAGTCGGTTCCAGGTAGCCGGCTCAAGGTTGACTCAGCCTTCCACCTTTCCGAGGTCGGTAAAATGAGGACCCAGCTTGCTGGGGGTAAAGGGAAGACGACTGGGGAAGGCAATGGCAAACCACCCCGTAAACAAAAGTCTGCCTAGAAAACGTCGGGATGTGACGTCACCCTATGGGTCAGGAATGACCCGGTGCTTGCACAGGGGACTACCTTTACCTTCATTTACACGAACATACCCTTTTTCCAAACAGGTGGACATCCGCTTCCCTCAGCCAGGCTCCAGTGACCCCGACAGAGTCACGGTGACGGGGCTGCCTGAGAACGTCGACGATGCGATAGACCACCTGCTCAACTTGGAAGAGGAATATGTGAGAGGAAGTGGGGGGTTATTTGTGGGGGGGGGGGGCATGGGCGCATCTGTCTGAATAGCTGGTGGGGAGGATGGGGTCAGGGTCTCTTGCTCTGCTCTGGGAAAGCGACGCATCAGACTAGAAGTGGGGGGTGGGTGGGCTGAAGTTCTAATCCCTGCTCTGCCATGCAACCGGGCGATGCCCTCTTCCAGCTTACTTTGCGGGACAGTTTTGAGGATAAAACGAGGATACAAAAATGGCATCTGCTGCTCTTGCCTATTTGGCAAGTCAGTTTACCTCTGTTGGCTGTAGCTAGCGGGGATCGTCATTACTACAGGGATTGAGATGCCATTAGTGCTGGTTCTGGGTATAAGTAAAATAATTAACATTAGCGGAAGCCTAGTACTGCTCACTTAATCAGTTATTTATTGCTAGCAAGATAACCTGGCTTGTAGCCTTCAGACAACAACTTGCATGTTGAAATCAGTGGCAGTAGAGGGGTGTGTGTGTGTGTGAAGCAGAGAGCCAGTGTGGTTCAGTGGTTAAGGTGTTGGACTAGGATCTGGGAAACCCAGGTTCGAATCGCTGCTCTGCCATGTAAACTTGCTGGGTGACCTTGGGCCAGTCACACACGCTCAGCCTCGGCCCTGGCAAGTATTTGGATGGGAGCCCTCCAAGGAACACCAGGGGTGTGACGCAGGGGCAGGCAAATGGCAAAGCACCTCTGAACGTCTCTTGCCCTGAAAACTACGGGGTTGCAATAAGTCAGCTGTGACTTGACAGCAAAAAAAGGGGGTGGGGAGCAGAGGTGTGCAGGCCTTTGCGCCCTGACACATAGTTGCCAGGTCTTGAGCATGGAGCCCGCATGCGTAGTTAGTGTATCGAAGATTCGTCCCTGTAACTGGGAACGCTGGGAGCCAGCGTGGTGTACTGGTTAAGAGCGGCTGTTTGCAGCGGTGGACTCTGATCTGGAGAACCGGGTTTGATTCCCCACTCCTCCACATGAGCGGGCAGAGGCTAATCTGGTGAACTAGATTTGTTTCCCCACTCCTACACATGAAGCCAGCTGGGTGACCTTAATCTAGTCACAGCTCTCTCAGCCCCATCTATCTCACTGGGTGTCTGTTGTGGGGAGGGGAAGGCAGTTGTAAGCCGGTTTGATTCTCCCTTAAGTGGTAGGGAAAGTTGGCATATCAAAACTGGCTCAGTGGTAGAGCGTCTGCTTGGCATGCAGAAGGCCCCAGGTTCAATCCCTGGCATCTCCAGTTAAAGGGACTAGGCAGGTAGGTGATATGAAAGACCTCTGCCAGAGACCCTGGAGAGCCGCTGCCGGTCTGAGTAGACAATACTGACTTCGATGGACCAAGGGCCTGATTCGGTATAAGGCAGCTTCATGTGTTCATGTGTTCTTCTTTTTCTATCGTGGCTGTGATCACTTCTTCCAGTACTAAAAGGCTCACGTCTCATTGCAGATGATGGACGTGGTGGAGACAGAAACCATGGCTGCGTATATGAAGCCCCCCTCCCGCTTAGAAGAGGAGCCCCGGGGCCCAGCCAAGGGCTTCGTGGTGCGGGACGCCCCTTGGAACGCATCTGGGAATAAGGTCTGCCCTTAACACTTCTGGCTTCTCCCAGGCTGAATTCTAATTTGGTTAACCAATAGTAAGGCACCACACACCTGGACGGGGAGGGGACTAAGACAATCCAGGTTCCTGTTATGTAGAAGCTCTGCACTTGCAAGCTTTCCCTCCGAAACCATGAGGACTAGCACCTTTCCTTGCTTTGTTTCAAGGATCGGCTATATATCCCCGATTAGTAGGTTGGTGTGGAATTAGAAAATCTGTTTTGATGTCCAGATTTCCATTCTCTCAAGGTGACGCTTCTTCTTCTCCTTGTCCGGTTTCAGGCTCCCGACGTGAGCAGCGCCGAAGAGTTTCCAGTCTTCGGCTCAGGCGTCGTCCCCAAGCAGACGTCCGTCTGGGGCCCCAAGAAGTTTTGAGCCGGGGCGGGGAAACGCGGCGCGACCCGGCCAGGCACGGCCCCCGCCGCCCTCGGGCACCGCGGCGGCTTCCTTACGCCGCCCGGTGTCCTCTCGCTGTCGGGATGCGGCCGGCTCCTGCACTCCTCATATTTTTTTCTCTCTCTCTGTGACTCTGTGCAATCCATTGATTGATCAAAAGCCATAGCCTCCCTCCTCTTCCCCTTCCCCCTCACCCCCCCACTGAGCCAAAGCAGGCTAGGTTCGTAAGCACACAAATGGAAAATAAAGCCTCGTGCGGCAAGTTCCTCCCTCTTTCTTCCCCTCTCCATGCCAAATTCAGGGCATTAATGTATCCCGGCCTTCTCTTAAACCCCTAGAAAGGAGTAGGCAACGCCCTTCCCCTCTTCCTGTCTGCTCTGTCCTTCTGGGTGTGGGATATTCTGGTGCATGTTCCAAAATCCTCCGCGGAGGAACGGAGCGTTTCAGAGCTCATACGCTGAAGACCGAGAGCCGGCAGGCAGCGTAGAGTTCCTCCAGACCACCTTGGCAGCTCAACGAAGGTGGCTGACTGTACTCTGGACACGCGTGCAGAAATTCCTCTTTGTCTCCCTGCAGGCAAGTCCAGTAGATTTTTTTTTTGAGGGAGGGGGAGAAGTGCTACCAGGATCGACAGGAGGGTGGAGGGGGGGAAGCAAACAGGGTCTATACGGCGGCATCGAGGAATGAGATCTGTGGCTCCCTGTGGCCGGAATAAACCTTTTCCCAAGCAAGGTGGCACTTTTGAATATTGGCACGTGGCGAGTTTCCCTTCTGCCTTCCTCCCCTCGGTTCGTCCCCTAGCGCCGCTCCGTCGTAGAGTCCGTTTTGCTCTTATTTTTTCCATTTTTATTCCCTCTTCCCCCCCTTTTTTTATGGCTGTCTTTCCCTTTGTGTCTTCCTCAAGTTGCAGTTGCTTCAAAACATTTAGGGAAATATGCAACATTGAACAAAAAGAGACAGATGCTCTTTATTCCCCCCCCCCATCCCGTCTCTGTTTCTAGTCCCTGCATTCAATTCCAGATTTAAAAAGGCAAAACAAACAAACTGTGACTTCTGGATTTTTGTGTGTGTGTGTGTGTGTGTGTGTGCGCGCGAATGTGTGTGAAGGGGAGGCGGAAGTGAGCACCATGGCTCTACCTGGTCCCCTGATCTGATCTCCCCCCTCCACTTCCCCACCCTTCATTGCCATGTCTGCATGACGAGGCAAGAAAAGGGGGGGCCCTTAACCGAATTAGCGATGGCGGGGGGTGGGGATTTGGGGGGGGGAATTTACAAAAAAAAACGAAGGACACTCTTGGCCTTAAAGACAAAAGGAGAGAAATTTAAAAACTAAAAAAAAAACTAAAAAAACCCTAAAAGTTGGAGTAAGGAAATATGCAAACTCTGTAGGTCACGCCGGTGACTGTGGACTTTTCTAATTCCAAATAAAATGGAGCGAAAAAAACCAGCCTGCCTTGAATCCGCCTGTCTGTCGGGGGCCACGGGAGGGCAGGGGCGACCAGCACGCGCTTAAGACACACATGGAGCTGCCTTAATACTGAATCAGACCATCAGTCCTTGGTCAAGTCTTGTCTGCTCAGACTGGCAGAGGCTCCAGGGTCTCAGGCTGAGGGGTTTCAAATCACCTACTACCTAGTTTCAATGGGAGGTGGTGGGGATTGAACCTGGGACCATCTGCGTGCCAAGTAGAGCCTCTTGTATGGAACCACAGGTGAGGCTGCAGAGTTTTTCTGCCCTCTGGCAATTGTGAGATGAGCCAGTGTGGCATAGTGGTTTGGAGCGGTGGAGTCTGATCTGGAGAACCGGGTTCGGTTCCCCACTCCTCCACATGAGCGGTGGAGGCTAATCTGGTGAACTGGCTTTGTTTCCCCGCTCCACATGAAGCCAGCTGGGTGACCTTGGGCTAGTCACAGCTCTTTCGGCCCCACCCACCTCACAGGGTGTCTGATGTGGGGTGGGGAAGGGAAGGTGATCGTAAGCTGGTTTGAGAGAGAAAGTCGGCATAGAAAAACCAACTCTTGTTCTTAATGTCAACTGGGCAAGGCCAAACTTTGCCTATGTGTCGTCTTTAAACTGGGCTGCCACCTGGGCAAAAAGCAGCCGCGTGCACTGGGTTGGCATGCCACCCCCTCCCTAGTCTGCCAGGCCTCTGGCATTGCTGACTGGCACATGGAATTGGTTGGCAGGGCTCTGATTTGAGGTCTCCCCCCCCCCAGGTGACTTTTGTCTTGCCAGTGTTTATGTTAAGCCCACCTCCACGAGAGGGCGAGAGGAAAGCATACCGGCAAGGCGGGAGCTTGGACACCTTCTGATCCAGTGCTGGGTCGTGGGCTTGATTGACTGTCTGCCAGCTGTCCAGTCACCGATAAAACCTCTGAGCGCTTCAGGAGGGGTTGACATAGGCTTACAACTATGAGCTGTTAGTACACCAATTGGGCTGTATGTTGCTCTTCTACCTGTAGTGGACATTCGTTCCCCGCACAAGCATATTTGGGTTCCTACTGACGGTTGAGGGAATGGGGCTTTTTCCATACTTTTACAAGGGCTTTCTTCTGTTCCCACCTGGAGGCACAGCTCTGAATTCGAATAGGGATCCTATGCTAGCGAATACACCATACCAGCTGCTCTCTGTACACTTTTCTATTTGGGCCTGCCCTGTCCACAGTTATCCTCACTCTCTGGCTCCTGCCCAGGAGGAGAGTCCAAATTGTCCCCCTCTTGGATTTGCCTCGTCGAGGAAGAACTCATTCCTTTTTCTCTGAACTTTCCGAAGAGTCCTGTCTTCTTTCTCCCCCCCCCCCCAAATCAAGGCTGAGCTAGACTTCTCCGTACGTCGACGTGGGCGAGCATTGTTCATTTGAGCCAAGCGGGGCTTGTTTTTCTTCCTGCCAGGTGTGCCATGAGAACAGCCTTGGCCTGTGGAACCGTCAACAAAAGGGAGGTCAGCCATACCCAGCTCAGCCGCTCTTTTCCTGCAGAGGGGCTAATAACTTAAAATCCCTTTTTGGAAATTCAATGCCATCCTCCTCAAGAAAAGGACCTTTCAACCTAATGCCGAAATCCCACAACGCTGCCACCAGTCAGAACCTTGGTTGACTACAATAGGGGCATTACATCACATAGGTCACCGTTGTGAGGTTAGCAAAAAACAGCGGAGGCATGCCAATCCGTTTGGCGCTGGCTCTCTTCCCATTTCTAATTGTCCTGAAACGTGAGACCTGGGGGCTTTAGTGTTCTGCTTATTTCGCAAAGGTGTCATAAATGAAATTATAGGTTGGATGGAGCCAATGGCCAATCTGAAATGGTTTGAGAACAATTGACCCTCTTTCTGCCTCGTTGAGCACAGGTGCCAGGAACAGCACATAATTTTTAATTTAATAATTGCCTTGAAAGCCCTATGGTGTTATAACTCGGCTGCGACTTGACCACACTTTACATACAGTAGTCCGCAGTTGCATTCTTTGTAAGAAGCTTGCTGTTGCAATCTTGCCCGATGACCTTTATATAAATGCTTTCATAAACAATTCTGCGTTACATAGTGTGAGGAAACATAGAAGCGTGGGAGCTTCCCTGATCGCCTCAGGTAGGCCGTTCCACCAACTGGGGGCAATTGTTGATCTCACCCATCTGTAGGGTTGCTGAACATCAAGAAGACAAAAGTAATGACTACAGGAGAATTACACAACTTTAAGGTTGACAATGAGGAAATTGAAATTGTTGGAAAACTTTCTTCTCCTTGGCTTACATCATAAACCAAAAGGGAGACTGCAGCCAAGAAATTAGAAGGAGGTTGAGACTGGAAAGGGCAGCCATGAAGGACCGAGAAAAGATTCTGAAGTGTAAGGATGTGTCACTGGCCACTAAGATCAAGCTAATTTGTGCCATTGTATTCCCTATTGCTATGTATGGGTGTGAACGCTGGACATTGAAGAAAGTAGATTCCTTTGAAATGTGGTGTTGGAGGAGAGTATTACAGAAACCCTGGACCGCCCAAAAAATCAGTGGGTTCTAGATCAAATCAAGCCTGAACTGACCCTAGAAGCTAAAATGACTAAACGGAGTCTGTCATAATTTGGTCACATCATGAGAAGTCACTGGAAAAGACCATCATGCTAGGAAAAGTGGAAGGCAGCAGGAAAAGAGGAAGAGCCAACAAGAGTTGGATTGACTCTATAAAGGAAGCCACAGCCCTCAGTTTGCAAGATCTGAGCAAGGCTGTTAAACATAGGATATTCTGGAGGACTTTGATTCATAGGGTCTCCATGAGTCGGAAGCGACTTGATGACGCTTAACACACACAACCCTCAGAGGGCCCTGCTCTGACAAACAAGCTGCCCTGGGGGATGGGGAAGCAGAGGATTCACATGCAAGAGCAGCCTCAGCATTGCAGGCGCCTGTCCTTTGTTTTATGTCCACCAACCCTTCAATGCGACTTCAATCTCATTTGAAATCTGCGTTTACTTAGTGAGGAGTGCAAAGCGTTCACAGTATTGCATCATTAAATGACAGTGGTACCATGCTGGCGGGGAATTTTAATTTAATTCATGGGTGGGGTGGGTAGAGCAAAAGGAAGAATCAGCAACTAAACTGAATTCTGCTCGTAGGGTGTGTAAAGACACGCCTCGCAGTTCTGGAAGAGGAGATGAAAATGCACAGGGAGTCCTGGTTGCTGGGCTGTAAGGGGAGGTCGCTACCTCAAGCCTGGTTCACACGTGCAAGAAAATGACACAGCAGTGAGACATGACTAAAGAAAGGAAAAAGAACTTGGCATGCCATAATTTGGATTATATTTTATGTGTTATGTTGTGAGATTCAGGCTTCCTCGGGTGGTGGTGAGCACCCCTTCCCTGGAGGTTTTTAAGCAGAGGCTAGATGGCCATCTGTCAGCAATGCTGATTCTATGACCTTAGGCAGATGATAAGAGGGAGGGCACCTTGGCCATCTTCTGGGCATAGAGTAGGGGGTCAATGGGTGTGTGTGTGTGGGGGGGTAGATGTGAATTTTCTGCATCGTGCAGGGGGCTGGACTAGATGACCCAGGTGGTCCCTTCCAACTCTATGATTCTATGAGATAGTTCTGTTATTTTCATCACTCAAGGACCTGACAACGTAATGGATTTTAACCATTTTTGTCATCTTTAACATTTAGAAATAAAACATCTTAATATTACAAAATAAAATAAAGAACTTAACAAGTCATGTACTGCCCCCAGGCTTATATTTGCCACAATATCCCTTTCTTTGAGAAGAGGATCAAGCTGGAAACCAGGAATCGCAAACCAAATACACCTTTCGGCTGTAGTAAAGGCGAAGATGCGATCGACCAGATCACTAACTTTCCAGAAACCCGTGTATTTATTTTATTTTTATTTTATTTGGTTTGATTTATACCCCCGCCCTTTCCTGGCCAAGCCAGGCTCAGGGCGGCTAACAACATATAACACACGCCTATATTCTATAAAGTTAAAATAGACAAAACCATATATAATATAAAGTTAAAATATACACTGGTTCTTGTAGGTTATCCGGGCTGTGTAACCGTGGTCTTGGTATATACGGTTACACAGCCCGGATAACCTACAAGAACCAATGAATTCTGACCGTGAAAGCCTTCGACAATATTTTAAAATATATAGTAAAACAATAAACGTAATAATAAAATAAAATAATAAAATAATTAAAATAATAAAATCTAAACTTAATAGGTTAATACCTTATAGGTTTGGCTTCCAGGGAACGCCACCCGCCTCGGAACAGAAATAACCGCCACCCCGATTCGCGAGTCACCTGAACTCCCCATCCGCTCGCGTTCACACGACCTGCGATGACCCGCGCGCCGCCTCCAGGCTCCGCCCACCGCCGGGCGTACAGGTGCGCTCCGCCCGCCGCTAACGGATGCGCCAAGGGGACCTGTTGGGGCATCACTCCCCCGATTGGCGGAGCCGGGGAGTGACGCGGCGGGAGGCGGCCGGCCATTGGCCGGCGGCACCGGCTGGGGGGCGTGGCCACGGCTGGAGGTGCCGGTAACCTGGCCGGCTGGAGCTGGGCCGGCTCAGACCGAGAGGGAGAGCGAGGCGGGCGGCGCGGGCGAGGCGCGCTGGGGGGAGTCCTCCTTTTGCGCAGCGGGCACGTGAGGAATCGGGGGTCCCCCTCTCGGATCCGAGCCCTTTCCAGCCTCAGTTTCCCCGCTCCCTTCCAGCTTGGCTGCTACTTCTCCCCCAATCCCAGTCCCCGCAACCAGGACTTCCCTCTGCCTCAGTTTCCCTCTCCTTGCTTTCTTTCCCAATTGCAGATTTCCCCCTTTTTGGAGTGGGGGGGGGAGGCCATCTCCGATCGGCTCTTCCTCCTGCCCCGAAACCGCAACCGGATTTATTGGTTCCCTTTTCTAATGCCAGCTTCCTCTCTTTAATCTCCCTGGGATATCTGGTGCCCGCAAAGCCACAACTCGGCACCGCAGCTCCTTCCCACCCCTGGTTTCTCTTTCTTTGGCGATTCTCTCTCTCTTCCTCCTCTCTGTTGCCCCCCTTCCAACACCACCCCCAGAAATAATCTTGGCACTCCTGATCTTGGCACTCTTTTTATTTCAAGCTCATTTGACCACAGATCTTGGCACTCGCAGTCAGTCATTTATTAGTTCGGCACATAGCAAGGCATATACGAAAAACATTTGAAAATCAAGGCACCCTCTTTTCCCTAACCCTTGCTTTTCCATATGCATCTGAGCCGTTTGGTTCCCCCGGTCTTCCTCTTGCACAAGAGTAGATCACTTCCCAAAACTTGCTTCCCCACTCCCCTCTGCTATTTATTCTTCCTTCTTTGGATCTTTTCTGTTTCCTACAAGAAGTCATTCATTGGAGTCCGCTGCTGTCCCGTATCTTGTATTTGTCCCAATCTCTGTAATCTTATTGTCACTGGAATATCCTCGAGAAGGATCTCCCTTGGAATATCCTCAGCAAGGTCTCTCTTGTCCTTCCGAACCTGCTCCTGCTCCCTTCTGGCCCTGAGAGAACCCTCCCTCCTTTTCTCACCACTCCTGATTCATTTTCTCCTTCCTGAGCACCCCTCCCGCCCTGCAATAATGGACTTCCTTCTGAGCGGGGTGGCTGCCTGCGGGGCGTGCATGTTCACCAACCCGCTGGAGGTGGTGAAGACCCGGATGCAGCTGCAGGGTGAACTCCGGGCTCCCGGCACCTACACCCGCCACTACCGCAACGTCTTCCACGCCTTCTATACCATCGGACGGGTGGACGGCTTGGCGGCCCTCCAGCGGGGCCTGCTGCCCGCCCTGGTGTACCAGTTCAGCATGAACGGCATCCGCCTGGGCTCCTACGGCATCGCCGAGTCGGCCGGCTACACTCGCACCCCCGAGGGGCACGTCAGCCCGCTGCGCAGCACGTTGGCGGGGGCGTTAGCGGGGGTGATGGGGGCCGTCACCAGCAGTCCGATCTACCTGGTGGGTGTTGAGAATCAGTGACCGGGATGTTGAGGAGGTTTGGCCGCCCCCTCAGGAGAAGTGGAACTAGTAGCAAGGATTCCAGTCTCCGAAATCCTGATTTCTTTCCTTTTGGGGTGAAGTTTTTCTCAGCTGTGTCAGCCAGCGTGGTGTGGTGGTTAAGAGTGGTGGTTTGGAGCGATGAACTCTGATCTGGAGAACCAGGTTTGATTCCCCCCTCCTCCACATGAGTGGTGGAGGCTAATCTGGTGAACTGGATTTGTTTCCTCACTCCTACATATGAAGCCAACTGGGTGACCTTGGGCAAGTCACATTCTCTCAGCCTCACCTACCTTTCAGGGTGTCTGTTGTGGGGAGGGGAAGGGAAGGTGATTGTAAGCTGGTTTGAGTCTCCCTTAAGTGGTGGAGAAAGCCGGCATATAAAAACCAACTCTTCTTCCTTCTCCCCACCTCTCAAATTCCAAAATATGCCACCCGTGCAAATCCAGCTTGCTTGCACTTGAGTCAAAGTAGCGTGGTTTGGAATTTCAGAGGGTAGCTGTGTTAAGTCTGCGGTAGAACAGGTAGATTTGACTCTGGGAGCACCTTAGAAACCAACAGGATTATGGAGGTATAAGGTTTCAAGAGCTAAAGCTGATGAAGGGACCGTTGACTCTTGAAAGCACGTTACCCCAATGTTGTTGATCTCTAAAGTGCTACTGAACCCAAATCTAGACATTCGGAATATGATTGGGGGAAGGGGGGAAATGAATGGCACAATGAAGCCTTTCTTAGCCATATTTTTTTCTGTTTTTTGCCAAGTCTAGGTTGGCACTCGCTAGAGCCTTTTTTCCCCTTTGGTGGAAAGTGCTTTCTAGTTGCAGCTGAGGTGTAGTGGTGTGGTGCAGTGGTTAAGAGCGATGGTTTGGAGTGGTGGACTCTGATCTGGAGAACCAGGTTTGATTCCCCACTCCTCCACATGAGTGGCGGAGGCTAATCTGGTGAACTGGATTTGTTTCCTCACTCCTACACACGAAGCCAGCTGGGTGACATTGGGCTAGTCACAGCTCTGTTAGAGCTCTCTCAGCCCCACCTACCTCATAGGGTGTCTGTTGTGGGGAGGGGAAGGGAAGGCGATTGTAAGTTGGTTGGAGTCTCCCTTAAGTGGTAGAGAAAGTCGGCATATAAAAACCAACTCTTCTTCTTTACGGAGACCCTTTAGGGTATTCAAGAAAACAGATATTCAGAGGTGCTTTGCCATTGCTGGCCTTTGAGTAGCGACCCTGGACTTTCTTGGTGGTTTCCCATCCAAGTACTAACTAGAGCCAACTGTACTTAGCATCCAAGATCTGATGAGATCGGGCTAGCCTGGGCCATCCAGGTCAAAATGTAAGGCCCACCCAGGGATCAAACCCACAACCTTGCTGTTATTAACATCACACGCTAACCAATTGGGCTAACTGCTCCCTTCGCCTGCCAAATAATACTTGGATGAGAGCAGAGTTTCCTTTGAGCCTGAATCTCTTATTTCCTCTTGCTGACATTTGGCTTTATGGTAAACCTTTTTGAAAACCCTGACTCTCTTTGCAGAAACAGCTTCCTGTTTTCATGAACTTTGTTTCTTTGGAAAGGTTCGGTAGCTGAGGTCACCCTGGGGTGCCCTTCCCCCAAGACATTGTTATCCCTGAGACGGGACATTCAGATGGTGCCCCCGATTCCACGCTGGACCACATTTTATTAATAGATAAGCTGACAGTGTGGTATTTACCCCCAAACCCTGAGGCAGTGCCTCCTTTGCCTAGTGATGCCCTGGAGCAAAAGAAAGTGAAAAGGTGCTAAACTGATTCTTTGGAAGTGGTTGACGCCTTCCAGCCAAATGCAACTTCCTCTCTTCTCCCCCACCCTGCCCGTAACCCCACATCTAAGCCAAAGACGGCCTCTTCGGTCTTTCAAGTCGATGCATAAACACTTTTGTTTATTTGCAATCCACACAATCTGTTGCATCATTCTAATTGCAAAGGGTGGCTCCACTGCTGATGGGCCAGTTTTCAGAGATAAGGAACAGGTCACATGCAGGCATCCCAAAACAGGAACCTGCCCTTTCTTTCTCCAACCAGCACCGAGAAGCAAGCCTTTAACATTCTTGCACCATAATCTGTGGCAAAGGGTTGTATGTTGACCTCCTGACTATTCATGTCATGTGTCCTTGCGGTCCATCTGTTCCTGCATCCTTCCTCCATCGCTGGCTGATGGAAGATTCTACAGGGGAGGGCTTTTTATGGAACACTGCTTCCAGTGCCAACCTGACCTGGAAGGCTAGCACAGTCTGTTCAGATCTTGCAATAATGGGTTTAAATTGAGGGTGGAAAGGTACCGGCTGGATATTAGGAAAAAAGTTCTTACAGTAAGAGTTGTTTGACAGTGGAATCAGCTACCTAGGGAGGTGGTGAGCTCCCCTTCACTGGCAGTCTTTAAGCAGAGGCTGGACAAGCACTTGTCAGGGATGCTCTAGGGCAGCTGATCTTGCATTGAGCAGGGGATTGGACTAGATGGCCTGTATGGCCCCTTCCAACTCTAGGATTCTGTGATTCTGTCTCAGAAGCTAAGCGGGGTCAGCCCTGGTTAGTACCTGGAGGGGAGGCCTCCAAAAAATTCCAGGGTTGCTACTCAGAGGCAGGCAATGGCAAACCACCTCTGGTCATCTTTTGCCTTGACAACCCCATGGCAGTCGCCATAAGTTGACTGTGACATGACAGCGCTTTCCACCACCTCCACTTCCATTGCGCTTGCTCCACATTTCCTCTGAGGTTTAAGGTGACCTTGAGGGTGTGAGACCATCTGCCATCGTCAATATCACAAAGATGCATCTGAGGAGCACATACGTACCTTAAGATTTCTTAGAATCATAGAGTTGGAAGGGACCACCAGGGTCATCTAGTCCAACGCCCTGCACAATGCAGGAAATTCACAACTACTTCCCCCCACACCTCCAGTGACCCCTACTCAATGCCCAGAAGATGGGGAGGGGAGGAACCCTCCAGGATCCACGGCCAATGTGGCCTGGAGGAAAATTGCTTCCTGACCTCAAAGCAGTAATTGGCATTTCCCTGGGCATGCAAGAAAGGGCCACGCAAGCCAAAACTGACACAACCCTTCCTGCCCTCCCTCTCATGATCTGCCTAAGATCATAGAGTCAGCATTGCTGACAGATGGCCATCTAGCCTCTGCTTAAAAACCTCCAGGGAAGGAGAGCCCACCACCTCCCGAGGAAGCCTGTTCCACTGAGGAACCGCTCTGTTAGGAAGTTCTTCCTAATGTTTAGCCGGAAACTCTTTTGATTTAATTTCAACCCGTTGGTTCTGGTCCGACCTTCTGTGGCAACAGTAAACAACTCCACACCATCCTCTATTTTCTAAAGGAAAAGGGTGTCATTTCTGCCTAATGTCACCTATAGAAGCAAATATGTGCTTGTCTGAATTGGTGTGCTCCACAAACATATCTCCTCTCTTTCCCCAAGGTCAAGACCCACATCCAGGCACAGTCAGCTGCTGAGATTGCCGTCGGGCATCAGTACCAGCACCAGGTACGTCAACCTCGTTCCATTCGCTGTGCTCACCCGGGGACGCCGGGCCTGTAAGGATGAGTGGCCCGTAACTGCATGCTTGTACCGAGGGGCCTGTTCTCCCAGGGAAGCGGTACACTGGCAACCAGTTTTATCTTGACAACTCTCCCCAGTTGCCCAGCATCCGAAGTCTCTCTAGGGGGTCATCACAAGAAGCAGGCAGCAAGTCCTTTGGTGAAGTGTTCATTGGACGGGGGCTGGAAACTGGAGGAGGAGGGATGAGGATGCTGTTGTCCTCTCCATCATCCCCCCACCCCAGCCAATTGTAAGACAACCGCAAGACAAGTTCTGTATGTGCTCTGTGGATCCTCTAGCAAAGAGCTCCTGTTAGCAGAACAGACCTGCAGAAGCTTAGAAGAAGAAGAAGAGCTGGTTTTTATATGCCAACTTTCTCTACCACTTAAGGGAGATTTAAACCGGCTTACAATCGCCTTCCCTTCCCCTCCCCACAACAGGCACCCTGTGAGGTAGGTGAGGCTGAGAGAGCTCTAACAGAGCTGTGACTAGCCCAAGGTCACCCAGCTGGCTTCGTGTGCAGGAGTGGGGAAACAAAGCCAGTTCACCAGATTAGCCTCCGCCGCTCATGTGGATGAGTGGGGAATCAAACCTGGTTCTCCAGATCAGACTCCACCGCTCCAAACCACCGCTCTTAGCCACTATACCACGCTGGCTCTCACCACGCTTACCCATGGCTTCCATTCCCAGAATGCTTTGTGTGGACCTTGGGCACGCATTAGCGTTTGCATTTATTTATTTATATCCCGCCAGCGTGGTGTAGTGGTTAAGAGTGGTGGTTTGGAGTGGTGGATCTGGAGAACCTGGTTTGATTCCCCGCTCCTCCACATGAGCGTTGGATGCTAATCTGGTGAATTGGATTTGTGTCCCCACTCCTCCACACGAAGCCAGCTGGGTGACCTTGGACAAGTCAGAGCTCTGTTAGAGCTCTCTCAGGCCCGCCTACCTCACAGGTTGTCTGTTGTGAGGAGGGGAAGGGAAGGTGATTGTAAGCTGGTTTGATTCTTCCTTAAGCGGTAGAGAAAGTCAGCATATAAAAACCAACTCTCCTTCTTCTTCTTCTTCATTTCTCCTCCTCCTCTTCCCAATTGGGACTCGAAAGTGGCTTTTCGAACATCATTCTCTCTCACAACCACCACCCTGTGAGGCAGGCCTGGCTGAGAGTTTGTGATGGGCCCCAAGTCACCCAGCAAACTTCCATGGTAGAAGTAGGGATTCAAACCTGGGTCACCCAAGTTAGTTCACCACTATATCCACTACACCACACCAGCTATCAAGGGGATAGGTTGAGCATGATGTATGGCCAGCCTTTCAAGGTGATCTGGATCTGCCCACTAAAGATCAGTGAGCAATTTGGAAATAGAGAGTGTTAGAATCATAGAGTTGGAAGGGACCACCAGGGTCATCTAGTCCAACCCCCTGCACAATGCAGGAAACCTCCATGCCCAGAAGATGGCCAAAAAAACCCTCCAGGATCCCTGCCCAATCTGGCCTGGAAGCAACTTGCTTCCTGACCCCAAAGTGGTGATCTGCATTACCCTGGGCATGTAAGAAAGGGCCACTAGAGCCAAGCACTGATGCAACCCTTCCTGCCCTCCCTCTCACAATCTGCTGAAGTACACAGAAATCAGCACTGCTGTCAGATGGGCATCTAGCCTCTGCTTCAAAACCTCTAAAGTAGGAGAGCCCACCACCTCCCAGTAATGAATAGTAATGTTATTAAGAAGGTAAAGGTCCCCTGTGCAAGCACCGGGTCATTCCTGACCCATGGGATGATGTCACATCCTGACGTTTACTAGGCAGACTTTTGTTTTACGGGGTGGTTTGCCAGTGCCTTCCCCAGTCGACTTCCCTTTACCCCCAGCAAGCTGGGTCCTCATTTTACCGACCTTGGAAGGATGGAAGGCTGAGTCAACCTTGAGCCCGCTACCGACTTCCATCGAGATTGAACTCCGGTCATGAACAGAGCTTGGACTGCAGTACTGCAGCTTACCACTCTGCGCCACGGGGCTCCTAGTAAAGTTATTAACTCCCCTTCCCCCCCTTTTTCCTCGGGACCTAGGGGATGTTCCAGGCTCTGGTGATGATCCACAGAGAACACGGCCTGGCGGGGCTCTGGCGGGGGGCCCTCTCCGCCGTCCCCCGAGTCATGGTGGGATCTGCCACGCAGCTGACTACTTTCACCTCTTCCAAGGAGTTCATCGGGAAGCTTGGGGTAAAGTCTATGAATGTCTGCCGAGACGGCTGTTGTTTTCTTTTTTTGGGGGGGGGGGGAGGAAGCGCCGCAGCTGTCACAACTCCATTCTGAATCTTAGGGTAGGCTGTCTATGCGTGTGTTTCAGTCCTAATAGGTGTGGTCTCTGGCTGCCCTATTGGTGCATCACAGAGAGAGGTCCTCCACGGAGGCGTGTTGATTTATTTGGGGCTGGGGTACCAGTGGAACGTGGAACGGGCTAGAAACTTGACTTTTTTTTTTAATTCAGGAGGGCTAGAAACTTGACTTTTTCCTTCTGTCTTGCTAACTCCACTTCCTTCCTTCACCACCAGATCTTTCCTGAAGGCAGCTGGCTGGTTGCCCTGAGCGCCGGGATGACCAGCAGCTGCACCATAGCGATCGCCATGACGCCCTTTGATGTGGCCAGCACCCGTCTCTACAACCAACCTGTGGGGCCCGAGGGTCAGGTGAGCACAGAGCTGTAGCTGTGTCTGGCTGGGGATAGAGACATGAAGCCCTTCTCCCCGGTTGAGAGACTGTGCAGTATACTGGCTACATTGCTTGCCTAGACCTGACTTCTTCACTGGGCCATGAAACTCACTGGGTGCCACTGTGTGTTCATAAGAAGAAACTTAGCACTGCCTTGCTAAGTTTAAAAAAAATGACTTTATCCCCCCTTCTCTTGCAGGGCTTGATGTATAAGGGTCTTCTCGACTGCCTCGCTAAAATAATCCGCAAGGAGGGCTTCCTGGGGATCTACAAGGGACTGGGGGCCTCCTACTTTCGGATCGGGCCCCACACCATCCTCAGCCTGCTCTTCTGGGACCAGCTGCGCAGCGCTTACGCCGGCTGGACGGGCCAGCGGTGACACCGATGGCAGCCGGAAGTGCCAGGTGTCAACCTGATTTCCGTGGCTCCTCTCTGACCACGAGAGACGCGGAGGGGCTCACGTTGGCCGGGCTGGGCCCTTCCCTCTCCTCTCCCAGGTGCTCACCTGGGACTGCAACGGAGCTGCCTGAGGCATCTTTCGCTGCGTAGGGAAGGTCGTCAGCGCCTCTCGCCGCGTCCCATAACATGGCAGCTGGTGGTTCCATCACCTCTCTCCTCTCGCTTCGCTGCTCAGGAGGTCTTCCGCAACCCACGCTCACCCGAAAATGGTAAATCCGCAACTGTAATTTATTGCGACCGAAGAGACTTTACTGTGTGACTCCCACGATGACAGCTCTGCTTTAAATCTACTTCGGAGTCCCCGTCTGCTAGGCCGGGCCTGGTTAATTTATAGGCATCCGAGATGAATTAAGCTGACCAGTAATCTGTTGACAATGGCCTATTTCTATAATTCCAAGGAGACTGCAGGAGGAAGATGGTTGAACCCCACAGGGGCTGCTGGATTGGATTTGGTTCCTATAGCTGACCTGGGGAGGTGGCTCGCTCCTGGTATGGTCTCTCCGCTCCTAGAGCGCGTCAAGAGCCGCAAAGTTATCCAGTTGGCAATCAAGAGCTCTCCACTCTGGTAGGCCTTGGTTGAACATCTCTGTTAGCATCTCTGCACTAGAGAAGTCCTACCCCCAGGTGGTGCTAGAGTATTAGGACTTGTTAGGGCCGAGTAACTGTGAAGATTAACACTATAATTTAACTCAAAAATGCAGTCCTGGTCTTTTTTAATGGGACAAAGAAATAGCAAAGTAGCGGGATCCTCCTGAATTTTCCTTGCAAGACAGGAAAAAAAGGGGGGAATCTGCAGAGATGGAAAGGGGTCTTGGCACCATAGCCTTGGTCACAGACTTCTACTCTTCCTCTCTTTCCTTGACCCCCCCCCCTCCTAGGCAGCTCCTAGGGCAATATATCCTTTTGGTACCGGCCTGTGGGGTTTTTGTTCTAAGGGGCTGAGGCAGCCCCCGCCCCCGCCGCTGGCTAAAATAAACAAACTGTAGTGGGAGGAGTGACTTTTTATTGGACAGAACAACCAGGAGGGGCCATTCCCCCTAACACTTGAGGTATAGTATGTTGGGGCTGGAGGAGGAAAGCACTAGGTGGGAGAGAAGAGGGACCTACGAGGAAGAGACCAAGCTGAAGTCCTACAGGTGAAGCGCGAGAAGTCCACTTGGCTTAGGGGGAGACTTGAAACCCCCTTTTGGAGACAGGGTGGCACGAAACTGCCTTTTGTGATGAGGCCATCCTGTACGGCGCCGGTTCCCTGACTCTATTTCCCTCTGGACAACGGGGAAAGCTACAGCATGGGGGAGACCCAGGCAGGTAGCCGTCCAAGACTCCCGGTGGACAGCGTTGAGTAGAGGATGGAGAAGGGATGAAGCTGGATCTCAGGTGTCCGGTTCTAGGGCAGGGCTAGCCAAAGATGCCGGGGTCAAGAAGCCGCAGGCCACGTACAAAGGTGTGGAAGTGCTCCACCGTCCACGGAGGCAGGGAAGGAGCCGGGACCTCAGATCCTCGGGCCGCACTACTGCTTAGGGGGCTGGGAGAAGTGAGAAGGAGGGTTATCACTGAGAGGTTCTCCTGGCTTCCGCCGCATCTGCCCCCCTTCCGTTCCACTGAAGAAACTTCCCACCCTGTCCCCACACCAATGAGTTTTCAGGAAGCAAGAGTCCTCTCCCTCATCAACTGCCATTTCCCTTCCCAGAATTCCCTTCTGCAGCTGCCATTAGCCTGGACAGAACCAGTGCCCGCAGGAGGAACGTGGGCGCAAACACGCTGGCCTTTGTTGTGGCTGGCACCTCCTTCTCACAAAGAAGGTTTTTTATACCCCGCTTTCCTCTACCGAGGAGTCTCAAAGTGGCTTACAATCATCTTTTCTTCCCGCCCCTACAACAGGCACCTTGTTGAGGCAGGTGGGGCTGAGAGAGTTCGGAGAGAACTGTGACTGGCCCAAGGTCACCCAGCAGGCTGCAGGTGGAGGAATGGGGAATCGAACCAGGTTCACCAGATTAGAGTTCGCTGCTCCTAACCACTACGCCACCCAGGATAGGCTGTGCATTGTGGCATCATCGGTCCACGGTGATATTCAAAGGGCAGCCGCAAAAACAGGATATATAAAACTCATGTTGATTACAAGGTTACCAAATTGCAAACGTTGGTCTTGTTTATAAAGATGACAAAATAGAAAATCTAGCAGTAGTAAGGGCCACAATCAACAATCAGAGACCCACAAATCTTGATTTGGGGTTGGAAAGACAACTAGTTCAGTGCCTGTTGGGAGGATCAATGGAAGGCATTCCACAAACAAGGTGCCACAGCTGAGAAGGCCCTGCTGATAGCACTTCTGCACAGGGAAGGTCTCACACAAGGGCAGCTCTTGTGATGAACGTGCCTCCTGAGACCCAGCCTGGTGTAGTAGTTAAGAGCGGTGGGTTGGAGCGGTGGACTCTGATCTGGAGAACCGGGTTCAATTCCCCACTCCTCCACAAGAGCAGTGGAGGTTAATCTGGTGAACCGGGTTGGTTTGCCCACTCCTCCACATGAAGCCAGCTGGGTGACCTTGGGCTAGTCACAGTTCTCTTAGAGCTCTCTCAGCCCCACCTACCTCACAGGGTGTCTGTTGTGGGGAGGGGGAGGGAAGGTGATTGTAAGCCGGTTTGATTCTTCCTTAAGTGGGAGAGAAAGTCAGCATATAAAAACCAACTCTTCTTCTTCTGGTTACCAGCATTTCCTGCTTTTGATCTTCCTTTCCCCAGTTGCATCATGGGTATTATAACAGAGGCAATTGTTTTGAACTGTCTTGACTCAAGGGCCAGAAAAGTGGCACAGAAATATTGCAAATGCCATTAATGGAAAGGGCTGCTTGAACGGGCAACCGTGACCACTGGCGCCTCCTCTCCTTTGCCAGTAAGGCTGGCGCGGCCTGCTCGGGGCTATGCACCCCTCCGCTCTAAGGCATACTCACTGAATACGGGTGGGGTCATTGAAGGTCAGGAGCACGTCTGTCCCGTACTGGGGCAGGCGAAGCAACGCCAGATGGAGTCTCACCTCGTTTTTGGCCTGCAGGCAAAAGGATGGTTGGAAAATGGGTCAAATATGGCTGGGACCACCCTCCATTTCACATCTACTGTGCAGACCTGGTCTTTTCATCTTGCGATGCCAGGGATTGAACCTGGGACCTTCTGCCTTCCAAGCAGATGCTCCACCACAGAGCCACAGTCCCTCCCCAAACTTTCTGTACTCTCTCAGCCCTACTTACCTCACAAGGTGTCTGTTGTGGGGAGAGGAAGGGAAGGTGATTGTCAGCTGCTTTGAGTCTCCTTAAAGGTAAAGAAAATCGGGGTATAAACCCCACCTTTTCTTCTTCTCCAGTTATAACACCGCTGTTCTCCCCAATGAGCTGACATCTTTCTCCTCTCCTCCGTTTAATCCTCACAACAACCCTGCGAGGTATGTTGGGCTGAGAATGCATGACTAGCCCAAGGTCATCCAGCAAGCTTCCTTGGCAGAGCAGGGGTTCGGATCTGGGTCTCCCAGGTCTCAATCCAGCACTCTCAGCACTACACAACACTGGCTCTTAGTGTGTGGCCGAGTATGCACAGAGCCAGCCATGTATTCCAAACCGCCAACCCAACGATCTCCGATACCTACCTCTTCATCGAATTTCGCTACCAGCTGGCAAGCGGTCAGGTGCCAGGCACTGCTACAGCCTTCCAGAGCTAGGAGATGAGGCGCCAGAGACTCCTGGCTCAAAACCTCAGCACTGCCAGAGGTGCCAACCACATCCTCAAAGTGATATCTGAAAAGGGCCGGGGGGTGGGTGGGAGGAGAAATATTAGTTAATCACAGAATGAGACCCCAAGGGCACCTGATTAAATACCGTAAATAAATGAAATATAGTCTGCCTTTTTCACAGAGACTCACAGAGCAGATTCTACAGACTGATTGAACACATACGAAGGAACACAGGAAGCTGCCTCGGTCCATCCAAGTCAGTATTGTCTACTCTGACCGGCAGCAGCTCTCCAGGGTCTCAGGCAGGGGTCTTTCACATCACATACTAGCCCGGTCATCACATCACCTACTTGCCCTTTCACATCACCTACTTGCCCCTCACAGATCAATCTATGTGCAGCGCTTTACAGGCTGGATACAGGGAAGCTGCAGAAAGCGCTAACAAAAGTGGAGATGCTGGGGACTGAACCCAGGACCTCATGCATGCAAAGCATGCGCTCTACCACTGAGCTACACCCCCTTCCTAGTGCAGCTCCCGGTTCTTGAAGTCTGCGCCACAAGATCTAGATGTGGCCCTAACTCCTGATACTCTTGCAACATCTACAAGTCATTGCACTTTGTGTGTAGTGGTTAAGAGCGGTGGTCTGGAGCAGTGGATTCTGATCTGGAGAACCGGGTTTGATTCCCCACTCCTCCACATGAACAGTGGAGGGTAATCCGGTGAACTGGATTTGTTTCCCCGCTCCTACACACGAAGCCAGCTGGGTGACCTTGGGCTAGTCACACTCTCTCAGCCTCACCTACCTCACAGGGTGTCTGTTGTGGGGAGGAGAAGGGAAGGGGATTGTAAGCCAGTTTGAGTCTCCCTTAAGTGGTGGAGAAAGTCGACATATAAAAACCAACTCTTCTTCTCATCAGCTCAGGAAAATCTAGCAGCTAATGATTGCTGTGCCATAGCGGTAGGACAATATCCAGCGGCTACAACCCCTGTAGCCAATGGATAGGTGAGGAAAGGGTCAATTTAACAGCTGAAATGCCTGACAAGAGGAGCTCTAATTCAAGAATGCTTCTGCCACAACCAAAGCTCCATTTGTCAGAGGTGCTGGACTCGCAAAAGCTTTGGCCACAGTAACGACATTACTCTTTAAAATGTCTGAAAGAAGTGAGCTGTGGCTCACGAAAGCTCTTACCCTGCCAGAAATTTTGTTAGTCTTTAAGGCTTTAAGAGGGGAGTGGACATATTCATGGAGGAGAGGGGTATTCATGGCTACTAGTCAAAACGGATCCTAGTCATGATGCAGACCTATTCTCTCCAGGATCAGAGGAGCATGCTGAATATATTAGGTGCTGTGGAACTCGGGCAGGACAATGCTGCTGCAGTCGTCTTGTTTGTGGGCTTCCTAGAGGCACTTGGTTGGCCACTGTGTGAACAGACTGCTGGACTTGATGGGCCTTGGTCTGATCCAGAGTGGCTTTTCTTATGTTCTTATGTAAGGTACTACTGGACTCTTGCTCTTTTCTACTGCTACCGACAGACTAACATGGCTACCCATTGTGATCTATTTTTAAGGTGTCGCAAGACTTTGTTATTTAGGCTGCCAACTGAATGACACTGCTACCCCACTGGAAATTGTCAGGTAATTCCTGGCACTTTTCCTTGAGAGCCATGAATCAAAATAATGGAGATGCTGGGGATCGAACCCAGGACCTCATACATGCAAAGCATGCGCTCTACCACTGAGCTACCTCCCCTTACTGCTGCTAAAGCCCTAGAAAATGTGCTGCAGTGTTGCCACATACCTTGACATAAGAATGAATGGGCCAGACCAAAAGCCCATCTATTTTAGCATTGTTTCCTACAAAGGCCAGCAAGACCCTTTGGGAGATCTCCCAGGCAACAGCCTTCAACTCTGTTCCTGTTTACACACACAAAATGCAGGGCAAACGCACCCTAGAACTAACTGCCCTATAAGGACGCCCGGTAAACATTCAAAACACAAACAACCTCATTTCTACACTCCCAGCAAATCTATCTTGCAGAATGAATTAACCTCCAGCAAAAGTGGAGATGCTGGGGATTGAACCCAGGACCTCATACATGCGAAGCATGCGCTCTACCACTGAGCTACATCCCCATTCCTTGAGCCATCCTCAGCGGCCTGGAGTGTTGTCAAGGTGATCAGGGAAATTCGTACCTTGATTCATGAATTCCTCATTTATTTTTTGGAATTATGCACAGACAGATGGACAGATATATCAGCTCAAAATAATATAAGGCCTAGAGGGGCACGTGGAAACACAGGACTCATCTCTGGAATATTTTCAGTGTAACAGTTCAGCCTTCTAATGTGAAGTCATGAATGATAAGAAGCTTTTGAACATGCAAAGAGTGTATTTCACTGCGGAGGTAGCATCTTCAGGATTAAGGAGTGAGGCTTTCTGGTTCAGAGAAAGCGTTTCCCAGGCAACTGGTTCAGAATCGGCACCTTGCTTTTTCAGCCAGTCGGCACCTGGCCACATACCTGACGGCGGTTTCGTCGGGCACCCCTGCTTGATATTCCAACAGTTCCATAATGATGCTCTGATCTGTGCTGGGGTGGACAAACACTTCTTGGTTGTCTGGCACCTGGCGCAACTCACTGCAAAAGAAAGAGAAGGCAGGGAGAGACTCAGGCAGGCGAAGGCAGACATCAAGGGGGCCGCTTTGGATGCCAACAAGGGACCTTCCTGAGACAATGGAAGACAGCAAAAAAAAAAAAAAAACCCTCTCCCCTAAATACTAATCTTTCTAAGTATCTGACTGATCAACAGTGATCATGCTAAGTAGATAGGGTTGCCATCTCTGGGTTGGGAAATTAACAGAGGACAATGGACAGCCCTTTACTTCCGAGCTCCAAACCGGCCCTTATTTTTCAGCTGTTGATTTGGCAACTCTAGAGAAGGGGGGGGGCTATTTTGGCAACCTTGGCTTAAGGCGCCTCTGGTCATTTTGAGGGGCTGGCATACCTGACATCCAGGCTTCCGGGGGGAAGGAAGGCAGAAAAAGCCCCCCCAAAGAGTGGCCGCTGTTGCTGCTCTTGTCCCGCCACATGATCCATCGCCCCCGCCTGCAAGGCAAAGTAAAGGAGGGAACTGATTTTGCAAAGCATTTGAAGTGCAATGTGTGTTCAGATGGGAAAGGGTTTTCAGGGGACTGGGCTGGATCTCCAGCCAGCTTTTCCACTGATGCCAAATGGAGGTGGGGGGGGGTCTCCTTTGGTCCCCAAAAAGGCTATACTGGGGGATCCAGGGACTTGCATGGACACACACCAGGCAGTGTGGGGAGGAATTGGGCAAGATCTAGTGAAAAAGCTGGCCGGATCCAACCCATGGGCTTCATTTCTGGACAGAAATGTGAAATGCACAGATATCGCAGTGTTCAATGATACACAGATGCACCTTCTAAACCAGTGAAGGAGAAAAGCACTCTGTACAAGCTCAGAGGTACTACTTCTTTACAAACTGCAAGGCTGAGCCCTAGCAGAAAGGACAAGTTTTGGACTGAAGATATGGTTCGAGTTGCTCACCGACTAGGCAGGGAGAGACTTCTACCGCTCTCACAGCAAGAAGCCAAATGCCACACAAAAAAGACAGCCAACAGGAGAAGAAAACAAGTTTCCTCGCCTGCTACTTACCCGCCAGCAACTGGCATGCAGAGGTATAGTGCCTCTGAACACGGAGGCTCTGTTTAGCCCCCGGCAGATCTTTCTCTCATGAATTTACCAAGCACCCTTAAAAAAAAAAACATTAGCGGTATCTAGTGGCAGTGAATTCCGCAGGTCGTGTGAACCAATTTCTTGGATAAGGCTTGGTGGGAAGAGTTGGGGGGAGGCGGGGGCTGAATTTTAAAGGGGAAAGGCGCCCGCAAAAAGCCTCCACGGGGACTCCTAATGCGCAACGACGCATGCATAGGAAGAAAGATGGTGGGTATCGGGGAGACAAACGGATCCCGGTTCATCTACATCCCGTTAAGAAGGGATTCGTGGAGCGCTGCAAGAAAAGCACCACCCAGCACAGGGAAGGAGGCATAAAGGCAACTGGCGTTTGCCTCGGAAATTGCATCAAGGGGTACACTGCCCCTGACCATGGAGGATCTATTAATCGCGGTGAACAGCCGTGGATGGACCTGATCTCTCTGCTTTTTCCTCCACCCGCCTTTCTGCTTTCTCAAGCCTCACCTGCGCTTCTGCTGTTGCTGCCCCTTTAAAGGTCCCAGGCGGAAGGCAAGAGCCGCCCTAAACCGGCCAATCAGAAAGCAGAGGGATGAAGTTTTTCCCGCGGCCGTCACGCCGGCAATTCCATTGTGACGGCCGCGGAAGGAGGCGTGGCTGGCAAGGGGCTCGACCAATCGCGAAGGCCAGTGTGGCGAGCGCCATGTACCGGAGCGCGGGTGGACAGGCTTCCCTAAGTCCCGCCCACCAAAACGTTGCTTGGGGGGAACCTGCGTGTTACACGCAGGACTAGAGTTAGAATTCTTAGTGGAAAGTGTAGCCAGTGGCTCGGCGTTTAAGTGTATGGGTCATTTTTAAAAAAAGTTGGGCACATTATTTTAATATTATTTTAATATTTTATTATTTTAATATTTTATTTTAATATATTATATGCACATATATTATATGCACATATACATATATACATGTATTTATAATGTTCATTAGGGTTGCTCGCTCTGGGTTGGGAAACGACCTGGACATTTGTGGGTGGAGCCCGAGGAAGGTGGGGTTTGGGGAGGGGTATAATGAGAAGAAAACACTCTGTACATGGCCAAAAAGCACTGTTATTGCTTCCCAACTTCCAGAGCTCAGTTGATTTTTTAAAAAAAGTTCTTAGGCTGAGTGTGGTTCCAGTATACTCAGAGAGCCAGAAGAAGGCAGTATATTATATAGGGTTGCCAATCTCCAGGTAGTAGCTGGAGATCTGCTAGTACAACTGATCTCCAGCCGATAAGAGATCAGTTCATCTGGAGGAAATGGCTGCTTTGGCGATTGGACTCTATGGCATGGAAGCCCCTCCCCGAACCACGCCCTCCTCAGGCTCTGCCCCAAAAACCTCCCGCCGGTGGCGAAGAGGGACCTGGCAACCCTAATATTATACCATTCACCTATTTTTTTTCTGATGGTACCTGTATCTTTATTCCCCCCCACACCGTCAAATTGCAACGGACTTACCCTGTAGGGTTTTCAAGGCAAGAGACGTTCAGATGTAGTTTATCATTGCTTGCCTCCCTATCACAATCCTGGTTTTCCTTGAAGGTCTCCCATCCACTTACTGTCCAGGGCTGACCCTGCTTAGCTTCCGGGATCTGACCAGATCAGGCTAGCCTGGACCATAATAGAAGCCTAATAAGCAGAAATTCAGCAATCTTTTCTTGACATGAAATATTACCTGCTGAACGTCTGCCTGTTGTGTAGCAACTGAAGGTGCAGGAGCCCTGCTAGACACAAAAATTGGCATTCTTGCTAACAAATTCTTTGCCCTTTGTGCGTAAAATGGAGCTCCAGCTAATGAATTTATAAATAAAAGGGATGTGGGGGGGGGGAGAGAGAAACATATATTTTATTGTGCAAAGGGCTAGCCTTACTGTCATCTCATAAGTCAATGATGCTGAGAAATAAATTAGGGGAAAACCTACCCATGCAATATCCCAGCCAACCTCCACACTGATTGGGCTGATTGGAAACAGGTGAGGACTGTTGCGGAGGAAGCAATGTATTTATAAGTTTGGCTTCCTCCAAAAGTGAGATGCTGCTTATTTTCGTGAACGGCAGAATTTAGAGTGATTGGTTTTTGAGGGGAGGTTGCTACTATGCGTTCTCTCTGCTTTGCTGGGTAAGTGGGTTTTGTTCGTATTAGTTGGTGCTTTTTTGTGATGGTCGAACGTGGGGGGCTCTTCTTTGAAATGTGCAACACCCTGGGCTATAGAAGGGAGCGTTAGGCATTAGCTGCCTTGACAGCCATGTCCTTTGAGTTTGTGGGATGCATTTTTTTAAAGTTTACTGGAGAGGTTAAAGAGGATGTAGTTTATTCAAGGTAGCTCAATGAGCCGCCACCCCCCTGTCTCTCAACCTGTTTATAGGGTTGCCAGCTCTGGGTTGAGACATTTCTGGAGATTTTTTTTTTCAGTAGAGTCGGGAGGGTGGGGTTTCGGAAGGGAACTCAGCGGGGTGCAAGGGTTATCAGCCTCAAGGTGCGGCCTGGAATTCTCCAGGCATTACAACTGATTCCCAGGTTACTGAAAGAATCTCCCTAGGTGGAAATGGTAGCTTTCTTCATTAGGCTCTCTCTCCCCTTCCCAAAAATAGGACTTCCTTTTCCAGGCTCTGCCCTCAAAGTCTCCTGTTCCAGGGTTGAAGGCCTTTTGTGCCTGTAATCTAGGGTTGCCAACTCCGGGTTGGGAAATACCTGGAGGTTTTTGGGGTGGAGCCTGCGGAGGGTGGGGCTTGGGGAGGGGAGGGGCTTCAGTGCCACGGAGTCCACTTTCCAAAGCGGCCATTTTCTCCAGGGGAACTGATCTCTATCAGCTGGAGATTGGTTGTAATAGCAGGAGATCTCCAGCTAGTACCTGGAGGTTGGCAACCCTATGAGTGTGTCGAGCAAGAACAAAACTCTTCTGGGTTGGGTTTCCTCTGCAGCTTGGCCCTGCTGTGTATGCTTCTGTCCCAGGAAGTGGCATCAGTATCATTCCCTGCAGGTGAGCACTGGACTTTTCCTATGGATATAATTGGGAAGGACATGGATGGGTGCCCCATAGAACTATGAGCTCCTGCTAAGCTTTAAGGTGCCTTTGGACTCCTATTAAAATCTACCAAACTAATAAGGTTGGGGTAGGGTTGCCTGGTCCCTCTTCGCCACCGGCAGGAGGTTTTTGGGGTGGAGCCTGAGGAGGGCGGGGTTTGGGGAGGGGAGGGACTTCAATGCCATAGAGTCCAATTGCCAAAGTGGCCATTTTCTCCAGGGGAACTGATCTCTATTGGCTGGAGATCAGTTGTAATAGCAGGAGACCTCCAGCTAGTACCTGGAGGTTGGCAACGCTAGGTGGGGGGTGGGCAGGAAGAGGCCAATGTTGCATAGAAAGTGAACTGACGTCTCCTGATGGGATGTCTTTCTTCGGAAGGTGTTGCACGCACTGAGTGTCGGGGCCGCTACTTTTGGATATGGATGGATAAAGCCACCGTAGGCCAGAACTCATGGCATTATGGAGTCTTCAGTAAGTATTTTGGTAGATTGGGTTTTTCAGCCTTGTTTCTTATCCAAGGCATGTAGAAGCTGGCTGGAATTTTACAGTTGGCAGCAAAGGATGGAGGAGAAGAACTCAATGCAGGGTTTTTGTTTTTTAATGGGGAAAATCCTAGTAATTATGTGGAGGTAATTCTTCTAAGATAAGTTTGCCAGCTCCAGGTTGGGAAATACCTGGAGATTTGGGGAGTGGCGCCTGAGGAGGGCGGGATTTGGGGAGGGACTTCAAAACCATAGAGTTCAATTGCCAAAGTGGCCATTTTCTCCAGGGGAACTGATCCCTGCCACTTGGAGATCAGTTGCAATTGCGGGAGATCCCCAGCCACTACCTGGAGGTTGGCAACCCTATTCTAAGAGGCCTGTGGCGCAGAGTGGTCAGCTGCAGTACTGCAGTCGAAAGCTCTGCTCTGAGTTCGATCCCGACAAGTTGGTTTCAGGTAGCCGGCTCAAGGTTGACTCAGCCTGCCGTCCTTCCAAGGTCGGTAAAATATGTTCTCGGCTTGCTGGGGATGAAGTGTAGATGACCCGGGGAAGGCAGTGGCAAAACACCCCATAAACATAGTCTGCTTAGGGTTAATTTGCTGCTGTTTGTTTTCTCTTTTTCTCCAGACAATCTTGGCCAACACATCCCTGTGACTGACCAGGTTGCTTCCCAGTGTGGCTTCACAAGTTCCACCGACCTGTACGGCAACCCAGAGATCAGAGTGTCTTTCCTGGCATGTTCTGTCCAGAATCTGGTAAGCCCTGTGCCTTGGGGATGTTACAAAGTACTTGGTTTCCTAGAGTACTCCAGGGTGTTGAATTTACAAAGCCAAAGTGTTTATTTGGGCTTTGAGCTTTCAAGAATGAAGTGCTGTCAAGTTGCAACTGACCATACAGAGACCCCATCCTGGGGTTTTTGAGGCAAGAGAGGAGCAGAATGAAGGGGCCATTGAGTATTGTTTCTTTTCAGTTTGACCAGGAGTTCAGCCTGCATCTGCAGGTGGAAGTAACCAGTCCGGTGAATGTGGCTTACAACGTGTCCATGAATTGTCCCCTTGGTGCCCCATGGAGCCCCCGGGAGATTGTCTGTGAAGAAAACTACATGGAGGTGCGTTGGGAGGGTGGCTGTGTGCTTCCAGGCACTGAAGGGACTTGGCTGTGTACACACTTGGGTTAAATAGTCGACTTGCATTCTACTTTGGCTTGTAACAATGGTGTGGGAGCCAGGAAGGTGTAGTGGTTAAGAGTGGTGGCTTGGAGCGGTGGAGTCTGATCTGGAGAACCGGGTTTGATTCCCCACTCCTCTATTAGGGTTCTCTCAGCCCCACCTACCTCACAGGGTGTCTGTTGTGGGGAAGGGAAGGTGATTATAAGCCGGTTTGAGTCTCCTTTAAGGGGTAGAGAAAGTCAGCATATAAAAACCAACTCTTCTTCTTCTAACTGTAAAGCCCCGGCTGCTAGATGGCATCATCTTGGTTATGCAGGATTACTTGCGAGGAGGGTTAGTAAGCTTGTGGCAAACCTTGCTTCTTGCCCCCAAGCCTCTGTTTGAAGAGTTGGGTCACCTGTTGTAGTCCTGAAAGACCACTTGGTTAAATGTGTTAGCTGACATGGAGTTGGAGACTTGCTGGGGAGTGCTGAATCGGCTGACCCGGGGCTTCCGTTTCAGGTGTCCGTCCGGCGTGCGGTCCCGGGAATAGCAAACGAAGCCCTGAATGAAGATTGGATTGCCGTGTGGCCTGTGGTAAGGAACTGGGGCGCAGTGTGATATGCGGGAAGGAGACAGAAACCAAGGGAAGTTGGGCTGGCATAAGGAGAGCCTAGTCCTGAGACTCTAACCACTATACCACATGGTTCCTTTTGCAGGCACAAGGGGCTATCAACCAGGTGTGGCAAGTGGTCTTCCACTTCCAGAACGGCTCCCTGCAGAACATGATGGCCACTGAGGCCTACGCCTTGGGCTTCGGGGTCAACACCACAGCGACCCGCGTCCTCTTCCGCACACCCTACAGCACGCCGCAGACGGAAATCTCCAAGGTAAGCAGTGGGCAGGACTGGTGGCTTCTGGGTAGCTTTGATACAAGGAGGACTCATTGAATCCGTGATGGTGTATTTTGCTCTTCTTAGGAGCTTGGGGTTAATGTTCTAGGTGGAACGCCTGACCTTGAAAGGTTTGGTCTGAGTACTGGAGCTAACTTTGCTCCCTCCCTAGGTTCAAGGCCTGGAAATGGAGGTTGCCCGTGCTACCATCTTCTACAAGCAGGCCTGGATGATCCTGATGGTGGACACAGCCGTTGCCTGCCCTATTAGTGAGTCTTTGGCTCGGGGCCGAGTGGATGGCACAGGGTCGCCTGCTCTGGGTTGGGAAATACCTGGATATTTTGGGTGTGGAGTCTGAGGAGGGCAGGATTTGAAGAGGGGAGGGACTTCAGTGGGGTATAATGCCATAGAGTCCACCTTCCAAAGTTGCCATTTTCTTAGGGTTGCCAACCTCCAGGTAATAGCAGAAGATCTCCTGTTACAACTGATCTCCAGCCGGCAGAGATTGCTTCACCTGGAGAGAATGACTGCTTTGGCAATTGGACTCTATCGCATTGAAGTCCCTCCTCTCCCCAGATCCCGCCCTCCTCAGGCTCCACCCCCAAAATCTCCCGCCGATCGTGAAGAGGGACCTGGAGAGCAGTTGTAATAGCCAGAGATCTCCAGCCCCCACCTGGAGGTTGGCAACCTAGGGTGGCCTCTTATCCTGAATGGGTGGAGAAAATGGCTGCTTTGGAGGGTAGGAATCCATCGCATTTTACCCTACTGGGTTCCCTCCCTATGCCCCCCAAATCTCCAAGTATTTCCCACCCCAGAGCTGGCAACCCTACATAGTCTGAACATGTCCCAGACTCTTGTTTTTCTCCTGCAGACCCTCCGGTTTTCACGGCCTCCATGCTGAGCTGGGTGACTCCACGGATCATGCCATCTCTGGTGAAGTTCCCAGACCTGTATCAGGATGAAACCATAGAGATGGGCCTGGATGGGCGTGTGATTGATGCCGCCACCGTTGCGAGGAATGGATACAACTTCCTGATGGATGCCGACTTCGTCAGCATCTCTGTCCCCATTGGGGCCTCTGGAGGGCTCATTGAGGTCAGTGTGAGAAGGGGGAACGTTGACCAGAATGCCTCGGCGCTGGTCAGGAACCAGCTCTTGTGGCCTCTCTAGGAAGACAGACCAGACAGGCTGGTTTTGCAAATCTCAGCCGGGTGTCGTTCTCTCCGGCCACTTATGCATGGAAGGTTTTGCCTTGGATTTGCCGCGCTCTAGATGCATTTTTCCCCATCTCAAAACTCTGCACGGGGGCTTATTGTTGAGTTTTGAGAATTCGGATGGGGAAAATGTGCATCTAGAGAGTGGCAAATCCAAGGCAAAACCTGCCATGCATAAATGACCTCCCTCTTTCTGTTTCTTTTTCTGCCTCAGTGGAACTGAGTTCTGGCTTGTCCCCCAGTTATGAGAGATGGGCAGGATTGGTGAAAGGTAGGGTTCCAACCTCCAGGTGAGGCCTGGAGATCTCTTGGAATTAGAACGTATCTCCAGCTGGTGGTGATCAGTTCCCCTGGACAAAATGGCTGCTTTGGAGGGTGGACTCTATCGCATTATACCCTTCTGGGGGTCCATCATTCCCCAAACCCCTTCCTTCACAGGCTTCCCCCCCCAAAAAAATCTCCAGGTATTTCTCAACCCAGAGTTGGCAAGGGAGCTGCTTCCATTGGGAGCCCCTTCCTCTGTCTGACTTGTGCCTCAGACTGCCAAATTGGTGTCAAAATGTATTTGCTTACTTTGCTTCCAGTTGTATCGCATCAACTCAAGCTGGTTTTCGCAATTAAGATAATGCAATAAAATACAATCAATGCAATATTACAAGGTTACAAACTTGGAGAACAAGGGAGTTCAGACAGTGTAATGTACAATAAACAGTGTCATATATTTAAACGTGATTGCAACATTTTTAACAATCTGTTTGGTTCAGACATGCCTTACATTGGGTTTGGAAATCTCAATGGTACTAGATGTTCAAATTCACTGACTTGTTTCTTAGATAAGGAAAAAAACATAAGATATTTGCATATATCCAACCACACAGTTCTTAAGCCTTCGGGAAAGGTGTGATTTCCCCCCCCACAGCTTCCCCCCCCCAAGGATCAGCTGATATTCTCAGTTCCTAAAGTGAACAGGTCTGAGAAATTAGACTACGTGATTTAACAGCTTCACAGCCCACACAGTGTAAATGGTATATGTTAGTGTTTTTCATTTCAGCTGCATAAATTGTTGGCCTGATTGGTTCTTGTAGGTTATCCGGGCTGTGTAACCGTGGTCTTGGAATTTTCTTTCCTGACGTTTCGCCAGCAACTGTGGCAGGCATCTTCAGAGTAGTAACACTGAAGGACAGTGTCTCTCAGTGTCAAGTGTGTAGGAAGAGTAATATATAGTCAGAAAGGGGTTGGGTTTGAGCTGAGTACTGTCCTGCAAAAGTAATGTGCTAATCATTGTCCTGTAAGTATCAAGATAATGTGCTAATGAGGGTATGGTATGTTAATATGGAACCATTGTATCCTGAAGTGATCTGTTAATGTGTGTAATCCAAAGCTAATCTGTATGGCTATTGTTGAATGTTGCCTTTGTCAGTCTGGAGGTTTTTCAGGGCAGGAAGCCAAGCCTTATTCATTCTTAAACTCTCCTCTTTGAGTGAATAAGGCTTGGCTTCCTGCCCTGAAAAACCTCCAGACTGACAAAGGCAACATTCAACAATAGCCATACAGATTAGCTTTGGATTACACACATTAACAGATCACTTCAGGATACAATGGTTCCATATTAACATACCATACCCTCATTAGCACATTATCTTGATACTTACAGGACAATACTTTTGCAGGACAATACTCAGCTCAAACCCAACCCCTTTCTGACTATATATTACTCTTCCTACACCCTTGACACTGAGAGACACTGTCCTTCAGTGTTACTACTCTGAAGATGCCTGCCACAGTTGCTGGCGAAACGTCAGGAAAGAAAATTCCAAGACCACGGTTACACAGCCCGGATAACCTACAAGAACCAATGAACTCTGACCGTGAAAGCCTTCGACAATATTTTATACTTTGCTCCAAACACAGCATGTTAGTATATTTGTTGCTGTTCTCCCCAAAGGGACCCCAAGCGGCTTACTATGACAGAAAAATACAACAAACAATTGTCTAGGGGTGGTCCCCAGTAGGCCAGCTTGCCAGGGGCCCTTGAGCTCTTGTCAAAGGGCTTGCATCTCTGGCCACGCCTGAGCTTTATACCTGGAGACGTGAAGGGAAAAACAAATGCCCAAATATTGTCGAAGGCTTTCACGGTCAGAGTTCATCAGTTCTTGTAGGTTATCCGGGTTGTGTGACCGTGACCACGGTCACACAACCCGGATAACCTACAAGAACCAAATGCCCAAATGTTACAGCGTTCTGCGAGGCATTCTTTCCTGCTCTCTCTCTGGAACCCAAGTTGCAAGAACGGGAGGACTTGGGTAGACAGATGTGCAGAAGTGGGAGATGGTGAAGGAAGGATGCAGTCTCCCCTAGCAACAATTTCTAGGTGTGCCTGCATCTCCCTGGCGCTTGGGATGCTATTGCTGCCGCCTCTTCTGCTTGCAGAGCGAAGTGATCGGCAGCCAATATGGCGTAACGTACCGCATTAAGCTGCTGCTGGACCGCAGGTGGCAAGGAGATGCGAGCGACCGGACCCGACACCGCAGCCTGAAGGACATCCACACACCCTTTGCCCCTCAAGTGCTTGTGCTCATCAACAGTAAGCCTGCTTGGGTTATGACCCCGGGGGCAGATTGGGAAGGAAAAACTTCCCTGGATGGTGGAAAGAGGGAGGGCCAGTCAGCCCTGTACCTTTCACAGCTTTCCTGGGCCCGGCCAACTTCATGCTGTGCCCGGCTCTGCTGGTCTGGGTAGGGTTGCCAACCCCCAGGTGGTGGCTGGATATTTGCTATTACACCTGATCTCCAGCCGATAGAGATCAGTTCCCCTGGAGAAAATGGCCACTTTGGTGATGGGACTCTATGGCACTGAAGCCCCACCCCAAACCCTGCCCTCCTCCAGCTCCGCCCCCCAAATCTCCAGGTATTTCTCAACCCAGAGCTGGCACCCTATCCCCTGGGTCATGCACAGACAATCTACCTTGGGCTGGACCAACCCAAGGGGAGGGCATGCTCCATTGGTAGGGGTTGCCAGGTCCCCTTGGTCACCAGCGGGGGGCGGGGGGCGGGCTAGGTTTGCCAGCTCCAGCTTGGGAAATTCCTACTGATTTTGGGGGGTGGAGGCTAGGGAGGTCGGGGACCTCAGTGGGGTACAATATTGGAGAGTCCTCTCTCCAAAGCATCCATTTTCTCCAGGAGAGTTGTTCTCTGTAGTTTGGAGATATGTGATTCCGGGAGGTCCCCTGGCCCCCCCACCTGGAGGCTGGCATCCCTATCCATCGGCCCTCTGGGAAATTCCCTAGTGACTATAATGCCTACAAAGTCCTTTCAGTGCTTCTGGGATATACTTAAGTTCAGGTTTCAATTTTCCTCAGAGGAAAGGAAACAGCCCTAGTTGGGACCTACTGCTAGGAATCCCACTCTGTTGAGAGACAGAGAATATTTCAACCCCTTTGTCAGACAACCAGACAGTAATTCCTGAGGTAAACGTTAGAGTGATTTATTTTCAGCATTAGAGTACTTATTGTTCCCAAATCACCTATCTAAGTAAATTAGGGAATCACTGAGGGGGTGGGATGTGTAAATAGCAAAGAAACGTTGTGCCAAATGGAGAAAGATATTTAAGTGGGCAGCCAAGGCAGGAAATAATTCCTGCCTTAACTGCCCACTTAAATACCTCTCTGTTTGGAGAAAGATATTTCTCCTAAGAAAGTTATGCCTCCTAAGAAAGTTAGAACCAGCTGAGGGGAAAACAGTGGTGGATAGTGAAGAAAATGCATCTGATACAAGGGGAGGTAGTTGTGAATTTCCTGCATTGTGCAGGGGGTTGGACTAGATGACTCTGGTGGTCCCTTCCAACTATTATTCGAACATAGCCTGTCAGATGACTGGAGATCCAAACTAGAAATGGCTAAACTGGAAAGAGGAGAGAATCTGAACTGACAAACTCCTGGTCCCTCCTTTCCAGGCACTGTCCCGGAGAAAGGCTACTTCGACGTCAGCTTGGGCAACTTCCTCCCTGATGTGGCGCTGGTGACGGTGACGATCGGCGGCAAGCTCTTGACTCCTGAAGAGCTCCCGAGCCGTGGCTGCAACCTGGCAGAGGCTCCCCATCCCAACGGCACCAGGGCCTTCACTCTGAAGGTCCCTTTTGACGATCCTCTGGTTCAGCAAGAGGTAAAAGGCAGAGTGTGGAGGTAGATCAGCAGGGTGACGTTTACACACCTGGGAGTTAACAGCAGAGCGAACCTTCTGCTCACGCCAAGGGGAGAAGGTCTTCCTGCCCTATACAGATTCTCATTCAGGGGAAAGTCTCCTGAGCTGAATTGTTTGTTGTACTGAAATGTTGCATTCTTTAGTCTTCTAACAATATGGGAACACATATTTTTATTAGTGTCCTGGCCTGGATGGCCCAGGCTTGCCCAATCTTGGAAGCTAATCAGGGTCAGCAGTGGTTGGTATATGGATGGGAGACCACCAAGGAAGTCCAAGGTTGTGATGTAGAGGCAGGCAATGGCAAACCACCTCTGTATGTCCGTTGCCCTGACCTGGATGGTTGAGGCCAACTTGATCTCATCAGCTAAGCTGAGTCCACCCTGGTCAGGACTTCGATGGGAGACCACCAAGGGAGTCCAGGGTTCCTGTGCAGAGGCGGGCAGTGGCAATCCACCTCTGTTAGTTTCTTGCCTTTAAAACCCTACAGGGTTGCTGTAAGTTGGCTGTGACTTGATGGCACTTTCTACCACATACCCTGCTTCTTTCCTTCAAGTGACTTTTGATATTGTTCTCCTCTCCTCCGTTTATCCTCAAAACAACCCTGTGAGGTAGGCTGACTGTGTGACAGGCCTGAGGTCATGCAGCAAACTTACGTGGCAAAGCAGGAAATTTAATATCTGGGTCTCCCAACTCCTTTGCCAACACTCTGACCACTATACAAAAAGCAGGCAAAGGTTCCCCCTGTTAGATGTCTACACAACTTGGTGTTAAATCTCGTGTCCAGCACCAGTGGTCCATCGAGTGCAGCATCCGGTTGCTAACCCCTGCCTGGCGGCTGTTTCTCAGCACTGGATAATAGGAGACATTCCGCCTGTGAACCTGGAAGTCCCATTCAGCTATCACAACCAATGGCCAACAACAGATCTGTCTTCGTAAACTTGTCTAGCCACCTGGTTTAATTCTCTGTTCAGAAGCAGCACGGCCCACAACCAGTGCCTCATAGATCAATGCATATGCATCAGTGCCTAAACAGACAAATAACGAGAGCGTTGTAGAAAGCGCTGGCAAAAGTGGAGATGCTGGGGATCGAACCCAGGACCTCATACATGCAAAGCATGCGCTCTACCACTGAGCTACATCCCCAGGATGTTGCTCATGTTTCTAGAAGAGATGTAAAGAAAAAGAAGAGCTTCAAATTCTGATCTGTGGTAACAGGTAGCCACATTGGCTTGAAGCAACAACAAAAAAAGGCTATGCAGTTTTGAAATTCTGTCCTGGAAACACAGCGTCCTTTGTGATATGTGTGGACTTGAGGTTTTCTCTTCTGCAGTATCTGTATGACAACATCCGGAGATACACGTTGCCCCTGGTCTTCACCCTCAACCTAGTTCCCAAGAACAAGCCTCTCGTCCACCCTGCCATCATTGAATGCGAAGTCCCTGATGTGGGTGAGTCTTCAGTAGGGTTGCCATCTCTGGGCTGGGAAACTTCTGCAGATTTGGAGGTAGAGTCTGGGGAGAGCAGGGTTTAGAGAGGGGAGGCACGTCAGTGTGGAGGAGCATAATGCCATAGAGTCTACCCTCCAAAACAACCCTTTCTGCAGAGGAACCCTAGACTTCCTTGATGGTCTCCCTTTCAGGTACTAACCAGGGCCAACCCTGCTTAGCTTCTGAGATCTAATGAGATCAGGCTAGCCTGGGCCATCCAGGTCAGGGTGATAGAGTTATATGGCCTCCAACCTGTTAAACTTAAAATTATAGATGTAATAGAACTTTATGAAAGAAGTGGTTACTTCTTGCAAAAAAAAAAAGTATGTAGCAGCTTCTTGCTATAAACTTCAGGGTTTATGAACAGCTTTGAAACCTGGAGTGTGGCTTTCTCCTAACTCTCCTTGCCCTCAATGTCATTAGTCCTTCCAACCGTCGAGGGCTTCTGTGAGGTGGGAAGGATCAGCCTGGTGATGACCCATGGCAATCTGGATCGCTACTGGGTCCCATATGTTGGGAATCTGCAGCTGACGGGCAAGGTAGCCGAGTCCCAGAACTACACCGTGTGGGACGATGGCAGCCGTTTCCACTTATCTGTCCCCCTCCTGGCATCTGGCTTGGTGTACGAGGTAGGTGTGGGCTGGGGTGTCTTGGCCTTGTGTTGGGGAACACTCTTTTTATGGCAGCTGGCCCAGATGCACGTGGTTGTGTGGTGTAGTGGTTAAGAGTAGTGGACTCTAATATGGAGAACCAGGTTGGTTTCCCCACTCCTACACATGAAGCCAGCTGGGTAACCCTGGGCTAGTCACAGTTATCTCTGAACTCTCTCAGCCCCACCTACCTCACAAGGGGTCTGTTGTGGGGAGAGGAAGGAGATTGTAAGCTGGTTTGATTCTCCTTAAAGGGTAGAGCAAGTTGGCATATAAAAACCAACTCTTCTTCTTTTTCTTGTACAGGATATCTCTCTTCAAGGAGTGACCGCCCGGCTCGACTTCAGTCTGAGGGATAACAAGACTCTATCTGCTAAAATGACCTTTCCAATTTCTTGCATCTTCCCTGCCGAGAAACTCATCGGTAAGTAAAGTTCTGGGGATTTTAGTTCCTTTTGTTATATGGGAGCAGTTCCCACAGGTGTGATAGTTTCAGAGGGCAGCTGTGTTTGTCTGCAATAGGAAAGCTAGGTGTGAGCCTAGTAGCACCTTAGAGACCAACAAGAGTTTTGGGATATGAGCTTCAAGTGTCAAAGCTCCCTTCACCAGATACAAGCAGGAATGGAAGTCCCTCGAGTCCTTATATTCCTGTCTGAAGGTGGGAGGGGTCTTTCAAAGAAAGGAGTCAGGATGCATAGATACAGTACACATTGTAATCAGTTTGATTACCACAGGGGAGAAATGCTAAGAGCAGAAAATTAGCAGCTGCAGTGAGATCAGAATCCTATGTCCCTTTTCAGCCCTGGGGGGGGGGGGACATTTTTCTGAATCTGTGAATGAACTCAAGTTGAGCAGCCTCACATTTTAATCTCCCTTTGAAGCTTTTCTGTTTGAGAACTGCCAATAAGGCCAGCAATGGAATGCCCTGGAAAATTAAAATGTCCTCCCACTGGCTTTTGTGTTGTGATTTTTAATGTCAGATGTTATGTACATTTATTCTTTTGGTGTAGGGACTGACCTGTTCCTTCGATATAGAGAACAGAAGGGTACTTCTGACACTTGATGGCATATCTCCCCTTGAAGTTTTAATCACACCACAGGTGTGATGGGAGTGTTCTAGGTCTTGGCTTTGAACAGGGCCCCAGTCAAATGTAAGGCCAGGAGAGACCAATGCTTTTTAAAACTGTCCTTGTTTAAGAGTATGAGGTTGTGGCAGGAAACAAAGGAACTCTCCACCTAGATCTTCCTACCAGGGGACCTTGATTGCTTCCCCGGGCCAGCTGCGGCCCTGTAAACAAGCACCATTCAATTTTAAATTTAGAGATTGTTGGTTTTAGCTGGGGATTGATCTCTGTATATTTTTATTGTGCTTTATGGTGTTTTTATCTGATGTTAGCAGCCCTGAGCCCGGCTTTGGCCAGGAGAAAGGGCGGGATACAAGTATAAAAATAATCAAAATAAAACAAATCAATAAACCTAAGGGGGCAGTTTCCATAGCAGCCCAATATGGTACAGTTGTCGTCTAGTGAAAATGCGGTTATAGAGGTAACAATACTATACCCTGCAAAGGGGGTATAATACTGTTACCACCATTTATAAATGCATTTTCAACAGATGGCGATTGTAGCCTGCAAAGGGTACAGGAAAGATGTGACTGACTGGTGGAATCCAGGACCAGTATATCTACTTAAAGGCATTTGGATAATAAGGAATGGGGAGAAGTGACCTTTTTTCCGCAAGAGACCCTGGAGAGCTGTCAGAAAACAATACTAAACTGGATGGGACAGATCTTGTTTCCATATAACTTTGAATGACCGTGCTGTTGTTTTGGGCTCAGTGTGTCTTCCCAACGGCACAATGGCAGCCACCGTGCTCAGTCTGGACACCAAACCTGCCTTGGACCCCAGGAGAACCCACCTACGAGATGAGAAATGCGGGCCGGTGGTGGCGGATGAATCCAGGGCCCTCTTCTCTTTCCCGGTCGCCACCTGCGGCACGACAAGAAGGGTTGGTAGGACTTTTTTTGCAAAACCTTCTGGGGAGGAGAAGGGTTAAGATGCAGGGGGGCCGGAGGGGCTCGTTGGCAACCCGAGAGTGGGGGCTGTTTGCCAGGAACTTCCTACTTGGCTACAGGGCCCAACTTCAACCCTCTCCCTTTTCCTGAATCTTGGGCCCTTTGTAAGTTGCTGTTCTAGAGTGCTGAGGAATGTCATCTGCTAGCTTATATGGTGTCAGAGGGTGGCTGTGTTCTGCTGTAGAAGAGCTGGATTCGAATCCAGTAGCACCTTAGAGAACAACGAGATTTCTGGGGTATAAGCTTTCGAGAATCAAAGTTCCTTTTGTCAGACACGAGGTATCTGGTATTTGATGAAGAGAGCTGCGACTCTTAAAATCTTGACAGCAGAAGATAGGACTCGCAATAATGGGTTTAATTTGCGGGTGGAAAGGTACCGACTGGATTTGGGGGGGGGGGATTTACAGTAAAAGTTGTTCTACGGTGGAATCGGCTTCCTAGGGAGGTGGTAAGCTCCCCCTCACTGGCAGTCTTTAAGCAGAGGCTGGACAAACGCTTGTCAGGGATGCTCTAGGCTGATCCTGCATTAAGCAGGGGGTTGGACTAGATGGCCTCTATGGCCCCTTCCAACTCTATAATTCTACCCTGAAATTCTTGTTGATCTGTACAGTGTTACTGGATTCGAAGATAGCTTATGTGAACTACCCTTCTGCCTGCTCTTATTACCCATTCTTCAGTCTGATTGCACCCTTGAGTATGAAAACAAATCAGAAGACCGAAGAGTCCAGGAGTTAAAACAGTGGCCTTGTGGGAACCCTGATTCCATAACAATGTGGACAAGAGCATTCAGAACGTTTGGAATGGGCACAGTCCATGTTGGGGGTGTCAGTGATCCGATTTCTGTCTTTCATCCCTGACTTCTGCTTGGGTGAGGTTCAGTGGGGGAACATCTGCTCTGCCTCCAGAAGGCTCCACCTTCCATCTTCAACATCTCCAGTTAGGAAGAATTGGGCAGTAGGTGAAGTGAAAGTTCTCCTGCTTCAGACCTGGAGAGCAGCTGCTGGTCAAAGTGTAGACAATATTGACCTTTGGTCTGCATTAGCGTAAGGCAGATTCATGCATGTTCTGGACTTGGCCACAGAGCCAAACATGGAATCCCTTTCTGGTTCTTTTCCTTTCAGTTTGAAGGTAATTACTTGGTATATGAGAATGAAGTCACCTTCAAGAGACAAATGATTCCAGAAGCAGATCCAGTTATTACCAGGGACTCCCAATATAGGTAAGCCTCGAACGATGGGCAGTATCTAAAACAACCAGTCCATTTATATTTCATTTATTCGTTTAAAGAGAGCCAGTGTAGTGGTTAAGGTGTCAGATCACAATCTGGGAGACCCAGATTCAAATCCCCCCCCCCCCACTCTGCCATGGAAATTTGCTGGGTGACCTTGGGCCAGTCATACACCCTCAGCCTAGCATACCTCACAGGGCTGTTGTGGGGATAAAATGGAGGAGAGAATGTTGTAAGCTGCTTCATGTCCCCGAGGGGAGAAAGACGGGATATAAGTAAAGTAGAAAATACCCGGTTTTCCCTTTGTCTAGCTGGTAACGACAGACCCGTCTGAAATGCCTTCTTTGTGAGCCTAATAGTAAAAACAGAGACAAATGGGCGCACACAAGCCATTTCAGTGCGCTGTTGGCATGAGAACTTGGCACATGCCCTCTGGGGGTTAAAAAAAAAAGAGCAATAGTATCCCATCCTTGAAGATGTGGCTGGAAAAGGAGTCCCCATGGACCTCTTCTGAAGAAGAAGAAAAGCTGGTTTTTATATCCTGCTTTTCTCTACCTGAGGAGCCCCGTGGCGCAGAGTGGTCACCTGCAGTGCTGCAGTCCAAGCTCTGCTCACGACCCTGAGTTCGATCCCGACGGAAGTCAGTTTCAGGTAGCCGGCTCAAGGTTGACTCAGCCTTCCATCTTTCTGAGGTTGGTAAAATGAGTACCCAGCTTTCTGGGGGTAAAGGAAAGATGACTGGGGAAGGCACTGGCAAACCACCCCGTTAAAAAAATCTGCATAGTAAACGTCGGGATGTGACATCACCCCATGGGTCAGGAATGACCCGGTGCTTGCACAGGGGACCTTTACCGTTTTTCTCTACCTAAAATTCATTGGGCTATACATGGTTTGGTACTGAGTAAAGCCGGTGGCTCAGGTGTGCATTTGTATTCTTTTCCTCTAGTCTGACTCTGCGCTGCCGTTACCCCCTAAATGAGACTCTCAGAGTCTGGGCTCAACAACTCATGGGGGGCATGGTTACACCTGTGCCCTATGCCTTTGGGGCCAGAGGTAAGAGAGATGGCACATGCCACTGGTTGTCTGGATCCTGCAACTAGGCTTCTAACTAAACATGGTGGGATGACTGGTCCCATTGGGAGGAAAGGCGTGGTATAAATGAATTAAATGCATTTAGTTAAATGTTTTAAATTAACTTCACTGCTTTCCTCTGAAAGCCCCTCTCGCAGCTTACCGGCAGGGAAGATCCATGGATGACCACGTCTCCTTCCAGAAGGCAGGTGATGTTTTGGCAGGTGAGACCTTACACACACCCAGCGGTCCCGAATCAGGATAGTACTGTTTCAGTAAGGATTGCTGCATAGTGATATCTCAATTAGACTGGTTTCTCTAGCCCAGAAAGGCAGCCGATCTTAAAAGAACCCTTTGCAAAAATACCTCAAGCATGTAGGAAACATCTAGTGAAGACTCATATTAAAAAGGTCCAGTATGGAAAGTTGGGATCTATCTGTGAGAAGCTTATTCCTCCAGATGCTTATCCAGTTCTGTACCAAGAGCAAAGGGGAAAGAAGGCAGCTCAGTTCTTTTTGGCACCAGCATCATGTCGTCTTTGATTTCTGTCTGCTGGCCCTGTGGATGGCAGGATCTGTGTAGACCATTTTTGTGAATGTTGTCAAGGTGTGTGTGATGGAAGATGTTTTCATGGGAGCTGTGCAGCCTTTGTGTCTCCAACAGACATGGAACTAGAGTACTGCGACTTTTCACAAGGGAGAGACCATGGCTAGAGCATCTGCTTGGTGTGCAGAAGGTCCCAGCTTCGTAGAATCATAGAGTTGGAAGGGACCACCAGGGTCATCTAGTCCAATTCCATGCACAATGCAGAAAATTCACAACTCCCTCCCACCCACACACCCCAGTGACCCCTACTCTATGCCCAGAAGATGGCCAAGGTGCCCTCCCTCTCATGATCTGCCTAAGGTCATAGAACCAGCATTGCTGACAGATGGCCATCTAGCCTCTGCTTAAAAACCTCTAGGGAAGGAGAGCTTACCACCTCCCAAGGAAGCCTGTTCCACTGAGGAACCACTCTAACTGTTAGAAAATTCTTCCTAATGTCTAGACGGAAATGCTTTTGATATAATTTCAACCCGTTGGTTCTGGTCTGACCTTCTGGGGCAACAGAAGTTCAATCCCTTGGATCTCCGGTTAAAAGAACCAGGTCACATGTGATGGGAAAGACCTCCTCAGCCTGAGACTCTGGATTGCTGTTGCCAGTCTGAGAGAGACAATATTGACCTTGATGGACCAAGGGTTTGATTCAATATAAGGCAGCTTCATGTGTGCTCACAACAATGTACCCTGCCACATGTTTCCTACTTCCACAAACACTAATCTTACCTTTTTTGCTTGAGCCAAACTCTGTATACAGTCTTTTCCAAAGCAGAATGAAACCTCCAAATTCAGACCTGCCATGCAGTAATCGAACTTAGGAGTCGGTGTAGAGCTTCAGAGCTAGCTGTGTGCACGGCCTTGCTTCAGCTATATACCCATTTTATTTTGTTTTATTTTCAGGAGCAGCTGAACCAATGAGGTTCTGGTTTCCAGTCCTTGGCGTGGCTCTGTTTGGAGTTGCCTCATTGGTAGGCGTAAATGCTTAACCGTTAACAAAATAAAATACCTTTAAAAAAAACCTTTAGAATTTCTTTTCTGAGTTTTTAATGGGTGCAAGAAGAAAGGATTCTAGTACGTAATGTGACTGGGTAGATTTCTCCAGTGTAGGTCTCAAGGAAGGGGCAACCCTGTACCTGGACTGTACCATTTCACGTACAGAGGCTCATATGATATATTCTCCACCATTTAACTAGATTATAGAAGAAGAGTTGGCTTTTATTCTGACTTCCTCTACCTTTTAAGGAGAATCAAACTGGCTTACAATCACCCTCCCTTCACCTCCCCACAACAGACACCTTGTGAGGTAGGCGTGGCTGAGAGAGTTCGGAGAGAACTGTGACTAGCCCAAGGTCACCCAGTTGGCTTCATGTGTAGGAGTGGGGAAACCAACCCTGTCCACCAGATTAGCCTCCGCTAAGGCAACAGCAAGAGTGGGGAAGGGCAAAAAGGGAAACTGTGTCCTTCTTGATCAGTAACATTTGTAGATGCTTCTTAGGGTCAAAACACACAGCCTTTGTTTAAAATACATATAACAACGTAGCTGAAGGTTGAGAGTATTCCAGAGTCACTACTGGCTTTTTGGTCGAAGAGGGGGGGTTTAACCTCCTTGAAACATGAGTAAAGGTGGGAGATAAATGTTTTAATAAATAAACTTCTCCCTATTCCACATAAACAGCAGTTCAGCTTTACATATATTGTGAATCTCATTAGCGGTGTGCCTAATAAAAGCATCGAAGTAGTGTGCCAGACACCCATAGAAGAAACCAAAACAAATCATTTATCTGCATAAGAACATAAGAAAAGCCCGGCAGGATCAGACCAAGGCCCATCAAGTCCAGCAGTCTGTTCACACAGTGGCCAACCAGGTGCCTCCAGGAAGCCCACAAACAAGACGACTGCAGCAGCATTGTCCTGCCCGTGCTCCATAGCACCTAATGTAATAGGCATGCTCCTCTGATCCTGGAGAAAATAGGTATGCATCATGACTAGTGTCCATTTTTACTAGGAGCCATGAATAGCCCTCTCCTCCGCGAACATATCCACTCAAAAGAACATAAGAAAAGCCCTGCTGGATCAGACCCAGGCCCATCAAGTCCAGCAGTCAGTCCACACAGTGGCCAACCAGGGGCCTCTAGGAAGCCACAAACAAGACAACTGCAGCAGTACTGTCCTGCCTGTGTTCCACGGCACCTAATACAATAGGGATGCTCCTCTAACACTGGAGAGAATAGGTCTGCATCATGACTAGTATCCATTTTAACTAGTAGCCATGGATAGCCCCCTCCTCCATGAACATGTCCACTCCCCTCTTCAAGCCTTCCAAGTTGGCAGCCACCACCACATCCTGGGGCAGGGAGTTCCACAGTTGAGCTCCGCCTTGAGTGAAGAAAGACTTCCTTTTGCCTGTGCTGAATCTCTCCCCCTCCAGCTTCAGCAGATGACCCCGCCTTCTGGTATCACCAGAGAGGGAGAAAAAGCTTCCCCCCTTTCCACTCTCTCCACACCAGCAGCTTTCGTGGCTCACAGCCTAGTCCGTCAGGCAGATCTGCTCTTGCGACAGATTGGCACGGGGTCTACCTCTCTGCAAGCTCAATGCGTGTAGTGGTAAACGGGGGTTCGTGGGGGAAATAAAGACCCGAACCGTTATTTCAAGAAAACAGTTTATTCTGGCAGCTGCGACCCAGAGGCCCGAATGGGCAGAAATCTCTGATCATACTGAGGTAGGGATATTTATCCAAATTCAAGATATGACAGCCATCAACATTCAGGGCATATCTGATTGTAATACAGACAGAGAGGCGGCAGTATAGTCACAGTTTCACCCAGTTCTTGTTATGGTTCACTGTAACCCTCTTGCCCCAATGACTAGCACACAGGCACACAGAGATACCCTGCCCAGCAACAAGCTATTCCCTTGCTGTCCTAATACATTTCAGTACATTTACAGAAAGGAAAAGAGATTATTACAAATTGCAAAATCCGTGGATCTTCCATAGTCAGGGGAAGTCTACCTTGCTGTCTCTGAAGAAGTGAGCTGTGGCTCACGAAAGCTCATACCCTACCAGAAAATATTTTTGCTAGTCTTTAAGGTGCTACTGGACTCTTGCCCTTTTTGACTATTGCTGTCTCATGCAAGAGGGCATCCTAGAAGTCCTGCCCGCTGGACTTTCAGCCAACTTTTTTTTTGGGGGGGGGGCATGGAAAGATCATCCGAAGTTTGCACAAAGTGTAGGGGGGGGGATTCTTCGTGTTTCTTTTCCTGGCGCCGGAGGGGGGGCGGTGGCGTGACGATCTGCCCTCCAGCAAACAAAACTGGGCTTCTTCTCCCCCCACGTGCCTCTATTCAAGGACGGGGGGGAGGGCCGCCGCGGGTGGGAGGAAGGGGCTCAGCCAATGGGGAGGGCGCGGTCTGGCGGGCCGGCCAATCAGAAGGCCCGCTCGCCCTTCTCGCGAAAGGCGGGGAAGCGTGTGCGGAACTCCCCCCCACCCCTGGCCGGGAGCGCAGGGTCGCCCCCGTGATCGCAGGCGAGCCAGGGTGGATCCCCCCCCGTTGCTCAGAGCCAGCGAGAGAAGGAAGAACAGGGACTCTTCCTGGGACCGCCAGGTAAACTCCATGCCACGCGGGGTTCGCGCGTTCCCACGATACGCAGGGTGCACGTCGTTAGGATCTAGGGGCTTCCCTGCGGAGCTGGGGCTTCTGGGGTGGGTTGCTGCCAACCTTGGCCCCCGACAGAGAATTTCTGCTAGAGAGCGGAGTAGGGGACAAGGAAGCCGCGCTCTTTCAGACGTGACCTTTTAACGCGTGCAAAGCAGATCCGTGCAAAAGGTCACCACTCAGGTCGGGTGCAGATGCGTGGCCTTTCGCATATCAAACGGCGGTCAGTGCTGGTGCCTTATGGTGTTGAGATTCACACACGCACGGTTGGTTTACCTGCGCTGGAAGATGGGCAAGGGAATCGCTTGTGCTGAGCCCATCGGAAAGCACTGGCGGTCGTGTTAAAAGTTCAGTGTGCTGGTAGCATGTGCAAGGATCTGTTTCTACCGACAAGACCTTGGGCAGATGATGAGAGGGAGGGCACCTTGGCCATCTTCTGGGCATGGAGTAGGGGTCGCTGGGGGTGTGGGGGGGAGGTAGTTGTAAATTTCTGCATTGTGCAGGGGGTTGGACTACTGGATCAAAGCTTCTTAAACTGTGGGTCGCCACCCCATATGGGGTCGCGTAACTGAATGTGACGGTCAGGAAAAATTTGGCAACGATATAAATCACATTTCTTTATGATTTATTACCAGTAAATACCCGATTTATATGCCTATATACCTGGGGTCACATAAAAATTTCTCGAGCGAAAGGGGTCACGAGTGGGAACAGTTTAAGAAGCCCTGGACTAGGTGACCCTGGTGGTCCTTTCCAACTCTATGATTCTAAGATCCATAAAGATGTAGTGGTCCCGTTGTAAATAAATGCACATGTGTGAATTAGCAGCAGTTATAACTCCCTCCTATGGATCACTCTATAATGGGTATGTTGACAAATGCAGGTATTACATGTCATCTTCTTAGGGGGAAAAGGTGTTTTCCCTGTTTTGTATTCTTTGTACATATGAAGGCCCCAATCCAGCTAAAGTCAGTCACTACATGCAATCTTAAACAGAGTTATGCTCTTCCAACCACTGTTTTAGGATTGAAGCCCCATTCAAATTAATGGAACAAATTTTATGTTTTATTTACTAGGTGGTGTTGGAAAGTACTGTCAAATTGCAGCTGACTTAATGGTGATTCCTTGTGGTTTTCAGGGCAAGAAATGTCTAGAGGTGGTTTGCCATTGCCTGCCTCTGCGTGGTAGATCTTATGAGATCAGGCTAGCCTGGGCCATCCACATCAGGGCATTTACTTACTTAATTTCCATCTCACTTTCCACAGTGGCGTATAAAACTTTCCTTCTCCACTGTGTCCTCACAACAACCCTGTGAAGTAGGTTAGGCCGAGTGTGTATGACTGGCCCAACCTCACCCAGCCATCTTAAATTGCAAAGTGGGGATTTGAACCTGGGTCTTCCAGGCCCTAACCCGGTGCTCTAACCATTACATCTTGCTGGTGTACAATTAAATTGGATGCTGCTGTCCGGAGAAATTGTGGGGATAAAAATGGGGGATAGGTGAATAATGGGCAATTCATGGGAGGGAGGGCATCTTGGCCATCTTCTGGGCATGGAGTAGGGGTCACTGGGAGGGTGGGGGGGAGAGGTAGTTGTGAATTTCCTGCATTGTGCAGGGGGTTGGACTAGATGACCCTGGTGGTCCCTTCCAACTCTATGATTCTATGTAAGCTGCTTTAAAGTGACAGACTTCTGAAGAAGCAACCGTGAAACAAGGACAATCGTGAAACTTATGTTATCTGAGTAATGTTATTTGTATATAAGTTCGTCATTGATGTTACAATATAAAAGTTCATAAATGGATCGACAAATACATATAAAACAGTTTCATGTTTGCATTGCGGCGCTTTTTTTCTAGTTGTTTAGTCCAGGGAACGTGGGCTGAATTTGCTCAACAGAGAATGCCCTGGTATCGTTGCAATATAGCAGTTGTTCTCAATGGAGCTAGCTTGTCCGGATTGAAGAATCCAGTCGCAAAAGATTGCTACAGCTCAGTGACGTGTCTGTGCGTAACCCAAACCAAGGGCATCTTCAAAAAGAACAGCAACAAATTGCATTTCTATTGAACAAATCCCTAGCTATGTACTTTGGATGGTTAGCTATGTGTGTGAATTGGTAAAGGGGGCGTATAGAGGGATCTTTCCTAAACGTGACCTGGATGAAGCAAGAAGCGGGAACGATTGACAGGGCACTGACATTGAGTTGCCGTTGTAATTTTTGGCAAGTTGCCCTTTCTGTCCCCTGCTGTCCTTTGTGGATTGTATTCTGTGACTGGAGAAAAGTACCTTGAGGCGGATGATTCCCCCCCCCCCCCCGAGACTCATGCATGTAATCATATTTCAGCGTGGCGTAGGGGTTAAGAGCGGTGGTTTGGAGTGGTGGACTCTGATCTGGAGAACTGAGTTCGATTTTCCACTCCACATGAGCAGTGGACGCTAATCTGGTGAACCGGGTTGGTTTCCCCACTCCTACATATGAAGCCAGGTGGGTGACCTTGGGCCAGTCACACTCTCTCAGCCCCACCTATCTCACAAGGTGACTGTTGTGGGAGGGGAAGGTGATTGTAAGCCGGTTTGATTCTGCCTTAAGTGGTAGAGAAAGTTGGCATATAAAAACCAACTTCTTCCTCCTCCTCGCTTACGCTGGCCTGTGTTGGATGGTGCAATCCTGGAAGCTGAGCAGGGTCGGCCCTGGTTATCGCTTGGATGGGAGACTGCCAAGGAAGGCCAGGGTTGCTAGGCAGAGGCAGGCAACGGCCAACCACCTCTGAACGTCTCTTGGCTTGAAACCCTACAGCAGGGGTGTCAAACTCATTTATTATGAGGACCAGATACAACATAAATGTCACTTGATCAGGCCGGGCCACATGTACAAAATTTTTTAATGCCAGCTACCGGAGATACAAACTTTATAGAAACTCAGAAAAAGCCAATTAATGATATTATTTTTTTGCTTAAAATACAAACATGCTTAAAATTTTAAATATTTAACCGTCTTTGATCATTGACCGCTTGGCCCCAGTAGCCTCGGTGTTCACCCTGTCTTCTTGTCCTGCAGAAGGCCCTTTCTAAACCATCCTAGTGTGGTGTAGTGGTTAAGAGCGGTGGTCCGGAGCGGTGAACTCTGATCTGGAGAACCGGGTTCGATTCCCCACTCCTCCATGTGAGCTGCAGAGGCTAATCTGGTGAACTGGATTTGTTTCCCTGTTCCTACACATGAAGCCAGCTGGGTGACCTTGGGCTAGTCACAGTTCTCTCCCAACTCTCTCAGCTTCACCTATCTCACAAGGTGTCTGTTGCGGGGAGGGGAAGGTGACTGTAAGCCCATTTGATCCTTGTGGTAGAGAAAGTCAGTATAGAAAAAGTATAGAAAAAGCAAATCTTCTTCTTCTTCTAGACAGCCACCAGCCATAGGATCTCACCATGGTGGTGCTGCATTATTACCAGCGGCCTGGCAAGGCAGACAGTGGTCTCGACAGCCTTTTGCGTTCAGCGCAAGCTGCCTTGGGCGACGGCGTCCGAGCCGTACAGAGGGAATTGTGCTTCAATGTTAACTGGACAGGTACAGAAGTGGGAGCAGACAGTGGGGAGGGGCCGTGGCTCAGTGGAAGAGCCTCTGCTTGGCATGCAGAAGGTCTCAGGTTCAATCCCCGGCATCTCCAGTTAAAGGGACCAGGCATGTAGGTGATGTGGAAGACCTCAGCCTGAGACCCTGGAGAGCCGCTGCCGGTCTGAGTAGACAAGACTGACTTTGATGGACTGAGGGTCTGATTCAGTAGAAGGCAGCTTCATGTGTTAGATGTTTCTGATATAAAATGGAGAGAGAGGAGTGAGGGTTGGCTCTTGTGTGGGAAAGTGGGTTGGTGCTGGGTGGTCCATCCCTTCTGGGAATGTTGGGTAACTTGCCTGTTGGCTTATGGGTAACTGGTCACATTTCTCTCTGCTTTGTGGTCAGGGCGAGCGCTCCCAGACTCCAATGCGACTGAGCTTCTGCAGTGGATATTCAGGTGCCCCTTTGAAGAGGGGGACGTTGCCACTAAGACCTTCCTCAGCCCGACCCCTTCGGATCTGCTGATAGAGATCGGACCCCGGTAAGTCAGGGTGCACAAAGCGTATCGCATTGTATATTGCAGAAACCCTCAACCTTTTTGAGGCTGTGTGGCACCGTTAGGATTCTGACATCGGTGTGGCGGGGGCAACTGCAAAAATGGCCGCCGCAGGGGGCGGAGCCATCCGCACAATGTCAAGGGGGGAGGTGATGCATAATTCTAAGAGCAGCTCTTCAGTGTTTCAGGCAGAAGCTGTGTTTAACAAGAGGCCCTTTTAAATGAGCATACTGTTTGCAAATGTGTTCTTGCACACAAATAGCTTACCTGCAGGCATGCAGCAAAGATCCTTGTGCTATGGCAGCAGTTGCTGCCAGTCAGATCTCCAGTGGCCAGTCAGACGCCCGGCTAGCAAAAGCCCCACCTGTCCCTTCCCACTTTCTAAAAACATTTGTCAAGGTGTCGGCAGGCTTCATGGTGCCCGGGGGTATTACCCTAGGGACCCCTGGTCTATTTTTATCTCTTCACTGCATTTTTACCATGCTGTTCCTCGAAGGCACTAGGGATGGCATACATAGTTCCCCTTGCTTCACTTTTATCTCACAACCACCCTGTGAGGTAGGTTTGGCTGAGAGAGCATGGCTGGAGCGAGGAGGGGGGATTTGAACCCAAGTCTCACTGGTTCTAGTCTCACTCCGACCACTACAGTATACAGCCTGTGTCATAGAATCATAGAGTTGGAAGGGACCACCAGGGTCATCTAGTCCAGCCCCCTGCACAATGCAGGAAATTCTGACCTACCTCCCCCCCACACCCCCAGTGACCCATACTCCATGCCCAGAAGATGGTGTCTTATAGCAGAAGGGAGGAACAACCTGTGTATGAGAGAGAATTCGAAATCAATATTTGCATGCAGTGCTAAATGGATTTGGGGCGATTGCAGGCTGAACTTCTCCACGGCAGCTTCCACAAATGCTGTCTCAGTGTGTCGCGCAGCTGGACTGGAAACAGTGGAAAGGATCGAGTGTTCTCGTCGCTATCTCATTAAGGTAAGCATTGGCCTTTCTCCCCACAAACAGTCTTTTCTTGACAGGCGTTTCCACTTCCCACTCACCCCCTAGCAGGTTTCTAGGATATGCATGCATTCGCTGTAACATAGGAAAAGGGCTACTGAGCCAGTGTGGTTTAATGGTTACAAGATCAGAGAGACTTGAGTTCGAATCCCCACTGTACCATGGAAGTTTGCTCGGTGACCTTGGGCCGGTCGCGTACTCACCTACTTCTCAGGGTTGTTGTGAGGATAGAAACTCAGGCGATGAAGAAGAAGAGTTGGTTTTTATATGCCGACTTTCTCTATCACTTAAGGAAGAATCATACCGGCTTACAATCACCTTCCCTTCCTGTCCCCACAACAGACACCCTGTGAGGTAGGTGGGGCTGAGAGAGCTCTAAGAGAGCTGTGACTAGCCCAAGGTCACCCAGCTGGCTTCATGTGGAGGAGTGGGGAAACCAACCCGGTTAATCAGATTAGCATCCGCTCGTGTGAAGGAGTGGGGAATCAAACCCGGTTCTCCAGATCAGAGTCCGCCGCTCCGAACCACAACTCATAACCACTGCACCACGCTGGCCCTCTTGTCAGGGATGCTTTAGGCTGATCTTGCATTGAGCAGGGGATTGGACAAGATGGCCTGTACGGCACCTCCCAACTCTATGATTCTATATGGATCTTCTTTCCCCCACTGTATTGTGTGGGTCTGATGCTTCATGCCGAAGGTTCCCCCTGCCAAATCGACTGGCGTTCTGCCCTGATTGGGAACCCTTTGCCTGGCAGAGACCACGCCTTTGTCTTTCAGTGCGACCAGCGCCCATCTTCATCTCAGGAGGCCTCTCTGGTTGCTTCGCTACATGACCGCATGACCGAGCAGCGCTACCCGGAGCCCATCAGTAGCTTTGACATAGCCGTCCGCCCTGAGCCGGTGTTCCACGTCGATATTCTAGGAGAAGGGAGAGCTGCCCTGGTGAAGGCCAACAACCAGTTGGGTATGAGACGCCGAGATCAAGATGGTTAGAGGTGGCCAAAGCTATGAGACTGTGGTGTGAGTAGGTGTTGGATAGATAGGGTTGCCAACCTCCAGGTACTAAACCAAAATAACAGTCACCCGGTGCTGTACTGAGAGATGCTCAATCAAAATAACAGCACACACAATATGTTTTATAGCAAACACAGAATATATTAATATGGAAGTGACAAGAACATAGGAAATAACTAACTAGCTAAGAACATGCAAACTGTATACAGACAAACAAGTGGTACTGAACCAATCACAAAATATTATTTACAAATATATACAATGTGCAAATAGGTCCCACAGCACTATATATAAATTCAATAATATATCTTTAGGATCCTATAAATACAGAGTGAGGTAAACCGTATGTGGACTTGATAAGCCTCAAGCGCATGGTAAAAATCCTTAGTTTCACCCGTAATGTTGGAGCTGATATGAGTCCCTTAAAAGAGTAATTCCAAGCGTCTGGTGGGGCCCACAATAGAAATACTGTTCAGGACCGCATAGAAGGTACGCAAATCCCAGGTATTCTTTTGCGTTTCACCAAAAGAGGCTTCATCAGCCTGCCTGTCTGTATACGGTTTGATGTTCTTAGCTAGTTAGGTATTTCCTATGTTCTTGTCACTTCCATATTAATATATTCTGTGTTTGCTATAAAACATATTGTGTGTGCTGTTATTTTGATTGAGAACCTCCAGGTACTAGCTGGAGATCTGCTATTACAACTGATCTCTAGCTGATAGAGATCAGTTCACCCGGAGAAAATGGCTGCTTGGGCAATTGGACTCTATGGCATTGAAGTCCCTCCCCTCCCCAAACCCCTCCCTCCTCAGGCTCCACCCCAAAAACCTCCCATTGGTGGCGGAGGGACCTGTCAATCCTAGCTAGGCCCTTATTTTCCAGCTGCACATTCTGCCCACTGAAAAAAAGCTACCCTGAAAGTACAATTCTCTTTTGTCTTGATCCCCTTGGGTTTATAATACTCTTTATGGTTGGTGGAAGAAGGCGAAGAGAGGAAAGGGACGTACCATAGAGCAAAGATAGCTGCATCGGTTTCACAAACACTCCTCTGTCTTGCAGGGCTGGCTTTTGATTCCTGGGATCTGGACTTCTACACAAGCCTTTTCCAGAAACTTGGCAGGAATCCCACCAGCGTGGAGTGTTTTGACCTTGCCCAGTCAAACAGGTATCGGCTTTGCTTTATTATTTATCAATTTACTTTATTCCTACCCAGAGGGGACCCAGAGAGGCTTGCATTTGTTCTCCTCGCCTCCATGTAATCCTCACAACAACCTTGCGAGGTAGGCTAGGCTACAAGTGTGTGACTAGCCCGAGGTCCCCCAGCGAGCTTCCATGGCAGAGAAGGCACGTTAAGAATGAACAGGTCTGTCAAAGGCTGAATTGCCTTAGGAATAACAATATAGATGAAGTCACCTGATGTTCTAGAGTCCCTAACATTAATTGGGTGCGAGGACTGAAAGCAGAGGGAAAACCTCCGCCCACCTCTTCCCTGGGACTTCTCAGATGCGTCTCTCGTTCCCCTTCTGTGTCCTCTGCAGCGAACACAGCCGGCATTGGTTCTTCAAAGGACGCCTCGTGGTGGACGGGGAGGAAGTCAAAGAGTCCCTCTTCGAGTCCATCATGAAGACCCAGGAGCACAGCAACCCCAACAACGTCATCAAGTTCTGTGATAACAGCAGGTGGGTTTTCTCCCCAAAATGCTGAAGATAGGGTGGTTGGATCACAGGTAGCATCCCCATGCCCAGTTTCCATCACAGAGGAGGAGTAGAAGGATGCTTATTGGGGTCGCCATGGTAATTGATAATGGTGACTGATAATCACTACACGTCTAAATACTAATATCTGCTAACTTCTACTTTTCTGTATTACACCTTAAGTTTTGCATATTCATAATAAGATGCCCATTTCTTCTGAAATTCTTCCATCGATTCTAAGGAAGCCTTGACTTTGGAGAGCATACCCTCCAAATCTTGTGGGTTTCTGAGGTGCTACTGGACTCTAATCTATTTTGTGTGTCACTTTCCCCTCCTCAGTGCAATCCAGGGCAGGGAGGTTCTTTCGCTGTGGCCCAGAGACCCGTCTCACGCCAGCCCCTTTGAGAAGCGGACCTCCACTCGGCATGTCATTTTCACGGCTGAGACCCACAACTTCCCCACCGGTGAGTGAAATGGAAAAAAAAATTGTGTGTGTGTGTTTTGGGGAAAATGGGTTTCTAGTGCATTGTGAAGATCTTAAGCCAGTTTGCTGCCTGTGATCTAGAAGACGTTCTCCCTTCAACCCTGAGACAAGTTTCCTACTCTCTCGTGTACGAGGTGTTCATAAAGTTTGTTGGCTGTTGCCTCTTTGGTGTTTTGGTATTAGAAGAAGAGGAAGAGGAGTTGGTTTTTATATGCCGACTTTCTCTACCACTTAAGGGAGACTCAAACTGGCTTACAATCGCCTTCCCTTCCTCTCCCCACAATAGACACCTGGTGAGGTAGGTGAGACTGAGAGACTGTGACTAGCCCAAGGTCACCCAGCTGGCTTCGTGTGGAGGACGGGGGAATCAAACCCGGTTTTCCAGATTAGAGTCCACCGCTCCAAACCACCTCTCTTAACCACTACGCCACGCTGGCTCTGTTAGTGTGGACAATAGCCAGCGTGGTATAGGGGTTAAAGTGTCGGACTAGGATCTGGGAGACCCAGGTTCGAATTCCCACTCTGCCATGGAAGGGGTGATCTTGGGCCAGTCACACACTCTCAGCCTAACATACCTCATAGGGTTGTTGTGAGGACCAAATGGAGAAGAGAATGATGTTGAGCCACTCTGGGTTTCTACTGGGGAGACAGGTGGAGTGAAGTAAGCAAATAAATAAATGCAGCTTTAAATATCTCCTTGCAGGCGTGGCTCCCTTCAGTGGGGCAACCACTGGAACAGGCGGGCGAATCCGGGACGTGCAGTGCGCAGGTCGTGGGGCGCATGTGATCGCTGGCACGGCTGGGTACAGCTTTGGCAATCTCAACATTCCAGGTTAGGGGCAGTTCTTGGGGCTGACATATTGAAAAGCATGGGCTGGAAAGATATTTCAGATTCCCTAGTGCTTGGGGACTTCTCAAGACCACCGGCTTCCCTCTTGATCAAATGCCTCTTTAGCACACCTTTCTCTAATAAGCAGACCCTATCTCCACACTGTGGCCCAAAGCTGATCATCCCATTTGTATATTTAAGAAGAAAACAGATTCTACTATTAAGCACATAAAATGCATCATTTATATTGCTTCTGGAGGGATGGACGAATTCAGGTCCCACGGTCTACTGTATGTAAATCAAGCTCAGCTTTCCTGACATGTACCAATCCCCATTTTTTCCTTATGGATTAGAAGCTTTTTAAATAAATTTAAAATTGTGGAACTCCCTGCCCCAGGATGTGGTGATGTCTGCCAGCTTGGAAGGCTTGAAGAGGGGAGCGGACATGTTCATGGAGAAGAGGGGTATTCATGGCTACTAGTCAAAATGGATACTAGCCATGATGCAGACCTGTTCTCTCCAGGATCAGAGGAGTAGGCCCATTATATCAGATGCTTTGGAACACAGGCAGGACAATGCTGCTGCAGTTGTCTTGTTTGGGGGCTTCCTGGAGGCACCTGGTTGGCCACTGCGTGAACAGACTGCCGGTCTTGATGGACCTTGGTCCGATCCAGCAGGGCCTTTCTTATGTTCTAAATTGAAAGCTGAGATTTCTCAAGACGCTAAATTCTGAGCCAGACATCAAAAACTCACAACTTGTATCCCCTCTGGGGCACGCACAGCCGTACCCAATTCACACCATCATCATTTTTTGAGATTCAGCAGAAATGCAAAGAGTTCCCGAGTCCCAGACAGAAAGTATATTTTGGCATTTCAGTCCCATGGTGGGACTCCATCCTGTGTTTTCTCCTGGCTGCAGGATACTCATTACCTTGGGAGGATGCATCCCTGCCATACCCAGGAAACTTCGCTCGGCCTGTAGAGGTGGCCGTTGGAGCCAGTGACGGTGCTTCAGATTACGGAAACAAATTTGGGGAACCTGTGCTGGCAGGTGAGAATTGCAGCGCATCCTTTGAGGCTGTGGCTCAATGGTAAAGCATCAGCTTTGTCTCCTGAAGGTCCCAGGTTCAATCCCTGACATCTCCAGTTAAAAGGACTAGGTAGTAAGTGAGGGGAAAGACCTCTACCTAAGACCCTGAAGAGCAGCTGCCAGTCAGAGTAGGCAATACTGACCTTGATAGACCAAGAGTCTGATTAAGCAGAAGGCAACTTCATGTGATGATGGTTCCAAGACCTCTACTTAAGACCCTGAAGAGCAGCTGCCAGTCAGAGTAGGCAATGCTGACCTTGATAGACCAAGAGTCTGATTAAGTAGAAGGCAACTTCATGTGATGATGGTCCCAAGACCTCTACTTAAGACCCTGAAGAGCAGCTGCCAGTCAGAGTAGGCAATACTGACCTTGATAGACCAAGAGTCTGATTAAGTAGAAGGCAACTTCATGTGATGATGGTCCCAAGACCTCTACTTAAGACCCTGAAGAGCAGCTGCCAGTCAGTAGGCAATACTGACCTTGATAGACCAAGAGTCTGATTAAGTAGAAGGCAACTTCATGTGATAATGGTTCCAAGACCTCTACTTAAGACCCTGAAGAGCAGCTGCCAGTCAGAGTAGGCAATGCTGACCTTGATAGACTAAGAGCCAGACTCAGTAGAAGGCATGTGATGATGGTCCCAAGACTCAATTGCTTTTTTTCCCTTTGAAAAATTTTTTAAATCTGTGAACTACAGCTGGGGCAACATGAGGACCAAAGATGGAATGGCAAGAGAGGTTGGGGTGAAACACAAGGCGTTGACACCATTAACCCAGCTTCTTCTGCGTAGGCTTTGCACGCTCATTTGGGCAGCGTCTGGCGGATGGTGAGCGGTACGAGTGGATCAAGCCCATCATGTTCAGTGGGGGTATCGGGGCCATGGAGGATGCGCACGTGCTCAAGGAAACCCCACAGCCTGGTAAATGGTTCTTACACTATTCTTTCGCCAGCTCTCAAAGGCTTAGGGGTCAATAACGATAGTTTACGCCAGATAGATACAAGGGTACGGTCCTAGGTATGCTTACTTGGGAGTGGGGCTTACTTCTGCCTTGGCATGTCTAGCATTGGGCTGTAAAATTAAAAAGTTAATTAATAAGCAGCCTAGCTCTGCTCACGACCAGAGTTCGATCCCGACGGAAGTTGGTTTCAGGTAGCCGGCTCAAGGTTGACTCAACCTTCCATCCTTCCGAGGTTGGTAAAACGAGTACCCAGCTTGCTGGGGGTAAAGGGAAGATGACTGGGGAAGGCACTGGCAAACCACCCCATAAACAAAAGTCTGCCTAGTAAACGTCGGGATGTGACGTCACCCCATGAGTCACGAATGACCTGGTGCTTGCACAGGGGACCTTTACCTTTTTAAATTAATAAGCAGGTAAATACTGAGAGCCAGTGTGGCATACGAAGCCAGCATGGCTGAGTGGTTAAGAGTGCCCAGTTCTAAAGATCTCCCAGCACCATCACTGGATCTATTCCCTTGGTCCTCAGCTTCAATGGGCAACTGCCCACATGCTTGTCTTTGGAGCCATGAGAGTTAGAGAATCGGCGTGTTTTTAAAAACAGAAAAGACTCAGGATGCCAAGTTGGGTGCCCTGGATTTTGCCAGGGATGATTAAGGTCTCAGTACTGTTATTCGCTTTCCAGGTATGGATGTCGTGAAGGTTGGAGGTCCCGTCTATCGAATTGGAGTGGGGGGAGGAGCTGCATCTTCCATCCAGGTAAGGTGGAGGGGGGGTGTCCATCCATTTGTCTCTGGAGGTGAAGATAGTATGTTTTCTTTCTACATTCTACGGCAAAGGTTCCCTGACGTGGTGCTTGTAGGTGCCACAGCATTCGTTGACACCTTTCCTGGTGTTTCCAGAAAGTGGGCCGGTCCCTAGTGCAGCTTTTGCCCAGCAAGGTTTCTGATCTGCCACTGGAGAGTTCATTGCGCAGATCTTTTAAAATGTTGCTTTGGCAGCAGCTGCCGCCAGAGTACAAAGACCAACACATTTTGTCGCTGGCTCCGCCTCCTGCATCAGCCATTTTGTGGCTGCGCCCACCCCACTAAATCAGAATTCTGAAGGTGCCCACAGGCTCAAAAAGGTTGGGGACCCCCTTTCGTGCGATAACGTCTCTTCGGTTGCTTCCGGGAGGCTAGCTGGGATGCGAAAAAACATCCTGTTTGTTGGGCTATTCCTCTCTTTCTCTCCTGGTTTGCCATTGGTAAAGCGACGGTATCTCACTCTGAAGCCCCTCACGCCCACCAATGCTTCCTGCGTGCCAGGTGCAGGGCGATAATGCCAGCGAGCTGGATTTCGGGGCCGTGCAGCGTGGGGACGCAGAGATGGAGCAGAAGATGAACCGGGTACTGCGAGGTTGTGTGGAGAGCGGCGAGGACAACCCCATCTGCAGCTTGCATGACCAGGGCGCCGGAGGCAATGGTGAGAACCTGTAGCAGGGGAGGGGGCTGCAGAACAATATTACTATGGCTACATGGAGTGGATCTACCTTTCCCTTGTAGAGCACAGGGTGAAGGACTCTGACAGACCGACCCATGGTCATCTTTGTGGCTGAGTGGTACCCAGGTTTCCCCAATCTGTCCACAATTCGAGACACTACCGTACTGCTCTCTGGTTTCTCAGGAGCTTGGTATGGGCTGTTTGCGAGATGGGCTGGGTGGCAGCCATCTTGGCTTTTCAAGAAGAAGAAGAAGAGTTGGTTTTTATATGCTGACTTTCTTTACCGCTTAAGGGAGAATCAAACCAGCTTACAATCACTTTCCCTTCCCCTCCCCACAACAGACACTCTGTGAGGTAGGTAAGGCTGAGAGAGCCCTAAGAGAGCTGTGACTAGCCCAAGGTCATCCAGCAGGCTTGATGTGTAGGAGTGGGAGAAATCAACCCGGTTCACCAGATTAGCGTCTGCCACTCATGTGGAGGAGTGGGGAATTGAATGTGGTTCTCCAGATTGAAGTCTGGAAATACTTCAATATCAAGGTTTTCTTTACCAAGGATTTTTGGTGTCGACAAATGATTCTTCCTCTCCACTTAGGCAATGTGCTGAAGGAGCTGAGCGAGCCAGCCGGGGCCACTATCTACGCTAGCCGCTTCCAGGTCTGTTTCGCATTTCCCCCTCTGTACAACTTGTAGACTCATTTGTCTTCTGACACCTCTGGTGATTAATCCTTGTGTTTTGCCCTCTATCTCCTTTCCCACTGATCCAGAGCAAGGAACGATAGATGGAAAACCAAATGCAGAAAGACAGATAAAATGCAAAGAATAGACAATAATCTTTTCAAGTGTTTTGCCCTTATTATTATTGCTGAACTCTGTATAACACGACTCCTTGGCAGTTCTCCAGAGCTCAATCTCCTTTCTCTTCCTTCCTCGCCCAGCTCGGAGACCCCACGTTGAGCGTCTTGGAGATCTGGGGGGCCGAGTACCAAGAGTCCAATGCTCTCCTGCACCGGCCCCGGGATGCAACTTTCTTGCGCCGATTGGCTCGCCGCGAGAGGTGCCCTGTTGACTTCGTAGGTCGGATTACTGGCGACGGACGGGTAAGATGATGCCGGCTCACCAGGACTGGGGATTATCAATGGTGTTGGGTCAGGGATGCATCAGTGGCGAAAACAAGCAAAGTCCAAGTTGGAAACTGTGCTGATTTGGTCAGGGCTGTCTAGGAAATTAGAGGGAAGGCGGCATGGTGCAGCTTGATCTCTTTAGATCTTGGAAACTAAGCAGGGTTGGTACTTGGATGGGAGACCACCAAGGAAGACTTTGCCGAGGAAGATGGTGGCAACCCACCTCTGCTTCTCACCTTGAAAACCCCTTGCTGGGGTCACCATAAGTTGGTTGTGGCTTGTTGCTGCTTGCTTTACATATCGAAGAAATGGCTCTTGTGTCCTCTTGTGCTGCAGGGTATATTTATTTAGGGGGAAAATACACCCTGTTCTCTCACAGAGGTAGAGGAAGAGCTAGAAAGCGTTTTTCAGATAAACTAGGCAGATTAAAAATTTCTAAGGGGAAACAGAAAACCAGTGTTATTTTTTTTTTAAGGACTCAGAACCCTTCACTCACCCCTCCCTTGGAACATTTCCCCCCCAGCGGAATTCTGCAAAACGTAACGCTCTTGTGGGTTCTAAAAACCTGGAGTGAATAAGAATCTGGAAGGGAGTACTTTTGGAAGGAGGGGATACCCAGAGAAGAGCCCACCTACAAATCTGAATTGTTGGGCAGAACAGCTGCTCTCCTTTAGGGGTCTTTGATGATGATGAGGAAGAGCTGGTTTTTATATGTCGACTTTCTCTACCACGTAAGGCAGTATCAAACCAGTTTTCATTACATTAAAACTTTATTACGGTCCACGACCAGCACAAAACCAGCTTACAATCACCTTCCCTTTCCCTCCCCACAACTGACCCAAGTACCTAATTTTTTTTGGGGGGGGGGTATGATGAATGCCGCATCTGGAGATTGAGCTGGATGGACGGACAGATAAATAAATATAGGAGTTACATGTTGCTCAGGCAACGAGGGTCTTTCTTCTCATGAGGCTGCATAGAGGCTGTGGCTCAGTGGTAGAGCATCTGCTTGGCATGCAGAAGGTCCCAGGTTCAATCCCAGTCATCTCCAGTTGAAGGGACTAGGCAAGTAGTTGATGTGAAAGACCTCTGCCTGAGACCCTGGAGAGCCACTGCCGGTCTGAGTAGACAATGCTGACTTTGATGGACCAAGGGTCGGATTCAGTATAAGGCAACTTCATGTGTTCATGTGCCTTGGTCCAGAATGCTGAGGGGATGGATGGGTGGGAACCCATTAGAAAGTGGGTGCATTGAGAACAAGGGTGGGGAGAGAAATTAATTGGGAGAGTTCCAGAAGGAGGCGGTCTGTGGAAGTGACTCCTCCTCTCTGTGGGTGGGTCCTTGACAGATCGTGCTGGTTGACGACACGAAGACACCGGCAAGCGATGACGAGCTGAAGGAAGGGAAGACGGGAGGAAGGCCTACCCCTGTCGACCTGAAGCTGGAATGGGTTCTGGGGAAGATGCCCCGCAAGGTAACTTACCACCCACAGCCCCACCCGTAAGAAGGAGTTCTCCTTAAAGCGGATGGTCCTCGTGCCCTTCTCATACTACATCAAAAATTGTCTACCCTTTGGGGCTATCTTATGAAGGAACTCTGTTCTAGAAGAAAGAAGAAGAGGTGGTTTTTACATGCCGAGTTTCTCCACCACTTAAGGGAGACTCCAGCCGGCTTACAATCACCTTCCCTTCCCCTCCCCACAACAGACACCCTGTGAGGTAGGTGGGGCTGAGAGAGTGTGACTAGCCCAAGGTCACCCAGTTGGCTTCAGGTGTAGGAGTGGGGGAAAGAAATCCAGTTCACCAGATTAGCCTCCGCTGCTCATGTGGAGGAGCGGGGAATCCAACCCGGTTCTCCAGATCAGAGTCCACCGCTCTTAACCACTACACCACGCTGGATCTCCCCCCTTTCCCCCCTTTTTGACATGACATGCAGGAAATCTCAAGTTAACAGCGAGCAAGTTTGTCTCTTTTCCTGTTGACTTTTTATAAATATTTATTCGTTTAGTTTATACCCCTGCCTTTCCCCCCTCTGGGCCGCAACTTGACGGCACTTTCCCCCCAGCGATCTTCCAACTTGGCTTGTAATAACACATGGACTCTTGTTGATCCCCTTCCCACCAGGAATTCATTTTGAAGCGAGTGAAGCGAGCCCTCTGGCCTCTGGACCTGCCCCGGGACCTTAGCGTGGTGGACGCCCTCCAGCGAGTCCTGCGGCTGCCTTCCGTGGCTAGTAAACGTTACCTGACCAATAAGGTACCCTGGGAAAAATTAGTTTTTGTTTCTCAGATGGACCTTCGAGATTTGGGCTCTCGGGGTTCTCTTTCAAAGTGGTGGGTGTGTTTTGCACACCGTCTCTTTTCGCGCTTGCGCATTTTTGGGCTCTCTCTTCCTCCCCTGGCGCAGGTCGATCGGTCCGTGACAGGCCTGGTGGCTCAGCAACAGTGCGTGGGACCCCTGCACACCCCTCTGGCAGATGTTGCGGTGGTGGCCCTGTCGCCCTTCGAGACCGTGGGAGGAGCCACAGCCCTGGGGGAGCAGCCTCTCAAGGGGCTCATTGACCCAGCTGCCGGTGCTCGATTGGCTGTGGCGGAAGCTCTCACCAATCTGGTCTTTGCTCGGGTGACCGACCTGAAGGTAAGGTTCCCGCCCCAACCCTGCCCTTCCATTTCCCAACTTGATCTTGCTAAGAGCATAAGAAAGGCCCTGCTGGATCAGACCCAGGCCCATCAAGTCCAGCAGTCTGTCCACACAGTGGCCAACCAGGTGCCTCTAGGAAGCCACAAACAAGACGACTGCAGCAGTATTATCCTGCCTGTGTTACACAGCACCTCATATAATAGGCATGCTCCTCTGATCCTGGAGAGAATAGGTGTGCATCATGACTAGTATCCCTTTGGACCAGTAGCCATGGATAGCCCCATCCTCCATAAGAACATAAGAAAGGCCCTGCTGGATCAGACCAAGGTCCATCAAGTCCAGCAGTCTGTTCACACAGTGGCCAACCAAGTGCCTCTAGGAAGCCCACAAACAAGACGACCGCAGCAGCACCATCCTGCCTGTGTTCCACAGCACCTAATCTAACAGACCTGCTCCTCTGATCCTGGAGAGTATAGGTCTGCATCATGACTAGTATCCATTGTGACTAGTAGCCATGGATAGCCCTCTCCTCCACGAACATGTCCGCTCCCCTCTTCAAGCTTTCCAAGTTGGCAGCCATCACCACATCCTGGGGCAGGGAGTTCCACCGTTTAACTATGCGTTGTGTGTGAAGAAATACTTCCTGTCGCATCTCCTCCCTGAGGGAATCTTTGTGTGTTTGCAGGATGTGAAGTGCAGCGGGAACTGGATGTGGGCAGCCAAGCTCCCGGGTGAGGGGGCGACTTTGGCTGAGGCCTGCAGAGCGATGTGCACCGTGATGGGGGAGCTGGGCGTGGCTGTGGACGGAGGCAAGGACTCGCTCAGCATGGCAGCCCGGGTTGGCACGGAAACGGTCAAGGCGCCTGGTAAGAAGGGGGTTGGGTTGTCCTGGGGGCTGCCTAGGGTCTGCCCATTTGCCTGGAGACCTCCAGGAAACTGCACCCCTTGCCTGCCGATGCTCACCTGATCGGTAGGTGGTAAGGGGGCCCAAGATCTACCCTGAAGTGACCAGGGTAGCTCTAGGAATCACCAGAAACTATGGTCAGAGCTTCCTGTAAGTTGACGAGGCCTTATTTTTCTTTTAATTTTTCTCCTGGGATGGTGCCCCCCAACCCCCGCAACCTCCCGACTACCCCAAAGTTGCGCTCCTTAAGTTGGAAGCAAGGTTGTTTGTTTGAGGGTTACTCAGGCACTGTTTTTTAAAACTGTATCCTCATTTCTAGTCCAGTTACTTTTGTTTGGAGGTTGCAATTTTAAAGCAATCTTTGTGACCAAGTTTACGGGAGTAACAGCCTAAGATATTTTATTTACTTAATTATATCCCATTTCTTTTTCCAATGATGACCCAAAGCAGCTTACAGCAATCTCCCTTTCTCCATTTCGTTGTCACAGCAGCCCTGTGAGGTAGGTTAGGCCAAGAGTGGGTGTCTGCCAGGGTCACCCAGCGAGCTTCCATGGCAGAGAGGGGATTCGAACCTGGGTCCCCCAGATCAGAGGCCAGTTCTCTAACCACTACATAGCACTGGCACTTTTTAAATAAGTTGTAACCGGTCTCCAGATGAAATGAGAAATAGAGATCCCATGTGGTGGTGGGGTGGGGAATCAGAGACTTACAAACCTCAGAGCAACAATTAAAAGTATTGAAAGCACTTTGGGAGAATAATGAAGGTTCAGGTTCTTGCTTGGGAGAGTCTTTGGGGAAATGGATTCCCAAGCAGTGCCTGCCCCATTCATTGGGCAAAGAGGAGATGCTGACCAAAGCACAGGATTTCCAGCAATCCAGAAGAAGAAGAAGAGTTGGCTTTTATATGCCGACTTTCTCTACCACTTAAGGGAGACTCAAACTGGCTTACAATCACCTTCCCCTCCCCACAACAGACACCCGGTGAGGTAGGTGGGGCTGAGAGAGCTCTAACAGAGCTGTAACTTGCCCAAGGTCACCCAGCTGGCTTCATGTGCAGGAGTGGGGAAACAAACCCAGTTCACCAGATTTGCCTCCGTCGCTCATGTGGAGGAGAGGGGAATCAAACCTGGTTCTCCAGATCAGAGTCCACCGCTCCAAACTACCGCTCTTAACCACTACACCACTTGCTCTCCAGCGCATTCACAGTGTTGTTGTGCTCCATCAAACTACCACAGAGCTGGGGTGCTCAGCTTTCTGGTTCCTGAGGAAGGGCAGAAGACCATTTCCTGGCCCAGGCGCCCAGTTTAACTCCACGACCTACCTACAACTGCCTTGTATTCTCTTCCCACAGGGACCCTGGTTATCTCAGCTTATGCCGTCTGCCCAGATATCAGATCCACTGTCACCCCCGATCTTAAATGTCCAGAAGGCAAGGGTAAGGTTTGGTGCTTAATCAGATACTCCATTTTGTGTATGAGAAAATTTAATTCATCAATTTAACTTCATTTTATGCCCTACCTTTCTCCCCCACAATAGAGACCCAAAGCTGCTTACGTTGTTCTGCTTTCCTCAGTTTTTATCCTCACAACAACCCTTTGAGGTAGAGCGTGGGACTGACCTCTACAGCAAAAGATGCTGGAGGAAGCAAGTTTATCTAGGTTTGAGCCTAGAACTGAGTGGGCGAAAATGCTGGAGATTTGGGGGAGGACCCTGGGGGGAGGAGCGGAGGGTCCTCAGCAAGGGTATAATACCATAGAATGTGCTTTCATGGCAGCCTTTTTCTCCTGGGGAATGGATCTCTGTTGTCTGGAGGTAAGTTGCAATTCGGGGGAGATCTCCAGACCCCACCTGGAGTTTGGCAACCCTAGATCCATCCCCCGACTTCCTGCCGAGTTCTCAAAGATGCCTGTAGCAGCTCATAGGGTGCGGTTGTAGTGCCTAGCGACTAATACTACCAGGATTGGGAGTGGGGGAAAGCGGTCTTTACCTTGGTTCTGATTTCGTGCCCGTCCTTCTGCTTCTAGGGACCCTTCTTCATGTGGCAATCAACCCGGATCGGCATCGCCTAGGGGGCAGCGCGCTGGCCCAGTGCTTCTCTCAGCTGGGGGACGTTTCCCCAGACCTGGATAGCCCCAGTACTCTTGTTTCTTGCTTCCGAGTCACCCAAGAGCTGCTGGAAGGTGGGCGCAAGCAGGGACAAAGATGAGTGGGTTTTTATATGCTGACTTACTCTCCCACTTAAGGAAGAATCAAACCGGCTTACAATCCCCTTCCCTTCCCCTCCCCACAACAGACACCCTGTGAGGTAGGTGGGGCTGAGAGAGCTGGGACTAGCCCAAGGTCACCCACCAGGCTTCATGTGGAGGAGTGGGGAAACGAACCCAGTTCACCAGATCAGAGTCCATTGCTCCAAACCACCGCTCTTAACCACAACACCACGGCTCCCCAGGACACCTTTGCCCTCTTAGACCTTGGTGCTACCTCCTTTTGTTTTCGAATCCCTTGAAGCCTGCCTGGAAGTCATCCCCACGATTACTAACTGGGTTGCTACAGTCAGCCTGCTCATGATTTGAAGTACCCGAGGGTCTTTCCTATGTAGTCACTAGTAGGTGATGCTGAAGACATCTGCCTGAGACCCTGGAGAGCCGCTACCAGTCTGAGTAGACCATACTGACTTTGATGGACCAAGTGTCCGATTCAGTGTAAGGCAGCTTCACATGTTCCAGGTTCAATCCCTGGCATCCCCAATTAAAGGGACCAGGCAGGTAGGAGATGTGAAAGACCCCTGCCCGAGACCCCGGAGAGCCGCTGCCAGTTTGAGTAGACCATACTGACTTTGATGGACCAAGGGTCTGATTGGTTTGAAGGCAAATTCATGTGTTACAATATCCTGGCGGCCTGGCTCTTTGGCCAATGCTGTGTTTTTTCCTCCGCCCCCCGCAGATGGATTGATCTCCGCTGGGCACGACGTCAGCGACGGGGGACTCCTGACTTGTCTGCTGGAGATGGCTTTTGCAGGGAATTGTGGAGCCCGTGTAGAGTTGGGTGCCCCCGGAGTCAACGGTCAGTGAGCTCGGTGGGAAAACGAGCTATGCGGCAGGTGTGCTTGAACAGGGACAAGTGGAAGGGGTCAGAGAGCGGCAGGGACCCCAGTAATGCTGCGTAAAAGGGGCCAAGGCCAAAGCATGGTGAAATCTTTGAGCGGTTGGATACAGAGCTCTCCAGTGTTGGAAGGACATGTGGGATATCAGCGGGGTGGAGGGCATGACGTTTCTCTGCTCGAGATTGGAGGTTGGCTAAGGGCAGTGGGGAGGGGCTGTGGCTCAGTGATCAAGCATCTGCTTGACAGGCAGAAGGTCCCAGTTTCAATACCTGGCATCTCCAGTTAAAGGGACTAGGCAGGTAGGTGACGAGAAAGACCTCTGCCTGAGACCCTGGAGAGCCGCTGCCGGTCTGAGTAGACAATACTGACTTGGATGGACCAAGGGTCTGATTCAGTAAAAGGCAGCTTCATGTGTTCATGTGTGTAGGAAAACATCAGGTTTAATAGAGGGAAATGATTTAGGGGAGGGACCGTGGTTCAATCGTAGAGTATCTGCTTGGCATGCAGAAGGTCCCAGGTTCAATATCCTGCATCTCCAGGTAAGGGGACTAGGCGAGTAGGTGATGTGAAAGACCCCTGCCTGTGGGACCCTGGAGAGCCGCTGCTGGTCTGAGTAGACAATACTGACTTGGATGGACCAAGGGTCTGATTCAGTAGAAGGCAGCTTCATGTGTTCATGTGTCCCATTCTCCTGCCTGCCTCCATCTCATAGCCTCTCTCCCGTTTGACTCTAGCCCTGGAGGCGCTGTTTGCAGAGGAACCCGGCCTGGTGCTAGAGGTGCCCCCCATAGCGGCAGCCGATGTCTGCCGACGCTACCAGGAAGCTGGTGTGCGGTGCGTGCCAGTCGGGCATTCAGGTTCTCGGGGGCCCAATGCCATGGTGAGTATATAGGTGTGATTACAAAATTAAAGAAAGATTGAGAGGGCGTTAAAAAAAGGAGTATTGGGAAAAGTCATTGTCAGAGATGGGGAGACCTGGAAATAAGGTCTTTTGGAGGCCGGCTTCCTGGGAGATTGTGCAGTCATACAGTTGCATGATGGACCCACTGAGCTGAGCCACAGAGAGCCAGCGTAGTGTAGTGGTTAAGAGCGGTGGTTTGGAGCAGTGGAGAACCTGATCTGGAGAACCGGGTTTGATTCCTCCACTCCTCCACATGAGCGGCGGAGGCTAATCTGGTGAACCGGGTTGGTTTCCCCGCTCCTACACATGAAGCCAGCTGGGTGACCTTGGGCTAGTCACACTCTCTCAGTCCCACCTACCTCACAGGTGTGTCTGTTGTGGGGAGAGGAAGGGAAGGTGATTGTAAGCTGGTTTGATTCTTCCTTAAGTGGGAGAGAAAGTCGGCATGTAAAAACCAACTCTACTTTTTCTTCTTCCTCTTCTTCTGGGGGGTCACCACCTTTCTTTCCCCATCCTGCCGCCAACGCCCTTGCTGCTTAACCAAGTTGGTGCTCCCTTGCAGGTCCGGGTCACTGTGAACAGCCAGGAAGTGGTAGCTGAGAAAGTGGGGACGTTACGGGGCTGGTGGGAAGCCACCAGCTTCCAGCTTGAGCGGCTGCAGGCCAACCCTGACTGCGTGGCCCAAGAAGAGGCAGGGCTGGCCAAGCGCACTGAACCAACCTTCATCATGACCTTTAACCCCCACGAGGAGCTTCCCCTGCTGCAGGAAATAGGTATGAGACTGGAGAGGGGCAAAGGAGGGGAGGGGAAGAGGGTGCCCAAAGGAAGGTGTCGAATTACATACACGAACTTAAGATGCTAAGGAGGCTTAAGAACATAAGAAAGGCCATGCTGGATCAGTCCAAGGCCCATCAAGCCCAGCAGTCTGTTCACACAGTGGCCAACCAGGGGCCTCCAGGAAGCCCACAAACAAGACAACTGTAGCAGCACCATCCTGCCTGTGTTTCACAGCACCTAAGAGAATAGGCATGCTCCTGGAGAGAATAGGTATGCATCTTGACTAGTATCCATTTTGACTAGTCGCCATGGATAGCCCTCTCCTCCATGAACATGTCCGCTTCCCTCGTCAAGCCTTCCAAGTTGGCAGCCATCACCCCATCCTGGGGCAGGGAGTTCCACTACGGTCAGCACTTGGATGGGAGACCACCAAGGAAAACCAGGGCTACTGGGGAGAGGAAGGCAATGGCAAACCATCTGTGCTCACCTCTTGCCTTGAAAAGCCGTAGAGGGTCACCATGAAGCTGCCTTTTATGGAATCAGACCCCCAATCCATAAAGGTCATTATTATCTGCTCAGACTGGCAGTGGCTATCCAGGGTCCCATACAGGGGTCTTTCATATAACCTGGTCCTTTTAACTGGAGATGCTGGGAATTGGACCTGGGACCTTCCACGTGCCAGGCAGATGTTCTTCCACTAAGCTACAGCCCCTTGATTCCAGGAAGGGTTGATTGTGTCCTGGTATAAAGGTACCCCTTTGTTCTACCTCTTATCCCTCCCACAGCCATGCCTGCCCCCCGGGTTGCTGTACTTCGGGAGGAAGGAAGCAACGGGGACCGTGAAATGGTGGCTGCTTTCCTCATGGCCGGGTTTCAGGTGAGCTGGGCAACGGGATTTGGTCAAAGTGCCTCAACCTGATCTCAGAAACCAAACATGACCTCAGAGGTTTTAGGCTGTTTGTTTCTCTTTCCCTTCTGGCTTCCAGAACCTTTACTGTCTCAGGAACAGACAATTAGCTGTGACCTGTTTGCAAAGATTTTTGTTTGGTTTTGCTGGTGGGCATGTGAGACGGCCTTTTCAGTGGCAGCCCCACACTTATGGAACAACCTCCCCAGGGAGGTGCGCCTGTCCCCTTCATTGTTGATCTTCAGGAGGCCGTTTCATTTAGGACCACAGTTGATTCATTTACTAGCAGTCCTAAACTGTGATTTCAACTTTGGTTTTTTTAAACATGTATTTTATGTATGTTATCTCTGTCGTAAGCCACCTTGAGCTCCGTATGGAAGAAAGGCGGCTAATGAATGTTTTAATTTAAAAAATCCCAACATAAATGCCCACAATTTGGAACACTGATGAAACTCCCAGATTAATTTGAAGGTGTGATGAAAGAAACACACTCAATTTCTGTGCCATATATATTTCCTGTTGTACAAATAATATTTGCAACTTGGGTTGTCTTGAAGTAACTGGAACAAGAGGGAGTGGTAGGACTGACATGGCCTGTGGCTGTGTGGGTGTACTAAAGAACAGAGTCAGGGAGTTCATCTCTCACCATCAGACGTTCTCTGCAAGCTGGGTTGGCATCCTCCTTTAACCGTTCCTTCCTCATTTGCCCCCGTTGGTCCTTGTTGCAGGTCTGGGACCTCAACATGGAAGACCTGTGCTCAGGCGAGATGTCGCTGGACTCCTTCCGAGGCCTGGTGTTCGTCGGAGGGTTCAGCTATGCCGATGTGTTGGGCTCGGCCAAAGGTGAGGAGAACCAGCGGGGCGTAGTGGCGAAGAGTGGCGGATTCAAATCTGGAGAACCTGGTTTGATTCTCCACTCCTCCGCATGAAGCCTGCTTGGGTGACCTTGGGATAGTCCCAGTTCTCTCCGAAATCTCCCAGCCTACCTCACAAGGTGCCTGTTGTGGGGAGGGGAAGGTGATTGTAAGCCACTTTGAGACTCCTTAAAGGCAGAGAAAAGTGGGGTCTAAAAACCAACTCTTCTTCTCTGCAGAGATCAGATCCTCACTTTACCTCTGCTTGGGAAAGCTCTGGGCTCTTAGAATCATAGAATCATAGAGTTGGAAGGGATCACCAGGGCCATCAAGTCCAACCCCCTGCACAATGCAGGAAATTCACAACTACCTCCCCCCTCCACACCCCTAGTGACCAGAAGATGGCCAAGATGCCCTCCCTCTCATCCTCTGCCTAAGGTCACAGAATCAGCATTGCTGACAGATGGCCATCTAACCTCTTCTTAAAAACCCCCTGGGAAGGAGAGCTCAACCACCTCCCGAGGAAGCCTGTTCCACTGAGGAACCACTCTAACTGTTAGAAAATTCTTCCTAATGTCTAGACGGAAACTCTTTTGATTTAATTTCAACCTGTTGGTTCTGGTCCGACCTTGAGCAACAGAAAACAAATCAGCACCCTCCTCTATATGACAGCCCTTCAAGTACTTGAACATGGTTATCATATCCCCTCTCAGTCTTCTCTTCAGGCTAAACATACCCAGCTCCTTCAACCTTTCCTCATAGGACTTGGTCTCCAGACCCCTCACCATCTTTGTTGACCTTCTCTGGACACGTTCCAGCTTGTCTACATCTTTCTTAAATTGTGGTTCCCCAATTTTGTAAAGTGGAGAGGGGGGCAAACTGAGGATAGTTCTCAGCTGGTCTCCCCGTGGAGTCCTCTTTTGTGAGTTTCCCAGAGGCGTTTGGATAATAGCCTGATCTTTTCAGATCTGGGAATCTCAGCAGGTTTGGCCCTGGTCAGGATTTGGATGGGAGTCCACCCAAGAATACTAGGGTGGCTACGCAGAGGAAGGCAATTGTAGACGTCTCTTGCCTTGAAAACCCTGTGGGGTCGCCAAAAGTCAGCCGCGACTCGACGGCACTTTCCACCACCATCATTTGGATGATCAGCATTGGGTGAGACTAGCTGGACCAGCAAAGAGGTTGCCGCCTTCTCACCATTTTTAATGTCCACATATGGTTCTAGGCTGGGCTGCTTCCGTGACCTTCAACCCCCGTGCGCAGGCTCAGTTCCAGGCCTTCCACCATCGCAAAGATACCTTCAGCCTGGGCGTGTGCAACGGCTGCCAGCTGATGGCCTTGCTTGGTTGGGTGGGGACCGAGAACCCAGATGCCGAAGTCGAAGTGGGTAAGACAGAGAGGGTGGACAGAGAGGCCGGCCAGCTCTCCTGGGGTGGGTTGGAACCAGTGGCGAATCCTGCACTGTGCACCTTTGGTGTGGCCATTTCTAGAGAGCCAGCATGGTGTAGTGGTTAAGAACGGTGGTTTGGAGTGCTAGGCTCTGATCTGGAGAACCGGGTTTGATTCCCCGCTCCTTTACATGAGCGGTGGAGGCTAATCTGGTGAACCAGGTTGGTTTCCTCACTCCTCCAGCTGGGTGACTTTGGGCTAGTCACAGCTCTCTCAGCCCCACCTACCTCACGGGGTGTCTGTTGTGGGGAGGGGAAAGGAAGGAGATTGTAAGCTGGTTTGATTCTTCTATAAGTGGTAGAGAAAGTCCGCATATAAAAACCAACTCATCTTCTTCCAGGTGGCTCAATCAAACCGGGGGTGCTGCTGAGCCCCAACAATTCTGGTCGCTTTGAGTCGCGTTTTGTGGCGTTGAACATTGAGGAAAGTCCGGCGCTGATGCTGCGGGGCATGGCTGGTTCCACCCTGGGCATCTGGGTGGCACATGGAGAAGGTAATTATTTGTGGGGGGGCAGGGGCTGGATTTAGAAAGTGCCCAGGTGTAGAATCCTGCCTCTTTTGTAACTTTCTTTGTTTTGCCTCCCAGTAGTGGTCCCTGATCTTCATTGGTCTGAAGAGAATGAAGTCAACCAGCCAATACAGAGAGGCTATAATATAAATATTTTGGGAGATCCTAGTGGTGGGATCCATAGTGTAGTGGTTATCACATTTGCTTTGCATGCAGAAGGTTCAATCCCCAGCATCTCCAGGCAAGGGGCCAGGCAAGTAGGTGATGTGAAAGACCTCTCTGCCTGAGACCCTGGAGAGCCGCTGTCGGTCTGAGTAGACAATACTGACTTCAATTGACCAAGGGTCTGATTCAGTGGAGGGCAGCTTTGTGTGTCCTGGGTTCTAGCCCCAGTAGTACTATTAAGTTCTTTCGACAGCCAAGGTAATGGCTCAGTGGTAGAGCATCTGCTTGGCTTGCAGAAGGTCCCAGGTTCAAACCCCAGCATCTACAGTTAAGGGGATCAGAGAGGAGGTGATGTGACAAACCTCAGTGAGATCACAGAGAGCTGCTGCCAGCCTGAGTAGACAATACTGACTTGGATGGTCCAAGGGCCTGTTTCAGCATAAGGCAGCTTCACGTATGTGTTGTGTCTTTCCCCTCCAACCAGGTCGGATGCGGTTCCGCTCAGCTGAAATCCTGGATCGCGTACGATCTGCCCGTCTCGCCCCGCTACGCTACGTGGACGACCAGGGGCTGCCGACTGAGGAGTACCCCCTGAATCCTAATGGATCCCCATTAGGCATTGCAGGCATTTGTTCCCCCGACGGGCGCCATTTGGCCATGATGCCTCACCCTGAGCGCTGCGTCCTTCCCTGGCAGTGGCCCTGGATGCCAAGCTCTTGGCGCCAATCCCTGCAGGTCTCCCCATGGCTACGCATGTTCCAGAACGCCTGTGAGTGGTGCTTGCGTTACCCTGCAGGCCAGCCTTGAGCACACATGCCCAGGCGTCCGCATCCCTTTTGGGGTTGCCCTAACACAAGCTGCTCTCTGCCATTAATTATAAGCTGCACGGGACCAGACAATCTATCACTGCCCCTCGGCTGTGCTGCTGTCCTCACTAAAAGTGACCCTTTGAGAGAACAAGGAAATGTGCAATACTTTCACTGACCACAGGAGGTCGACATTGCACAGCAAGGAACAAGTCTGTGTTCTTCTCTTTGCGGAGCTTTATGGGACCAATGCAATTTCCAAAGTGCCAATAAAAAGAAACTGACTTCAGAAATCTGCATGGCTGTGTCTGAGTCCCCCTCCCTCCCCTGGCTTGAGGTGGAAGAAAATGCCTTCTGGCTATGGAGTGTTTGGAATTTCTTTTGTCCGTATGTGTTGGGTAGTGTCGGAATCCATAGATACTATGGAGATAGCTAAGAAGGAGGTCACAGCGGAAGATATTGGTGGCATTGCCTCCAGCTCCTCTAGCATGTATTGTCTGTGGCAAATCTCATGCTAGATATTGAGGATGATACTTAACAACAACAACAACAAAAATAGCCTGCTGCACATAGATGGTTCAACCAAATAACAGCAGTTACTGCTCACAAGACGTGCAGTAAATCAGAATCTCCAATTTGTAATAACATGTAATTGACAACTATGCTTAACACTTAGAATACAACTATAAATCCAGTCATGTACTCAAGTATGACATCAGAGGAAAGGAAGTACAGTTCATTACACCAATATTCAAATAGGATCCAAAGAACAACGTCCATATATTTCCTCTCATAAATAGTCCTTGTATCTCTTGTGGACTTTCCAATGGTGCATTAATCCCCATGTCACCACAGCTGGAATTGCAATTCTGAACCCTGAATGTGGTTCTAGGGAGCCCCAAAGGGATCCCTCAATAAGACAGGGACCCAGTAGTCACCTGGTTCGAGTTTTTTCTTCGTCAGTATTCGCTATTTGTACATGGACTGCACTTACGCTAGTTCACATGCTAAGCTGGAACTCAACGTTCTCATCATGAGAACATTATTAGATATTGAGGATGGGAAACCATATAATGTGTGTGTGTTTCTTTTAAAGTCCTCAAATGACATTTTAAAATAACCTGCTTATGATTCTGCTTTCCAACCATCTGGACGTAAGAACATAAGAGCCTTGCTGGATCAGACCAGTGATCCATCTAGTTTGGCATCTTGTCTCACACAGTGGCCTCAACCAGTTCCTTCAGAAATCCAACTACAGGGCATAGAATCATAGAGTTGGAAGAGACCACCAGGGTCATCTAGGCCAACCACCTGCACAATGCAGGACATTCCAAACTACCTCCACCCCCACCCCCCAGTGACCCAAACTCCATGCCCAGAAGATGGCCAAGGTGCCCTCCCTCTCATGATCTGCCTAAGGTCATAGAATCAGTATTGCTGACAGATGGCCATCTAGCCCAGAGGCCAAGCCCACCTTATAATTTACACCAAAATTATCCTAGGATGAAATCTGCTTTTGAACTTCTGAGGCAGACTATTGAAATATTTGTAAACAGAGACATACTTTATTCTGGAAAAGGGAGGGGGGAAAGAACGATAAATCCAGGCCTGTAAGATTTATCTGCTACCTTAGGTAAAACTGATGTAATTTGAGACTAGGAAATGCAGTGAGTTGGAACTAGCAGTGATTTCGTCAGTGGAACAGGACTTCCGTGCTTCTCCCGGCTTGCTGCAGTCCAGAATGCTCCCTGCAAATCTGCTCTTGCAGCAAAGACGCCCCTAGCAACAATATGTGAGTCAGGATGGAGATTTGCAGTGGAAAGGAGGGGGGATTAGTGAAAATCACCCCCCTTCATTAGTAGAAACCTACCCCTGGATCCAATCTCATGTTGGTGTAAGATACTTATTAATGAGCCAAATTCTGAAGAAGTCATTCATTTGTATTCATGCAGATGTTGTCGGCTAGCATAGTTTTTTGCACCAGAGGGGTTGCCAGTTAGTCTGTTGTAGCAAACAAATAAGCTGGCTTTGGCTGCTTTTCAGCAATAGCCTGCTGAGGCTCCCAGCACAAACCAATCCTGCATAATGTTTTTTCTCTCACACGCCTTGGCTGGCAAGTCCTTCCTCACGTACAAACACCCCTCTCACCAAAAACAACATCGGCGGGCCAGTTAACAGATACAAACTCACAGATCAGATCCTCCAACAAACACAGATGTCAGCTTGGTTCTGATAGAGGCTGGGGCAGGACCTCAAAGCATCAGCCAAACCATCTGGGACTTACTTGTTCAGCCTCCAGTTTATGATATATGCCTTCTGTCAACAGCCCCCTTCCGCTCTCTGCATCGGGCAAACAGGACAGGCCATATGCAAAAGAATAAGTGGATGCAAATCTAACGTTAAGAAAACAAAACACACACAGTATTAAGAAACCAGTGAGAAAACATTTAGAAGAAGAGTTGGTTTTTATATGCCGGCTTTCTCTACCACTTAAGGCAGAATCAAACCGGCTTACAATCCGCTTTCCTTTCCCTCCCCACAACAGACACCCTGTGAGGCAGGGGGGCTGAGAGAGCTGGGACTAGTCCAAGGTCACCCAGCTGACTTCATATGGAGGAGTGGGGAAGCAAATCCATTTCACTAGATTAGCGTCTGCCAGTTCTCCAGATCAGACTCCACAGCTCCAAACCACCGCTCTTAACCACTACACCACGCTGGCTCAGCCTTCCTCTGCAAAGTCTTCCTTGGTAATCTCCTATCTAAATTACCACCCCTGCTTTTTTTATTCCCCAGATCTGATGAGAGTATACTATATCACCCCATATGAATTCAACAGGAGGAAAATCATCTGCACATTAAATCCCCCCTTTCTTCTGTCTTCTCCAAGTGCTTGGAGTGGGCCGATGCTAGATGTAAAAAAACACATACAATAATTGTGTGTTTTTAGGACATTTGGAGGGGGAATCGGCTAAGGGCAAACACACTCTTCAACTCAAGATATGGAGAGACGGAACAGTACCCACAAGTTCTGGTTGCCAACCTCCAGGCAGGGCCTGGACGTCTCCCAGAATGACCACCACAGAGGTCAGTTCCCCTGGAGAAAATGAGAGCGACCTTTCTGCCCTTACACCCTGCTGTGGACCTGCCCCTCCCAAGTCTCCACCCACAAATCTCCAGGCCTTTCCCAAACTGGAGTTGGCAACCCTGCCACAAGTGTTATAATGGAGGGATCGGTTACCAGGTCTTCTTTTTTTTTTAGTGAACTTTTTAAAATGTTGCTGCCAGTAGTACACCCCTCTCCAGTTCACTGCCTGGCTTTGCAATTGACATAAGCAGAGTAGGCGCAATCATTGAGCAATTAGGGCTTCAGTAATCTGTGTTAAGTGAGCCAGAGAGACCACATGCAGAACGTTCCTTGCTCATAGCCGTCTGCATAGTTTGCAAGCTTTGAAACAACTGCCGCATCGAGCAGTCGAAGAACTGGAACCCCGGTGGCCTGCCATCTTCTGTTATTTTAAAGCCATTTTGCAACAGAAAAAAATGAGATTGCGTTGAGTCACATACACTGCTGAAAAGCAATTGTACCAGCTGGCCGGTTAGCTCAGTTGGTTAGAGCGTGGTGCTAATAACGCCAAGGTCGCGGGTTCGATCCCCGTACGGGCCAATTCTATTTTCCCACTATATATATATATTTTCCATAGGAAGTGGCCTTTCCCAATGGATAACATTGCCCTCTTCAAAAGGAAGACTCCCTAAAGTGCTGTTTGCTTCTATTCACTCTCCGCTTCTATTCCCCCGCCCTTTTATACGTAAGCCAGTTGAAATTGGTGTTCAAATAAAGGTTTTGTTTTTGTTTTGTATTTTCTCCTCATTGATTTTGGTTTCTTCTTTTTCCAACTCCCGTCTTCTAAATTTCTTGCCTATCGGTGAAATTCTAGGCGCGTTCTGTTGTGTAGTTTATAAAGACAGCTCATTTATATTTAACAAGCCTCTTTCTGCCTACAGTTCCGTACAATAAGGGAGCGGTAGTGCCTTTAGAATTACTTCTCGTTGTTCTGTAAGAAAGGGGAAAAAATAAACTTTTTGGTTCCACTGGGGCTCGAACCCAGGGCCTTCTGCGTGTAAAGCAGACGTGATAACCACTACACTATGGAACCTTATAGCAGCGAGGCAGCTTTAAGTTTATACGTAACTGTATAAATGTGCGTTTTCATGTTTTAGATACATAGTGCTTTCCTTCTTTGTTGCTGAACCCCGACATAATTTTACACAACACTGACCCTACCCAATTTACATATATCTGAAGAGAAGGAGGTGATAGAATTGGCAATGGCCAGCAAACTATACCAGATCAGAGAATTTCTCAAGTCAGGGGAATTATACCAGATCAGAGAATCTCTCAGAGGGTCTCTGTCTCCAGACCCAGGCCCATCAAGACCTGCAGTCTGTTCACACAGGGGCCAACCAGGTGCCTTCAGGAAGCCCCCAAACAAAACGACTGCAGCAGCACCATCCTGCCTGTGTTCCAATGCACCTAATATAATAGGCATGCTTCCTTTCTTCTCCATCGATAAAGTGTTCGAGGTGGGCTCTCTGGGTGATTCAGCCTCAGAAGTTTGTCCCCTTAGGCCTAAAGTCTGGACAGAGCGGACAGTCGTTTTCCAAGTCAGGTGTTAGGAGACTGACTCTGGTACTGGAAGATAATTCACAGTGGGTCGCCGTGTTAGTCTGTCTGCAGTAGTAGAACAGCGCAAGAGTCCAGTATCACCTTAAAGACTAACACGTCCAGGTGCTACTGGACTCTTGCTCTTTTCTGGTACTGGGAAATACTTCCTGGGGTTTGAGCTCACATGAAGCCCTGCCAAGGGGGAGACTGGGAGATCCAGATTGTATTATGAAGAGCCACCTGAATCAAAGATTGAGTCAGTATTCACCGACTGTTCATTGTGGAGCTGCCATGTCATACCACTGTATTCAAAAGTTTACATGCATCTAACTCGTGAATATTTAGGAACGATTTGCAAGGGCAATTAAAGCCAAAACGTCTGAATGGAAGAGAAATAAACATTGGGAGAGAGAATAGCATCACAGACAAAAGGTATCACCGATTTCAAAGGGTTACACGAAAACCTTGTACCCGTGTAGCAGAGTGGCGCAGCGGAAGCGTGCTGGGCCCATAACCCAGAGGTCGATGGATCGAAACCATCCTCTGCTAGCTGCTTTTTAAAAAAATAATGTATTTTTAAATGAATCCACGCTGAAGAAAATAAGGTATTAGCAATCACAGGAAAGGAGTGCAGCATTATTATTAGAGAAAGCGGATTTGAGAATCTGCAGAACCATTCCCCTCCCCCCTTCCAGGGTTATTTGGGAGCCGGCTTTCGATCAAAGGATTAGCAGGAAAGATCCTCAGATCCCCCAGGCCATTTCCCCACCGTCTCATCTTCTGGGCATGGAGTAGGGGGCCACTGGTGTGTGTGTGTGTGTGGGGTGGGGAGGTAGTTGTGAATTTCCTGCATTGTGCAGGGGGTTGGACTAGATGACTCTGGTGGTCCCTTCCAACTCTATGATTCTGTTCTGTGATTCATTAGCAGCATCTCCCATCTTCAAGACCTACGGGGTGGGGGTGGGAGAGAGCGCGCGCACTCACACCTTCAACCCCCCCCCAACCCCCATCTTAGATTCATGAATAATCAGGGCAGGGTGGGGGTGAAGGGAAGAAAGGCATTTAGCACAGGCTCGCAGCTTCAATGTAGCCGCATTAAGTCTGCTGCTGCAAAAATACAAACAGGCAACAGTATCCGATTGATTTCCCTCGTCCCATTGAGAGGGAAAAAAGGTCTTCCTGCCTCTGCAGATTGTGTAGCAGATGGAACGGGGGAAAAAGGGGGGGGGAAGGACTGTTTCAGAAACCGACTCATGTCAGCTTATTTTATTTGTCTTTAATACTCATATCAACAAGTAATTTAAAATATTTGGGGATGGGAGGGACAGGAAGAGGGTAGCCAGAGCTACAATTTCAGAGCAGGAAAAAAAGCTTCCGAGTTGTCAGGATGGCCGAGCGGTCTAAGGCGCTGCGTTCAGGTCGCAGTCTCCTCTGGAGGCGTGGGTTCGAATCCCACTTCTGACACAGATAACTTTTGGTGCTGCAATTAGTTTCAAACGACCTTACAGGTTTAATAAGCAGCATTATTAACTGATGGGATAGTGTCTGGTTTTTTTTTTTTTTTTGCGTAGGTCAGATCTCTGGAATGGGATGGATCTGAAAAGACCCTTTTTGTGCTAGCTGGCAATCTCCGCCCCCCCAGGCCATCCTGTTGCTGGAGGATAAGGAGCCTGACCTATCCCATGCAATGGCAAAATTCTGCTTTCTAGCTATTAAGAGAAAGGCACTTACGAGATGGATTAATGGCCTTATATACACAGTACTAATACTGCATCTTAAAAGCACATGATTTACTTATGATAGCTACGTACTATCATGAGCTTATATATTCAATCAGGGTTTTTAGGATTCTGACTAGTTTCCTTTTTCTTGTTTCTCTTTTCATAAGAACATAAAACGAGTCCTGCTAGTTCAGGCACAGGCCCATCCAGTCCAGCAGTCTGTTCACAGTGGCCAAAGGACTGATTATAATTTGCACCTATGTTCTGATTAACAATAAGGGTTGATTAAATCGCAGCTTTTTCCTGTGAGAGGGTGGGTGGCTCTGAAAAGAGCCTTTATGGTGCTGGCTGGCGGCCGGCGGTCTCCCCCGCCTCTCCCCCCTAGGCCCTCTCCCCGCGGATGCGGCGGGCCAGCTGGATGTCCTTGGGCATGATGGTGACGCGCTTGGCGTGGATGGCGCACAGGTTGGTGTCCTCGAAGAGCCCCACCAGGTAGGCCTCGCTGGCCTCCTGCAGCGCCATGACGGCCGAGCTCTGGAAGCGCAGGTCGGTCTTGAAGTCCTGCGCGATCTCGCGCACCAGGCGCTGGAAGGGCAGCTTGCGGATCAGCAGCTCCGTCGACTTCTGGTAGCGCCGGATCTCGCGCAGCGCCACCGTGCCCGGCCGGTAGCGGTGCGGCTTCTTCACGCCCCCCGTGGCCGGCGCGCTCTTCCGGGCAGCCTTGGTGGCCAGCTGCTTGCGCGGCGCCTTGCCGCCCGTCGACTTGCGCGCCGTCTGCTTGGTGCGCGCCATCGCCGGCTCCGAAGACGAAATGGGCAACAAGAGCCGATGGCTCGGTCTTTATAGCCACTGTCCGCGTCCTGATTGGATGAGGCGGACCGCGGTTGCAGCATTTGAATTTCCCGGGCTGGACACTGATAGGGTGGAAATTACAATACCTTCCCCCCTCCTCCTTTTTTTAAATTTTTTTAATTTTTATAACACATTAAACAAAACGAACAAATACAATAATAAAAAATAAAAAATAAAATACAAAAGAGTATCAATTATATGCTCTTGTTAGTATATTCATAGTTACAAAATTATAAAGTCCAAAAAACAGAAAATACCCTTTTGACCCTCCACCCACCTTAGAAAGTGACCCACCACCAGACTTCCGAAGAAGTGTCTTAACAGTTTAAAAAAATTCCATTAACAATATAATAAAAAAATAATAAAACTTGTTTCTATAACTCACTAACTAAAATAGTAAAATCCATTTTTGCCAGTTTATCCCAATATGTGACGGCCTTTGCCCAAGTTTCTTTGAACATTGATAGGGTGGAAATTACAATACCTTCCCCCCCCTCCTCCTTGATGCTTTGTCTCCTACCTCGTCGGAGGAGGCGCGGGAGGGAGGGGGTATTTATTTAGGGGCTGCTTTGACCACGTAGGCCCTGCGCTTTTACGACACCGTCTTGGGCAGGTTTACTCGGGAGTAAGCCCTTTCTAGCGCCATCTTGGGCGGGATTACTTGGGAGGAAGCCCTTTCTAGGATTGATAATTCACAGTGGGTAGCCGTGTTAGTCTGTCTGCAGTACCGGTAGTAGAAAAGAGCAAGAGTCCAGTAGCGCCTTAAAGACTAACAAAAATATTTTCTGCCAGAAAATATTTTTGTTAGTCTTTAAGGCGCTACTGGACTCTTGCTCTTTTCTACTTTCTAGGATTGAAGCAGCATGTAAACCCAAGAAATGGGTTGATTTGAACTCATGCCACGGTATTCTCCAACGGGAAAAATTGTGCAGAGGGTTGGACTAGATGACCCTGGTGGTACCTTCCTACTCTATGATTCTATGGAGAGGAGCTAAAACGCATGCTGTGGATCGGTGTGCCGCAATTTGGGCGCGCTAAGTGCCGTAAAGTCGCTTCCGATTTATTGGCGATCCTATGAATGAATGACCTCCAAAGCATCTGATTGGCGGCAATTTAGATATGTACAAATTTAGGTAGCCGTGTTGGCGGATTGGGATCAAAAATCATATAAGCACCACGAGACTTTCATCGAAATTCTCATCACTTTGGATTTTAGGTGCTTCTTAAAAGAGTCTTCTGAGCTAACATTTATTATGGTTCTTAAAGGGGTCGTGTATATGCTTTGCCAAAGGAAGTCAGGCTTAGCCCGATCTTCTCAGATCTTAGCTGCCAAGCAGGGTCGGTCCTGATCAGTATTTGGATGGAAGACCACCAAAGAAATCCTGAAGATCTAGGCAGAGCCAGTCAATAGGAAACCACCCCCGAAGGGATGTTGCCTTGAAAACCCTACAGGGTCGCCATAAATCGACTTGATGGGACTTTCCCCCACCCACAGGAAGAGTATAATAACGCCGGAGGGAAGTAATAGGCAATTTGAAAATCGCGCCCTGACACGCGATTGGCTGATTAAGCTCCATCCAAAGATTCTCACAACAGAAGGCTCCATCCATTCGAAATTCGCGCCAAAACCATTTTTAGGGGAGGCTAGAAACCCGTTTTCCTACACTGACTTCCTACACGACCCTAACCGCCCCCCCCCCGCTCCCCCGGATAACTGTAAGAAAGCATAAGAAAGTAGTCTGCTCGATTAGTCTTTAAGATGTTTATGCACTTGACATTTTTTTAATTGACTGTCAAGACGATTACCCTTTATCTTGACCCATCCCTATTTTTTCCTTCTGTGCCCTTTAATAAAAAATTAATAAAAATGGGGCGGGGAGCCCACTCTATTAGGCTAGGCAAAAAAAGGGCTTCACCAAATATGGGCCATATATGCATGGGAGGTGTTGCTTTGGATTTGCTGTCTAGATGCACTTTTTCCTCATCCAAATTCCCAAAACTCAAAAATAACCCCCATGCAGAGTTCCAGGAATTCGGACGGGGGAAATGTGCATCTAGAGAGCGGCAAATCCAAGGCAAAACTTCCCATGCATAAATGGCCATGGAAAACTGCAGAAAGCATATTTACATAAAGCTGTGCTTTTATACAACTTGGAGAATTGATTTTTTGGGGGGATCTTAAAAACATTCGTGTAATAGAACTGTATTCAGCATCGGGCGACCAAAGCTCTTTTGGATGTTTTGGGTGGCTCTTAAAAGAGCCTTTGGGTTGGTGCGAGCGGTCCGAAGGCCCCGGACGTCTTTTATTTCCCTTTGGCCTTGTGGCTCTCGGTCTTCTTGGGCAGCAGGACGGCCTGGATGTTGGGCAGGACGCCGCCCTGGGCGATGGTGACTTTGCCCAGCAGCTTGTTGAGCTCCTCGTCGTTGCGGATGGCCAGCTGCAGGTGGCGGGGGATGATGCGCGTCTTCTTGTTGTCGCGCGCCGCGTTGCCCGCCAGCTCCAGGATCTCGGCCGTCAGGTACTCCAGCACGGCCGCCAGGTAGACCGGCGCGCCGGCCCCCACCCGCTCGGCGTAGTTGCCCTTGCGCAGCAGCCGGTGCACGCGGCCCACCGGGAACTGCAGCCCGGCCCGCGACGAGCGCGTCTTCGCCTTGGCCCGCGCCTTGCCGCCCTGCTTGCCGCGTCCCGACATGACGATGGAGCCACAAATAAAGTTAAACTAAAGTAACCAGAACTACTCCAAGGAGCAAAAACTTACTGAGTTCTTCCAAGGGCTTCTCTGCCTTTTATTCACTCGGGCAGCTTCCAGTCGCGACTTCCTATTGGCTCATTCTCAGAGATGCTCTCCTCTGACCAATAGATTGGCTGGCTTTCTCCAGTGACCAGTAGGCAGCCGGCGTTGCGCCTTCGGCCAATAGAAACGGAGGAGGGTAGAATGCGTTCATTTGCATGTTTATTTAACCACTGAATAAAGACCCAGCCAATAGGAAGGGAGGATTTCGACACCCTCATTAGCATGGCAGCCCTATAAATAAGGGCAGCCCACACCGCGTCGTTTATTTCTTTTCTGCTGCTGTTGGTGGACGTCGCTGCAGAGATGCCTGAGCCAGCCAAGTCCGCGCCTGCGGCCAAGAAGGGCTCCAAGAAAGCCGTGACCAAGACGCAGAAGAAGGGGGACAAGAAGCGCAAGAAGAGCCGCAAGGAGAGCTACTCCATCTACGTGTACAAGGTGCTGAAGCAGGTCCACCCGGACACCGGCATCTCCTCCAAGGCCATGAGCATCATGAACTCCTTCGTCAACGACATCTTCGAGCGCATCGCCGGCGAGGCCTCCCGCCTGGCCCACTACAACAAGCGCTCCACCATCACCTCCCGCGAGATCCAGACCGCCGTGCGCCTCCTGCTGCCGGGCGAGCTGGCCAAGCACGCCGTCTCCGAGGGCACCAAGGCCGTCACCAAGTACACCAGCTCCAAATAAAACTCTTCTTTAGGCAGGTTCGCAAAACAAAGGCTCTTTTCAGAGCCACCCACTTTTCTCAACAAAAGAGCTGCAGTTGCAAAGCCTTAAAATGGACCTTATGTGTTTTGGGATTTTAACAATGTCCTGGTTTGAACTATACACAGCAGGACTCATCTCAAAATTCCTCTGGCAGATGAGGGACTTGGAAGAGTTTTTTTTTTTCCTTTGGAGAAGGGGAAAATCCTAATCCCAGATTAATAAATGCCACATTCTTGGTGAGATGCTTTGGCAGAAAGCCAGATTGGAAAGCAACAGTTTCCATCAAATGAAGCTTGGTACCTTCTCATCTTGTGTCCTACAGTTCTAAACCCAGTATTGTCAAGCCAGTAAAAGTTTCAAATAAAGTTTCTTCATGATTTAGCCATGTCTCAGCCTGTGTTTAACCCACTAAGCGCAATTGACTGTTAAGATGCACTGACTTAAATAAAAAATGCTGTTTTATCAATCTGCCACTTTGGGGGGAAACAAAAGCACTTTTAATATAAAAAAAGGCACATAAACCTATCCCAGCATTTTTATTTAGCCCACTCCCATCTGCAGAGAACATAACATCCCTCTCCAGGGAAATATCTCTGTGCCCCAATATCACCCAGCGGGTGAAGACTGAATTGTTTTGTCTGGCATTCTCTGACTTACCTTCCTTCCCCTGTTCCTGTTTTAATTGTTTTGTGCAGTGTATTTCAGAAACTTGTTTCAATATTGTTTTTTTTGGGGGGGGTTGTTCACTGCCATGGGGAACCCTAAGCAGGGCGGAAAGGTGGCATAGAAATGCCTTAGATGAGATCAGTAATAAATTTTCTGCGTAATTGTATGTCATATGTTAATGTCTTCTGATTCTGTGATCATAGTTCTCCTGTATTGTCTGTTGTAGGGTTGCCTACTGCAGGATGGGAAATTATTCCTGGAGATTTGAGGAGCTGGGACCTGCGGACAGTAGGTTTTGGGGAGGGGAGGGATCTCAGCAGAATATTATGCCATACAGTCCACCCTCCAGAGCAGCTAATGTCTCCGGCTGGACTGAACTTTGTGGTCTAGAGGTCAGCTAAAATTCTGGGGGATATCCAGGCCCCACCTGGAGGTCAGCAGCCTTAGTCAGATGCCTGATTGCATTGGTTTTATATTTTATAATCCACCTTGAGTCTCAGTGAGAAAGAAGAAGAATGTGCCATCCAGTCCCAAACAACTGATTGCGACTAGATGAGCAGAGATGGTTCGCCATTGCATTCTTCCATATAGCAACCCACTCTCCCTTCTTCAGCCTTCCTCCTTGTAGCGAGGCATTATTGCATTTTAATATACACTTCCCCAAATAAGTAAAACCATTGTCTGAGTAACCTTTATACCCCACAACTCTTAACCATAGGGCCTCATGAAGCAGCTCCCAATAAGATTTGATCAAATATTGGGGCCAATTCAATCAGAACCGCCATACACTGCCCAAGTGGCCCCACTCTAAATTCTTCTTGGTGGGAATAGCAACGATAGTCTATTGCGCCAAAATCAAAACAGTGGTGACAACTTAATAACTAATATTTTTTTTTCCAGCATCAGCTTTGGTGAGTCAGAGCTCTCTTCCTTGTGAATGCTTTGCTTTAGTGACTTCTTTTAGTACCCCAGAGGTTGCAGCTGGAAGAAAAATAGCACATAAAAATATAAAACTGGGGGGGGGAGTAAATAGACAAAAGAATGATGCGTTGGCCGGGAATCGAACCCGGGTCAACTGCTTGGAAGGCAGCTATGCTCACCACTATACCACCAACGCGGCTGTTCAACAGTGATATAACAAGAGTACATATTATGAACCTACTCAAAAATGTATGTCTCTGAATTACCACACGGTGGCGCTGTAAACTAAGCATTAGAATTTCTCAACGTGGCTTTTCGGGGATTTCATGTCGAAGTTTTCTAAACTTGTGTCAAACCAGCGACTCCCTGTTTGAGTCCCTGAAAAAACGTCTCGTCCAATTCAACCTGCGCCCATTTATTGCAAATTTCACCCCTCATCCAGTCGCATGTTAAACAGCCGGTCTCTCCCAGTTGTATTTTCCCCATTCCAGCAAGATGGTCCCAAAGGAAACCCCACATCCTAAATGCCCTGGCCGTTTCGTATATAACCAAGACTAAAAAGTCGAATGCGGGAGCGAAACGTAGTCCTTTTGAGTCACTCTATTTGGGGAGCAAAAATCAGTGCTCCAGGTGAGGCTCGAACTCACAACCTCGGCATTGCTTCGACAAGTACTGCTGTATAAGTACCGCGCGCTAACCGATTGCGCCACTGGAGCTCCTATAGAGTGTGATCTTTTCACTCCCCTTTGAGAGACGCCCACAAAGCGTGAGTTGGTGTAGAAAACGTCACTTAATTATTTCAGAAGCGCAAAGTCATTTTCCCACCCACCTTTCAGAGCAATGTTTGTTTGTTTGTTTGTTTTAAGCCTAATTTCTATAAAGAGGTACAGGTCTTTGCAAAAGGTGCCCTGGAATGTTACTCTGGGGCCAAAAGAAATTAAGGTTTAAAAGAGCTATAAGACCCTGACTCTTTGACCATCTATTTATAAGTGCCAATATTGACGGGGAGTGTCAGAATACTCGCCTATACTGTCCCACAGAGGAAGCAAGAGTGTTTTTTTTTTAATTTAAATCCAAATACTGTTGTTTCTTTGAATTCATCAAGTGTCATCATTTGAGTCACACAGAACTCTATCAAAAGGCTGGATGTTTAGGGGATATTCTAAAAAATCAACCTCGCAACGTTTTGCACCTGCCAGACACATCAGCTTGTAATAGGTGTGTGTCATCCGCCTTGAGTCTCAGAGAGAAAGGCGAACTACACATTTAAATAAATAATCATCCCTTCTCCCACTTTGACAATTCAGATATTGAAATCTCTTCTGCTGAACCACCTTTAACAATGGGAAATAACAAGATTTTACAATTCATAGAGCTTTTCTTCTGGAAGAAATAGGGGGGAGTGACAAATATGGATATAACTGAATAATAATTTTAGATTATCTGAATAATAACTGATTCGATTATCTGATTATGTGAATAATAACTTATTAATAATTTTAGATTATCCCCCCTGTAGTGATGGTGCCTTCTGCCAACAGGTTCCTTTTGTTATTTATTTACTCCCTCGCTTACTTCAGTTACAGCAGGCCTTTATCAAGGACGGTTACACCCAAGCACAGACCCTCACAGGTAAAAGGGAAACACTCGTTCTAGTGTCAAGATTCAAGTGCTAGGTGCTTGCTGAATGAGTAGGTAGTATGAAAAGCTGGGTGCTTTATTTAAAAAAAAATGATGGAAAGGAAACAATTACTTTTCATGAATGGAATTTGAACCCAGAGCTCCCGAGAAGACCGCGATTTGATTGCAACGCCTTAACCCCCTCGGCCATCCTGGCTTTTTGCAAAATAGTTTTTAAACTCTTAATTTTTTTTAATTAGCTTGTTAACTCGCAAATGCATTGTTTTCTAATGGCCCTTCTAAAACTCACATGGAGTTTATGAATAACATCCAGAGTGGTATGACGTCATAAGCCTCTCCGGGAAGTGTCATATTTCAAAAGAAACTCTACAGAAGTAGTCGTGGCCGAGTGGTTAAGGCGATGGACTAGAAATCCATTGGGGTCTCCCCGCGCAGGTTCGAATCCTGCCGACTACGGAACTTTTTTCTTGCTCACGAATTCATATTCTATGTTGTGTTGAATTCGTTTTAGAGCCATCCTCTTTGCTTGACATCCTCTGTGCTTTCTGGTTTCGGGCCCTTTCAGATCTTTGCTTTCTAAACCATGGGTATGTCTCTGCTCCGGTCTTTGCAGAAAGACATTGGCCACTTATGCATGGGAGGTTTTGCCTTGGATTTGCCGCTCTCTAGATGCACATTCCCCCCATCCGAACTCTCAAAACTCTGCATTTGGAGAATTTGGATGGGGAAAACGTGCATCTAGAGAGCGGCAAATCCAAGGCACAACCCCCCGTGCATAAATGGCCAAAATTGCAAGTCAGCATGAAGGAAAAAAGGGATGTACTAAAATGAATGACAGGCTAGCCCATTAGAAACAATGGGAGAGGCTGCACTTCCGATTGAAGATAATGGGAGCCTGGATTGTCGGTTGACTTGCATGGGCTCCATTGAAATACATTGCAACACAAAAACATTATCATCGATGGGCTCTGCAGCCTCTCCCATTGTTCCTAATGGGGTAGCTAGCCTGTTATTCGTTTTAGTATATCCCATCATATTTTTTAGGGAATCTCACACAGGGGCTTCAGCATCGAAATGCTTTCCAGCTAAACCCCTACATCTCTTTCATGAATATCGATAGACACCCCCCTTGACTCTCCTAGAGGTGGGGTGTAATTGTTTTAATGCCCCCGGTGGTCCAATACGGAATTTCCAAAAACAAAATATAAGGCCAGCCTTTCTGGATCCAGTCAGTGGTCCGACTATTCCAGTATCCTGTTTCCCATAGTGACATCCCTCTTATTCTGTCCCCCCAGCAACTGGTATACTGCCTCCGAACATGGAGGTTCCATTTTGCCCATCAGGGATAGTAGTCATGAGGGGGAGCGAAGCTCCTCTCTGGAAGTCCTGTCTTCTGAAGCCAGATTCTCTGTGGGAGAGAGTGACCCATCTGGGAAGGGATGTATTGTTTCCAGCATGTTCAGATTCACATTGTTCTTCACTGTTCTTACTTCTCACTTTTAGTACAGGGTGTAAAAGAAACTCAAGCGTGTTCATACAGCTCTTCGTTTGCTAGAGCTCTGGTTTGAGGATGCACAGTTGATAAATAAAACAATTTGGGCATTGGGTTAATCAACATCCAAATTCAATATATGTAAGGAAAATTAAAAAGTGTTTTCCGCAGGGGTGTTAGTGGTATAGTGGTGAGCATAGCTGCCTTCCAAGCAGTTGGCCCTGGTTCGTATTCCCGGCCAACACAGTGCATTTCTAAAGCATGCAGAGTTCTGGGTACTTGTTTTTCAGCTTTCTTTCGAAAAGAAAATGATGCCAGATTTGCTGTCCAGAGAAACATGCACACAGAAGGGAAACAGCCATGTAAAGTACTTCTGGAAGCAGGTTTTTCTCAAGCCTGCAACTGCTTGCCAGCATCTCCTGCCTGTGCTGGAGGAGACTAGAAAAGAAAATATGCTTTGGCTTCTTTGGATTAAAACGCTTAGGGCTGCTTAGCTTGGGAAGAAGGCGGTTTAGGGGAGACATGACAGAGGTCTATAAAATTATGCATGGTCTGGAGAGAGTGGACAGGGAGAAGCTTTTCTCCCTCTCTCATAATGCTAGAATGTGGGGTCATCTGCTGAAGCTGGAGGGTGAGAGATTCAAAACTGATAAAAGGAAGTATTTCTTTACATAACGCATAGCTAAAATGTCCCAGGATATGGTAATGGCTGCCAACTTGGAAGGCTTGAAGAGGGGACATATTCATGGAGGAGAGGGGCATCCATGGCTACTAGTCAAAATGGATACCAGTCATGATGCAGATCTATTCTCTCCATGATCAGAGGAGCGTGCCTAATTATTGGGTGCTGTGGAACACAGGCAGGATGGTGCTGCTGCAGTCGTCTTGTTTGGGGGCTTCCTAGAGGCCCCTGGTTGGCCACTGTGTGAGCAGACTGCTGGACTTGATGGGCCTTGGTCTGATCCAGCATGGCCTTTCTTATGTTCTTACCAACCCACATTACTCTCAGCAGAGATCAGGATCTGAAAGTAAAAATTAATTGGCAGGTTGGGACATAATTGGCAGGTTGGGAAGACAGAGCAATGGAATTTGATGAAGGTATTGTGTTACCAGATCAATGTTGTGGGAAACAGGGATAGAGAGCACATACTGGACTTTTGTGTGGTGGCAGTAACAGCGGTTTCCTAGTTAGTATAGTGGTAAATATCCCTACCTGACATGTGAGAGACTGGGTTACTCCATGGGGAGAAGTGGCTTTTTCTATTGCAATAATAACTTTTAAAACCACCTGTGTGTTTACTTACATATATTAATAGGTGTACATATATATTCACACAACTGTAACAATAGACCATGCTTGGTGGTATGGAGTGTTAGACTTTTAACTGAAAATTTGCATGCATAAAATGCCGTCAAGTCGCAGCAGACTTATGGCAACCCAGTGGGGTTTTCAAGGCAAGAGACTAACAGAGGTGGTTTGCCGTTGCCTGCCTCTGCACAGCAACCCAGTCATTCTTTGGTGGTCTCTCATCCAATTACTAAACAGGGCCCATCCTGCTTAGCTTCCAAGATCTAATGAGATCAGGCTAGTCTGGGCCTTCCTTTCTCTGAACTGTTCATTTCGAAAATGTTTGCCCTGACCTGAATAGGCCAGACTAACCTGATCATTTTGCAGGGGGTTGGACTAGATGTCCCTGGTGGTGCCTTCCAACTTTATGGTTGAACATGAATCTGCCTTCTATTGAATCAGACCCTTGGTCCATCCAAGTCAATATTGTCTACTCAGACAGGCAGCGGCACTCCAGGGCATTCCAAGAGCACATGAGCTAATGAGTCGATGGAGCCAAAGAGCACAGGCAAATCCTTTCAAAGTATGGTAAATTCAAAATTCAGCCTTGCATCACCATAGAAGGATGCAGGTTCTAGGAATTTAGGCAGATCGTGAGAGGGAGGGCAGGAAGGGATGAGTCAGTGTTTGGTTCTCTTGGCCCTTTCTTGCATGCCCATGGTAATACCCATCACCATTTGGGTTTAGGAAGCATTTTTCCTCCTGTGTCACAAACACTTATATTTTGATGTCATGTAGGTCTGGATAGTTCAGTTGGTAGAGCATCAGACTTTTAATCTGAGGGTCCAGGGTTCAAGTCCCTGTTCAGGCGTAGAGGTTTGTTTTTAACAAAACAAATAGGTTTGCTCTTCCTGCCTCAGTTTATGTCTCTCTCCCCCTTCTCCCCATATCAATTAATTATCATTTGGGATGTGGCATTGTCTAGGATGAGAGTTTAAAATGGCTGGTGGTGCCAACAACTAATTCACCTGGTAGTGATGCAGACAAAACACAATATAACATGGGGAGGTGTTTGAAACCTACATCTTCGTAGTAACCAAAACCAACAGGTACTGTTCCAAAGCCACTGCTGGGTAGAACGGGAGTCTTTTCAGTTTGTGAGTCCATCTGTATAGTCGCTACTGGTGGGGACATGAATATTCTCACTATCCCACAAAGTCAATCTAGGACAGGGGTGTCGAACTCTAGGAGATTTGGTGGTGGAGTGGGGAGGGCAGGCCTTGGGGCAGGGAGGACCTTAGTGGATATAATGCCATAAAGCGGGGTGTAGAACTCAATTGTTACGAGGGCCGGATATGACATAAATGTCACTCAGTTGGGCCGAGCTATGCCTTGCCAGCCCAGATCGGGACAGGGGTCAGGGCGTGGCTGCCTTGGCTGGCTTGTGGGCCAGATAAGAGCTCTCAAGGGGCTGGATCCGGCCCTCGGGCTTTATGTTTGACACCCCTGACCTAGGGTTACCAATGTCAAGGGGAAGCTTGGATTCCTCAGAACATAAGAAAAGCCCTGCTGGACCAAGCCAGGGCCCATCATGTCCAGCAGTCTATTCACACAGTGGCCATCCAGGTGCCTCTAGGAAGCCCATAAACAAGACAACTGCAGCAGCAGCATCCTGTCTGTCTTCCACAGCACCTCATAGAATAGGCATGTTCCTCTGATACTGGAGAGAATAGGTATGCATCATGACTAGTATTCATCCTCCATAAGAACATAAGAAAGGCCCTGCTGGATCAGACCAAGGCCCATCAAGTCCAGCAGTCTGTTCCCACAGTGGCCAACCAGGTGCCTCTAGGAAGCCCACAAACAAGATGACACCAGCAGCATTATTTTGGCTGTATTCCACTGCACCTCATGTAATAGGCAATACGTAGGTTTCACCGAGATTTGAACTCAGATCGCTGGATTCAGAGTCCAGAGTGCTAACTGTGACACCATGGAACCACATTCACACCATAGAACTACCATGATTTCAACTGATATAATGACTACAGAGATCAGTTCCTGAGGAGGAAATGGCAGGTTTGTAGGGTGGTCTTTATAGGGTTGCCAGGCCCCTCTTCGCCACTGGCTGGAGGTTTTAGGGGCAGTGCCTGAGGAGGGCGGGGTTCGGGGAGGTGGAGGGACTTCAGTGCCACAGAGTCCAATGGCCAAAGCGGCCATTTTCTCCAGGTGAACTGATCTCTTTCGGCTGGAGATCAGTTGTAATAGCAGATCTCCACTAGTTCCTGGAGGTTGGCAACCCTATGACATCACTTCCCCACTGAGCACCCTCCCTTCCTGAACCTACACACTTCCCAGGGAACACCCCTTCCCCATATCCAAAAATTTCCCAAGCAGTTGTTGGCAGCCCTAGGTAAATCTGTATAACGTTACGATTCAGGTACAAATCAGTCACCACCAGGTCTATTTACTGCCACCCCCCTGGGTCATGTGGTACCCAGGATGAAGAGTCTGGAATCTGAAGTCAGGCATCTGAACGAATGGCAGCTTTGACTCTCGAAAGTTTATATCCTGGAACTTTTTTTGGCTCTAAAGAGCTAGCGAACTGTCATCTAGCCATTGTAAATTAATTGTTTTCAACACCATGGGTCATATATGTTAGATGACATAGGAAACAGCGTGTTCTTATGCAGGGTAGTGTGGCCGAGCGGTCTAAGGCGCTGGATTTAGGCTCCAGTCTCTCCGGAGGCGTGGGTTCGAATCCCACCGCTGCCAGGTGCTGTTTTATTTCAGAACGATTCTCGGGTGTGACCTTAATTCCTAAATTCGCAGCCCTGGCAAGTGTACGCGTTCACCCGGAAGTTGCTCTCAATGACTTCGGAGGGGGTTAAATGAATACAGGATTACAACCTTGGAGCCCCACCCCTCCTCCGAAGTTACTGTTTCGCGGGTTGTGATCTATAAATCGAAGTTCACCTTCGCTTTTTGGAGGGCGTGAGAAAGTTTTGCCAGGGAACCCGCCCGGTTTTTGCTTTAGAGGTCAGAGGGAAAGGATGAGTTAAGGATCCCTTCTACTTTTATGGGGGAGAAAGCCGCAGCAGGGCTTGCTCCATGTCATCGTTCATGCAAAATACCTGTGGAGTCAAGGGGGCAAAGGGAGGGGTTCCCATGGGGGGAGGTGTCCCAGTGCTTCTGGCTGGCTGGAGAATAGCATGTTGAACTCATGGTAATTCAATTAATTTCCTGGGTCTGATTTGCCTCCAGATCTCCAAAAATAGGAAGGGTAAAGCAACCGTCCTGGAAATTATAACAAATTAAGGATAGTATGTGTAGTGCATGGCTAGCTCAAGCCCCAAGTTGGGTGTGAGCTTTTGCTTTGGGCTATAATAAAATGCACTCTGGTCTCCTAATGTGACAGTGTACTAACTCATTTACAGACTTCCACTGTTCAAGACCGAATTGGCTATATGAGCAGTATCATCAAAGTAAGTAAACAATTTACAGACTTCTGAGAGAAGATATCAAAGGAGTCCTTTAAGGGACTTCTTGGAAGAGACAGGGAGATTGAATTTCACTTGGAAGGCCTTGTTTTGGTATCTCCTCCAAGCCTTGGAGTTGCCTTTCCACTTTAGTTGTACCTAATGAGATCACATTCCCAAATCGTATAGGGTAAGTTGAAAATACCTTTGGGGGGAGCTTGTCTGACTGTCTTATACCCAAAGGGAAAAAAAAGAATACATGTAATTAAGCTGGTGCAGAAAACAAACCTTCCCTGGGTGGGCTTGCACCATCAACCTTTCAGTTAACAGCAGAACACGCTGACCCATTGCGCCACAGACCTCCATACAAGACATTTTTTAAGAAGAATAAATCAAAACAATAATTTCCCTCCACTACCCTTTCTATGTCTTTCCTTCCTTTTCGTCAAAACTGCACTCTCCCTTTTCAAACAGCTGTAAGGAATCCAAGAAATAAGACTGAGAATACTTAATTCAAGATATTGAGGTTGGATACATTTACTTTAAGGTAGATGTACAGATTGGCACATTTTAAGCATTAATCTTCCTTTCATTCATTATTATTTACACTATACAAGGCTTGGGCCAGATTATTGATCAAGATGCTTTACCTAAGAATTACAAAAGAGACGCTATGATGTCTAGTCTTAGCGCGCCTTATTGTGCTGTCGTGGAATGAAAGACTTCAAAAAGATACTGGCAGCGGTGGGATTCGAACCCACGCCCCCGAAGAGACTGGAGCCTTAATCCAGCGCCTTAGACCGCTCGGCCACGCTACCAAATGCTGCAAAGATGTTCTTCTTTCTGTGAATTGATTCTAACATATACTATCGAAATTGATGGAATAAGAACTAGAATTTAATTTTCATGCCTTGTTCCCATTAAGGACGCACACTAAAATATAGGACCCAGGCTAGTCCGATCTGGTTAGGTAGATTTCAGAAGCTCAGCAGTACTTGGATGGGAGACCCCCGAGGTTGCTATGAAGGGGCAGGCAATGGCAAACCACCTTCGAAGGTTTCTAGCCTTAAAAACCCAATAGGGTCACCATCAGTCGGTTGCGACTTGACTGCACTTCCGACTCCCCCACTAAATTTATTTATTATTTCTACTTATTATTCCTCGCTCCCCGGCCAAAACCGGGCTCAGAGCGGCTTACAAAAATAAATATCCCGTTAGATCAGGAAAATATACATTGATATAAAATAAAAGAAATGCTTATAAACCTTCTGAACCAACAACAATACCAAAAAGATCTGGGATACTGAGAAGTCAATTCAGCCTTGGTTAGAAAGCACCTAAAGTTGGAAAGGCCTGGATGTTCCCATAGATTAAAACAGGAAAAGGACGGCAGCTAGGATTAAACGATACATTGATATTAGGGTTGCCAACTCCGAGTTGGGAAATACCTGGAGATTTTGGGGGGTGGAGCCTGAAGAGGGCAGGGTTTGGAGAGGAGAGGGACTTCAGTGCCATAGAGTCCAGTTGCCAAAGCAGCCATTTTCTCCAGGTGAACTGATCTCTATTGGCTGGAGATCTCCAGCTACTCCCTGGAGGTTGGCAACCCTAATTGATATAAAATTAACAAAAAAAATGTTTATAAACCTTCTGAACAAAACAAACAAACAAAAAAGGATCTGGAATACTGAGAAGAAGCCAATCCAGCCTTGGTTAGAAAGCACCTACAGTTGGAAAAGCCTGGATGTTCCCATAGATTAAAAACTGGGAAAGGGCGGCGGCGAGGAGAGGGAAAGCCTGGCTGTAAAAGCAAGGGAGGGGATGGAAGCGACGTCACTCGGGCGGGAGATTCGAATTCCCATGCGCAAAAAAGGACCCTGAGCGGGACTCAGCCAATCAGGAGAGGGCGGGTGGCCTATAAATACAGAGCGCGCCGGAGGCAGCCCCTTCCAGTCGCCTTGGGCAGAGCGGCTTGCAGCAGCGTCTCCCGGGGGAGTCGGCGATGGCGCGCACCAAGCAGACGGCGCGCAAGTCGACGGGCGGCAAGGCGCCGCGCAAGCAGCTGGCCACCAAGGCTGCCCGGAAGAGCGCGCCGGCCACGGGGGGCGTGAAGAAGCCGCACCGCTACCGGCCGGGCACGGTGGCGCTGCGCGAGATCCGGCGCTACCAGAAGTCGACGGAGCTGCTGATCCGCAAGCTGCCCTTCCAGCGCCTGGTGCGCGAGATCGCGCAGGACTTCAAGACCGACCTGCGCTTCCAGAGCTCGGCCGTCATGGCGCTGCAGGAGGCCAGCGAGGCCTACCTGGTGGGGCTCTTCGAGGACACCAACCTGTGCGCCATCCACGCCAAGCGCGTCACCATCATGCCCAAGGACATCCAGCTGGCCCGACGCATCCGCGGGGAGAGGGCCTAGGGGGGAGAGGCGGGGGAGACCGCCGGCCGGCCGGCCAGCACCAAAACGGCTCTTTTCAGAGCCACCCACCTGCTCACAGGAAAGAGCTGCGCTTTAAGCAATCTTTATTGTTACAGTCAAAGGCCAGCGTACATACAAATTGTGTGTGTTAAGTACAGTCAAGTCACTTCCGACTCATGGCGACCCTATGAATCAAAAGTCCTCAAATGTCCTATCCTTCTCAGCCTTGCTCAAATCTTGCAAATTGAGGGTTGTGACTTCCTCTATTGAGTCCATCCATCTCTTGTTGAGTCTTCCTCTTTTCCTGCTGCCCTCCACTTTTCCTAGCATGACTCTTTTCTAGTGGCTTCCCATTATGTGACCAAAGTAAGACAGCCTCAGTTTAGTCATTAGTTTCTAGGGTCAGTTCAGGCTTGATTTGATCTAGAACCCACTAATTTTTTTTTTTTGCTGTCCACGGTATCTGTAACACTCTCCTCCAACACCACATTTCAAAGGAATCTACTTCCTGTCAGTTTTGTTTAATGTCTAGCTTTCATACCATAGTAATATGGAATACGATGGCATGAATTAACTTGATCTTGGTGGCCAATGACCCATCCTTACACTTCAGAATCTTTTCTAGCTCCTTCATGGCTGCCCTTCCCAGTCTCAATCTCCTTATTTCTTGGCTGCAGTCTCCCTTTTGGTTGATGATGGAGCCAAGGAATAGAAAGTCTTCAACAATTTCAGTTTCCTCATTGTCAACCTTAAAGTTGTTTAAGTCTCCTGTAGTCATTACTTTTGTCTTCTGGATCAGTAATTTGGTCACTGTGTGAACAGACTGATGGCCCTGAACTTGATGGCCCTTGGTCTGATCCAGCAAGGCTTTTCTTATGTTCTTATGGAGGATAGGGTTGTTCATGGCTACTAGTCAAAATGGATGCTAGTCATGATGCAGACCTATTCTCTCCAGGATCAGAGGAGCAGGCCTATTATATGAGGTGCTGTGGAATACCAGCAGGATAATGCTGCTGCAGTTGTCTTGTTTGTGGGCTTCCTAGAGGCACCTGGTTGGCCATTGTGCGAACAGACTGCTGGACTGGATGGGCCTTGGTCAGATCCAGCAGGGCTTTTCTTATGTTATTATGAAAAGAGAGACAAGGGAAAAAAAGGAAATTGTATATAGTTAGAAACTAAGAACCCTGACTGAATGTGTGAGCTAATGATAGCTAGATAGCTATCATAAGTAAATGATGTATACCTCAGTTACAATATAGGTTAGTACTGTGTATTAATTAATCCATCTCCTTAATTGTAAGTGTGTTTCTCTTAATAGCTAGAAAGAAGAATTTTGCCATTGGGTGGGATATGGCAAACTCCTTATCCTCAAGCAATAGGATGGCCATAAGAGGGGGAAAGATTGCCAGCTACCACCAAAAGGGTCTTTTCAGAGCCATCCCACCCAGTCACAGGAAAGAGTCTGAATCCATAGTCAGAGTTATGCAAAATGGGCAAGTTAGTGGCAAGTCCCAGCTGCAGAGAAGTGCTGGTTGTTTCTTCTAGCTTCAGCTAAAGACTGAACCACATACTTAAACCTCCCATTCTCAAGTATGTACAAAGCTTAAAGACAGCCAAAAAACAGTTAGATTTCTTCCAAAGGTCAATTAGATTTGAGTCCAGTAGGACCTTAAGAGACCTGCAAGATTTACAATGTGCACTGTACTTCTGCATCCTGAGTTTCTTCCTTGCAAACACCCACCCACCCACCCACACACAAATGACTGGGATAAAACGACTCAGATTTTCTGTTCCAACTTGTATCTGAGGAAGGCAGTCCTGACTTTCCAAACCCTGAAACTTGTTGGTCTCTGGACTTTTAGATAGCTCTCCTGTTGCAGATGAACACTGCCACCCTCTGCCTTTACCTAGACTGCCTTCTCGGCCGGGCTCTTGGTGGCTTTGGAGGCCCCGGAAATACTTCTTTGAGTGATAAAAATGTGGAATTCACTGCCAGAGGATGTAGTGATGACCACAGGCATCTTTAAAGGGGAGAATTTGAAAGATTCATGGAGGATAGAACTATCAGTGGCTACTAGCCATGGTGACTAAAGGGAACCTCCATGTTCAGAGGCAGTCAGTGTCTGAATCCCAGTGCCAGGAGGCGACATCAGGGGAAGGCCTCGCCCTCTGTGGCCTGTCATTGGCACTCCAGAGGAACTGGCAGGCTGCTGTGTGAGACAGGATGCTGTACTAGATGGACCCCTGGTCTGATCCAGCAGGGCTCTTTTGATGTTGGGCCTAATCTCACCTCCAGAAGGGAGCAAAATACATGCATACATAAAATTAAGGCAACTATGTCCATATATAAAAAGGGTTATGGCATACATAGATTAAGTTAATTCATGCCATTGTATTCCCTATTACTATGTATGGGTGTGAAAGCTGATAGGAAGAAAGTAGATTTCTTTGAAATATGGTGTTGGAGGAGAGTGTTACGAATGCCGTGGACTGACAAAAAAACAAATCAGTGAGTTATAGATCAAATCAAGCCTGAACAGACCCTAGAAGCTAAAATGACAAAACTGGGGCTATCATATTTTTGTCATATTATGAGAAGACAAGAGATACTGAAAAAGACAGTCATGCTAGGAAAAGTGGAGGGCAGCAGGAAAAGAGGAAGATTCAACAAGAGATGGATGGACTCAATAAAGGAAGCCACAGCCCTCAATTTGCAAGATTTGAGCAAAGCTGTCAAAGATAGGACATTTTGGAGGACTTTGATTCATAGGGTCGCCATGAGTCAGAAGTGACTCGACGGCACTTAACACACACATGGCATACATCCTAAAGAGAGTTACACCTTTCTAAGTTCTGGGTTCAAGTCCAGTAGCATCTTAAAGACAAAGAAGATTTTCAGAGTATGAGCTTCTTAGAGTCAAAGCTCCCTTTCCAAGATATCTGAAGGAGGGTAAAATTGCCTCTCAAAAGCTCATACCCTAAAAATCTTCAGAAACCACAACATTCAGAAATCAGTATGGGAACATTTTAACTTTCCAGGACATTCAGTTGTTGATTTAAGAGTAGCAGTTCTCTTACAAAGGGATTTCAAAGGGAGATTATAAACTGCTGAATTACAATTGATAATGAAGTTGAAACTATGCATTCTCCAGGATTTAGGAGGGATCTGAGATTCCTGTCTCATTAGCAATGCTGATGTCTCCACGCCTACTATCCCTCTGCATATCACACCTAATCCAATCACGCCTGCTAATGTCATTTACTTGCTTTTTACATTTACATTGCCATTGTGTGTCTGATTCACTCAAGGATAGATGGAATCACATTCTAGCTGTATCTGAAAGAAGTGAGCTGTGGCTCACGAAAGCTCCTACCCTGCCAGAAATTTTGTTAGTCTTTAAGGTGCTTCTGGACTCTTGCTCTTTTCTGTTTCTTAACAGCAGTTTGCAGAGAGAAACAGGCAACAAAAACTTGGAGAGCGCTTCTCTTTTAAAACCAAGTATTATAAGTATGCATCCACATCTTATCTGAATCCAGCAGGGTTGCTAAATGCTTCCTGGAATTAGAATTTAGTAGTTTCCCTCCCCCCCCCCCATTTCTTTAGCAATCAAATGATAATGCTAATACTTCACCTGCATTGCTTATGCTTGCACCAGGGTGGGCTGGTTAAACCTGTGATTTAATGCATCCTTCCCCATTTTAAATATTGGTGACTGAGATCCCTGACTGTAAGGAGAACCTGGAGCTAGATGGAACAAGATCTGCTGTCATTATTGGTAAATGAAAAGAGACCCTCTCAGGGCAGTTGTGTGTGTGTGTGAAGTGCCATCAAGTCGCAGGCGACTTATGGCGTACCCTTTTTGGGGGTTTCCATGGCAAGAATCTAAGAGAGGTGGTTTGCCAGTGTCTTCCTCTGCACAGCAACCCTAGCCTTCCTTGGTGGTGTCCCATCCAAATACTAACCAGGGCTGACCCTGCTTAGCTTCTGAGATCTGACCAGATCAGGTTAGCCTGGGCCATCCACGTTAGGGCCAGGGCGGTTTAAGTAATGCTTAAATAAAAAGCGTTTTTGGGGAAGAAAATTGTACCTGCGTTGGCCGGGAATCGAACCCGGGTCAACTGCTTGGAAGGCAGCTATGCTCACCACTATACCACCAACGCTTGCTGGAAAAAAAATGGTTGCAGAACATCTTTATGTGGTATTGCAGCAAGAGCTTGGCTCATTTTAAAGAACGGTGTAAACTTGCTGTGAAGCTCCTGATGCACACGGTGGAGCTATTCCCTCTGTGTTAAAGAGTCCTAAGAAATATTTACAGGAGAGTTCAGCTGCCCGAGTTAATATAGGTCCCTGTGCTTATAGTCAATACTTCTCATAGAGGTCTCTAATTTTTAAAAAAGAACGTGTAACCCATGCCCTGTAATGGGTCCAGGGCTAGCAAGAGCTGGATTCTCATGCAATAGCTGTCATTCATGTGAGAATCAGTATGAAGAATCGTCTACGTTTCAAAATGTCAGTTTACGAAATGAGGGAATATTTACCTCCCCAGTCAAGACACCCTCTGGTTGACAACACCTTTCTCCCAGCCCCCATTTTATCTCAACAAAAAGAACCCCGTGATGTAGTAGATTTGGCGGAAAGCGACCAAAGGTCACACAGCATAAAATGGACAAAAGTCACGTTTGGCAGTGAGTACCGTAGTCGGCAGGATTCGAACCTGCGCGGGGAGACCCCAATGGATTTCTAGTCCATCGCCTTAACCACTCGGCCACGACTACTTCCGCAAAGTAGTTTTTTAAAAATATATACATTCCAAACAAACATTCAGTTCATGCTCTGTCTCTCTTTCTCTCTCCCTATTGCTCCCCCAGAAGTTAAAACGGTACAACCCCTTTTTATTATAATCCACCAAAACATTCCTTTAGTTCCAGAGAACTTTTCTGGTGGGCTTGTTTTATGCTTCCAGGCATCTCCTATTCTTACCAGGATCAGAAGAACTTGCCTATTGTATCAGGTGCTTTGGAACACAGGCAGGACGGTGCTGCTGCCGTCGTCTTGTTTGTGGGCTTCCTGGAGGCCCCTGGTTGGCCACTGTGGGAACAGACTGCTGGACTTGATGGGCCTGGGTCTGATCCAGCAGGGCTCTTCTTATGTTCTTATGTTAACATCTTATCTGACAAGTAGTTCTGGTGAATTAGGAAGTTGGTACGGTGTTGTTGGAATCATAGAGTTGGAAGGGTCCACCAGGGTCATCTAGTCCAACCTCCTGCACAATGCAGGGATTGCACGACTTTGGGGTTGGGCATCTTTCTGTGGGAGCAACATGGCTGACTACAAACTCATACCCTGCCAGAAATTTTGTTAGCCTTTTAGGTGCTGCTGGACTCTTGCTCTTTTCTACAAACTTTCAGTGCTGCTGGAGACTCATCAGTACTTCTCTCAGTGGAAAGGGGGCGGAATTGAGCCACAAAACTTCCAGAGCACTCAAAGCTCTCCACTTAAAAAACAACCCACAGAAAAACAAACACAGAAACAAACATATGAAAAATATAAAGACCCTTTTGAGATCCATTTGGAAGAGCCGATGATGTTGCTCACATACAACTTTTCTCAACATTCCTTTGAGCACGGTGCAACAGTATTTAATACAATAGCCTTTTAACGAAGGACGCTTTTAATCGTGGCTCGTTGGTCTAGGGGTATGATTCTCGCTTTGGGTGCGAGAGGTCCCGGGTTCAAATCCCGGACGAGCCCAGTTTTTTCCCCCCGGTTCTGAAAACCATAGCTTGCTTGGAAGGTATCTTGCATTTGTCACATATTCATGTACCTAATATTGTGCTGGGATAATTTAGGCCTCACTGAGCGAGCTTTAAGTGACATCAAATTTCTGCTGTCCCAGCATAAAGTTGTTGTTATTATTTTTTAAGTGCTGTGACCTGGAGTTGGTTAATCAAACTTTTAACACAGAATGAAATATGTATCACCGTATCGAAATTATACATGTTTCTGTTCAAACGAAACATTGTAAACTCAGCACAGAAGATTTCCTTAGAAGCATTATGTCTCCACTATATTTACCATAATATTTGAAAGCTACTTGAAATACCCGCATTTTCGCAATAAAAGTTGAATGGCCCGTACGGGGATCGAACCCGCGACCTTGGCGTTATTAGCACCACGCTCTAACCAACTGAGCTAACCGGCCACTTAGGAGTGGGGGAAGTTAGTTTGATGGAAGAGAAAAACTGACAGTCCTGTCACAATACTGATAATTACAATAAAGATCATGCTAGAGCCACAAGAGAAATGCACGCCTTCCCTTCAGCACAAAAGAGTGTCTGCAGGATCGTGGAATCTCCTTAGTTTAGTCACTGAATTTATCTAAAAGGACGAATTCCGTCCAAACAAGGGCAATTCAGAAGCAAAACCGAAGTATCTATGTGGGAGAATCAATACGTGTAAATACAACGTTGCTCTGTGACAGTGAAATCTTAGAATGAATACCCGTAATTCCCTCCACACTCCTAATGCGGAGTCCTGTACTGTTCCCCAATTTACAGCTAGTATTATAAACACCTAAAACACTCTCTGAATTCACTAATCCCAAAAACTTTCAGAACTCACTATCAGAAGAATGGGAATTTTATTGGGAAAGTTTACCTAACTAAAAATTGTGAGTTTTTGCAAATGTACAAAACCTAATCTGATTTCTCAATGCACCCAGTACCTGGCCGGTAGGTAGTTTTATTGCTGGTGGAAGGGGGTGTATTAAATTGCGCACAGTAGCCACGGCTCTTTTGCTGAGAAAGTGGATGGCTCTTAAAGGAGCTTTTGGGTTTGAGGTCTGGCGCTTTCGACCTTCAGGGAAAGGGGATCACTTGGGAGTGTGGCATTTTATTAGACAGAGATTAGGATTTTTTCCCTTTTATAAAGAAAATATCTCCCAAGCGCCTCATCAGCCATAGGCATTTTGAGACGAGTCCCGCATATCATTCAAACCAGTACATTTTTTAAATCCCCAAACACATTAGGTTCATTTTAAGGCTTTGCAATTGCAGCTCTTTTGCTGAGAAAAGTGGGTGGCTCTGAAAAGAGCCTTTGTTTTGCGAACCTGCCTAAAGAAGAGTTTTATTTGGAGCTGGTGTACTTGGTGACGGCCTTGGTGCCCTCGGAGACGGCGTGCTTGGCCAGCTCGCCCGGCAGCAGGAGGCGCACGGCGGTCTGGATCTCGCGGGAGGTGATGGTGGAGCGCTTGTTGTAGTGGGCCAGGCGGGAGGCCTCGCCGGCGATGCGCTCGAAGATGTCGTTGACGAAGGAGTTCATGATGCTCATGGCCTTGGAGGAGATGCCGGTGTCCGGGTGCACCTGCTTCAGCACCTTGTACACGTAGATGGAGTAGCTCTCCTTGCGGCTCTTCTTGCGCTTCTTGTCCCCCTTCTTCTGCGTCTTGGTCACGGCTTTCTTGGAGCCCTTCTTGGCCGCAGGCGCGGACTTGGCTGGCTCAGGCATCTCTGCAGCGACCCACCACTAAACAACCGCACAGCTAAAATACATATATTGCTTTCCCAGTCTCCTGCCCATTTATACACCCTTCGGCTCATGCCCCAAAGAGCCTGCCCATTGTCTCATTGCCTAGAGGCCCATACAAAATTGCAAGCCGCCGTTTCTCCTCCTCTCCCATTGGACGGCGACAGGAGCCGTCCAACCACAAGGGGAGCTGCAGGACATCCCTTTCCCCATTGGACAGGTGACTCACGCGCTGGAACGGCGCAGCCAATGAGCATCGGCGGTTGCAAGGCGGCGGCACAAATAAAAATAGCCGCTGCGCCTCTTGGAGGGTTAGTCTCGCTTTCTTCGGCAAGGGTTGACATTAGCTGGTTTAGAGGATGTCGGGACGCGGCAAGCAGGGCGGCAAGGCGCGGGCCAAGGCGAAGACGCGCTCGTCGCGGGCCGGGCTGCAGTTCCCGGTGGGCCGCGTGCACCGGCTGCTGCGCAAGGGCAACTACGCCGAGCGGGTGGGGGCCGGCGCGCCGGTCTACCTGGCGGCCGTGCTGGAGTACCTGACGGCCGAGATCCTGGAGCTGGCGGGCAACGCGGCGCGCGACAACAAGAAGACGCGCATCATCCCCCGCCACCTGCAGCTGGCCATCCGCAACGACGAGGAGCTCAACAAGCTGCTGGGGAAAGTCACCATCGCCCAGGGCGGCGTCCTGCCCAACATCCAGGCCGTCCTGCTGCCCAAGAAGACCGAGAGCCACAAGGCCAAAGGGAAATAAAAGACGTCCGGCGCCTTCGGACCGCTCGCACCAACCCAAAGGCTCTTTTAAGAGCCACCCACAACGTCTGTGAAAGAGCTGCTTATTGCACAGGAGTACATTACAGAATGCATAGGGTCTGGGAGGACAATTGAAGGGTTTTTTTTTTTTTTTTTACGTGCTGCTTGAAGTGCTGAGAACAAGTTGATTTTAAATGTATTGAGCACAACAGGTACTGCTGTCCACTTAAATCATGCATGTTAAATTCAAACAAGTCTTCTGTTTTATAAATTGCATTTCAAAGGCATCCTTTCAATTGGTTTTTGTAGGTTATCCAGGCTGTGTAACCGTGGTCTTGGTATTTTCTTTCCTGACGTTTCGCCAGCAGCTGTGGCAGGCATCTTCAGAGGAGTAACACTGAAGGACAGTGTCTCTCAGCGTTACTCCTCTGAAGATGCCGGCCACAGCTGCTGGCGAAACGTCAGGAAAGAAAATACCAAGACCACGGTTACACAGCCCGGATAACCTACAAGAGCCAATGACCTCTGACCGTGAAAGCCTTCGACAGCATCCTTTTAAATTTATACATCCGGTGGAGTTAAGCAAAAAAATCAAGAGCAATTTTCTTTCCCTAAGCAACTTCTTAAATACTTTTCAGGGAATCCACTGGCAGTATGTGAATGTATTCACCCCCAATGGCACTTAGAAGTAAATTGTGTCTGCCAGTGATAATTCTGTTAAATATAAGACTCCCAATCTAATCACTTTTTAGTCATTTACTCTCAAGCGGGAGCAAATCTTGTGAGATGTTGCATATTGCATTCTTCACACAGTATCTGCTGTCTCATGCTTTTCCCTCTCCCATTCCCTTCAAAAAAATTTGCATCTGTCCATGATACATTTTCTACTATAGATTCCTTCTCATGTCCAAGCCTGCTTATTAATTCCTCCTAATAATATGATTTCTTTGGTTGCTTCTGAAATGTATTATGTTCAATGTTTTCAAGTTTGTCTCACCTACAGTAGAGCTGTTTCAATCTGTTATTTCTGCACTGCAAAAGCAGTTCTAACCAAACAAAAATGCTAGCAATGTTTCTCATTACTCCATCAAAGACCTATATTCTGCTTTTGATCTCGCAGTGGGTTTTGACATTTTGCCCAAGTCTTCTACAGTGCTGGGAAATCTAAGGCCTTAACCTACCCATGTCATGCAAGAAAACGGATTGACAGGATCCTAAAGTGGTGGAGAAGATTGTACTATTCAATGTTATGTCTGGGTTCATATTAATGAATGTTCCCTACATAGACAAGACTGTGCAAGTAGGAAAACTGTATAGGAGAAAGCAAGCTCTTTCATGTGCTAGTGTGTGTGTAGACAAACACTCGAATATCCATCAATAATTTATATAAACCAGTGGAATATAATATGCATTAGCAAAGTGGTTATAAAGATACATATACAATCTTCCATTAACAGTGCATTCCTAAGGAGAGTTACTCCAGGTTAAAGTCCATTGAAATTAATGGGCTTAGACTGGAATAACTCTCCTTAGGAATGCACTGTAAGTTATATAAAAATGCAAATATATGTCACTAAATCTGCACTTCCATTAAGATAATTTCAGAGAGTATCCATGTTGATCGTCAGTAGGACACCTAGATTTGAGTCCAGCAGCACCTTAGAGACCCTTTGAGAGTCAAAGTTACTTTCTCAGGGACTCTTGAAAGCTCCTACCCCCAAAATCTTGCAGGTTTCTAAGGTGCTATGGGACTTGAAGCTAGCTAAATCAACACTGTATGTCAGTAGACTCTGGCAGCTGCACCAAATCTGGCAATTCTATCCATCGTTTCAGATTCAAGGTCTGCAAGAAGAAAGCAGATACTCCATTCCTCTGATCTTCCTGGGATTTATTTGGAAGATGGGTGTAATAAACATAAATCTAAGATGACTATAGAAGAGGCACTGCAGCAGCAGTAGCATGCACATGCCCAACCATTTCAATTCCCCCAGTAGCACAAGGGCATAAGTGGAACATCACAGTAGCTCCCTTCTAATGAGGCAAATGGAAGAACATTAAAAAGGGCCAGAATGAAAGCTATCCTCCTATGTTTTGGGATACACACATATATAAAACACATTTTTTTAATATGTTGAGTATACCTCATTTTGATGTATGTGTGGATCAGGCAAAAAAAAAAAAGTTTTCGTTTCACTAGCTGGTCTCACTCCCATTTCAACCCATTTATTCCTGCCTTGAATTCTGTCAGCAGAATTATTATTATATAACTTTGGGAACAGTTTTTTAAAAAACTTTAAAAACCTTATCCCCCCCCCCCAATAAGCAAATCAAGTATGCCTTATGAAGCTGATTTGGCACCAGTACACTTTTACATAAAATACACAGCCCCATGGGGAATTTGGCACCAGAGAGGAGGGGGTGTGATGTTCCCTTTTACTTCCAAATCAGGAATAGGGTACTCTTAAAGGTTCCTGCTCAGGTTAGGCTCTAACAGCAGTTGCTTGGGAACTGGGAGATCTTTACAAATTGTGGGATTTTTCATATCTTCCCACATAGATGAACTGGTGAAGGAGGCAAATGTTCTTCCAGAACCAGCCCTTCAGCTAGCAATGCTTGGTGTCTGGTTTTTTAAAGTATAAGACAAAGTCACACAATGATTGCCTTGGTTTCGCTGCACAAGCCACTTCTAGACTGTAAACTGATGGAGGCAGAATCCTAGGCAGGCTGTGTAACAACATGTACACCAAGGGTGATATGTGAACACAATCAAAGGGCGCTTTGACTCTCAAAAGTGTATACCCTGAAAATCTTGTTAGTCTCTGAGGTGCTAACGGTTTCTACCACATACCAAACACAGCTACCATCTAAAGTAATTAAATGCTGCAAGTTTATCCAAAGGCATTTAACTAGCATGTGTGCTGCAGGATGAGGCGCAAGAACTGAAAGAATCACACTGCAAGCAGAGACGGCATTTCCCCTTTAATCTCCCATACATGAAAATCTCCCTGCAAGTTGAAAACTAGGATATCAGGGGGAAAGATTACAGCCAGGCCCTCCCTGTTTGACCCCATTTGAAAGCGCCATTTACCCCACTACCATTTTCTGCTCTCTGTCACTTCTAGCACACATGTGAGAATACCCATGGCTACCCTTATATTGTGGGACCCTTTCACTTAGATTGTGAGGGGGACACCCACTCTCTTCAGACAGCTGTTTGTGTGTGTGGGGTGATTAAAAGCTGTGACAACAGTCCCTTTTCTTGGTTTGGCCTTTTGCATTGGGTGGGGGGGGAGCATCATCATTTGGACATATAATTGCTAGATTTTTTTTTTTTTTACTTTTGCTGTCAGCCGTCATCAGTCCCTTCCGGGAGAAAAATGCACTGTGGGCGTTTTAAAATACATTGCTAAGTACCCAACCCCACTTCTTGGTTGTACTTCTTGTCTATTTTGAAGGGGTTTAAAAATGGCCATGACTCGCCCTGCTTAGCATCCCAGCTCTGAGGAGTTTTGAGCTAGTCTGGACTATTCCAGTTGCTACTTTTTATTTTAAGCAAGGTGTTTTGAGTGTGTGTGTGTGTGTGTGTCTCGTCCCCCCCCCCAATTTTACACAGGAGCTGTAAACCTTCCTGACGTGTGAAGTCCATTAAACCAACTCACTGCCACTTCAGCCTATAGAGACCAGCCCTAAATCAAACCATACAAAGGCCATTTATGCCTGGGAGGTTTTGCCTTGGGTTTGCCGCTCCCTAGCTGCACATTTTCCCCATCTGAATTCTCAAAATTTAAAAAAAAAAAAAAAAACACCCATGCAGAGTTTTGAGAATCTGGATGGGGAAAAGATGCATCTCTCTCTGTGTGTGTAAAGCGCCGTCAAGTTTGCCAGTGCCTTCCTCTGCACAGCAACCCTGGTCTTCCTTGGTGGTCTCCCATCCAAATACTAACCAGGGCTGACCCTACTTAGCTTCTGAGATCTGACGAGATCAGGCTAGCTTTCTAAATGTAAAGATTCCCTGTGCAAGCACCGGGTCCTTCCTGACCCATGGGGTGACATCACATCCCGACGTTTACTAGGCAGGCTTTCTTTACGGGGTGGTTTGCCAGTGCCTTCCCCAGTCATCTTCCCTTTACCCCCAGAAAGCTGGGTAGCATCTAGAGAGCAGCAAATCAAAGGCAAAACCTCCCAGGCATAAACGGCCAAAAGGGAAAACAGGATACCATTTCCCAAGGGAACTGCCAGGAAAGAGCAAAAACCGAACTCGCAGCCATGTGAAAGGCCGAGGAAGGTGGCTTTGCAAATCTGTCCAATCCCATGCGGGAATTTCGAATCCGGCAACGCTGATTGGCCTGCCCTTTCGGCCAATCGGCGGAGAGCAAGTTGCCTATAAAAACCCCGCCGCGCCTCACCCCTTGATTAGTCTTTCTTTGCCAAACCAAGAGTGGAGGTTATTGCGTCATGGCGCGCACCAAGCAGACGGCGCGCAAGTCGACGGGCGGCAAGGCGCCGCGCAAGCAGCTGGCCACCAAGGCTGCCCGGAAGAGCGCGCCGGCCACGGGGGGCGTGAAGAAGCCGCACCGCTACCGGCCGGGCACGGTGGCGCTGCGCGAGATCCGGCGCTACCAGAAGTCGACGGAGCTGCTGATCCGCAAGCTGCCCTTCCAGCGCCTGGTGCGCGAGATCGCGCAGGACTTCAAGACCGACCTGCGCTTCCAGAGCTCGGCCGTCATGGCGCTGCAGGAGGCCAGCGAGGCCTACCTGGTGGGGCTCTTCGAGGACACCAACCTGTGCGCCATCCACGCCAAGCGCGTCACCATCATGCCCAAGGACATCCAGCTGGCCCGACGCATCCGCGGGGAGAGGGCCTAGCGGGGGAGACCGCCGGCCAGCCAGCCAGCACCAAAACGGCTCTTTTCAGAGCCACCCACCCGCTCACAGGAAAGAGCTGCGATTTAATCAACCTTTATTGTTAGTCAAAGAACACCATACGTGCAAGTTCAATCAGTAATTTTGGCTACTGTGTGAACAGACTGCTGGACTGGTGGGCCTGTGCCTGAACCAGCAGGGCTCTTCTTAAGTTCTTATAAAAAGCAACCAAAAAGGAAACAGTCAGAAACTAAGAACCCTGACTGAATGTGTTAGCTAATGATATAGCTATCATAAGTAAATTATGTGCACCACCACTACAATATGTTAGTGCTGTGTGTATAAAACCACTAATCCATTTTGTAAATCAGTTTCTTTTATGGGATATGGCAGCCTTCTTATCCTCAAGCTATGGCCTGGGGGTGGGGGGGAGAGAGAGAGATTGCCAGCCAGCACCAAAAGGCTCTTTTCAGAGCCACCCACCTGGTCACAGGAGAGAGTCTGAATCTGTAGTCGGTGTTATACTAAATGGGCAAGTTAGAGGCAAGTCTTAACCATAGCGAAAAGCCATAACATCAGAAAGGCCCTGCTGGATCAGGCCGAGGCCCATCAGGTCCAGCAGTCTGTTCACACAGTGGCCAACCAGGGGCCTCTAGGAAGCCCACAAGCAAGACGATTGCAGCAGCATTGTCCTGCCTAAGCTCCACAGCACTTTAGAATAGGTATGCATCATAACTAGTATCCATTTTTACTAGTAGCCCCAAATAGCCGCCTTCTCCATGAACATGTCAACTCCCCTCTTGAAGCCTTAACATAAAGGCCCTGCTGGATCAGGCCAAGGTCCATCAAGTCCAGCAGTCTGTTCATGCAGTGGCCAACCACGGGCCTCTAAGAAGCCCACAAACATGACAACTGCAGCAGCATTCTCTTGTCTGTGTTCCACAGCACCTATTATAATCAGCATGCTCCTGTGATACTAGAGAGAATACGTATGCATCATGACTAGTATCCATTTTTGCTAGTAGCTCTCCTCCATGAACGTATATCTTTTTGCTTGTCATATCTTTTAAAGTAAAGTCCAGTAGCACCTTAAACAAGATTATTTTGGTGGCAGGAGCTCTAGAGTCAAAACTTTCTTGTTTGGGTACTACTGGACCTGAAAGTGGCTTTTCTCCTGGAAGACCAATAAGGCAGTTCTGGAACTCATCTATTTAATGTTCAGTAGGAGAGTAAAAACCCAAGCTTGGGTCTCCTATTCCTATTACACGCTTTGAAAATGCATGCTCCCTTGCAGTAAAACAGAACTCAAAATAGTGTCTGTTGCCAAGTGGGTGTCTCCAAGGTAAGCAAATTAAAGAAGAAATGATTACATTTGTGGAAGGATGCAATTATACTTTTACAAGAGATGCAGGGATACTTAAGTCAAAATTACTGGAACCTGTTTTTAATGGAGCGTTTTTTAGTCAGTAAACATTGCCAGGGTGAGCAAGCAAGATTCGATTCCAGTTGCATTTCAAAGACCAACAAGATTTCCAGGGTATGCACTTTAGAAACTCAAAACTCCATTTATCAGATTACTGGGAAATTAGATTAATGTTTCTATTAACCTCCAAAGATTTATTTTGATAAATTCAGGCAGGACAGCACCAATATTATTAAAATCATTTGCCAGAAAACCTTTAACAGGAGCCCGGGTAGCTCAGTCGGTAGAGCATCAGACTTTTAATCTGAGGGTCCAGGGTTCAAGTCCCTGCTCGGGCGTTGCTGATTTTTTTTCCTCCTTCAAACGATATCTGGTCACAATAATAAAAGTTAGTACACTTATCGTCAGAATCTGCCAAGCACCCTGTCAATAAATGTCCTAAAAGCATATGATCCTTGTCTATTAAGTACTGAGCAGAATTGATCTTGCCTTGGGTGGCACAGGGGAAAGGGGCCGTTTTGTTTTTTAAATACCAGGCTTGTGTTATATATGCATTTCGGGATTTGGTTGGGAGCGTAAACCACCTGACGATTTTTACCTAGGAAAACGTGGGCTGGAATGTTGCAATACCTTTCGGAACAGCTCAAAGAGGAAGCTATGCCTTTAATTTGCCCCCATGCTGAATTTGCTAAATTAAAAACCATCTGTATCCGAGTGTCGTTTTTGGAGAGGCTGGAACGATAAATGCTAGGTAAAAGATGTTGATGTGGTGGTTAAAAAGAGAAGAAGAAAACCCCCAAAATATCTCGACGAAGGTGGGATTCGAACCCACGCGTGCAGAGCACAATGGATTAGCAGTCCATCGCCTTAACCACTCGGCCACCTCGTCTTCGGTGAAGAATTCTCTGCAGCATTTTGTAATACAGGAAAGCTCAGGGTTTTGAAATGTTTCGATTCTCTGTGTGTCTGTGTATAAAAGTGCAGTCAAGTCACAACCGACGTATGGCAACCCTGCAGGGTATTTAAGGCAAAAGACTAACAAGAGGTGGTTTGCCATTGCCTGCCTCTGCACAGCGACCTTGGCATTCCTTGGTGGTCTCTCATCCAAGAAAGCAAACCTATATAGCGCTTAAAAGTGGTTGTTTATAAGTGGAGACATTTGGAATTGTTTCATGGGAAACAAAAAAAACACTCGGCCACGACTACAGCCCCTCAGCAGTTTATAACGCATTCTAAGAGTTGAAATTAAAAGTAACTTAATTCTAGGCGGATTTTTATTTCTCAGTTTCCCAGTGGCAATTGATGCCTGGGAGGTTTTGCCTTGGATTTGCCGCTCTCTAGATGTACCTTTTCCCCATCTGAATTCTCAAAACTCAACTCTGCATGGGGGCTTATTGTTGAGTCCTGAGAATTCAGATGGGAAAAGGTGCATCTAGAGAGCGGCAAATCCAAGGCAAAACCTCCCAGGCATCAATGGCCAGTGTCTTCTTCCTTTCTAGTCTCCTTCACATTCACAGTCCGGTCTCTCTCATTCCAAAGCGGAAAAGTAACCAGACGTCCAAGGAAGAGGACTACTTCTGCGGCTCTACATTCTTGGCCAGCATTTGCATCTGGTTTAGGTGTAGGCTTCAGACTTTTCACGAGAGGTCCCACATTCAAATCCCTCACGACCCCTCCCCACATTTTCAAATTCAGCAATTATTAGCACATTACCTTTGATACTTTTTGCAGGACAATGATTCAGCTCAACCCAACCCCTTTCTGACTATATATCACTCTTCCTACACACTTGACACTGAGAGACACTGTCCTTCAGGGTTACTCCTCTGAAGATGCCTGCCACAGCTGCTGGCGAAACGTCAGGAAAGAAAATACCAAGACCACGGTCACACAGCCCGGATAACCTACAAGAACCAATCAGCAATTATAATTGCAGCTCCCCTTTTCCTGATTGCATCTCCTGATTAATCACAATGGTATCTCCTGACTGATGTTAACCCATCTTGGCCAATTGGTTAAAATCCACCCCCCTCTGAGGACTTCTCCCAGTTATGATTCCAAAGGACTGGCATTTGTCTTGCCCGCAGGCCACTGAAAATGGCCCCTGCCTGAATGTTCTCCTCCAAGTCATGTAGTCGCTAGTGTTAGAAACCAAAAACCCACCCTGGGTTTCCCCTCAAATTTCCTGTTGACCAAAATTGTCGCCATCTTTGTTCTATTGAACGTTTTCCTATTCTCTAAGACTCCATAAGGCTGTTTTCTCCCCAAAAAGTGTTGTAATAGTCAAGATCTAAATTTAGTCATTCTGGGGTTAATGTATTTGTTTAGCAACATCATAGACCTGACCTCGAAGTGAAATCTGGCTTTTAGCCAATCAATCCTATGTATTATTTGGTGTGTTTGAGAAACTGATTTGCCAATTTGAATTACGTCATTGTTTGAGTTGGTTAACGAGCTCAATAGGTTTTCCTGTAGAGATTTTAGTAAAATGACTAATTTGTAACTCAGTCATATAGCCACTTACCGGCCATGCCTAATTGCTTGTTGGTATGTAAACTAATGTTTTAATAAGCCGACTATGTAGCGCTTAGGAGTTTATTATTTTATCAGGAATTTCCCATTTTACCTTTTCCCTATAGACTAGATAAAGTTTGTTACTTTGATTAATAACTACCGTGTCAGCGTTATTATTTTCAACAAAAAGTAGCTTATCAGAGACACATGCTGCAGGCAGAGAGGCAAAGGGCTTATCCAGGGTCCAAGGTCAAGCAGATGTGGTTACAGGAGCCCTAATAGGGCAGGCATACAATGGAGCCTACATAGACCCCTAGATAAGAAGCGAGAATCCCTGACAGCCTGAATTTATGGATGGCATATGTCACATGGACAGGAGAGACCATTACGGTTGGTCAGCCTGATGCAGGATCATCATCTGGGGTGTGTGTAGGAAGAAAGGTGTAAGAAGAGCAACCACCATTGTTCATGGTGACCTCTTCACTCCAGAGGGTTCACCCTGCTCCAGCAAACTCACACTTCTGATCCACAGCTAGCCCTGAACTGGGCACCACTTCAAAGCAACTTGCAAGGCACAGAGTTCTTACTCTGAGTTGGGTGGTCCATATGTTGGGGGCACATCTGCCTTGCCTTCCTTCCTAATTATCCATGTACTTTACAATGCCAGCCTATGGATCTCCCAGGAGGTACCTCTTGGGAGTTCCATAGTGGTGCCCAGTTCAGGACCTAACCAGGAACACAAACCAACTAAACCCAGGGATGTGGGAAGCCTGGTGTTCAGTGAGGAATCAGGATAAACACCCCTTACTCCACTTGTATGGGTCCAGAGAGGGAGGGGAGTTTGGGCCTGACTTAATGCCATCAAGTTGCAGCTGGCTCATGGTGACCCCATAAGGTTTTCAAGCCTTCCTCTGCATCACAACCCTGGACTTCTTGGGTGGTCTCCCATCCAAGTAGTATCCAGGGCTGACCTTACTTAGCTTCACAAGATCTGATGATCCAGGTTAGGGTAAGCCTCATGTAACTAGCCATTCTTCTAGATTAATTCAGATAGGCCATCACACCAGACTTTCTAAATCACACACACACACACACACACACACACAAAACTCAGAGGCAGAGCCCCAGAGTTAGCTGCCACTTCCTGACAAGACAGGTGGGAGCCTGCTGTTCAAAGGTTCAGGGGGAGAAAGAGTGAACTTCTACCGGATTCGCCTGGTAGCTCTTTCTGTCCACATGTGTGATATTGCGAGTCTAGAAACCACCCCATAGGGAAGTGAAACCCCCATATTTTGTACACAATTTCATCCCATCTTTGCTCTGTTTGCATGCTGTACATAGGAACAGACAATTACTCCCCACTCTATGCATCACCACTACATATTGATACCCAGTGACAATATTTTACAGTCTAACATTACAGGACGGACAAAAGGCTTATGATACCCCACGTTCCTTTCCTTGTACATTTAGTTTGTTTATACCCCCAGCTTCCTCTCCCCAATGAGAACAGAAAGGCCACAATGCATACATCATCCTTCTCTCCTTTGTTTTATTCTCACAACAACCCTGTGAGGTAGATTAGGGTGATAATGTGTGACTGGTCCAAGGTCAACAGGCAAGCTTCCAAGGACAGGGTGGGAGTTCAGAACTGGGTACTCTCCAGATCTTAGTCAAACTACAAAATAAGAACACAAGAAAGGCCATGCTGGATCAGACCAAGGCCCATCAAGTCCAGCAGTCTGTTCACTCAGTGGCCAACCAGGTGCTTCTAGGAAGCCCACAAACAAGACGACAGCAGCAGCATTATCCTGCCTGTGTTCCAAAGCACCTAATACAATAGGCGTGCTCCTCTGATCCTGAAGAGAATAGGTACCCATCATGACTAGCAACCATTTTTACTAGTAGCCACGAATAGCCCTCTCCTCCACTCCCATCTTCAAGCCTTCCAAGTTGGCAGCCATCACCACATCCTGGGGCAGGGAGTTAACTGTACGAATTTAATTATACGAATTGGGGGGGGAGATCCCCCTCCCCAGATTACTGACTCCTGCCAGTAATCGCTGCAGAACAGAGGGGGAAATCAGATCAGAAGCATTTCAGAATCCGGCTCTTTTCTGGAGTTTGTGGGTGGCTCTGAAAAGAGCCTTTTGGGGTGGGGGTTCAGGGCGAAACTCGTGGCGGGCCTCACTTCTTCTTGGGGGCTGCCTTCTTGGCCTTGCCAGATTTGGCTTTGGGCACCTTGGGCTTGGCCTTCGCCTTGACCACCTTCTTGGCCAGGCTCTTGGCGGCTTTCCGTGCCCCCAAGGCATAGGTAAATAAGGCTTCTCTTTTTTTAATTGCAATCTTTTATTATCGTTATTTGCCTAGGAGAGTCTCACTGCTCTCAGAGGAGCTTACTTCTGAAGAAACACGGGTAAGAATAGGATGTTGAGAACCGGTTTATTTTATTGGCAACATCAGTGGGGTATAAACTATACAGTACCTTTCCAGTGATCAAAGTAATTTAGCAAAATAAAGCTAAAGAATTCACAGACTCATCACAACACAGAGACATTCAATTAACATCGAACACTATAAGCAGTGTCTAAAACAGTGCCCTGGGGAGCAAATAGTCTTAGTTAAGTTAAATAAAAATTTCTCCATCAAATGTCATCTGGAATACATTTTTAGATGCTTAGGGTGGCTTTCCACACATTCTCAGGAGTCAAGCCTCTCCCATCCTCCTCTCTTGAAGCTATAGAAAAAACACCGCAGAGTCGTTGTTCCATCCTTCCACACCTGCTCTTTGAAGAGACATTGTGGATCAAACTCTGGTTCTTGAAATAGTGTCCAGAAGTGCTTTACTTTCTGAATGTGATCCTTCCACTAGTTCGCAATTCAGTTACCTTATTTTCAAAGATTATTTCAAAATGTTTGCTATGGGAGGCGCCATGGCTTAGTTGGTGAAAGCGCCTGTCTAGTAAACAGGAGATCCTGGGTTCGAATCCCAGTGGTGCCTTTTTGAAGACATCACATTAGTCGTGAGGGGGCAAAAAATCTTTTCTGAAAGGAACCTAAGTTTTCCATGTTTAAAACGGAGTTTTTTTTTTTTTTAAATCAACACAGAAATATAAATACAGGGAATAAAAACTCCCAGAAACATTAAATGGACGGTTTCAAATACATTACAACTTTGGAAGGAAAGCTATAATTAATCTGTGACTTTTAAAACTGCTGTTGTATCGTAATGGAGAGATTTAAAAAATGATTGCAGAAAATGTCTGATTACACAATATACTGATACAACGTTGAAAGGATTTCCTTTTCTTTCATAAAAGCAAATATTTCAATATATGGCAGGCCTTTTCCACAAGCAGCTAGACAACACATTCATCAAGGTGGTTCCATGGTGTAATGGTTAGCACTCTGGACTCTGAATCCAGCGATCCGAGTTCAAATCTCGGTGGAACCTAAGTTTTTTTTCCAGCAAATAAATATTAGTATTTGTTCAGCACAATCTGTCCCCTAGTGCTGAGCACTGTAGTATCTCGTCCCTGCTCTTTCCCTGCATGTATCTTGCATTCCATGTGCAATAAAAGCCTGTTGTGGTTGGTAGTGGGTTCTTAACTTTCCAAATCCATGGGCTGCTTTAGAAGGATTAGGCCTTCTTTGGGTTGGATTGTAAGCGATCACTATGCATACCTTTGCAGATCAACTCGTCGGCTCCTATAGAATAGCCTTTCTCTTCACCATCACACCTACATGTCTGAATGGACCACATATATCAAACGCGCTTTTTAAAAAAAATTAAAAGAGGTTCACACATTCAGCAATCATTGAGTGATTACTTGCACGTGTGCACCGTGGTTCATTACTGTTTTCAGCCAATAAATAAATATTGTCCTTCCTCCCTTAGGCAACGTTCGAGACTGCAGCCTCCTCGCGGGCTTGCACTATTTGCTCCAGAAAGCGAATGAGCTTTTGTACAAATGTGTAAGAAAAAAAAAGACCCATGGAATAATGAGGAAACCATAGTAAACAAAATGTAACCTCCCCGTCGGGGAATCGAACCCCGGTCTCCCGCGTGACAGGCGGGGATACTTACCACTATACTAACGAGGAGAAGGCGGGAAGACTTTTTTATTGCAACCTCTCTAAATCAGACCATACCGCTTTCATTGATGTTTTGTTTTTTGCATGATCTTTTTTCCTCTTAATTAGAATTAAGAAAGGCCCTGCTGGATCAGACCAAGGCCCATCAAGTCCAGCAGTCTGTTCAAACAGTGGGCCTCCAGGAAGCCCACAAACAAGACGGCTGCAGCAGCATTTATCCTGTCTGTGTTCTTTCCTTCCCTCCCTCCCTCAATTTACTGCAGCGTTGTATTTCCGGTGACAGCCCTGCAAGGGGGGGGGGTTAATTTTGTGCAAGACCTCCTAGCAATCCCCGCTGCATGGTTACATGCATCCTGTCTTTATGCGTGAGTAAACATGAATTTGCACATGCTCAGAGCGCTCCTTTTGCTCCATTATTTCCCCATCTGTTAACAAACCTCGGCTCAGGCACTGGAAAAAGGATACCAAGGCGGCCTTGGGTTTCGTGGGCATTTGCATGCATTCCTGGTGATCTGCTCAGGCTGGTATTTCCAGCAAGGTTCTCTAAATCATACCCGTTTGATTTTTTAAATCAAGATAGTGGAAAGGTTTTGGAGGCTTGATCTCTATCTCCAACCCACAATCCCTCTCTTGTTCAGTATAACAATGGATTGTGGAAGAATAGGCTGCAAAAAATATATTCTGATAGCCTTAAAGCGCTACAGAAGGATTGCGAAATGGCGGAAATGAAGTGAATGAGATAAAACCTTGCCAGCCGGTCAAATTTACGTACTATAATCACTCTCTCTGTTGCAATAGTAAAAAGTCAATTACAGAATAGTGTTACCGAAGCTGGCTCGTTGGTCTAGGGGTATGATTCTCGCTTCGGGTGCGAGAGGTCCCGGGTTCAAATCCCGGACGAGCCCATTTTTTAATAAAAAAAAATTTTATTTTGGAAAACAATTGAAAATGGCGGAAAGAACTGTGTTACGTGAGCATATAAGAAATGACA